>NC_141358.1:25234734-25834734 GCF_057382095.1 Aulonocara sp. 'chitande type north' Nkhata Bay
GGGTACATCCTTTGCTCATTATCACCAAAAGCTCATTTCCATCAAACTTGTAGGATCAACCAATCACGGCTTTTGAAATGATGACTCATACCTAGCAACGGGGTCAACCACACCTCCTCACTAAGATAGGATTTTCCATCCATTCCTTGCTCAGAGTTCACTGAAAATGTTCTGGAATCACTTCTAAGCTAAAACTCCTGGCAAGGAATTTTTAGGTTAAGTTAGGAGCTCTCTGAGAGGATTCTCAGAATCTTTAGGGATACGGGCCCTGGAGTTTAGGTTTAGGCACGCATCAGTGTACGTGATGTTGACTTTATGGGGTTTTTTGTTTGTTTTTTACATGATGTCAATTCTGAATATAACAATGACTCACAGTAAGCTAATAGCACACACAAGCTCCTGTGGCATGTTGAGATGACAGTAGCACACAAACCTGTAATTTTTTTATTCATATTTTACATTTTGTAAACCCATATTTAATACAAGTTGTTAATTTTTGGGTTGTTAACATAGAGAGTGAAGTACTGTTGGAAAATACTACAGCTGGCTGTTGTTGGACTCACTGCGGCTGATTGGAAAATTTCGTCATTGTGGTTTGAAGGCCACTAAACATTTATTTCTGAGAGATCAGATTAATTTTGTGTTGACCAGCTGATCAATTATTCCACCAATAGTTCCAGTTGTAGCTGGGCACAAGTGGCAGACTCAAAGTTCGGGGCCAGAGTCAAGCGGGGTCCCATGGTTCGGGCCCAGTTTAGTACTGGTAACGGCGTCACAGCCTTTATTCCTCTCTGTTTCCTGCTCGTTATATTTAGCCGATACGGGTGCACAGCCAGCTCTCCAATGGCCCTCCACACTTTGTTGCTATGAGATGTGTTATGTAACTGTACGTCGTCCACACTCAGGAAAAAACAGTTTTCAGGTGGGGTTGTTTTTTCTTAATGTGAACACATATGAGTATGTGTGTTTATGTTCCAGGATGCTCTTGGCTAAATAAGCTGATGCAGCTCTTGTCTTTTGGTCCTCGTTGTCTCAGAGTCTCTGTGGAGCCGGGCACTTCCTGTCCTTTTATTTTTTTTAAAATGTGAGTCGTTTGCCTGATATCACCGTCTGTCAGCCCCATTCAATAATCTGCAGTCAGGAAGTGACAGCATGGAGGAAAAGACTGCTGGACAGGTCATAGAAGTGTTTCAGAGTGACAGGAAGCACACTCAAGAGTCACTTAGAGTATTTTATCTGTTGGGACAATTTCTGGAAGTCAAAGAGTGCTCCAGTTGTGGGTTTCATGACTACAGAGACTTCCATGATAAGATACTGCTATTGACATTTTGAGTCGGGCTGCAGTTTCCATGTTTATGTTGTTCTTAATTAGGATTTAAAACAATAAAAAAAGTTTTTAGCAGGTTTGGTGAAGTAAAGGCAACTAAGACTACTAGAACAGCTACCCTGAGGTACCCCTGAGCAAAGTACCATCCCATTGAGCTTAGGATAGATCAAGGGTAGTTAAAACCAGGCCAAATGCAGTGAATCATTTGAGGTAAGTCACTTATCAGTTAGAATCCAGATGGCCTTCTTTTAACATGTGGACTAAACTACCCTGACATCACGTTTTGGATTGTGGACATTTGTGGAAAGTTGATTCTGTTTATCTGGAAATAACATTTTTACTGGAAGAAACATTTAGTCACTTGTCCAGGTGACTTCAGCCTAGTTTGGCCATGGCCATCTTCTTAGAGCCAAAAATGACAATAGAGGGTTGGATTTGATGGATGCTGCTAATCTATTTGGTAACATCCAAAAAGTTGATTTTGTTCATCTGGACGAAGCATTTTCAGTGGGAGAAATGTTTCATCATCCAAGTGACTTCTTCAGTCTCAGCTGATTGCAGGTTTCCACAACCTTATAAAGAGTACACTTGCACAATGACTATGATAGCCCGCTGATCAGTGGTTGCTGATCAGTGGTTGTTGATCAGTGCGGATTGGCTTTAGTATTTTCAGGGCTGTCACTGCTCAGAGCGAGTCGGCTCTTTGACTAATGTACCACCTTTTAGCTTCTTGTGACACTTTTTATTGGGGTTAGACTTCAACTTGAGGAGGATGACTCCTGTCAATCTTTAATCTGGATTACAAACTGTTCATAAAAGATCAGCACTTCAGAAAGCCCAGACGTCGGCTGAAATTGCAAAGAAGCAGCGTCCGAGCAGGTCATGCAAGGGACAGATATGCTCTTTGAGACCAACTGTAATGTTTCTGAGTTTTAAAAATAGGATAACAGAGTATTCCTGATATTCCTGAACATTTTTGGATGGTTGAATTTGCTAATTTAAGATATTTTTACTGAGGAAGAGGATTTACTTCTTGAACAATAAAGTTCACTGCCTGAGCGTGCTGTACTACAGCAGCAGTCTATTAGGGGTGTGTCTCTAATTTATGTCACAGTGTAGAGGCAGAGCACAGGATCAGATAAAAGTACTGTATGTGAACCAATACAAATACTAGTTTTTATTCACTAAACTGAATAGTTTCTGTGTGTTTGTGTGTGTGTATCACCACCTTTGTGAGGACAAGTTTCAGTTTAATTGTCTGTAGTCAGGACCTTTCTGCAGACTGAGGACCACTTCAAGGGATTGTCTCACACCTTGTTTTAAGGTTTGATTTGAGATTAAGAAGTGCAAAGTTGTGTGTGTGTGTGTGTGTGTGTGTGTGTGTGTGTGTGTGTGTGCGTGTGGGGTTACCAACTTTGTGAGGACCTGGTTCAGTTTTAATCCACTGCAGTAAGGACTATTTCAAAAGACTGTTTCAGACTGTTTAAATGTTTGATTTGGTTTAAGAAATGTAAACTGCAGAAACACACACACACACAGGTTTGTGTGTGTGTGTGTGTGTGTGTGTGTGTGTGTGTGTGTGTGTGTGTGTGTGTGTGTGTGTGTGTGTGTGTTGACCTATATTACCACCTTTGTGAGGACTCGGTTCAGTTTTAATTGCCTATAGTGAGAACTTTTGTGTGGTCGGTGAGGACCGCTTCAGAAGAGGTTTTCAGACATTGTTTTAAGGTTTGGCTTGGGATTAAGAAATTGAAAGTACAGAAGTACGTGTGTGTGTGTGTGTGTGTGTGTGTGTGTGTCAGGGAAGGTCACGTTACTTTCTGAAAGGACTCACCTGCTGACACGCCCTTTTCAGACCAATGTTTCTTGTGGGTGCGGCTGCAGCCGGTGAACTGCTTCAAAGAATGCTGGGTAACTTTCATGTGTGACTTTTTAAATAAACAAAACTTAACACAAGAAGAAAGTTTAGATCACATCCGGATTGGTTTGATCAGTTAGTGCGAGATAGCTTTGGTGTTTGATTTAGGCAGCAGAAAGTGGAAAGATGGCTGTGCACGAATGATTGTTTGGTTTCCTTTTAACCACTGAATAATAGAAAAATCAGCGAAGGTCTTTCACCTGATTAGCTGATTTAACCTCGGCTACTTCAGGCTCAAAGTTTTGTACATCTTTGAGCCCTCATACCTGTGTTACCCACATTAAATTAAATATTGCCAATACCAAATAAATATTGCAAACAGTCCAAAGACAGAACTGTTTTTTGTTTAGCTTTTTCAATGAGCATCAGTGTCATTAATTATGTTGTGGTCTCAATTGCAAAATTGCACCAATTTAAGTCTCTGATGTACAGGAAGAGGTCATATCACCATCAGGTGTAGGTGACTGATTTGACTACGTTATAGTATATTTTCTGAGACCCTCTGTGGGGGGGACAAAAGGATTGATTGCCCAAAGAGACTAAAAATCAGTTCAATAACCATTTAAAAACTCCTTTAGTGATACTATTACACAGAAGCAATGCACGACAGGTTTTCAAAGTTGCCAGAAGTGGGTCATTTAGATATCCCTGGGAAGGACACTGAAAATCAGAGAGTGTATGTGTGTGTGAATGGGAGACAAAAGCACTAAGACATAGATCAACAGTGAATGAGTGTGAAAGTGCTTTGAGCATCTAATTGTTTTTAGACTAACAATGATCTAATCCTTGTTATGTGAAACAGACTATCCTGCATCACATTAAACTATGAGCTAAGTTAAGACTGGTCTAACCCCACAGACCAGTCTAAACTATCTCTGTAAAACTGCTCCCACGCTTTGTTGCTCTTACTAATCAGCAGCCTTAAAAATACATAAGAAGATGTGAGTGAGCTGATAATGTTGCATCACGTCCTCAGAAGCGATGTCGTGCTGCAGTTTTATGGAGGAGGAAATGTGATGCTCGTTAGCAGAAAACCCTCACGGCTGCCCGTAAAGACACCCCGACGAAGGCCGTTATCAGCTGTGCAAAGTTCAGCGGCGCTGTGAGAGGGCGAAACACGGCATCATTTTCTGCACAGTTAGAGAACAGCCCGAGCCCATCAGCTGGTGTTAATCATCTCCCAGAGAGGAAAATGGCAACAGGACGAGCTGAAAAAGTTAGCAATCAGGAGCCCTTACTTCATGTCATGGAGAAAACGGCGTGTAGGAATAACCATAATCTAATGTTCGCTTGAATCGCTTTCACAATTCTGCCAGCCTAAAAATATACACATATTGTCTATTATGGTGGCTTATGCTGATTAACCTTTGTCCATGTCCATATAAGCCGGTGGGTCAGACTTTTACTGGCCCACATAAAACTCAGTTTAATTAATAAAAGTACTGCTACCTATAAGAAAGTATTTATTATGGAGACTTGAGTTTCTGAGTTTATATTAAAAACCTAACTCTATTGGAGTAAATGCTGAGCCATACTGTTTAGCAGTCTCTAGGTGATCGGGGCTTTTATGTTAAAGCCTCTAACAGCCCTGCTTGTTTCATAGTACGGAGCTCTGCTGCTGATGTCTAAAAGCTGTTTGGATTGTTTTTTATCACGACTCTTTAAACGGTGCAACTGGATAATTAGCAGTAGTTTCCCTTCATTGCTGGTCGATGGGGCAGCAGTCTAAACAGACCTCCCTCTCCTCAGCCTCCACCTCCAGCTCTTCTGTGGTGTAGGTGTTCCCAAACCAGCTGAGAGACATAATCTCTCCAGCATGTCCAGCATCTCCTCCCAGTTGGGGATGGATGAAACGCCTCACAGAGGACATGTCCAGGAGTCGTCCTGTTCAGAGCTGATGCAGATTCATGACTGTACGCTTCCTGTAACTACCCACAGCTCATGGGCGAGGGTGGGGACGTAGATGGGCTGCTAAATCAACAGTTTCACCTTGACTCTCAGCTTTCTCTTTACCACAGTATACAAGGTCAAATGAAGCTAAACAATGGCTGTTCAACTTTATGTGCACACTTCCATAATATTTGCTTCATATGTGGTTCACTGTGCTTTGAAGAATACCTCACAGGGAATGTTATTGGCTCTTCAGTAGGAAAGGTTTTCATTTTGGCTGTTTGTATCCACAGATTTCCAGCATCTTCCCTGGAAGTTTCAAATAAAGAATCTATCATGGTGTAGTTGTATCTCCTCCCCTCTGTTGTTGTCAGTCTGCCCTCGGGGGGTTCTCTGAATTCATCGCAGGCTCTGCGCTCACCACGTGACCTGGCCGAGCGGTCCTGACAGCGAGCTCTCAGTTAGCAACGACGCAGATCCAACAATCAGCTGTTTGTCGGCTCGGCGCAGAGTGGGTCGGCACACATACGACCGCAGGTCGATTCGAACAGTGCTTCCTCTGCTGCCGTGAAGAGCGGCGTCCTCAGAGCCACAGCTGCTGCAGCGCGAGCTCAGCCACTCATTTCTGACCACTCCACCGAATAAAAGACCGACTTTAACGCTACTGTAAGGTGGCTTACGACACACTATGTGCAGATGTTTCAGAGCATGGTTTTTAGATTGATCTTTAAATGTATTCATTGTTCTCTTTATTTGTGAGGGAGGGACTGAGAAAGCATTTTTGATTTTACACTTCAAATCATGTAACGCTAAACCCGACTTCTCCAAAACTGAGATTAAAAATCGAGAAACCAGCCCCAAATAGCCAGCGTACAGCCTCCAGTGCAGCATAAACCTAAAGCATCTCCTTCATGTGTGGGTGTGTGAGCTTGGTTAGCGAGCTTTATTTACCTGCCGGGACACTACTGCACGGCTCGGGTGGAGCTCCTACTACACCTGTGTGACCAATGAATCATTGCTGGGGTGAGGAGAGAGATCTTTCACACAGTAAATGAATTTTCTTAATTTCTAGGAGTCGAGGCCTTTCCTTGCCAGCCAAAAGATATACTCTCTCCAGGGTGTCATGGCAGGGGCCTTGGTCTGGTTGAAAAGGCCACTTTGGGGTGGCACCTTAGGGAGGCATCCCGGTCAGATGCTTAAACCACTTCTTCAGTTGGGTGCTTTCTGAGCCCCTCCTGAGTGAATGGGCTCCTCACGCAATGTTTTATAACATTTTATCCACAGCAAAATGTCTTCTTACCAAAGAAACAACAGAAGTGGTCACAGATGATCACAAGTAAACCTTCCCATCAGTTGGGTTGGGCGATTGGACCAACTACGTCAGTGGGTTTTCTTTAAACTTTATTTTGCTAATGACTTTGCCTCGTGAGAGTTAAAAAAAACGGACACATCCAGGAATGCAGAGCAGAGATCGCCAGCTGTGCTCTAAAGGTGCCCTCACACCCAGTTTGGCCCCTGGCATTGTCGAGTGTTCAGCCTTTGGGGTCTGTAACACAGCGCAGCTCTGATTTGTTGCTAATGTGGCTGCATAAAGCTGAAACGAACCAGAAGCACAAATACCACAAAGGCGCACGTCTCAATAGGGCAAAGAAAACAGTCTGTGGACTAAAAATACCTCCTGCTATGATGTGACTCAGGTCTCACAACGAGACTCGGCTGACAGACCTAATCAAACGCTTTTTGCATCACAGGGGAAACCAAAAAAATCTACTTCAGCTCCACTCAACCACGCTCGTCTGCTTCAAAGCAGCTGCACACTGGAAAGAGAAGTTTTCACAACCTTTATTTACGCCCCAATGATTCAGACACTCCTACTGCCACCAGTGTAGTCCAACATCCTCTCTGGTGCCCACATTGAAACCGGTGGCATGGTGGTAACTCCACCCTTTACTTTGTCCTGCATCAGGATGTTTTTCCAGTCATTTAACCACGAAGAGCTGGTCTGTTGTTTGACATCATATCACGTTCTCCCGCTTTTATTCATTATTCAGATGAGCAAACAACTGGCTGCTCTTTTACCATCGGCATGTTTGAATATGCAAACTCTGAAAGATGTTCAGCTTGTAAGCAAATACTGAACCTCTTTGTTGTGGAAGTTGAAAGGCTGAGAAGCAGGTGTGTCAGCCTCCTCACTGGAGACTGGAATAAAGGGAAACGACGCTTCTTTGATCAAATGAGGTGATTCGGACGTATTTAATAATGTGGGTATAAAGTTTCCGACCTTGGAAACCGTAACCTCAAACTACTAAGTCACTGCACTTCTTCGAAATAGCCGTGGGACGTTTATGTTTGTTATGCTAAAATAATGGTCAGGACACCATGGTGGTAAAATCCATTTTTCTGAGCGTGTGTTTAAACAATAAAGAGCACCTTTTGTTTTTGGTAAATATAGCATCCACAAATGATAAGTATTTTCCATAGCAGGCATTAATGTAATGTAGTGGTAATCATTCATATGCTGATGGTGGCTTCTGTTAGTCATGGAGCTGCTAATGGGCTCGTCTGCTGATGTTTAAGGATGTTTTCCTTTTTAATTCATGTTTTTATAATAAATTAAAAAAAATATCTCAGTGTGAACCAAACTGTAGATGTAACAGTGTTTCTATATGTCTGATTATTTTTGTGCTGGCTCTCTTTTCTTTCTTCACCTCTCAGATATATGATCCTGTCTTTGGTGGTATTAATATCAGCTTCACTGGGACTGAGGCTTGTGCTTGTGACAGCATATTTTTTTGTCTGAATAAATTCCTCATCGTGTGATTGAAATTTTTTGCTAGCTTTCCGGGTTTCCTTTAACTTCTAGGTGAAAATAATTGTTGCGACTGTGTACGGGAATTCCTGGGTTAGAAGTGCTAAAGCAGTGTTTGTGTGTAATAATGATCATTCAGTTCAAGATGTTTGCCTGGATTTACGGAAAAACAGACTGTATATAATAGATGGACATTGCCACTGTGCTTGCACACTCACAGACGGTATAAGACATGGATGAAAAGGCTTCAGGTGTGAGAAACTTGTTTTGTTTGATCTGTGAATCTTGGTCATACTGTGTTTTTTTTTTTTTTTTTTAAAACGGGATTATCCGGCGTGTACTCACTGGCTGACTTGTGATTGACAGAACATTAGCCGGTGAGAGTGCCGCGCTCTCTATCCTCCTTTCTGACTGGAATAAGGACTGTCATTTGCAAAATGAGCTTTACATTTTATTAATCAGGGGAGTCACACATGAGCTGAGACATTAATAGAGCAGAGGGCCGTGTTCTGATACACTGCTGCAGGCAGTGGAGCTTCCCCGGCTCGTCCTTTCACGCTTTGCTTCTCAGACCTGGGAAATACTTGAATATATGCAACTTATGTGAACAATTATGCACCACACTAATGATACGACATGTTCACTGTGTGAAACATGATAGAATACATTTGAACAATATGAATGAAAACTAAACATTAATTTATTGTTATTCTGTTTTTTAAGCATATTTAATAACTTTGGTTTATATTTTATTACCGTGTTTATTATAAAGTGTTATAAAAAGTAGTAAAGGTTATTTTTACTCTGACTTCAGGCGTATCTGTCATGATGCGACCTCGGTGTGTCCCATTTATTTTTAGGATGCTCATCGTGCAGCAGCGTTGAGGTGGCCGGTTTCTAATATTTCAGTTTCATTATTTGCACTTAGGTGAAAACTCGTCCAGCGAGTTGCTTTAAATACACTTCCCTGTATTTCCCTGTTTTCCTTTCTTCTTCTTATTCAAAGTTTTCACTCTAAGCAGCTTTTTATTATGATGGTCTGATGTGAACAATCAGCAGTCCTTCACTTCTCAGCTGCGTCTTTAATGTTTCGTCTGAATGACTCTGTTAATGGAAATCCTGCTCCAGAGGATGCTGACAGCTGGAGACGGGTTAGCTAAGGAGCTACACTTCCATGCAGGATTTTAATATTTAGGGCAGCAGCTAGAAATAGCTTCAGCCCTTTTAGTTTCAGGCTTTTGCTAGAAAAACCCCCCAAAAACATTAATGTGACGGTGAGCGCTGCAGTCGAGGCTCAGCTCTGCTGCTGGCCGGCTGTCGCTGGTACTTTGTGGTTTTCTTAATTAGCTGCTTCAGACGGGAGGGATCAGTCGTCCCCGCAGCTTTGTGAGCTCCGTGGTGAAAGCAACAATTATCGAGTGCGACGTTCAGAGTCTAAAATTAGCTGCAGAGTCAGTTTAATGTTAATGTAGTCAGCAGTAAGGCTCGTTTCTCCAAGGGCTTACCGTTGGAAATAAAGTTGATCAACAGCAGGTTTGATCACCTTTTCAGCTGTGATGGGTAAACGTTGTGCCTTTGTTTACGTTGGAAAAACTACACGGGATGACAAATAGATCATTGTGATTTTTTATTTTTTAATGATTTGCACAACACTGGTCACTATATTCTTCATTTCCGGTTAATACTTGTACAGCTGCTGTTATTGTGTATATATTTATTTATATTTATATTTCTTCATACATTCTTATATAGTTCTATATTGTGTATTTTGTTGTACAGTTATTTTATTTTCAACTTTAATTTATATATTTATCTTTATCTTATTCTTCCCAGTTAAATTTACCCTTCATTCTAATTTGTGTTGTACAGTTATTTCATTTTTAACCTTAATTTATATTCTATTTCTTCCTAGTTAAATTTACCCTTTTTAATTTTTCATATTTATTTCCTATCTTATTCATAGCCTTTTCCTTTTTTGTTTTCTTTAGGTCACGAGCAGTTGTCCAAGCATTTCACTACATATCGTACTGTGTATGACTGTGTACGTGACAAATAAAATTTGAATTTGAATTTGAATTTAATCTTTTTCGTGGCAAAAATTTGCAGATTTCAGCAAAGATTTTATACATTTAAAAGTAGCTAGGTGTGGACAAAAACATTTTAGTTAGTTGTGGTTTTTCAGTTTTTATTTCAGCTATCTGAAATGATATTTGCCAGTGACAAATATAATGTAATATAGTGTAAAATAACAATTAAAAAGACAGAAACAAGACTGAACTAAAAAACCAAAACTCCAGACAAAATTAAAACTGCAGTCCAATCAGTTTCCACAGACTTGTTGGACTGTTGTTGGCTGTCGCTCTAAGAAGCTCCACATCACTTCCTGGGTGGCATTGATGAGCACCCGCGAATTAAATCATGTTGCTATATGTTGATCTGATTAAATCTGGAACTTGTTAGAGTCCTGGGATTGGAGAAAACTCTGGGGGAAGTGCAGACTGACTGTCCTGAGGCAGGTTTTAGTGACAGTATTGGTATGCTTGACACGTTTGTGTCATTTTGCAGGGGAAAAAACTGAAGTGAGATAACTTTATTAGATAAAAACATGTATGGATATGCTTTTGCAATACTCAGCATATCGCAGAATGTTTAAATTGCATTGATGTTGTATTGTGAATGAAGTATTGTGCAAATATTGTATCGCGGGGTGTCTGGCGAGTCCCACCTCTGTAAAGTACAGCAGCTGTGAATGGCACAAAGCATGCCTGACATGCCTCTTTGGTAAAAATGGCTGACTTGTTGGGCGGAGCTTCTTTGTTGCAATTTTGTAGGCGGTGCTATGGAGCGTTTTCAGGTACAGGAACCATAAAATATATAAATTGTTACCACTTCTTAAAAATATGAAACTTTAATAACAGCTTCCAGCTTCACCAGATTAATGCTTGAGCTTTAGAGTGCTAGTTATTATTATTATTATAATTATATATATATATATATATTTTTTTTTTTTTTTTTTTTTTGTTATTAATACTAGAGATGGCACGATACCACTTTTTTATGTCCGATACCGATACCGATATCATAAATTTGGATATCTGCCGATACCGATATGAATCCGATATAGTGTTTTTTAATCAACAAAACTGTTTTTTAAAATATCTTGCTGCATTTTGCAAGTCTGCAAGTTCATACTCAAGTTTAAAACAACAACTACACTAAAGCTATTCTGTTATACCTGTATACAAAAAAAATATTTCATAGTTCAGCAATACTGATCAATCTAATAAACTTAGACCTACACCATCCTCCCTATTCTGGTATTTTAAAGAGTACTTAGCGTAAATATTAAGCAACCTAACTAATAGGGTTCCAACTCCCAGCAACAACAAAAAGAAATAAATAAAAAATAAGGAACCACCCCTCACGCGCCACCTCATGATGCTTAATCGACGTAATCAACCTTAATTTGATGCAGTGTGAAAAAAAATGCACAGAAATCAATTATTTTTCAAGAAATATTAAATAGATTCAACATCTTTCTTCAACAAAATTGCAGACTGCACAGATGGTACCTTCCCAAAGTAAAAAGTACTATAGCTTACTAGGGTATATATATTAGACTTAATAGTCACTATATACAGTAATTGACTTCTATTCATTTTACATCAAATTAAAACTTTGGGTGTCAGATAATTATTTATTAAAAGCTAGACATTTTAAATGAGAATAAGAAAGAAAAGTATGTCTTTGTGCCCCCTTTTCCCTGTTAATGCCCTATCGGCCCCCCTGGCTAAACTTTGCTAGATCCGCCCCTGCACAGTTACCAGCGTCAGCTACGTAGAAAAAGATCCTGGTGTAGAAAGAAATATTAACCCTCTGATGCATAGTGGTCACTGGAGTGGACAGCTACTAAAACGTACATATCTCTTTAATGCATTGGTTTCTATGGTGGAACTGCATATTAGCCTCTAGAGTGCTCTCTGCTGCCATGCTCCATTGAGGTCAATTCAGTGTTCAGTTAGTGCAACTGCAAGTAAATTTCCTCTGAATCAAAGATGGCAGGCAAACTGTCACCCCTGCCGACCACTGCTGGCATATCCTGTCAATCCTTCTATGCTAAAAGAGCCCAACAGGTAAAAAAAATATGATGATATGCAGTAACATCTAGGGAAGGATATTATCTGTTTGGAATAAGAAATTGTTATGTCTAATATGTAGAAAACTACGATTAACCATGTGTCCACTGTAGTGGACATCATGCATTACCCACTATATTTTTTTAACATAAGTCATAAATTGTCTCACTGTTTTTTGGGACTGTTTTGGTTATAAGTAAGCATATAATTGTTACATTTATAAGCTACTCATTTAAAATGTATATTTCTGTGCAGATCAGCTGTAGTTTGAGTTACTATAATAATTATTTTATCATATTTTGTAGACTTCAAATGCAGCAAAGAATAAGGCAGCGTACAGAATAGTCCAGGAAATTCCATCCAGCTCCAGTGATGATGATTTCATTGATGAGTGCAGTGATGATGAGTTCAGTGATAAGTCCAGTGATGATGAGAGTGGCTGCCAGAGCAGAACAGAGACATAGGAACTACGGACAGCCTAGGTGTGATGAACACAGAAGTGTTTGGAGATGCAGAGACTAAGATGTCAGTTTGTGTTTTCTTCCAGCATGCTACTAAGGGCTTGGTAATACTGTCCTGCATCGTTATAGAACTGTGTAGACTCAAAAATGTTGCTCTTGTTGGAGATAGTTTGCCATATTCAGGTGTAGGATTCACAGCTAGGACTGTTGATTGGTTTTGTTATTTACGTCTAAACATTGGGGCCTTATGAGTTGAAAGTTCCAAAAAAATTGCTGAGATGTTTTTCAAAGGATACAAGCAAACAAGTGTTTGTATATTTACAATAGAACACAAGGTAATTAATTTTTATAGTAAATTCACAGTATTTCATGCTAAGTGCTCAGG
Source organism: Aulonocara sp. 'chitande type north' Nkhata Bay (assembly GCF_057382095.1). Taxonomy (NCBI): domain Eukaryota; kingdom Metazoa; phylum Chordata; class Actinopteri; order Cichliformes; family Cichlidae; genus Aulonocara; species Aulonocara sp. 'chitande type north' Nkhata Bay. The sequence continues at coordinate 25,247,661 of NC_141358.1, forward strand.
CGCATGTAGTCCACTGGAGTGGACAAGTTTATAACTTTATAAAAAAACATATTTTTGGGGAAAAAAGAGTTGAACATTTTTTTTCATGTCCTGAGAAGAATAAAAGCACTTAAGAAAAAAATCTTGACCAAGGCTTTCATAATTCATGCATCAGAGGGTTAAATAAATTCTAACAACAGCTGATCAAGCTTAAACGTTCTGCTGTTGTTCAGCCGCTGGTTTCCTCTTTCTGGTGCAAAGTGGGCCAAAAACAAACAAGAGAGACGGACTCGCGACAGAAAAGCCGATCAGCTGATCATTTAAGCAGTTTCACGATTGAAGTAGCAGCCGGAGAGCGAGAGGCAGTCGCTTGTTAAGCTTAACGCAGGAATGCTTTACAAACATTCAGAGATGGACTTACACACTTGCTTTACTTCTCTCGGGGATAACTTTGTCGGAGATGAAATGCCGGGTTGCTAGCGAAGCTCCACATGCTATCCAGACCACCGACAGGTCCGGCATGCCACAGCTGCTCTATCACGTGATGCATACTGCTCCGACGTGCTAACGTTCTGAGGCGAGTTACGGCGTGTTGCAAGTTTTGCGAGGTGCTTTCGTGATATTTAATGGATCGGATTACATTTTTTATTTTTCTCCGATATCCGATCCAGTAATTTAGGTCAGTATCGGACCGATACCGATACGTAATATCGGATCGGTCCATCTCTAATTAATACTATAGAAAACTTCCCAGGGTGCAGGGAGGCAAACACAGCTCAGTCCCACTAAGTGGAACGATCACTCTTTGATCTTTCAGCAGTTTTTATTGCAGTAGCTCAGCTGAGTTAAAGGTGATTACATCACATCCTGTGAGCTGCAGGAGATGTTTGCTGTGTCTCTGATGGTCTGTGCAGGCTGCGCTGAGCCGCTGTAGCAGGTTTGATCTTGTCTTTGTGTGACCCGCCGTGTGTGCGATTGTTCTGGAGGATTGCAGACAGTGTTAGACTCATAATGGAAAATCATCATATCGATTAGAGGCCAAGGTTCAAAGCCAAAGTGCCCTGCAGCAGCGCAGCATCAGTATACAGGAATGAATGAGTGAAGGCTCCCTGTGGGAGTTTTGAATGCCTTCATTAACCTGCTGTGAGACGCTGTGGCAGACTGAACCTCTGCTGTACAGTCCTGAGGTTCCTGTACACTTTGTGCTGCTGTCAGTCACTTGGTGTTTGAGGCTTCTACACTGTAGATGTGTGAATAGTGACTGGCAGCTAGTGCTGCACTGGAACAATATATATAAATACATAACTATATATATCTATCTATATATCACTATAAATTTTTTTTTAAAGCTTTTATAGACCAAATAATTTCAGAAAGTTACAGTTTATGTTACAGTGTGCTTATTAAATAGGTTACATTGTTTTAGCCTGTTGTCGAGTGTAGTTATGCGTTTCCTTTTATATAACATCAGCTGACATTTATCTGAACTTTAACAAATGCTTTATTTATAATACTTTGGGTATATTTTATTATTTTTAAGTACTTCATCAATATAAGATTATCTTATTTTTAATAAAGTTGTTGTGTTTCAGATATTAAAGGTTAAAATAAAATAATATAATAAAATACAATTGTAGCATCTGGACACTGTAGATCAGTCTGAGAAATGAACTTTATTTTTTATTCTTAGTTTAAATAATATATTTGACCTTTTTAGAACTGAACGTCCGAATCAGTTACCGGTAGTTCAAAGCTGTGCCATCAGGAAGTCGGTTTGGATGACCTCATAGTTTTGTCCTTTTTTTTTTTTTTTTTTTTAATGAACTTCCTGGTCATCAGTCATCCATTTGTAAGTGCAGCTTCCTTCTCAGCTGCAGGATTAAATGTCCTGATCGAGGAGCTTTTGGACGCAGAGTCGTGGGTGAGGTCATATCTGTAGATCACTACCTTCGCCCTCATTGGCCAGCAGAAGGAGTCGGCGAGCGTCCGTCTGTCCATTTCTCCGGGCCATCGGCTCCAGCTGTTTGCTCAGCAGCACTTCAGGCAAACGTCTTTACTTGGTTTATACTTTTACAGTTTGACTAATTAATTCGACCTGGGAAACGAAAGTGTGGTTAATTAAAACATCTTTGCCTTTGGCTTTGAAACCAAGCTGCCAGTTTGGCTTTTATTTTAAAAGTTTAATTTAAACTTGGAGCAGTTTACACAAGGACAGCACACCTGAAACTGCCTTCCCTCTAAAAGTAGTTGAAGTTAACACCCAAACCCTTAATCTGCTGGCTCTGCTGTGCCTCGGGGCTCATGTTTGGACTCGTGCATGTGTTACTTTAAAGGTGTCTCTTCACTCACAAAGCGCTTCAACAGGCTTTGATGAGCATGCTGAATGAGCCGTGCCTTATATCAAATACAGCACAGCGATTACTCACTGCAGTCATTAACTTCCACTTCATTTTGATGCCAGATGCTACGACCGACAACCCCCCGCCCGCCTCTCTCTCGGGATAGTTTCATAATGGCTAACGGCCGTGCTCGAACTTCTCTCCACTGCAAACAAGCCAGAGAACCCACATTTCAGTTTGCCAGTACGTGATGTCACCTCATTGAAAGTGAACAAGAGGCCTGAAACGCATACCCATGAATCCTTCCTCCGGCTGCTGCAAACAGAGGAATTAGCATTAAGTGAAGTGCACACTGTGACCTAGAGTCCCAGCTGATAACTACGCTTTTTTTTTTCTCCAGTGACAACAATAATAATACTGCACACGTACAAGGTCACAGTTTGACCCTGTGACCTCGTATTTGAGCGTGCAGCTTGGGAGCGTGCATGCGGTGTGATCGGGTTTGCTTCTGCTTATGTAAATGTGCATCACAGTGAACACCTGAGGGGATCACACCTGTTGGTCTCCAATTACAGCAGCGTCCAGGCTGCTCTGATAAAAGGGGCTCATTGTACTGGGATTGTGATGGTTTAATATCCCTAATTAGTTTTGATGGGCTCTTAGTGCAGCACTCAGACAGTGCGGGGTAATTATTTTAAGTTCCCAGAGAAAAGCCTGCTGCTGTTTGGCAGGAAGCCACCGTGTGTGCAGGGAGCTGCTGGGTGACAGTCGCAGCTGTGTGGATGGAAACGAGCTGGCTCAGAGTCTCGCTTCTTATTGGCTGCTCACCCCGCCCGGCTCCTCTTTTTTTCTTAGCGAGGTCACGATGCTCCTCGATGGTTTTTCTTAGGCTTTGGGATGATGCTTAGTCATCCTCCAGTGAAACACAAGCTTTCACTTTAGAGCTTTCAAAGTTGTCTCCGCGTTCCCACGGCAGGATGTTCACTGATTTAGGAAGCAGATTTGTCATGTCCTTTTAAGAGTTTCTAACTTTGTGAGACACTAACATTACTATTTTTATTATGATTCTTTGGCAGTTTTTATAATCTGGTTTATTATAAAAACTTGCACAGAAATGTCACTTCAAAGGGACAAACAGACTTTTAAGATCAGTGTTATGTGTTTTTTTTCTTTGCTCTACTACACAAAGGTCAGTCATTGTCTTCAGCCAACCACTTTTACCACTAATGTGATGTGTGGTTTAGAGACAGTGTCACTGATTTAAAAGCTGAAGATGTTAGCATTTCATTGCGAGGACAAGGATGGGACAGAATTGGAAATGAGTCCATCGGGTACAGCTGAGGCTGAGATGGTGTGGACATGTGGGACAAAGGTCAGAGATGATTCATGGATGTAGTGAAGGAGGACGTGCAGAGAGCTGCTGTGACAGAAGAAGCTGGTATGCTGTCTGTAACCACACCATCGCCGGTACTTCCTTTAATGTGACAAATGCATCAATTCTGCATCAGGTTAAAACCTCAGTGTGATAGAAAGTGTTTTTTGAGCTGGAAGTCCGTGCTGTGTGCGTGTAAACACGCTCTGGCCTGCGAGGCTGACCGTCAGGTTCTCACACATGCTGGTAGTTTATGGTCTGCTCTGCCTCCGGCCGCTCGTATTCACGGAAACAACGGAGAGGACAGGAATGATGAACTGCAGCTACTCCGGCTCCATCAGCTTGCATTTGTTTACATCACTACTGTACTCATAGGGGTTTCCACGACATACTATACTATACTGTATGGTGACACACATATGTGGTGATGCTAGCGTGGTAGTGCGATGAACGCTGTAAGGAAGAAATGGAAATCATCACATCAGTCTGTGGGGAAAAGAATATTTTGTGAAACTTTTCTTTTCGAACTTTTGTTTCTTACAACAAGGATTAACAAGTCCTAAACGTTACACTGCTGTTTTATAAAGTGCGTCATTTTTGTGATTTTTAGTGTTTCATGTTTGAATGACAGCTGTTGAAAATCATCATTTTTACAGCTGTCAATCCATAAAATCTGATAAAATATAAACACTGGTGTGCCTTGCTTTGTCCTCAGCGATGTTATTGTAAATTTATTGTCCTTTATTTAATTTTTGGGCCTTTGTTTTTGACTGTGTTCAGTTTCCAGAGCGGTTTTGGTTTATTTTAGGTTTGTTTTTTATTGTTTAAGGAATGCTAACGTTCAGACTTCATTACTTTGTGTGCTAGTTTTAATCTTATTAATGACTAAAGCTAAAGACAAATACTTCATTTATTGCACATTTGGAATGTCCTTTTAACCGACTTCTATATTTTATTCTAGATTTGTGAGTGCATCATGAGACTTCAGGGAGTTTCTGTCCCTGTGTCACCGCTGTAACGCGATCAGCTGCTGCTTTGACTCACTAACACTGTAATTGGTTTTCTTGCTGTCAGAAAAATCTCCAGAAAGCCCAGAGTCAGTGCTGTGTTTCAGTCTGTAGTATAATGAATATTTCTAATCTTGATGTCCATTTCATTGATAAACTAAAGAGAGACAAAATGGTTTAATAACGTGGCTGTTACAAATGCAGGAACAAAGTTTGTGCTCTAAAATATCTTTGGAAGTCAGGGAAGTAGGTGGCCCCACCCACCTCGTGTTTAAGCCTTCTGTTTGTGAGGGGCAGCCAATCAAAAGAAGGCTGGGCTGAAGGGGGAGGGGCTAAAACTGTTTCAGACAGAGGATCGTGGCACAGTGTCCGATAAATAAAGATTATTTTGAAATGCAAGTCATCAGGGTGCAGTGAGATAAACAGACTTTAAAACAGGAGGCACACCTCCTACATGTCACTCATGAGTACAGCATCCTTTCAGTGTTGTGTGATTGGCTGTTTGGGATTTTTATGGTTTGCTGAGTGAAACGAGTACCAAGGAGCTGAGGTGCAATCAAGGCAACACACTAGGAGCCAACTGAGCTTTAAACAGAAAGAAATGTTTGCATGTTGGAGCTGAAAGAGCGCCGCTGACTGTCGTGTGTCATGTTTTCCAGAGCCTTCAGAGCGGCGAGATGGAGGATGGGAAGCCAGTGTGGGCGCCACACCCAACAGACGGGTTCCAGCTGGGAACCATAGTAGACATCGGAGCTGACAGCCTCACCATCGAACCCCTCAAACAGAAGGGAAAGGTGAGCAAACTTTGAGGGTTACCTGCTTTACAGGAGCAGTTATTACTGCACTGCAGACTTATTTACTCGCCTGCCTTCCTACCCCGAGACCGTCCCCAATTTCCCAACTGCGTCCTGATGTCTGTGTGCAGGACTCGGGTTGGAAGGATGACATTTATTTTACCTCCAAGCATCAGCGTTGTATTAATAACACAAAGCAAAGACTTAAACGGCTAGCTGTAGCTTCATCACCTCTACGTCAGCCTTTTTATGCCTTCCTCTTTTATTTTGAAGAAGAATGAGTGAGATGAAAATGGTTTTGAATCGATCGGTCCGCTCTGGCCCTTCTTTGATGGGTTTATCTGATGTGCTCTCACCTGCTGTGTGTTAATGATTTAATGTCCCACTTAGCTCGCGGGGCTTCAGGCCACCTTTCTGGAAGCAATAAAGCATTGTTCACTCTGAGATTCACCTCCGGTGCTCAAGTGCTGATTAATCAGAAGCCAAGTGGCTCTGTGCAGCAAGATAAACGCGCTTTTTTTGATATCGCCTCCGTTGATTCGCTTTTCTGCTGCATCAGGTGCTGAATCGCCTTCAGCAAAGCTTTTAATGTCACTGAGAGTCTGTTGCTGTGGTAACCCCTAAAGCTCGGTGTCCGTCTCACTAATCTTCCCCCTCGGAGAGGCCTTGGCAGTGACAGCGTTCCTCTTTAAAGAGGCTCCTCACTGATTTACCGTCAGCCTGTAAAACACAGAACCGCATAGGTGTGTTTCCACACCTGCCTGAGTCATGAGTGATATTTAAACAGGAAAAGTGATTTTAATCCTGCGTTCTTTTAAGAGTGGCTCTCGTTCCTGGATGTTTTCTCTGAATAAAAGATGTTGCACAAGGTTGGCCTCACTGGATTTCTGGCCGTTTACTGGAATGAGTTGCAGCAGTTTTTACAGCAGTCATTCGACACTCACACAGCCAGTTTTATGGTTTTTATCTCCCTCCTCACCATCTCTATCCAGAAATATTTACTCCACCTTTTACTGTGCCCCTGATCTTTGCACATTTGCTCTGCAAACGACTGCATAAACGGGGCCTCTCTGCATTTACAGAGAGATTCCTGGTAAATGTATTTTAAATGTCACGCCAGTTTGAAATGATCTCCGTTATGGATGGAAAATTACAACTGGGGAATTTCAAGTGTTCAGTGATTCACAACAATTCATGGATTCAATAAAACACACGAGGAGACACTCCACCTTAAAAGTACCCGGTACCTGCTTCAGTAGTATTTTTTACTGCACACATTCTTCCATCTTTAGTGGAACAGTAAAAGTAAGCTAACGCTGACAGCTAACATAAACGTTTTATTTTGTTGGGACTGACCTTTATTTACCTCACCTATGGCCATACCTGGCCTTCTACTAATATATATTTATTATAATTAATTCCACTTTAGCATTTGTATCCTTCTTGCTCCTTCTTGCTACATTTCACTGTTTCACAGAAACCCTTCACTCCTTTTCAAGGCTTTTATTTTTAATCATTTGCACAAACTTGAGTGTAAAAATAGATGTTTTTCATTTGAAGAACCAAAAAGCTCCATGAATCTGACATACGTGTCTTATTATTTTTATCAAAGGAGCGACTGACAGAGGTGCAGGTAGAGAAGTGAGATGTGAGGAACAAGTAAAGGCTGATGAAGATGCTTCTAGACAGATGGCTTTATTATGTATTTGTGTACTCGGAGCGTTACACCTCTGCACACACAGTGTGTTGGTTTGCATTAATGAAGTTTGTCCCACGTGTATCAGTCTCTCACTCGTGTGCTGAAGTCAAAGAAATACGATGAAATATGAGACCTCACGTTACGAGCAGAACCAGCCTTTGTGGTGTTGCTGTTGCTCGCTGTGGTCTCATTTCAGGGTGTGAATATCGTGACGTGTCAATGATATGTTAACAACTGAGTTTATATTAAGTGTCATCAGTGATGTCGCCCCTTTTGAGCTGCTAGCTTCTGGTTTTCTGGTCACACATCCTCTTTAACAAAATATCTTCATGATATTCATCGTGACAAAAATATATTTCGTGACGATGGCGTCAGATAAGTCGCCTTACTGTGCAACTGAAAGATGAGAGCATCAACACAGGAAATGATGCTTGTGTCTTTGTAGCTGACTTGACGCATTGGACCGCTAATGGAGGCTGTTTCAGTCTTCTGTCTGTAATCTGAGAAAGCTTTAACTCAGGATCCGCCCACTTTGAGCGTTCAGCAGTTATCTCAGTCGTTGTTGCTTAAAGTGACTGAATGTCATCGGCTTTCTGTGGTCAGCAAAGTGCTACTAGTTGCTTCCTGTGTGGACGACCCTTAAATCATCACCTGCAACAACCCTGTGACTGATGATGCTAACCCCGGCCCTCTGCTATTAGACTGTGTTGTTTCTGTTTTTAAAAATAGTTTTCCTGAGTCTTTGCAGTTCTGGACAAAATCAGTAATTATACTGACTGCTGCTCATCAGAAAAGTCCTTTTTGCTTTTCTTCAAAGCGGCGTGTGGGCATGCACCGCGAGCCCGTTGAATAAATCGGCTAAAATGAACTCGCAGTGCAAACTTTGATGGCGTCGATCAGTATAAGAGTGCAAGCTGTCTGCCGTCTCAGGTGGATTTGTTAAAAACCTGAGGATTTTGCACCTTGGAGCCATGTGAGTAAAATAGTAGGGTCCCTGAGTTTTGCCTCAAAGGAGCTGATAAACCAGTTCTGACCCCAACTTAAACACCATAAATCAGTTTTATCGGTCGAGGCAGTACAAAGCCTGCTTCAAAGGGTTTCCTGGTAGGAAGGGTCCCTCTCTGGGTTTACCACAGAAAACAGTATTTTAACAGTAATGCTCTGATCTGCTGTCAGAGCGAGTTTCTGGGCTTGAATCTGAACAATGTCCCGTCTGTCCCGCTGCAGCCACTTTGTGCCAGTGTCTGACGATGTGCTCACTCGCTGGCCGGCCTCCCGGGATGGACGTCAGGGGAAAGACGGAGAGCATGAGACCCTGTCATACTATCGCTCACAAAGAGCCGGCCTTGTCTGTGTTTCTGTTTCCCAGAGAGTGTCTGATCTGCCTCGGAGCTGCAGATGGACAAAACTGTTTGAAGGGCATTACTGAAGGAGATGAAGTTATTTTTGCAGCAGATACTTAAAAAGGCAATTTTGGAGTTACTTATTTTGTAACTTATTTTGTTCTCGCCAAGAATGAAATAAGATGATGAAGTTTGATGATGTGGCTTTAGTGCCAGGAAGTTATTAGCTTTGATTAGACTGGAAACAGGAAGAGGACTAGCTTTGTTTGTACCATAAACCATGAGTCACTTGCACCAGCTATTCATCCACTTGGCCAGTTCGTTGCACCAGTTTATAGCCAATCCTTAATATCCAAATCACTGATCAGCCACAACATTAAAAGCAACTTAATTCCATTTAATTGCATTTATATGCCACCAAATCACAGCAGTACTTATCTGAGTCTGCTTCAGGTTGTTTGGTAAATACTACAGTACTTGTGACTAGGGCTGGGCGATATATCGAGTTTTTTTAAAAATATCGATATATTTTCATACGAGATATAAGATGTGACAATATCGTTTATATCGATATAGCTTATGTTACGTTATAATTATACTTGTGGAGCCGCAGGTTTGCCTCTCTTTCGTCCACTTTTGTCTCTACGCAACGTTACTCGGCCTCGCCTCTCCTTCACTGAACACAACTCCCCCTCCCCCATAGCTTCACCTGCAGGCAATGACAAGATGAAAGCGGAAAATCTCCGTTAGCGAGTTACCGCGGATCGTCCCGTGCGTGGGGCTGGACGGCGTCAACGTGTTAGCGAGCTAACCGCGCTAACGAGCTAACCGCGCTAACGACATGCAGCCCGGAGGAGCTGCACGGCCTAAAATCCTTTCATTTTCTCAAAACTCGACAGTGCGCCTTATGTATGAATTCTGGTTGTGCTTACTGACCGCGAACCGATTTTATGTGGAACACGGCGCTCAGCAATCTGTCAAAAAATGTTTTAATATGACTTTGCTAAGCTACGGAGCTGCACCGCTTGATGGATTGTCGGAGGATTACGGCTACCGGGGAGGAGCCTCGCGGAGTGATACGTACTGTGCTTCAACGTAATATTACCGTACTGTGTGTGTATAAGGACCACAAATGGCACCTGTTCAGAGACGTGGTGCAGCTGTGAAATCTGTCTCTTTGTTATTATGCTCAGCGTCTATTAGTTTACATTTTGACTGCACAATTGTGAGCTTTTTGTTATGCACAAAAACAACATTGTTTTCTTTTATTTATGGGCCATGATTATTTAATAAATGCTGATAATTTATTTTTAAGTAATTTCTTCATGTACATCTACGCTGTATGTAAATAAAAGTGCCCGTGTGACATCTGGGACACAGTGTGACTAAGAACTCTTTTTGTTCTTAACTTATGGCTTAAAAAAAAAAAATCGAGATATATATCTTATATCGCCATCCAACTAAAAAATATCGAGATATGAATTTTGGGTCATATCGCCCAGCCCTACTTGTGACTGAATCCCCAGCCCTCCAGTCTGAGAAGGTGCTTGGTTATGGTGTTGTCTCACTGAGGCAGCGGGTCCACTTCAGGCCACTTGTCATCTTGACACATGGCTCTTTTTCCAGGGCTAGGTGTGGAGGGTTGTGTCCAAAGCAACTGTTCTTTTCTTGCCTTCTTCCCAGCTACATGAGAGTGAGCCAACTCTCATTACTACATTTTCAGAAAGTCTCTCCCCAGTGGGACGATTGGGGTCCTTGCCAAGATATGGGAAGACATTGCAAATGTACTTGGATTTTAGGTCGCAAGCCACCCAAAACTTGATCCCAAACTTGTCAGGTTTACTTGCAATATACTGCAGGAAACAGCACCGAGTCTTTGATGGGAAAAGCTGTTCATCAACGGTGATATGTAGACCAGGGTTGTAGCACGTGATGCAGTTGGTGACAAATGATCCCCACACACTGGAAATTGCAGCGAACTTATCAGTCTTTGCTCGATCACTGCAGGTGGACTTGTCATCAAAGCGTAGGTGTTGCATGATGTCTTGGAAGCGGTTTCGTGCCATAGTTCCAATTATCTGTGGGTTTCCCAGGTTTGCTGACCAGCAGTCATTTAGAGATGGAACCCTGTTAACCCCCCGCAAGATGACAATTGCAATAAATGCCATTAGTTCAGGGAGGTCCATGAACCAATGAACATGCTCCGTGCACCACTCAGCAGGCCATTTGTAAATATGTGTACAAATGGTTGGTTTTTTGTACTGGTTTTATCAATAAATCGCAGCTAGAAAGGACATACACCCATGTGTGTTGATTCTCCCTAAGATGGCAAACTGAAACACTCCAAGTTGGTGACTTTTGGAGATTTATTTCCCTGGATGATTGAGAATGCATCAAGATGAAACACAAAAGGAAGTTCACAGCTTTTAGCAGCTCGCCCACCCCCTCATCCACACACCCCCACTCCCCTCCCTCCAGAATTCCCAGGTAACAACCTAATTTACATATGAATGAAGAGCCAATTTAGCTTCCACTTGGCTGAAGCTAAAGCTTAGCTAAAAGCCTACCAGCCATTTGGCTGCTCTCCGGGTTTTAAAGGTAGAAAGGTAGGAGCCTGGGGGTGCTACTGTTAAACAACTCTGAAGCATCGGGGTGGGGGTGGGGTCACAGGACCTCTGGGAGTGTCCTGTGGTGTTGTGGAATTGGATGTTGGGGGTAGGGCCTGCGTGGATCGGGCTCGCTCCCGGGCATGCAGCAGATGCTTGATCAAACTGGGACCCCGGGGAGTTCAAAAACACTTCAGGCCCCTTGTTGTGTTCACTGAGGCCTCCCTGAGCAGTTAGCATGGCGCTGTGGGAACGCCGTGTGTGTGAGTTCTGGACTGTTGGGTTTGGAAAGCTGGAGAAAAGGCTGGAAACTGATGAAACTGATGGTGTGCTATGGTGAGCATTGATATTCACTGGGACCAATTTAGCTGTTCTTCTAACATGTACCTCACACCTCATCCCACACTGTTGGCAGACGAGTCCTCTTTACACTGGCTCCCCGTGAAGTTTAGGGTTCAGTGTCAGGTTCTGGCCATTTCAGAGCTCTTCATGTTCAGATGCCTTGAAGTGTCCACTGATCCCTGCTCAGAAGCAGCTCTGTAGGGGTCTGCACATTCCAGGAAGGTTCAGTAGTAACACTGAAGTAATAGCTGGCTGTGCTATAACACATTATTTCCCCCCTTGTCCTCACGCGGCGCAGTGTTGTGGAATCGGTCCAGCTTGGGCTGAGAATGTGGAACATGCCACCACTGGAAAGAATGAATCGGCTGTACGTCAGTCTCTGGCTCGAGCCGAGGCCTGCAGCGCTTCTTTAAAGAGCCCGATTCAAAGGAGTGAGAGTCTGCCGGGGCCTTCAGGAGCTGGCAGCGATCGGCTTTAAGATCACACGAATACGACACACACGCCCCCGCACTCCAAAACACTGAGGTCACACGTCCTCGTAAAGCCTCCAGCATTGGTTCAGCATGGCCGGCTTCAGCTCGAAGTCATGTGTGCAGAGCTAATGCTCCAAAGCTTTTAGAGTAAAAGAAAGCCGAAGGTGGAACAGTGAAACAGAGAGCACTTTGATTTTAGTTTGAGCCCTCAGGTAAATGCTAATTATACGGAGCATTAAAGAGCAACAGAAATGCAAAAACCATCAAATGTTTTTTTTCTTTTTAAGAAATTAAATTTGTTGTTTTTACTTTCACACTTTCAAAATTCAAAACTGAGCGCTAAGTTTGGCGCCAGGTCTGAGCTGGTTGTGCTGACCTCGAGACCACGTGAATGAGTCGGCGGTTTCAGACGTTTGAGTGGAGCCGGGATTGTTGCCGACCCGATCGAAAGTCAGTAGTTGGATGTTAATAATGCAGCGCGGCATTTCTCTGCATCTCAGTCATTGGACAGTCCCGTCGCCCTGATCCCGTTACCTCCTGCCTCCAAATAATTCATCGTGTCTGCAGCAACCGGTAGATGACACTCACCCTGCTGGAGCCATCATTTAAAAACATGAACATGAAAGAAACCCATGAACTCTGTCGAAGGTGCATCATGCATCAACAGCATCATGCACTGAGTTTTTAAAGCCCCTCTGTATAAATTAACTCAGTTTAAATACATTAAGCTGACAGTTTATTTCATCATAATAATAATAAATCTCTCTTTTCTTTTCTTTTCTCTCAGACGTTTTTGGCTCCGGTGAGCCAAGTCTTCCCTGCAGAGGATGACGTCAACAAACATGTGGAGGATAACTGTGAGTACTTGTGCTTCATCGCTCCACCTACAGATCTGGCTCCTCCTTTTTTTAGATATTTGACATTAGACATTTGTCGTCCTCCTTAAGCTGCTGTTACTCTGGAAGTCTGGGATCAGCTGTTTCTGGTCCCCGGGCCTTATGTTTGACACCCCTGGTCTAAAGTCTTTTCTTGATGCACATCAAAAAGGAAATAAAGTTCCATATAGGAGTATTTTTATTGCAGGAATTTTACTTGCTGATCTGTAATTTGAGTTAAATTCAGCTTTAACACAGAGTTATAACAGGATGCACGTCAGCAAATGTTGGTCTGATATTTCTGAGTCTAAACAAAGCAGCAGTGATATTCATAAATTTATTAACGGACCAAGTCGTCTCTTTTTTCCTTCAGATTTTCCATCGTGGCTTTAAATAGATTTTATTTATGAGGCGTTCTTCCAGTCTTTTCCCGGGAATGCACCGGGCGCAGTGCCATCATGATGATGCCCACTCAGAACAGTCTCCTACTGTGTCACTATGCTTCTCCTCGCTTAAATAATGAGTTTTTTGCTTGTTTAAAGAGCTGCAGAGGGTAGGAAATCAGGTCGATTTTTAAAATAAAAGAACCTCTTGTAGGCTAAACACTTTTCTCCTGGTGTTGCAGAAGGTGAGGTTTGAGTACCCGGTATTGAAAGCTATTCGCACGTTAAAATGCAGCTTTTTTTATGCAGCCAGGTGTGCATCTACAGGGAGGGGATGGGGTGGCATTGGCCCTCCCTGAAGACCCTGCTGTTTATTAGTATCTACAGTCATTTAATTACTTTGCTGAAGTGCAGTTTTAATCACTTTATTGCAGTATTTTCATGTTATGCTGTCTGGGTTCCCTATGTGCCCCCGACTGATAAAACCCTGCACACTGCAGTTTTCCTCTCATATAATCTGCTGGTTTGCCGACAGCTGTTGTTGTTGTTGATGATGTTGTTGTGTCTATAGCATCCTCACATTTCTCGAGTGGCACTGTTATTTGTTTTTTGTTTTTTCCTTTCTGTAAATTCAGCTGCTTTGAGTAAACCTATGCTTGTTTCTGATTGGCTACATGCTGCTGAAGGTGGTTATCAGTCTGACTGATAACCACCTTCACGTGAGCTCTCGGCCCGATGGATGATGCGATGTGCAGCGTGGATCCGCTGCTCTGCTGAGTTTAGTAACATTTTGTCCTGCTTGTGTCTCTCAGGCTCTTTGATGTACCTGAATGAAGCCACGCTGCTCAACAACATCCGAGTGAGATACAGCAAAGACAAAATTTATGTAAGTACAGACATGAGGGGGAGCGGCCGGTCGGTGAAATACTGTGAAACAGAAACGGTTGTGAGGTCGTCCTCATCCTCGGCGTGCTGTATTCACTCCTGGACTCAATGGTGTGTTAAATGCACAGGACACACCTGAGGCTCAGCCTTCAGGTGACCTTGTGGCGCTGAAAATGAAAGAATAAACACCAAAAGGTCACAAAAGCAAAAAGAAAAACTCATAAAGGTTCGGGGTTCGTTTCCTCTGATCGTAAAAAGTCAAAATTTCACACCGAACCAAAATAATTCCGACCTCGGAAAGACAACGTCACACGTTATCATCACCCGATGAAGGAAACCAGCTGCCGTGTCAGCACAAAGCGTCGGTCGTGACCTGCCCGCACCACCTGTGGGCGGGCCGCACGCTCAGTCATGTTTCCACACTCCACTGAAGCAGAGATCTACTCCACTCTCGCCTGAAACAAAGGCATCACATTTTCTTACTGGACAAATGTGTGCACTCCCAGTTCAGAAAAAATAACATGTGTGCAGGTTACTGTGTAAATATACATGTAATGTACGGAGGACTGAAGCTGCCAAAATAAAACGTTTAATGAATGAATAGATTAAAAACAACTCATATAAATCAGATCAAACTTTATTAGATTTTTTTTTTGCATCAACATGTGACAATTAATATTTCTGATTCGTTTGTAGTATTTGTTTTTTCTTGTTGCTCTTATTTTTTTTCACTTATTTCCCCTTAATTTTACTTTTTTGATTTTTACATTTTTTAAATTTTTTTAACTGAATTTTTGTTTTTTTATTTCTGATATTTTTTCTAGTTCCTGTTGATTTCCTTAGTAAATTTATTTTTAAATAACTTTATTTATATATGTATTTATTCATTTAATCAGTTTAAAGGTTTTTTATTTGCTTTTTTAAAATTGTTGCAGTTATTTCTACATTTTCCTTTTTCTATTTTCTTTATTTTTTCATTATTAGTCCGATTTTACTCACTAAAAATGAATTTTTGTTAGTTACTTTTTATTGCATTGCATTTTGTGTTGCTCTTGAAAACTCACTTTCACACTGATTGAATAACTGTTTTATTTTTTAATTATTATTATTTTTCCTTCATATGGATGTCTTCACTTCACGGGGTTCATGAATGATCTCGGCTCTTGTCACTTCAAAAAGACTTCAGTAATTATTCATGTCCATCCAGATAAAGAGGACGGCTGTCACGTGTTTGCTATTATTTAAATAATTATAATTTTGCTCAAGTCCTTAAGATGAAACATATGTGGGCCAAACAGAGTCTTCAGCTTACCAGCAAACCCTCAGCTGATGATTATTCCTCCACATGAGGCTCTGATAGGAGCAGCGGGGCTACACAGGGTGTCTTTTCACCCCAGGGGGCTTTTCGGCCCGGCCTCACACCTTGAGCACCCAGCAGGGGCTCATGTGACCTCTGCTGCCTTTGCTATTTAGCTCCATTTTCCTGTGAAGCTTCCAACTGATGTCAGCTGGAGTCAGACTTGGTCCACACTGACACCTAGTGGCCGAGGAGGGAACTGCACTGTGAAGCTCACAGAGGGCATTTCTGATATAAATCAGGTTTTATTGATAAATGAGGATATTGTAAAGCTTTAGAAATCTCTGCAGCGATTATAAATGTAAATCTAAACCTCTCCAAAACTTTTGAAAACACAATATAATCATTGTAACCTCCATGAAGACTGGAAACACAATCCTCAATCACAATGTGATGCTCAGGAGTTTTATGAATTCTTGAAATTCTTGAGATGTGGCTGAATGCTCGTATTACTGGCTGATATGGAGTTTGGATCAGTACAGAAATTCAGATTTTCTGATCCTGATTCCGTTAAACTCTGACAGATTTTGGAGCCTCTCACTTTTTATAAGTGCTGAAAGAAAACGTTTGCTGCTCCTTCAGGAGGAGGCAGAGAAATTAGAGACTTTGTTGGTTTTATGAGCCAAATAAGTGATTTTTATTCCTCTTGTTCTTGTTCTTCTTTCAGACATTTGTAGCAAACATCCTGATCGCCGTCAACCCGTACTATGACATCCCGAAGCTTTACTCGCAGGAGACCATCAAGAAGTACCGGGGCCGGTCGCTGGGCACGCTGCCGCCGCACGTCTACGCCATTGGTGAGCAGCTCAGTTTATCACAACTTTTACATGCTGGACAGTATTTCCAGGAACTTGTCCCACATTTTTGTTCTGTGCTCGTGACTAAAGCTCAGTTTGAGCATTTTTGGTGTGTTTTTAGAAAGAGGGAAACCTTTCGTTTGCCGTGATTTTAAAAACACAAACAAATCGTAAGCAGAAAGCCTCACATTAAAGGAGAGACAAGAAATGTTCTGTTAGTTAGTGAAATCTACCTGTGGAGGGAACAAGGCATGATACATCTCTGCAGAGCTCATTTTAACCTGCTCGAGTTGAGCAAAGTTTGTTTACATATTCAGAAAGTTAAAGACTCCTGAGACGGTTTAGAGGTCAGTATCTTTATTTTAGACTTTTTAAGCAGTTTTTGGTCATGGATGCTTTAAAATGTCCTAATCCCTGTCATTTTTATAAGACTTATTTTAATGTTTCACAAATTGAACAAGATCATTAAAGTCATTAAGAAATTATCAGTTTAATCGTCCTCTAATAATTTAATACCAAAAGCAGTTCTTTTAGGGTGAGAGTTAATGTTGTAGTTCACAATTTGTTCACTAGGGGGCAGCCAGCACTCAGATTTCCCAGAGTCCCCTGAACATCACGGTACCAGACTGACTTATTGAAACCGCAGGGGTTTAATATCTGTTTGATTTTTGGGGTCAGCGTGGCGTCTGATCTAACTGCTGCCTCTGTCTTCAGCTGATAAGGCATACAGGGACATGAAGGTCCTGAAGATGAGCCAGTCCATCATCGTCTCCGGGGAGTCTGGAGCCGGCAAGACTGAAAACACCAAGTTTGTTCTCAGGTGAGGGAGGCGAGGGTCTCGTCTTTCAGCGAACGCGGCGACGACAAATCTGAGAAAATTATCCACGTTTTCATGTTCGTGTGATTATTGTAATGTGACCTGTACTCGGAGCTTATATACACAATCAGTTTTGATATCATCGATTTTCATTTGACCTCATTTGTGATTTTAATTATCAGCTTGTTTTCATAATTAATTGATTGTTTTGTCCAGAAAAGGTCGTAAAATGGTTAAAAGGCCTGTTTTAGTTCATTTAAATGTCCTGTTTCATTTGACTCACTGACCCCAAATATTTTCTACTCAGAGTTATTCTGATAACTCAGAGTTTAAAATATTTTGCAGTTTTTCTTAAGAAATTACTTATTTGATTATTAAAAGCGGTATTTGATAAATGCTCACACAAAATCTGGACTTTGGACATGCTAAAAGCTGTGACATTACAGTGTTTAGACAATGTGAGCAGAAACGTTTACAGGCAGGTGAGAGCCGGTGATTCTAATAATGCTCTCCTCTGAAGCAGCTTTTCAGTAAGATGTCACGGTGTTATCCATGGTAAATGGCCTGTTTTTATATAGCGCTTTACTAGTCCCTAAGGGCCCCAAAGCACTTTACACATCCAGTCATCCACCCATTCACACACACATTCACACACTGGTGATGGCAAGCTACATTGTAGCCACAGCCACCCTGGGGCGCACTGACAGAGGCGAGGCTGCCGGACACTGGTGCCACCGGGCCCTCTGACCACCACCAGTAGGGGTGAAGTGTCTTGCCCAAGGACACAACGAGCAAGACCGTCCAAGCCGGGGCTCGCACCGGCAACTACAAGGCGAACTCCCAACTCTTGAGCCGCGATCGCTGGTGGGCGATTGAAGCCAGAAATGAGCCTATTTGGATGAAAGGGTTAGCAGAGATATCTGCTGAGTACCAAACTATTAAAGGTCCTCTCTGTAGACTTGTTGGATGGTCGGTACCACACAGGAAGTGATGTCATCGCTCAGATAACCGCAATAAAAATGCTCCAGTTCGGTGATTCACTTAGCAGGCACGAGGTTTAAGCAGTGAGGTGTTAAAATATTCACCTGCAGTAATGTGGGAGTCTCACCGATGAAGCCAGCCTCTAGTGGACGTCTGAGGAACTGCAGGTTTGGGCTTTGTTTTGCCAGTTTTTCGCAGAAAGGAAGCGTTTCTGTGGAGGTCACAGGAAACTGTACTGTAGGTCATCTACTAATTGGAAGGCAAAAGTGTCCTCAGGGAGGGAACAGTGTGTTAATCAGAGCATGAATACATGTAAATAGGGGAGCGAGGCATGATGTATCAAGTGCTTTAAGTGCTCCAGTGGAAAAGCTCGATATAAGAGTCGTTTACCAGGAGCACTGCGGCAGCCTTAAACCTGTGCAGTGACCCTCTGGTAAACCCAGAGTTTCTGCTTTTCTGATCACTTTAACCTAAATATTTAACACAGTTGTACTTCCTGCAGAGCATTGTTCTTTGCTTTCACACAAACATCTGACAATCTACCGGATTTGTTTTGTTGAATATCAGAAATGGTCTTCTTCCTCCTTCTTACAGCATTTTCAGCAGTATTAAAAATGAAATATGGTCCAACAAAAACAGTTTTTATTGAACAAACTTTAATGTTTACTTGCTTTAAAAAACCTTCAAGGCTGTAAACCTGTGAGAACCTCTGCTTTAAAATGACAGACGAATCGCGTGTTCTCAGGTGTTGATGATGTGCTGTGCTTGCAGATACCTGACGACCTCGTACGGAACGGGTCAGGACATCGACGAGAGGATAGTCGAAGGTGAGGTCGCTTCTGCTTCTCTCATCAGCTTCCTGTTGAGGTTTGAGTTTGAACTCGACTTCTTTCTCCCTTGCAGCGAACCCTCTGCTCGAGGCCTTCGGGAACGCCAAAACTGTCCGGAACAACAATAGCAGTCGCTTTGGGAAGTTCGTGGAGATCCACTTCAACGAGAAGGTGCTCAGGGCCGTTCTCGCTCAGTCGATCACGAGCTTTAACGTCTGCTGATGAAAGTTATGAATTACAAATGAAGCCGCACTTATTCAGCACGATCTGTTTACGTTGATCTTTCTGCTTTTGTGAAGAGACGCGATTTGCCCTCTGCCATCTCAGATGCTTACGCAGCATAAACTCAGTAATGAGGCCTCACTTATGATCATTTATCTCTTTTGTTTCGCTCTTGTTTATGTGTCCTATAAATCACCGTATTTCCATGTTACCCAAAGGCAGACTCTTCTTTGTGATTTCCAGCTTTATTATCTACATTTTTCTTCTTTAAACTATAATATGAGATAAATTCTTTATATTTAATATTTAATTTCCATTTAATTCACCATATAATTTATTATAATGACAAAGTGGCAGGATATGAAGATGAAACGCGCTGATAGATGCCATAAATGAGGTTTTCTTTTGGTTTTTCCCCTGCTCTTCCTCCTCAGAACGCCGTCGTGGGCGGCTTCGTGTCGCACTACCTGCTGGAGAAGTCGAGGATCTGTCGGCAGAGCCCCGAGGAGAGGAACTACCACATCTTCTACCGGCTGTGTGCCGGAGCTCCCGAAGACATCCGGCAGAAGTTTCACCTCAGCTCTCCGGACACGTTCCGGGTACGGATATTAAGATTTTTATCATCCTGACGCTCGATAAGCCCAATCAGATGGGCGGTGGCTGATGGCTGATGAATGAATGGAGGAGGTGCAGATGATGGGTGGGGGCCTGATCGCAGACTTGATGGAAGGACTCTGTATTTTTCTTGTTTCTGTCAAACCAGCACTGAGTGTGTTCTTCTTCATCAAAGCCCAAACCCCACAAAAGTCCTTCATCACCACGAGCTGCCCAAAATCTTAATCCGCCACTGAAAATAGTCCTCAAAACACCACAGTCTCCTGATGTTTAAGTCATGTTTGCTGCCAAAATAATCAAAATAAAGCAGAGAGGGATGACTTTCCAAGCCCACGGTTCAACTTCTGGATGCTGCTGTGTTATTTTTATCACTTTATTTCTGTTTTTTTACTCTCAGCCAGTGCAGCAGTACAGTTAACTGTACAGCAGTAATATTATTGGTCAGATAGTTGCATTAAAAATGCTTTTTTACAATTTATACATATATATATTTATACAAAAAATTCCAGGAGAACTACTTTCTTTCTGCTTCCAGCATCGCACACCATTACTGTTTACGTCCTGCCAGGAGCACTCGAGGCTCTCGATGTTGCTCTTGCACAGTGATTTGGTTTGTGTTTGTAGTTTAGTTATTGCAGCCGAGGTTGAAGTGCCTCTGCCTGCAGTTGTTAGGTTTGAATCAAAAACGGGTAACGGTAGAATTTTTTTGTTATTACATAATTCTGTCTGAAGCCTAAACTCCCTCCAACTCCATATTTGTGCTCTTGTGCTCTCTATATTTGTCCTCTGTCTGAAACAAGCCAATTTAGCTCCTCCCCCTTTAAGCCAGCTCTCTTCTGACTGGCTGCTCTTCACGAAGAGAAGATGATCCCTCGTGATGTCATACAGATCCAAGGGTTGAAAAAACTATGTGGAACTGAGTGTTTGAAGCAGTTTGAAGGCTGAGCTTGTGGTTCATGCGTGTACATACACTGACCTCATGTGAAGCGTCGGCTGTGTGTGCTCAAAGTCTGCAGAGCCTGGTGTGGGTGTGACTCCTGGGTCGACTCTATGTTAGGAGGATTCCAAAAGATCTAAATAATGGTTTCAAAATCCAAGAAAGTCAGATGTCACACCCTTTAAACTAAGAAATTCAGCCTGCTCTTTCCCTGTTTGAACAGCAGGGGGCAGCTCATCCTCAGTAAAGCCCACCTGCTGCACATGCTCTGTTTATCAGCTGTCAGCGGTGGATGGAGAGCGGGGAGAGGGGGTGTCAGGTGCTCGTGTTTGCCATCAGGTTTGCCACCTGCAGCCACAAACGCAGACGTCCACAGTCCTGAGGTAACGGAGGCAAAAGCAGCCGTGATGGCTGTTACATGACGGTGATGAACTCGTGTTGATTTCTGTGCCGTCAACGCTCTAACATGTAATCTGTGACAGAGCTGAGAGGTTAGACGGGAACGTGTGACTTCTGAGTGCCTAGCAACCGGATTTTAGGGAAAACAACAACATCACAGATACACAAGAATCATGACAGCAAACTAAAGTTAAAAAGCAAACAGACTGAGAGATGATGGTTTTGCTTTCTTTTGGTTCACCTGAGAAGAGCTGACTCATCCTCATACTCACATCTTCTGGAGGAGAAGAAGAAAACCTGAGGTCACTTTCTTTGTTCAGGGTCGTTTCTTTTATTGGCAGCTTCTAAATTCAATCATCTACTCTCACCTCCGACGTTTGTTCTACGGCACCCGCCCCTGTCCCCCTGCAACTTATTACACCACCTGCATCTTCTGATGGTTCATGCATCTGCACTTTCCCCCGATGATGCGGAGGGAGAAAAATGCTCACACGGTTTGAGCCGTGATGAACTCCTGAAGTTCAGCTTTTGTGCATCACAGGAGGAGCTGAGGTGTGTTCAGGTCCACGAAGGCTTGTTTAAAGGGTCAAAGTGCTGATGACTCCAAAGAGAGCAAGAAGGTGTTTTCATCATCAAATACTGAAGAGGACATGAAGTGCACTTTTTTCTAAGGAGGGAAGAGAACATGAAGCAAAAAGGTAAAGGAAGAAAAACAGTGAATAAAGAAGGAAGCAATATGGGAAGATGCTGTTTCAGGAGGAAAGGCGGGAAGGAAGGAAAAAGGAGGAAAGTAAAAAGACAGAAGAATTTCACTTTTTAGAAGAGGTGGAAGAGGGGATAGAGGTTGAGGAAAGATGATAAAGAAGGAAAGAAATGGGAAGAAAGCTATAAGGAAGGACAGAAGGAAACAGATAAGATGAAGGAAGCAAGATGCAAACAAATGCAAGGGTGGAAAGAAGGAAATAGAAATAGAAGCGGTAACCAACGAGGCTAGATTAAGGAAATAAGGAGTCAAAGGAAGAAAGAGGGAAAGACAGAAAATGGAAATTAAGGACGTAGACAACACAAGGCTGAAGGAGGGAAGGAAAGAAGACAGAAATGGAGGGTAGAAAGGTGAAAAGAAAGGACATAACGAACCACATAAATATAAGAGTAGTCTAGATGAGTAGAATAGATGAGTGTGAAAAGAAGACATACAGGACAGGAGGCAGAGAGGGTGGAAGTAACTGAGGAAGCACCAGAAGGAGGATAGAAGCCAGGAAACAAAGGAATAAGGAGGGCTGGAAAAGAGAAGGACAGAAGGATGCAATGGAAGCTACATGAAGTCCCAGAAATCTTGAGAAAAAGTACTCAAGTATTTACTGCAGTAAAGGGGCCGAGGTGCATTTCACCTCGGCGGGGTGACTCTGAGGTTTTTCAGGAGGAAAACGAGACGCTCCCATCGGCGGTCTGCCGGGGAAATGGAGGACATTCGGTCCTCCCGGTGGCTTCGGCTCTAATGAAAGTTTTTGTTTATGTTCATCTTCTCGGCGAGAGAAGGGCTCGCCTCTGCAAACAACATAAGCCCTGGCTCGAACCAGCCTCCCCCTCTTCCCAAGACACCTGGGAGGTGAGCACCAGAGCCACTGTCATCTCGTGTCTGTGAAGAGAGGAGGAGGATGTCAGCAGAGCAAAGCTGCTTTTAATGCAAATGCAATTATCCAGGTGAACTCTGACCGTCTCTGAAGCAAAGCGTTTCCTGCACACAAACTCTGAGAGCACAGCGTTCCCATTTGACTGATGATTTAAGCCGTAAAACAAAGCGCTTCCATACATGGAGGCGCGAGGCCGCCTCTCAAACACTCGAGTCGGAAAATGACATTAGTGCAAAAACGCCAGTTTCTGCTGCTTCATTTCTAGTTATTGTTGCTATGTTTTAACTTTGACAACAGGACATTTAGCTGGATTTGTTTCATTTCTGCTCATTTTTTACCTTTTGAAACTGCATCTTGAAGTGTTTTAGATGTACAACTTCACAGGACGAGCCTAAACCTAAACTCCACTCTGAGATAAATATACGAATAAAGTTGTTTAAGAAAAATGCTGATAATAGTAAGTGACTCATATAAGACTACAGAAATTCACATTTTCTATTGAAAATATTATTTTTCCCTTAGTTATACTAGTCTGAAGCTTGTGCAGTCCTCCTTAATGTAATCAGTTATTAAAATGTATTTCCATGGCTCTGATTTTGCATATTTATAATAACACAGTGATGATAATTTTATTTCAGTTGTACTTTTCATGCAAGTGCTTTCCAGAGCAGGGAGTGCCAATAAAAATACATACATTTAAAAAGAATGGATAAATAATCAAAATGAGTTAGTTTTTTTTCCCCCCAGGATTTATAAAAGCTATGACAACGAACTAAATACTAAGTTAAAAACAGCAAACCAGAGATAAAAAAATCAAAGCTGCTGTCAGTCCAGGGGTCTGAGGATAAACAGCCTTTAATGTCTGATAGTTTTGGATCTTTATCTTTTATTTGTAGTTTTCAGGACTCTGGACTCCAAAGACCACCTCTGTCTGCCGAGTGCGATTCAAAAACCTTTTTTGTTCTTTGAAGCTGACAAACTGCGTGATAGTTACATTTATGAAGTCGAGACCCAAACAATCGAAGAAGCTAAAAGACCCAACTTAGCAGATCTTTCCCCCCATGGTGGTCTGAGGAAGAAGTTCAGGGCATTTCTGCTGGAATGAAAGCACGGTGGATTAATCTTATGAGTCTTTTTTTTTTTTTTAATGGCAGACTTGCACAAGAACAGCTCACGAGGTTAACCACACCGGCTTGTATAATGTCGGGTGATTTCTGATGTGCTCTTTCTTTTTAATCTGCCTTTGAAACTTTGCTCATCTTTCCTCTCTCTTGTGTCTCATTGCTTTGCAGTACCTGAACAGAGGATGCACTCGGTTCTTCGCTACCAAAGACACAGACAAGCACATCATGCAGAATCGGAAGAGCCCAGAGGTACAGTATGCAGAAAAGTCTCTGAGTTCAACCAGTTTATGAAACCTGGACCACAAAATAAGCAGAAAAACACAGTTTCACTGAAATGTGAGGCTGATATTACGATATTACAGCAATAAAGCAACATACTGATCATTCCAGTTGTATATTTTATTGTTGAACTCTGAATCATGCAAAGCTGCTCTAACAGAGTTCAGAATAATTCTTATATTCATGATTCTGGGACCTGTGCAGCTTCTCAAATCATCCTGTATCTGAAAAGAGGTGTTTTAGCCCCTCCTCCTTTAAGTAAACTGTATTCTGATTGGCTGCCACTCATAAACACTGAGTTTGGACAGCAGGTGGGTGGGGATTCTTGCCGGAGGTGATCATATCTGGGATATCCACACTCTGTGACATCAAAAAAACTGCGAGTTTAGATAGATCAGATACAGATCTGATGAGGTGATTTGGTTTCCACAAACAAGTTTAGTTGCTAAATTGAGTTTTTGAGCTGCAAATTTTCCCTTTTTTCTTTTCTTTAAACAGCAGAGAGGACTTTTTGTCCTCTTGTAGCTGCAGTAAATTTGTGTCCCCCAATAATTCCATTTCTTAGAAAGGAAACTCTAAAAACTGAGAAGAAAAACGTCGACTCATGCCCCTGTGGGCTGGAAGAAGGGAAACGGTCGCTTTGCAAACTCCATTAGCTCCTTGTTAAACCCGACTCAGCAGATTCGTTCACGTCGTTACGCCCTCCAGCTCCGCTTTTCTTCTCACAGTCGTTGTGTGAGCGAGCCTCTCTTATCTCTCCGATCACTCTGTCTGTTTGTCCAGTGGGAGCTTTTCAGAAAAGAATAAAAGATCTAAGAAGTTGGCTTTAACTTATTTGTCAATGTGTGAAATAGTCTTTTTTTTTTTTTTTTTTATGGGGGAAAAGAAGAAGAAACCTGCCTGTGAAGCACGTGTGTGTCTTCACTGATAATTACAGACTTTTCATGAGAAACGTGTGTGATGTTTTTCATCTGCACAGAAAACCAACATGTGAAAGACTGAAAAATGAAAGAATTTATCCTGCACACGAATAAAAGTCCAAATTCTGATTCAGCCAGTACAATGCTTTTGCACGCCCAGCTTTGGTTTGTATGTCTGTTAAATTATTTCATTTAAATGATCTTTTTCTAAATTTGTTTGATGATCTGAAACATTTATTTGTTACAAATATGCACAAAAATAAGAAATCATGAAGTACATGAGTACAGCTTCACCATCATGACAGCGAACATCTGGAAGCAGCTGTTTCACTTCATGGCTGTAACAGCTGTAGCTGGAAGAAGCTTTCAGTTAAAATAGAAATTGAAGGAAGGAGATTTACAAAAATCAGGTTTCAGCTTCTTAGATTTTCTTCAAAAACATATATCGGTGTTAAAAATTTAGAAACAAAAAAAATCACGTATCACACAGCAAACGACCAGCACAAAAATGGACTCTGTAAGCTGCTGGGAGCAGAGAGATTCTGGTCCATGCTGACGTGACAGCTTCACAGACTGCACAGAACATCTGTGATGAGAATCAGAGGCGCTCTGTTAGATTTAACTGTGGACTCAGGCAGGCTGTGGGGTTTAGATGGTGCTCGGATGATACAAGGCAGGATGGATCCAAATTCTGTTGAGTCTGTGTGAACTTTATATCAGTTTCCTGTTTTTTGGCTTGCAAGACGGACACCTGGTGTGGTCTTCTGCTGCTGTAGCCCATTCAGAGATGCTCATCTGCATACCTTCACTGAAATGAGTGTTTAACCCTGTCAGGTCAAAGCAGTCTGGCCATCACTCTCCTGTGACATGTGACTGGATATTTTCTCCCTTGTGTGGGAAACTCCCAGCAGATCAGCAGCTTCTGAAACACTCGGACCAGCCTCAATCCAATCTCATCGACTTATTAGATGTAATATTTAATGAGCAGGTGTGTCTAATAAACTGGCCTGCAAGTGTATACGGTTAAATAATAGGCCCATAAGGCGAAAAGAACGGCATTGGGAATCTTAGAACTAATTGAAAGTTTGAATCTGAGGTTGTTCGTTAACACGCTGGTCCATCTGTGCTACCTAAAGCCTCAGAGATGGAAATAAACTGACAGTAAAGCTTTGATTATATGCATTTCGTTACGAGGCAGCAGATAATCCTAACAGCAGCCACCCTGTGATAATTCATTAGTGCTGTTGTGTAATGTTCTTGCCTGAAATTGCTCGCTGCAAACAGGCTCTGCTTATATAATCTCCTTGTTTTCAGATGCTTCATATATAAACAGCAAACATTTTAATTAGCAGCCAGACCGAGAGCCTCGGTGCAGCGCGGGACATTTAACGCTGTGCATTAATAAGAGAAGCTCATCATGTGAAATGAGCTCCTTTCTTTGCCTATGGCTTTTGATTAATTATGCACAAGTGTTCTATTACAGCGTCTGTACACGGCTTCCTCTGCAGTGCGTCGGTATTAATTATTGCAGCCATTAACAGGAGCACGGACGGTACATCGGAGCGCTGCTGAAGATGGCGGATGGAAAGAGGAAGAATCCGGTCGCACACATCCATCACTGGTGGTTAAGAGCATTGTCGTTTTAGTCTTTCATCTTCATCTCACCGAAGATTTAAACTGTACAGGTCTCTCGGTGAAGAGCAAGAATAGTTCAAGGTCTTACAGAACAGTTTTTGTAAGGTCTTTATGTGAGGTACTCCTAAAATTGGATCCGGTACAGTCTCTAAAACAAGTCTACCAACACTGTCCTCTATGATGATATATGCACAGCCATCCGTCCATCCATCCAGCAACAGTCTAAGACCTCCCTCACCCCGGCCACCTGTTCCAGCAACTTGCCCCCCTGTTGTTCCAGAGAAATATAATCTCTCCAGAGAGTCCTGGGTCTGTCCCAGCACCTCCTCCCGATAGAACCTCCCCGAAACGCCTCAACTGGAGGCTCCAGAGGTGGCATTGTTGGAGTTTAATGCTTTGTGGACTGGGTTGGAGGTCCTGGTGCTGCTTTTAAATCTGGTTATATGCACATTCAGTCTACCTTCAGTTTTATTCACGTAGCAGACCTTTATCTGGCTCAATGAACTGTGACTCAGTTCAGAGTCACAGTCGTCTTTGCTTTGTAGATGTTTTATAGAACCCCAAGAATCAGATGATTCTGTGTGAGCAGCATTTGGCAGGAAGAAACCTTCTGTAGAACCAGACTCGGGGACGGGAAGCCATCCGTGACTGACAAAAGAAAGTTTATAGATGCCGTGCATCATGGGAAGTCCCAAAGCAGTGTTATCATACAGCACGTTCTTATTCCTCAAAGTGTCCAAAATTCCAAACAGCAAACCAGTAAAACAACAATAAACACAAAAAACAACTCTAATATTAAATTCCAGTGACATCAGGGTTTCTCTTCAGAATAAAAACATGCAGAAGGAGAAAGAAGCTGACTGATTTTTCGACAGATCTGCTCCTCGTCCTTTAAGTCAGCGCAAGGGTGAAATAGATCAGGTGTCAAACTGTGGACTCGCAGAATTAAACTGTTTTTGGCAGAATGAAAAAAACAGATTGTTGGACAACGGTCCTTTTGTTGTAGCCCGGGAAACACAATTATCTGGCAGCATCAGAGTGGGAGGCTTGTTTAATAGAAAGGAGGCACACAAAGAAAGAAAGTTGTCCTGGGAAATGATCTTCGGAAAGTTTGTTTTTTGCGTGTCCTCTTGCTTTATTTCATGACTTCCTCAGAGACCCAAGTAAAGAAGTATTTGCAGACAATCTCCAGCTTTTGTGCCTTAACTTGAGCTCTGGGAGGGAGGGCGTGCGGCAGGGCAACTCAGGTAATATCTGATAAAATCCCGGATCACAGAGGAATATCCCGCATTAACTGTGAGGCGGCCTCGGAGATCAAACGTTAGGGAAACTCGAGCTTCGCCCCTCCCGCCCGGTCCTTCGGGTTCACGAAGACAAATTGTGAGCGGGCTCAGTCCCAGATTAGCTCGAGTGTAGCTGCTGTAATCTCTGATAAATGATGTGCTGTATGTCTCCTCGCTGCTCCGGCTCGTGTCACGCAGGACGACCAGGTGATTGGCTGTTTCTCCTCTCGCTTCTGACTTTCCGAGCATGCTTTCAGCTCTGCAGTGCTTTCTGCTCCTTCCTGCTTTGTAGAAAATAATCGAGCCTTTCAGTCAACCTGTGTCTGCTTTTGTGCATCTGGGAATGTCACAGTGCAGTCGGCCTGTCTCAGAAATGGGAGCTTTGCTGGTCCAGCCCATCGAAGATCCAAGTGGACCGTATGTGGCTGTCTAAAGGAATTACTTATCTTAGCTTAATGGCTGCCTGAAGCTGTCCTGTGCCTAGATTTGACTCCACTGTGGAGTTTATTCTAGATGCGACAATATTTATGTCACTTCCACCCAAAACTGCAATATTAACTAACACTTAACTTTATTTTGATTTATATCCTAAGTTTGGATTTGACTCTGCACTGAAATAAGCGCAATGGTGGCTGACAACAAACCACAAGTGCCGTGTTTTCTTCATTGCAGTGAATTACTCCTGTTTCATAATATCAAATCTGCGTAATTATACAAACTGGGGTAAATAAATACCAGAACAATAATTTATTAATAATAATTTGTTACATTGTAACACATTAATGTTGCAGCTGCAGATGATTTTAGTCAGGCTGTTTCAAAACAGGACCACATATTCACAAATGCACATTTTAAATAGAGCACAGAGTGTAGTGCATAGGTGTCAAACTCTGGCCCGTGGGCCAAATTTGGCCCGCAGCCTAATTACATTTGGCCCGCGAAGCCATACCAAATTACTATTAGAGCTGGCCTACTGGTATTATACAGCTAACATATATATTGTTTAGTATTAAGCTTTGCTTGTTCCATATTCAGTTTTCCAGAAAAACTTATTTGAGTCCATAAGAAAAGATTCATTCTTATATCTGGAGGAAGATTTTTTTTTTTCAATAAATATTAATGTTAGCCCACGACTTTGTTCCAGTTTTGAATTTTGGCCCACTGTGTATTTGAGTTTGACACCCCTGGTGTAGTGTTTTCATCCTTAATGCAGTGGAGTAGAAGCAGAAAGCAGTACAAGTACTCAGTTACCTTCCATAACCTGTCCTATGCGAGCACCCAGCCCATTAGTGTTTGCTGGGAGGCTGCTGGGCTCTGGCCTCGTGCAGGTTTCAGCTTCTGTGTTGCTAAAGTTTTTCTTCAGATGATTTTCAGGCGTCTAAGTGAAATTTATTCACATTTTTGTCTCATAACCAAAACTCCTAATGCTCCTAATGCTTCTAATGTGTAAATAAATACCGGTTAAACTGACTGATGTTTGCAGAAATGCTCCCTTCTGGCTGTTGATTCGACTGCTTGAGCTCTATTGGCGGGGGGGAAGGGAGAGAGAAATCTGGAGAGAACCTGATTAAATGGAAGAACCGGCTAAGCAAAATAATTCGTTTTCCACTTAATCCACTATCACAAGGGACACGCGTGCGCTGGCGTCTATAGTTTAGCCCGTGGTTATCGTTACAATGCGGCATTCCTGAGTGAGTTTTTCAGGTGTGTGTGTGTTTTTCTTCCTACTTCTCTCTGCTGAAGATTGTGCTTCTTCTTTCGCTGCCTGCTCTGCTTTGTGCAACACGATCAGTGATAAACAGGGTGATTGCTGCACTCCGCAGAGTGAAAGCATTCGGCTCGAGATTAAGTTAGAATGATTTGGAGATTCAGATTTCTCCAAAGTGAAGGAAGAGAAGAGAGCAGGTAGGCAGAAAGGTAAAAATGACAAGCGGTAAAGAAATGAAGTTAGAAGTGAGTTGTGTAAGAAAGGACATGAGAATAAAAATATGAAGGAGATGGAGATGAACGAAGATTTTTAAATGTCGGTGACGTTTTCTCTCCTGGTTCCTCAGCACACAAAGTCGGGCCCGTTGAAGGACCCGCTGCTGGACGACCACGGCGACTTTGCCAGGATGTGCGTAGCCATGAAGAAGATCGGCCTGGACGACACAGAGAAGCTGGATCTGTTCAGGGTGGTGGCCGGCGTGCTGCACCTCGGCAACATCGACTTCGAGGAGGCCGGAAGCACATCAGGTGAGAACAAGAAGTCACACATGTGAACCTGTTTTTGGACTTGGAGAAGACGTTTCACGTCCTTTGTGTTCTTTGGGTTTGTGGGGCATCGCTCCTGTTGTCACGGGGTGTTCGGTCCGTTTACAACCTCAGACAGAGTTTTGGTCAGACTCAGTCAGAGTGTAGTCGATCGTATTGGGGGAAACTTGGTTCATTATTTTGCAGACTTTTTGAATCTGCTGATTGGTAGATGACTACTTGGTCCGGAAGCTTCTTGGAGATGATGTGATTCTGTTGACAACCTGCAGTTTGGTGCCCAGAGCGAAGTCACCGGGTTGTGAATTGGCACCTCTAAGTTCAAGGCTGTGTCTTATTCCGGGCTGGGAATGAGTCGCTGCTCCGATTGGAGGAGTTTGGTGTCCCGACTCGTGCTCAGCAGTGAGTGAAGAAGGAGCAGGAGGCTCACTAATGCAACGTACACGTTAGATGTAGATCAAGGCTGTTGATCTACATTCCCACCATCACCTTCAGCCACGAGCTGTCGAGCACACCGAACATTTAAAACAGAAAAACGTGAAATTCATTAACAGCGTCGTGAAGATAATAAACCCTTAAACTTTCTGAGAACCTCAATCAAACTTCTTTTTTCTGCATCCCAGGTTGGTTGATGTGTCGCTGCCATTTTGACTTCCTCAATTTGTCATTCAAATGTCAGATTTCACACGGAGATGATTCCAATCAAACACAAATAGCACAAGGCCAAACAGGTCGTTCTCTTCGACTTTAAAAATGCAAAGACGTCACGTCGAAGCATTCACTGAAAGACGGGAGGGAAACGCAGCTGTAGTTGATGTGGGGATGGATGTCAGGTTTACCTGCATGATCACGCTGCATTAAAATCACAGTCCTGAACAGGAAGGCATTTTAAAAAAGTGCCTTTGTGTGTGTTGGTGCTGCTAAAGCCCGTAACGCCGTCTGACCTGAAATTTAGCTAATGTGAATAAAGTTCTGCACCGAAATGTTATTTAATTAAACTTCCTGTGCTTGTGGTTTACATATCCAACCGCGTCCATCAGTCTGTCTGACAGAGAGCACCGATGGAGCGATTAGTTGTGCACATTTTCCAGAGTTTGGACCTTCCTGTTTGCACCTTCACTTCCACTCACTGATTACGTTTTAGCACTAAAGCCTACTTCAAGAACCCTTCTCGATCACTCTCCACGGTCATAAGTGAGCCACAATCCCAGCTTTGATGAAGCTGTGCTGATTGATGCCCCAGAAAGGAGAAAAGGGTTGCGTAATCCATAATCCACAAACCTTTTGTGTGGCTCTGCTGTTTGTTTATTAACCAGCTAGTTATTAAGTCTGCTAACAGAATAATAAGAAATTAAAACTACACCAGAAAGATTGACCCCAACAGATCAGGATGGATCAGGACGTGAAGCACTGTAACTCGACGGAGTGCGACGTGGCTGGTCGTGAGCTCTAACTGATGAGGTGGGCGTTCTCCGAGCGGAGCCCTGCGGCGCTCCGTGATTGCATTTGCTCTGTATCAGAAGTCATCCATCTCTCGGGCTTCCCAGCTCCTAAACGGCACCGGTTTGGCTCCTGAGAGGCCGACGCCTCTTTGATCTCATCCCTCAAAGCTCTGTGCTGTGATTGATTGCTGTAATATTCAGCCTCGATCTCCCTCCGTCTCACTTCAGCCTCGTTGCGATGGCTGATAGATGTCGCGGGTCTGACAGCGGCGTCACGGAAAGACGTTTTCTTCTTGTTGCACTTTGTTTTTTTTCGCAGATGAAAAACACTCAGAACACTAATGACTAATCTCGAGTTATTTTTCTCTGGCTGAGGGGAAATTCATTAATTACACAGCCAACAAACTAATTCTGTAATTATTCCAGTGAATATTTCAGGGATTATGCTCTCTGCACTCGCAGAGGCATTTTTCTGTGCCTCGTTTTTCCACAGCGGTTAAGACTTGAACCCTCAGGGAGGCTCAGTTTCCATGAAAATCAGCTGATCCTTTGAACTTCAACTCGGTCTTGAAGTTCCTCCCCGTCGTTTTCTCCCTGCGCCGGAAAGAAGAGGAAGCACAGCAGGGAGCCTATTACACGGAAAGGTTCTCACAGCAGGGGGCTCACTTGGCACATGTTTTACAGTAAACGAGGACAGAGCGTTCAGGCCGAGGAGCCAATCAGATGGGGCTATTGAGACGGGCTTGGCTTGCAGTTGCAGAGCGGTCCCTCGGGGAGCTTTTAAAGAATATTTACTTATCTTAGACCCAGAAAGCATGTAGAAGTCAAGTTCATTTAAACAGCTATTCCTAATGCCGCCGTTCACACAGGAGGATTTCATTTATATGAGTTTTCCAGTGCGATCTGACCAATCGGACCGCAGCATTTGGCAATGAGTGCGCTTGTAGCTGAAAGCACGCATCAGCACTGAATATAGGATGATATGGAAACAGTCAAATAACTTCGACTGCATCTCTCAGCCTGTTTGTGGTTTTCAGGTTCTTTGATCACATGACAAAAGAGAGCGAGAGGGCGGTCTCATTAAAACGTTTCCATCAAGGATGAGTGGTGTAGAGCGGGGACGTTCTAATGAGGTCCAACCTTTAGCCAACAGATTAATTAGCGGATTCATCTCTGCTGTTTGGCTGTAATAAGTCCACTCAGACGACGGTGCTCTGAACGGCAGGATGGAGTCTCTTCAAAAGGTCAAACTGCTCTGAATGTTCTCATTTCAGCTCGTTGTTAAAGTCTTCCCATGAATCTCCTTTGGCGCTGGTGTCAACGCTCGCTTCTTCTCTGGACTCGATTCATTTCAGAGTAAACTGAGAAATCTATCCAGAGAGGCTGGAAATAACGGTCCTTAATTAACTGGGATTCATGTCCAAGTGTTCGTCTTCTGTTCTGATTTGTGGTTTGAGCGCTCGCCTCTGCGGGGCCTTCTTTCACCCTCCAGTTATCGATTAGGTATTAGCTTAGCTTAGCTTTCAGGGGCTATCGATTCCTGGCATTGATCGGAGGAGCAGCTGTAATGATGTGAAGCCGTGTCACGGGGGTTCACGGCTGCTCTAATCCAATCTTTGATGTGAACGGCTTCCGTCAGCAGCCTCAGCCCTGAACACCATCGGACCGCCTTTCATGTGAGAAACCAACTTGTCACTTCCTGTGGTCTGTTCACATGCCGAGGCGTTCATACGTAAAAGCCTGCGTCATATACGGCCTTCATCTTATAGTTGGATTCACTTGTCATGCGAGTGCTCGCTGTCTGGTAAGTGTGGGGGGTTTAGCAGGTTGCTACATTCATATTTTACATTCACGTAATCCTTTGGTGGGTCGGATCAGCTGCTGCCGCCATTGGCACAGAGCGGTATAGAAACAGCTTTTCTCCTTTTTCTCCTGCTCACAGTGAGTTAGGAAAAGATGAATCTTCATTGATCCAGCAGGGGAAACATGACCTTTTTAAATTGAAAATTTCAATAAATAACCCTACCCCTGACCCTAGATGGGAAGAAGTGTGGCATGGCTCCATAGTGGGGCTATTAAAGTGTAAAAATATAAAGGAAGTCTTGTGAGGTGTTAAAATATCAAAGTGAAAGGAAATGAGGAACATGTTCACAAAGACTTGCAGATGCATATAGATTTCGCCCCACCAGCATTTTTCCCATTTTCTGTAACCGCTGATTTATGTCGTGCCTTAAAGTGACCTCACAGCCGACGACACATCCGGTCTCTGGTGGAGTTTCACTTGTTGTGCATCTCACAGTTTCTATAAAGCGACACACGGTTGAGTTTAAGAAGCACACGTGTGATTGTTCACTGCTTTATCAGTGATGTATGAGTACAGGAGTTCGGAGATTCTCTGATTGCACATAGGAAGATGTAAAGATGAGACTTGTGGATGTTCTCCTCTGGTGGTCAGCAAGGCATGGTGACGTCACAGTTGGCATGCAACGACCAATGCGTTGACCATAAATCAGACCAAGAGTTTTGGTTTTAAAACCTGTGAAAATGTGGGTTGGTTCTGAAAAGACACCAGGTTAGAACTCCGTGTGGACCGCTGTAGTAATCATGCTCCAGGCTGTAAAAGCCAACCAGAAGACGTTTCTCTTAAGAGCACTCAAAACTTACATTGCTGTCAAACAAAGCAACAAACATTTCTTGAAGCGCCACTTTGATTTCTGGGTTTCCGGGTCAGGAATGTGTAGCTATTGTGCAATGCATTCCTCGGGTTGGATTCAATAAAAGTCTATAAGAAAACAGCCCTACATTCCTGGCTGCTCAGGCAAGATACTGAAACGCGAGTTGCTCCTGACATGCTGATGGGAGTGTGTGTGAATATTAGATCAAAGTCAAAGTCAAAGTCAACTTTATTTGTCGATTCTGCCACATGTACAGGACATACAGAGAATAGAAATTGCGTTACTCTCAATCCCTAGATAAATAGCAAATGAACATTTAAATATATTTAAATATAAAAGTGATTAAAAATGCAAGTAAAATAATTAAAAAGTAAAAATTTAAATAAATACAATTTTACATATAACAAGAAAGCTATACAATATACAATATAATGGGTAAGTGACATTGAGTGTAAACCAGGCAGAGTAGTGCAAATAGGCAAATAGTGCAAATGGAGATTTAGTAGTGTACGGTAAGAGAAAGTGTAACAACAAAGTCTTATGAGGTAATGGCAGTCCAATGCTCCACAAAGTGACTGGTAACTGGTGCAGGCCAGTGAGTGAGTCAGAGAGTGTGTGTGTTTGTGTGTGTGTGACAGAGTTCAGTGAGACCGTGGAGGAGAGGGGGCAGAATCGGGAGGGAGTTAAGCTTCCTGACAGCCTGATGGATGAAGCTGATAAATAAGTGTGTGTGTGTGTGTGTGTGTGTGTGTGTGTATATTCAGTACGAGTTTTGCCCTTTTCCTCGTCTTGCAGGCGGCTGCGCCATCAAGAACCAGTCGAGTCAGACGCTGGAGCACTGCGCTGAGCTGCTTGGCCTGGAGGAGGAGGACCTGCGGGTCAGTCTCACCAGCAGAGTCATGCTCACGACAGCAGGGGGCGCCAAAGGAACGGTGATCAAGTAAGAAGCTTCTGTCACTCACACAGACACACACAGACAGTCAGACAGCTGTGTTCACATCAGAGGACCTTTCACTGATTTATGTGCTACCCATGATCACTGCATTACTAACACTAACCAATAGTTTATTACAATGATGATGTCACGGGGACCAGAGGAGGTCAGGTCACCACCAGAACGTCTCTCTCTCTCTCACACACACACACACACACACACACACACACACACACACACACACTCTGACATTTTGAGGATCTCAGAGACCGCCTTGCTGCTGTTGGGTGGGGCCTCATGCTGAGAGGGACTACAGGTGTTTTGCTGACTTTAAGCCAACCGGTTTGTTCCTTTGAGCTCTGTGGTGTCGACCAGTTTAAAATGAGACGCTCTCACACATAAAAACCACCAGCTGTGCCTTTAGAAGGAGCGTAGAGGAGCATGAGAGAGCGTGCTCGTCTCAGAGGGATTTTACTGATGATGATGATAAAGGTTTTAGGCTGTAGTTTGGCACCACCTGGAGCTCCGTCTTTATATCAAGGACCACAAAGGAAGCACATCTTTGACTTTTATCTTTGTCTGTGTGATTTCATCTCTTTCATTCCTGGATTTTTTTAAAATTGCTTTTAACTGTTAGAAAACATTACTTGTAACTATTTGCTGGATAACATGGCAGCTTTTGCACAGTGAGAGGAAGCACTGACATTCTCCTCTTGATCACGTAGATTTGTAAAGCAGGGCTTCTTACGGCTCAGTTTAACTACAGAGCAATGTGTACTCCTAATGCCAGTCAGGAAGGCACCTGCTGTAAATCTTGGCCAGATCAACCAAGTGGATCATGAAAAATTAGATTTCCTTACTGGCTCGGTCAGGGCTCGGGTTAAGGACCGCCTCCGGTGCGGCAAACCGTGTTACTGTTTACCGAAAACAAAGGACGTCCAAGTGTGGTGCATAGACTGTATGTAAAAGATGTACATAGTCATTGGCTTAATATATATTGTCCTGAAGCCTCGATTGGAACATTTTGGCCGTGCTGGGAATGACAGACCTTCAATTATGAAGTAGCCACATCCCAAAGTGTGGAACATGGTCCCCAAGTGGGTTGTGAAGGTACTCCAGGTAATTTCTGTGAAATATTTACACTTTAAAAAGAAACTGAACTAATAAATAAAGTCATAGGATTTAAATATCAGTTACTTACTGTAATTTTTCCTCTTGCGATGTCTTTGTGATCCTGAACTCCTCTCATATCCCATCATTAGGAGGGAAGACGTTAGTTTGGAGAGACAAGCTATAAAAGTTCAACAAGAGAATCACTAGATCGAAATGATCCATTGAAATTCTTGATGAGATGTGATTATAGGTTTGGCTGGGAGCGTAACATTGGGCATTCAGTACCCTTCAAAACTGTCTGTGGTGTATATTTGCTGTCTTGAAGCTTTGTGTTTGGTCTCCACCAACCTGCGTGTGAAGTATCTGCCTCCTGAATGCACGGCAGTGTTTCCAGTTAAACTCTGTGTCTGCCGGCTGTTTGCTGCCGAGCGGAGCCTCCACGTGTTCACTTTGAGTTTTCAGTGAACTGAAACACGTTTTCCTGTCTGACAGCTCTCACCGTACAGCTTCTCACACTGTTATTGTTTAAAAAAAAATCTACTGTGCCTGCAAAAAGAATTGACAGTTTGAAGCTTGACTGAAAGCTTCAGAACAGCTGCCGAGTGGAGTTTGTACTCTGAGACTCAGATAGAAGTTGAGTAAATATGGTCATAATTTTATTTTAACTTTGTTTCGTGTTTTTTAAACCTTCCTTCTCCTACTGCATCTTTTGTAGGGTGTCCTACGTAACTCCTCGCTAAGAGCCGGCTGACTCTCCGCCTCATCTCGTTGTCCTGATAAACACCTGATTGAATCTGAGTGTTTTTGCCAAAACTTATTATGACTAAAGTGGAGGGCCATCTGGACTCTGATTGAAGCGCCGGGATGCTCAAATGAGGTTGATTTGAAAAGGTCAGAGTGGTGGCTGAATGTTTCAGGAAGGTCGTTCCATCGTATTTTTCATGTTTTCCTTCAGAAACACAAGAAAAATACGAAACAACCAAGCACGTACGCCCAGAATCCATATCAGCTGATCGGGGGCCAACAACCACATGGTCACATAGTTTCAACCCATCGGTGTCCCTGGCAGTAAATCGAAGCTGTAGGTATCTCTAATCCCCTCAAACTCTTTGACGTTTTCTCCAGTGAATAATCAGGAAAAGAAGATCAAACATCTACAAAAGAATCAACCAGAACGAGTCAGTTTTTAGCTTTAGATCAGGGGTGGGAAACTCCAGGCCTCAAGGGCCGGTGTCCTGCAGGTTTTAGATGTCTCCTTGATCCAACACTGCTGATTTAAATGGCTAAATCACCTCCTCAACATGTCTTGGAGTTCTGCAGAGGCTAGTAATGAACTTTTGATTCTGATTTGATTCGATTCTTTGATTTGATTCGTGTGTTTTGACCCAGGCTTGAGGCCTAAAGTTCCCCTACCCCTGCTTTAGGTGATGACACAAGGGCTTGAAACGCTGAAATACGGTACCAAGTCTCAGTCCACCCCAGTGCCCTCACTGGTCTCTAATTCTTTCGATAGTCACAGTGTGACGGGAACATTTTGCTCTTTGCTGCACAGAAGGGTTGGGTGGTGCCAAGAAAGCTAAAGCAGTACTTGGAAGCCAAACATCTGAAGGTCGCTGGATTTGAACCCGATGCAGAGAGCGTCGCATTGGCAAGTCCAGTTTTCATGAGCCAGGCGTAAAAAGATAAAAGCTGAATTTAATTGAAAGTGACTTCAACTGTTTTATTATTTATTCATGTTGTGACACTTGGGGTGGCTGTAAAACTCTTCTGCTTACAGCTTCTGGAACGTGTTTTTCAGCCCAGAAAATTTCAGCTCTCATTATGAAGGAAGCTTAAAAATATTGGAAAGAAACAGGGGTGTTAGAAAAACCCCATCCTCATGTGCTTCCATCTAGTTTCCTTAAAATCCAGTCCATTGTGACACTTTAATTTGGATTTTTATTCCTGGGCATAAACACGTAATCCCAAATGGGAATAAAAGAATCCTCATTATTTCAAACTACTTTCAAATGTATCTGGGGTCAGAACATGCTTCACTACATGCCCGCTCTCTGATTTATCTTAAACTTCACACTTTAACCCGTCAACAATGTGATGCAGAAACTTGTAACACCAAGAGGGAGCAGCATGCACCAGTGTGCTCAGAGTGAGGGAGTTCCTGGTCTTAGGCACTTTAAATCAGGGTGACCTTTACGGTTTACTGCAGCCTGAAAGGGATCACAGATAATGCTGATAAAAAACATCATCCGTTAATATTATTAATGGCTCTTATTTAGAAAGAAAGGCGAGAGGAATAAAGGCAGACACTCACGGTGGATTTAAACAGTTTGTCTTTGGCTGGCTGCTTCAATTATGTGAATCTAAGGTTATATAAGATGTTGACTGTCTATGTGTCCGACTTTTTATCATGCTGCTTCTGGACCAAATGTCCACTGAGGGTTTTCTGTGCTGGATGCTCATAGTAGATGTGGAAGTTCTTGAAAAAAAATGTAGTTTTTTCTTCTCTGGGCTCTCTGTGCTGTCATAGAAGCTGTTCAAACAGCAGCGACCAATGAGAAGAAAGCTTGCTTAAAGCAGCAGGTACAATTTTACCTTTTAAAGGTGTAAAATACCAGCACACGACAAACAGACACCATCAGCAAGGAGTCCAACAAAGGTGACAGAGTCCTGTAAACATCATGCAAACAGGCTTCTAGACCTCTTTACTGCTCAGGCCAGTGTGTTTGCCTCACACCTTTATATAAATGTGCACATTGAAATTCTGTCCGTCTCCTCCTTCCACATGCTAAACACCTAATTTAAGTTAAATGTGACAATTGGCTTGTCGGAGCACATATGGCGCTCCCCTTCTGCTGGAGGAAAACACTGTGCGTGTGTGTGTGTGTGTGTGTGTGTGTGTGTGTGTGTGTGTGAGTGTGTGTGTGTGTGAGTGAGAAGAACGGCGTGCAACTTAAATTTTCCAGGCTTTGGTTTTGTTCACAGACATATTTAACGTTCTTTACATAGTATCCTGTTGTTTCTGGATTCTGTTCTCTGTGCTTAATGTGTTTTAAATTGCTGGTAATTTACCTGCTGCAGCAGTTTCAGTGTAGCGTGCATCACCTACAGGCAGGGGAAGGTGTTTTCTTCCAGCTCAATTTATGCACTTTTGTAAAATTTGTGCATAAAAAGCCAAACTGGAAATGCTGAAAGGTCCAAATGTAAACAGAAGGGAGTTTAGTTAGTGAGGACTTATTTATTTTTATGCTGTCATAAAATGCGTAGAAACGCAAAATCAACCCAATAAAATGGGCTGAAATGGGACAAAGGTAGCACTAAATATCCAACTTTTTGAGAGGAGGTGTAGGAGGCTCTGAATAACTCCTCTTTATTTTACCTGCTTCATTGAAGACCAGCTAAACTGAGTAAACAACATGGAAAAAGGCTAAATACATTTTTTATTATTATTAGTCCTTTATTTATCCAGGTAAAAAATCTCATTGAGATTAAAAATCTCATTTCCAAGAGAGACCTGGCATCATGGCAACAAAAGTTACATACCACATAGGTATATAACATTTAAAGCAAACACAATATCCCATACCAACATGTGTAAAATATACAATAACAGATCAAATTAAGAGTACATTAAAAACAATCACACTGAGTAAAAGAGCTGTTCTCTCGTTCCTTTAAGACAGACTTAAACTCTCCCAAGGTAACCAATTCTGATAATTTCAGTTCCTTCTGCAGATTATTCCAGGAAGCAGGGGCAGCGTATTTAAAAGCCTTTTTCCCCAATTCTGTTCTGATTTTTGGGACAATCAATTGTATGATATTGTGCGAACGAAGGCTGTATTGGTTGTAGTTTTTACACATATAAACACATAAATAAGATGGAACCAGCCCAAGGAGAGATTTATAGATAAAGATCAACCAATGGGAGAGTCTGCGAATATGAAAGATAGCAGCAGCATACAAAGAACAATGATGTACACGATTTCCATAGCCAGTAATAAAACGTAAAGCACAATGGTACACAGTATCCAACCTCTTTAGGTAGTGGGCAGGTGCATTCATAAAAAGCAGGTCACCATGTTCCAATAAAGGTAAAAAGGTTGCACAAATCAAATGTTTTCTCACTTGGAGGGAGAAACAGGATTGGTTTCTAAAAAAGTAACCTAGTTTTAGTTTTAACTTCGACACAAGCCTTTGAATGTGAGTCTTAAATGACAAATTCTGATCTATAATTATCCCTAGATACTTGTAAGATGGGACCATTTCAATTTCAGTTCCTTGAATTGTTTTAATCTTAGGAGACATAGCTAACAACTCTTTGCCATTTGAGAATAACATGAGCTTGGATTTATCTGGATTTAACACCAACTTAAGTTGAGTTAAATGGGACTGAACGACATCAAAGGCACACTGCAGAAATTGCAGGGTGTGTGCTACTGAAGGGGATGAACAATAAATAATTGTATCATCTGCATAAAGATGAAATGCTGCATTTGACAAATTATCACAAAGGTTGTTTATGTAAAGAGAAAATAGCAATGGTCCTAATATGGAGCCCTGCGGAACTCCTTTGGGTACTGAGAGAAAAGAGGAAGAAGACCCAGCAGCATGGACACACTGTTTTCTTGCTGACAAGTAATTTGAAAACCAACTTACAGCATTTACAGATAGACCAATATTGTTTAGTCTATTTAATAAAATAGCATGGTCAACTGTATCAAAAGCCTTTGACAAGTCAAGAAAAAGAGCAGCACAGTATTTTTTTGCAGTCCATTGAATCAACAATGTCATTAACCACTTTAATAGCATCAGTTATTGTGCTGTGTTGTTTTCTGAATCCTGACTGATGTTGGGAAAGAACTGAATTTTCGTCCAAAAAGTCTTTCAGTTGTTCACTAATGAACTTTTCTAGAACTTCTAGAACATCTGAAGGATCGCCTCCTTTCAGCAAAGGGAGAACATAGGCAGATTTTCATATTACAGGGATCTCACTGTTCGAGAGGCTAAGATTAAAAATGTAAGTTATTGGTTCTGCTAAAAAATCTACAGCCATCTTAAGAAAATAGGGATCAAGTTGATCTGGTCCTGCAGATTTATTTAGATCCAACAGATTTAAAGCCCTGTGGACCTCAAAAACATTTAACGGAGAAAAACTGAAGGGTTGGACCACAGATTCAGTTTGAGCGGTTGCAGAGAGAGCCTCTTGTTGATTAAGCTGTTTAAAATCTGGATATAAAGATTCAAATAGAGATCCTGAAGAAACAAAATGCTCATTAAAGCAGTTTAGAATGTCAATTTTTCTCTGTTAAAGTGCAGGAGTCTTTTACAACAAAAGTTGGCATCTCATGTGTAGTTATGTCCCCATAAGAAGATTTTATTATTTTCCAGAATTTTTTAGGATCGTTCAAATGTTTAGTAGTATTTGAAAGATAGAATTCTGATTTGGCCTTTTTAATTAAGGAAGTTGAACGGTTTCTGAGCTGTCTAAAAATCAGCCAATCCGCTTCGGATTTAGTTTTTCTGGCCTTAGCCCAGGCAGCATCCCTTTTTTTGAGTAGACTGGAGAGCTGAGGAGAAAACCAAGGGTTGTTTTTGCATTTTACTCTAAAATTGCAGATGGGGGCATGTTTATTTATAATTTTGATAAACGTATCATAAAAATAATTCCATGCCAACTCAAGATCAGTTATCAGGTAGATTCTACTCCAGTTATAGTCCCATAAATCATGAAAGAAAGCTTGCTCACAGAAATGCTTAAAATCTCGTTTAAAAGCTATTTGTGGCCTTGATTTTGGGAGCTTTGATTGTCTGACTACAGCTACCACACAGTGGTCACTGATATCATTTGCGAAAACCCCAGTGTGAGAATATTTACACGGCATATTAGTTAAAAAGAAATCAATAAGTGATGACTTTTCTGGGCATTTAAGATTTGGATGAGTTGTGCTGTAAATTAGTTGTGTGAGATTATATGAATCACACATGGATTTAAAACTGTCTCAGGCAGAGGACAATCAGTCCCAGTTGAAATCTCCGGCCAGCACAATTTCATTAAAATCTAAAGTAGAATGTTTTTCACTAAGTGAAACTAAAGCCTCACTACTAGCTGAGGGGGGTCTATAACAGCCCACAATGGTAATAAAATAGCCCTTGAAAAGTTGGAGCTTGAGGGCAAGAAGTTCAAACTGTTTACAAACAGATACTGATGAATCGACAGTAACATGGAATTTGCTTTTTATATAAATTGCAACACCGCCACCGTTTCTGGGGCGGTCGCAACGGAAAAGATTATAGCCCGTTATTGCAATGTCTTTGTCAGTAATTGATTTAGTAAGTCAGGTTTCTGATAATATAAGAATATCAGTATCTAACTCTTTCATCCAAATTTTCACAAAATCAAGTTTGGGAAGAAGACTTCTGACATTTAAATGAGTGATACCAAGACCTGCTCGAGTTTTAAAATCACAAGGAGTACTTAAGCATTTGCAATCTGGACCCGGATTAGGTTGCACATTTCCAGATAAAAGAAGCAGAAGAACAATAAAACATTTTCTTTTCACAGATTTTTTTTGTAGGATTACAGACTGATTTCTCTTAGTGCCCAATCTCTTTGGGGGGTGAGAGGATTGGGAAATAAACCAGTGATATGGAATGAATAAATCAGTTAAATCAGTTGAAATGAGATCTTTGCTGATCTCACGTTTTGTAACAAAGAAGCCTCCAAACAGCAGACACGGCTCCTCGTACAGGTTCAGGTTCTTCACTCCGCCCATCTTTTCTTCTTGCAGTTCTTCAAAAGTGGAAAATATTAATTTTCGTATGTGTGAAAAGTCATGTTTAAGGACACAAAGATGAGCGGTGGAAACGGTCACACATGGATGCTTTGGAGGTCCAGTTGGTCCTCAAGGATGTCCAGGGTCATCTCCTAGTTGGGCCAGCTCAGCTCGCAGTTCATGAGTCAGTAGCAGTGGCTTTACTTTGAGCCCCTAATGGGCTACTAACTCGCTCTCATCCCGTTATATAGGTGAGCTTGGTTGTGTTTTGAAACCAGATGTGACAACTTAGAGGTGGATCTGACTGTAAAGCCGTTAGCTCATTGGCTAACGACTTGTCAAACACAAGTTGCCATAAACTCATCTGAGAACTGAGCTCAGCAAAGCGAGCATTATTCCCATGGACTTTTACAGGACCAAAGTCTTTTTGCAGCTACTGGTGTCGCCCCCCGGTGATCGTTAAAAAGAATGCAGGGTTAAGTGTTACCTGTTTACCTCGGCCAGTTAATGAATGCTTTGCCGCTATGATATACCAGTCCTGAAGGTAACTCAAAAGGTTTAAGTTTAAACGCTACACCAAAAACCCATCAGTTGTCTAATTTTGTAAATTTGTTATTAAGAGTTTTAAGTTCAAATAAGTGAAAAACTATAAAATAACTTACAGACATTTATTTTCGCTTTTATTGTCTTTGCGTCTTTGCAGAGTTCATATTTATGGTAAATCCTGATGCTACCTAACTATTCGTAGTTCTCACTGTCCTAAATACGTTATTTTGGAGTGTGTACTTTGGTCTGTTGTTTGTTTGAAGATTGATGTGTGAAAGTTGCAGCAGTGACTTTCTGACGGGATTAACTGGAGTCCAGGTGGACACCAGCGTGACTCGGTGACGGATGAAGACTTGAGTGGCGTTGACGCATCTTCACTTGGAGAGATGGCCCGGACCTTTCACAGCTTTACCAGCTGGCTGCGGCTTAACGAGATAAATGCGAAGCCATGAAGCGTTCAGGAGGAGGAGGAGTGCAGATGAGTGTTATGCCATTCTTATGGCTCGGCGCTTGCCGCCGGGAGACAGCTTCATGCATTAGATTCTCCCTCTGGCTCAGAGAGGAGTGAATGCACCTAAACAAACCTCCCCCATCACCCAGTGCTGCTCCACCATGAAGGAGTTCAAGGCAGCTAATAACGTAATCCTCAGAGTGATGAAGAAGAGGAGATGGGAGGGCAGGGACACAGCCGAGCACCGGCCGGTGGTGATGAGAAAATAATACGACACTCATAACAGAAACCGCCTAGCACGTTTACCTCGAGAGCTGTTTAACACTAACCCTAACCCGAGGAGGTCAGTGG
Source organism: Aulonocara sp. 'chitande type north' Nkhata Bay (assembly GCF_057382095.1). Classification (NCBI taxonomy): domain Eukaryota; kingdom Metazoa; phylum Chordata; class Actinopteri; order Cichliformes; family Cichlidae; genus Aulonocara; species Aulonocara sp. 'chitande type north' Nkhata Bay. Next base: position 25,292,120 of record NC_141358.1, read on the forward strand.
AGGCGTTAGCTCCCAGCCTCTCTCATTTATGCTCTTCATTGTGCATGTTGCATACACTGAGCTCGCTCTCTGAGGCCTCTGATTGTTTTGTTGGCAGCTCGGCCCGAGTGTGCCATCTGAACGCCGAGCCGCTCGCCTTGGCTCCAAACCTCCCACGCCAACGTTTGTTTCCCGTCTTTTGTGTGCAGAGAGAGGAGTAGGTGTAGGTGCATTAAATGCCACTTCCAGCCTCTATCTGCCTGTCAGTTATCGACTCGCCGTACAATGCCCGTAATCTTCTGCTATTCTTCAAGTTCTGGTACTAGATGAGATGTTCTGCATCTGTTCGTCTTGGAACCCGCCTGCCTCGCATCACTGTTATTTGACTGAATTTCAGATCAAGTCTTTAGATTCCATGTTTCTCCTCTCAGTAATGTTAGGATGGAAATTCATTTGAAGCCCATTAACTGGCCTGAGTGTCACTGGATACAGGTCATCGCAGGGTCAACATTTCTGTGGTTTCATCACTATTTAGGCAAAAGAAGAAATGTCTTCTTTATTAAGAACAGAGAAACAGCAGAATTTGGTGCGGATTCCAATAAAGCCTGTCATTACTGACGTCTGTCTATCTGTATATGTGATGTCAGTGCTGAGCGCCTGTTCAACTGTTTGTGGTCCCTGAATGGATCTCAGGAGCGATGGAGGAGTGGACGGATTTGGACTAATGGACATCAGCTTTTCCTGCACGCTTCTCTGGGCAGTCATTTGAAGATTTTTGACTGGCTCATGGCCTGTAGCCAAATAATCAGACAGGCAGAGGAGGTGTTTGATGTTTTAGAATTTTAAAAAGTATATTTGACACAACTTTGCAACGCACATGTCCCAAATCACAAACACACACCAGGAAGGTCCTTCATTTATTACCTCCTGCTGGCTCCTGATGATCCTCTGATGTAGAAACCCAGAGTCCATCAGTCCAGCTGTTCGTCCTGTTCGTCCACCCCGTCTGCTTTGGAAATGTTTGGAGTTTCCCTTCCAAAGAGCTTTTCCTAGCAACAGTAAATTAGAAGAACCAAAACTGGCTGAAGTTGACACTGCAGTGCTGTCACACTGGGGACTGTTGTCTTGTGTGAGCGACTGAGTCTGGGGGAATTAGAGGGAGAAGTGCAGTCTGTTGATATTTTGGACTCTTGTACATTTTGCTTGTTCATTTTTTGGGGGTATCTTGTGTGGACCTCTGGGCAAATGCCTGGACCGAGAGCTGGGGTGGGTTTACTGTGGCGCCTTCAAAACTCTCAGGTTACAGTAAAGAGGACTGAATCCTAAATGCTCTAATGACCGGGTCGGGTCCAAAAATTATGATCCCTAATAAGGTCAGGTGATGTAGAAGAGAGCGAGAGAGAACCGATGAATATAAATGAGTGCACACAGCACCATAATACAAAACCATTAGTTTGAAGTGTGTGTGTGTGTGTGTGTGTGTGTGTGTGTGTGTGTGTGTGTGTGTGTGTGTGTGTGCGCGCGCGACATGGCTGCAGTCTTGTGGCAGATGGTGGAAGGAATGAAAAGCTGATGGGAAAAATCCCGTCCAACATGTTTATTCTCTCTGTTAAAGCCAGAAAGAAAAACCCTGTGACTGAGAAAGCAAAAGATCCTCTTTGCACGAGGAGGCGGCAGACGCACCGATGGAGGCAGATGGTCGGAGGGGATGGAGAAAATGCTTTCCAGCATGTTCCTCCCCTTCGGGGAAGAGGAGATTTGCTGGGAAGCTGCACAATTATACAATTAGTTTAGAAGGAAATGAAGTCTTAATTTATCAGACGCAACATTAGTAATATAAGAGGTGTTAATACCCTGCGCGCCCGATGATTCATTTAAGTGTTTCAAAGGAGCACAGATACAACTGCTGATTTAAGAAACATATTGCTGATAAATAAATAAAACGTCATGTGACCTGTGGCATGATCAGCATGTACTGATCACAATATGGGGAAAAAAAGATTATTTTATGTGTTTATTTCAAAATAAAATGAGTAAAAATGTAGCTTCCAGGTCAGAAACCGGCCACCAGATGTCAACAGCTGTAGATGCTCAAAGACTTTCAGTCCTCTGGAAGTCTCCATTTACGTACTCAGTCGCTCATTTTGGGTCATAATGAATAAAAATAAAATCTCAGTCATTCAACATTATCTGAGGGTTATTTGGGAAATTATAAAATCCCACAGTAACTGGCTGTTGAGTGTCAACCACAAGTTATTAGACAAAGTCCCGCCCTGCCCTGCCTCGTCACACCTGCTGTAAGCGCTCAACTCGCGGCTCCGAAACAAGACACCCGCAACCAGCGGGTGATGCCACGGTAGCAATGCCTCAAGTGGACATTAGAGGAACTGCAGCTTTTGGCGCTTCCATACACGTTTCATTTTCAGCCGCAGAGGTTGCTCCTTATTTTAAACAGACTTCAGTAACTTAGATGTTGGCCACGTTTTTAATGAGTTTAATCTAATAATTTACCACTAACTAATGCTCCTCTTACTATTGTTTTTCTTTGAGTGGTTTGTGTTTTTGCTGCTTGACTGTGTTTGCAGACTAGTTTTAAACTGCAGGCGACTGCGGAAATCTACTGACGATGAAAGCAAAGGGAGGGTTTTTTGACGTAGTAAGAATGGCGACACGTGATGTAGAATGGCGACGGTGGCTCTGAAAAACAGAAATGAGGTCGATGTTAAGATTTTAATTGGAATGGAGCAGGATGGAGGCGAGGCTGAGATGGTCTGAGCATGTGCAGAGGAGGGAGAGTGAACATATCAGACTAAGGATGATGAAGATGGAGCTGCCAGGCAGGAGGAAAAGGGGAAGACCTCATAGAAGATCCATGGTTATAGTGAGGGAGGACATGCAGAGCATTGGTGTGACAGAGGAGGATGCTGGGAGGACATGGAGGCAGATGATTGGCCGTGGAGACCCTTAAAGGCAGCGGGTGACTTTCATCCTCGTGTGTGTCATTCTCTTGCTTTCTCTCTCTCAGTGAGCAGTAACAGATGCCTTTGACCCAATCAGAGTTCAGTGGTGAAATTCACAGTGTTGCTGGTTTGTTGACACCTTATTAGGAGATATTGTTTGGAGGAGGAGGAAGAGTAGGAGGCCAGGGGGAGAGCGAGGACTGGGAGTTCTGCACAGATTGATAGCTTTACCTGTTGCTGTTTATTTACATCCTTTAAAAAAACAAAAATCCAAACAAACAAAAAGTCTCAAACTCAGACTTTAATTTTGTGAGTTTCTCCCACATAGTGGCTGTAACTATTCAGAGCTCTGAGGGCGTTGTGAAAATGGTGTCGCAGCGTTGCGGTGGCACGGTCGGCTCCGTACTGTTGCTCATTTATATGAAAATTTCACACGCTATTGCTGTAATTTTCGCTGTTGGCAAAAAGCGGATAAAGCGGGTGAACTCTAGCGAGGCAGCCGGCTGGACCGTCGCCAGCTGAATGCATCGCGTCAGCCGGCTATTTGTGCGTGTGGTTCATGAAGGAGGAAGTGCAGACGGCGGCGTGTGTGAGGGCGAGAGACCGTCCGAAAGAGTGGGGGAATAAAGAGAGGAGAGGCGTGCGAGGCACATGGGATTCAGAGAGTCTGAATTAAAATCAGATATTTGTCTTTTGGTTCTTTTTTGGTCTAATTTCAGGAGAGACATTTCAGTGTGTTTAGGTGCGTGTGTGTGCGCGCGCGCGCGCGTGTGTGTGTGTGTGAGTGAGTGTGTGTGTGCTGCTGCTGCTGCTTCCTATGTGACCTGATTTCTTCAACTTTCATCATGTTCATGCAGACACACTCCTCAAAACAAATTAAAGAAAGAAAACAATCATTAAGATAATGGAACTAACAGCCTGGTCAATCATTTGGATTTCACTAATTTTATTTCTGCAGACTGCAAATGAGCCTTTCATGTTCACCATAATACTCGATTTCTGCACTGTAGCTCAGGCTGAAGACAAGTAAGTGCACTTTCCTGCTCACATTTACTCGAATATTTCCTGAAAAATGCTTCTGACTTCAGCTTTTAATTTTAAAAACTGTTATTTCAGCAAGTGCATAATTGACCCTTTTTCAGTGTTGTGGACAAAAGCTGAGATCTCACAGTAAATTGAGTTGTTTTACAGTCATGTTTCTATGGCTTTTTAGCAAAGTGACAAAGATAACCAGATATGGCCGAGTTCAGCCAGAGTTCAAACTCTGATTCTTTGATGCTTCGGCTTCGGCTGCTGCGCCTTAAACAGGGTTCATGGACCTGCGATGGTGTCCAGGTGTTCGTCTCTGCAAAGTGGAGGATCGAGGCGACGCAGAGCAGCAGACACCGCGGTGATGTGAACCCTCCGCGGGGGTTTAACTGGTTTAACCTCCCAGGACCTGGCGTCCGCATATGTGGACATCACGTTTTGGGTTGTCTAGAACAAAATACTAAATTTTGCTCTACAAGGGCCTGATATCCACTTACGAGGACATTATACTGCCACTGTTCTATTGAAATTTAAAACGAATGCTGACATGTTTCCCACATGTAGACGATGCACTGCAGAGCCTTATGTGTGCTGTGTATACTATCAGTGCACATCAGCACCTCCTGCTTTGTTTCTGAGGCTCTTGGAGGAGAAAACAAATATGATGGGGATTCAAACTGAAGCAAGTAACCGGCTGTTGTCTTCCAGTCTATACCTACAATCCAGCAATCCAGTCAACACAGGAACATTGTGTAAATCGACTTTGTGCCCCTAACATTGAGCAGAATATTTGACTGTGTTGACATTCATTTGTTTCTCTGGGATGAGGTCTTGGAAAAACTGGGGTTTTGAGTAGAGATGGACCGATCCGATATTAAGTATCGGTATCGGTCCGATACTGACCTAAATTACTGGATCGGATATCGGAGAAAAATAAAAAATGTAATCCGATCCATTAAATATCACGAAAGCACCTCACAAAACTTGCAACACGCCGTAACTCACCTCAGAACGTATGCATCACGTGATAGAGCAGCTGTGGCATGCAGGACCTGTCGGTGGTCTGGATAGCATGTGGAGCTTCGCTAGCAACCTGGCATTTCATCTCCGACAAAGTTATCCCCGAGAGAAGTAAAGCAAGTGTGTAAGTCCATCTCTGAATGTTAACAAGCGACTGCCTCTCGCTCTCCTGCTGCTACTTCAATCATGAAACTGCTTAAATCAGCTGATCGGCTTTTCTGTTGGAGTCCGTGTCTCTCGTTTGTTTTTGGTCCACTTTGCGCCAGAAAGAGCAAACCAGCGGCTGAACAACAGCAGCACGTTTAAGCTTGATAAGCTGTTGTTAGAATTTATTTAATATTACTTTCTACACCAGGATCTTTTTCTACGTAGCTGACGGCTGGTAACTGTGCAGGGGCGGATCTAGCAAAGTTTAGCCAGGGGGGCCGATAGGGCATTAACTGGGAAAAGGGGGCACAAAGACATACTTTTCTTTCTTATTCTCATTTAAAATGTCTAGCTTTTAATAAATAATTATCTGACACCCAAAGTTTTAATTTGATGTAAAATGAATAGAAGTCAATTACTGTATATAGTGACTATTAAGTCTAATATATATACCCTAGTAAGCTATAGTACTTTTTCCTTTGGGAAGGTACCATCTGTGCAGTCTGCAATTTTGTTGAAGAAAGATGTTGAATCTATTTAATATTTCTTGAAAAATAATTGATTTCTGTGCATTTTTTTTCACACTGCATCAAATTAAGGTTGATTACGTCGATTAAGCATCATGAGGTGGCGCGTGAGGGGTGGTTCCCTATTTTTTATTTATTTAATTTTGTTGTTGCTGGGAGTTGGAACCCTATTAGTTAGGTTGCTTAATATTTACGCTAAGTACTCTTTAAAATACCAGAATAGGGAGGATGGTGTAGGTCTAAGTTTATTAGATTGATCAGTATTGCTGAACTATGAAATATTTTTTTTGTATACAAGTATAACAGAATAGCTTTAGTGTAGTTGTTGTTTTAAACTTGAGTATGAACTTATACAAAATGCAGCAAGATATTTAAAAAACAGTTTTGTTGATTAAAAAACACTATATCGGATTCATATCGGTATCGGCAGATATCCAAATTTATGATATCGGTATCGGTATCGGACATAAAAAAGTGGTATCGTGCCATCTCTAGTTTTGAGTCACTGTGGCATGCATGAATAGACTGAGAGTGTTAAAGTTGTCGTGTCTGCAGGCATACTAGAGTTCGCCTGGTTTCAACGACTCGTTCATGATCACCATTCTCACCCCTTTGAACAGCGCTGATTAACTAAAGTGACATCAACAGTTTTAAACCCTTCAAAAATCCAGTTCAGTTCAGTTCATAAAATGCAGAATAGCAACAGCAACATCCTCCAGTAATACAAAGCAAAGAGTGGGAAGGAAAACTCCCTTTTAAGAGGAAGAAACCTCCTGCAGGGAGGGACGGCCATCTGCTGCAAGAGCCCAAAATCAGCCAGTAGTTGTGAGGTCAGGTTGTCCGTTACATAAACCCTAACAAAGTTGTTTGCTCTCACTGCTGTCGCCTAATAACTTTTAGCATCGTCGCCGTGATCAGACGATGTAGGAGGAGATTGATCGTTGATGTCATTCACATTTGGACAGACTTTGAGCTCCACCTTGGACTGGTGTTTGTTCTGCTCTGAGCTGGAGTGCCGCTCTAACCAGAACCTGCAGCAGGTGGAAACTTTTGTCCTTACTCTGAGCGTGCTGAGGCTCCAGAGCAGATCAGACGCTACACTCTGCAGTCCAAGGTTGTATTTAGAGTTTACTCAGAGTCCACGTTGGAGGGGGAATTGATTATTGCATCACAAAGTGAATAATAATGTCGTCTATTCATTTAAAAAGCACCTTCTTTCTTGCATGCCCCACGCCCTCACTGCTGCCGTAAATACAAACCATGTTCTTTGCAGAAATAACAGATTAACATGGTCACGGAGTTTTTAGTCCTTGAACATCTGCAGTTGAACATCTTTTCACCTGCTGCTGATCTCACGTTCATAAACACAAAGACACACAAACTACTGACTTACTGAAAGGCGTCTCGTTGCTCAGTCAAACAGTCAATGTCAGGTCATCATGTCTCTGAAAGAACATAATTGCATGAAGATGCAGTTCAGAACGATTCAAACAAATGGCACGCTGGATGCATAATGAACTCGCAGAGGCTCTCTGACACGAGTCGCCTAATTACAAGTCAACAAACTGACTCATCGCGCCACCAGCGCTGTCGGGAACCTTTGATGCTTTTAAGGCTGAATGAGACTCGCTCTGTTTCGGCCGTGAAGAAGTCAGAAGACGCTTCAGTCTCGTTAGCGGCATGATTTATATTCCTCTGTGGCAGCCAAATGCGTACAAGGTTGCACAGTTTGTACTCAGGCACTCGGTAACAGCAGACTTGCGTGCACTTGTGCTGTTGTTTCATGGCTGCGTCCCTGGAGTGAACGTTTAATGGCAGCTTAGACTTGTGGAGAGTCTGTGCTTTGCTTGGAATTGCTGCGGCATTCTGATCAATTTAATGCTGATGTATGGCAGATAAAACCATGCAGTGTGTCGTCTAAATCGGCATATGACGGCCATCGAAACGTCCAGTCACATTCACTGGCAACGAACACGAGAGCGCAATCATCGGCCAACTTGTTGCAACGGTGCGTGAGCTGGTGGTTTTCATGGAGCTGGTTTGCTTTTATTAACCAGAAACTCAATGATGTACCGCTTTTCCTTTCTAATCCGGTTGCTGCTCGTTGCCTTTCTGTAGTGCAATACTTCAACTGATTACATAGGCATGTGAGTAAATATGAAAAATTTAAGACTAATGTGCAGCGTGTCCCTCTATAATAATGGGTGACAGTAACCTCACCATTGGCGGATCTGATTTCCATCGATAAAAAGGGGTTTTGATGAATAACACTGGCACTATGAAAAGATCCTTTTTTCTGTGTGAACAGTTGTTTTTCTTTGCAGACTGTTCTCAGTCTTCTCAAGTTTGTTTGAATAAAGAAGGCTGATAATTTTGGGAGCTTTATATGTCGAGGTTCATCTCTCCAAAACATTTCTAAAGCAGTTCAGTCAGAACCATGTCAGTCGAGAGAAGATTTCTACCTGTAGTAATTATGTCTTTTCAATTTCAATTCAATTCGGTTTTATTTGTACAGCGCCAAATCAGAACAGCAGTCACCTCAAGCGCTTTGTATTGTAAGGTAGACCCTACAATAAAACATACAGAGAAAAACCCAACAATCATATGACCCCCTACGAGCAAGCACTTTGGCGACAGTGGGAAGAAACATCCGGCAGAACCAGGGTCAGGGAGGGGCGGGGCCATCTGCCGCGACCGTTTGGGGTGAGAGAAGGAAGACAGGATAAAAGACATGCTGTGCAAAAGAGCCGGAGATAAATAACAAGTATGCTAACAGTACAAAGCGGAGTACAGGTCAGTGACACCACCATGGGTTGAGGCAGGTTGCAAAGTGGCTTCCAGTAGTGAGGGTACCAGCTGATGCATGATGAACTGTTTGTTGCTGTTTAACTAAAGCTGTAGTGCTTTGGTTTGTTCTCATCGCTTGCATAATAATTCAGTTGAATTGAATTCAATTTCATTTCTACGGCACCAAATCACAACAACAGTCGCCTCAAGACGCTTTATATTGTACGGTAGACCCTACAATAATACATACATAGGTTATAGAACATTTTGTGAAACAGAAAGCAATATTTACTCTGTGAATAACCTCTGAAAACACTCCCTGCCATGTGCCAAAGAGCAGACTGACACAATCAGAAGGTGGGAATGGGCAGAAAATAACCAGCATTTGCTAGTTGTTGGGAACTATTCTCGCTGAAGATCACCTTCCACCTCAGACTGCTCACCAGGACATCAGCGTGGATCGCTGGGGCAGAGAGTGATGTTCTAGCATTCAGACTTTGGGACAGCCGTAGTCTTCCTTTGTTTGTACGGTATTGTCGAATCGTGCCGCGCATGTTTTAGGACGGCAACGCCTGATATTGCTGATGGCGTTGGTGTCATCCATCTTCAGTTTTTCTTGTTGTATGGAGAACAGAACATGGATGGATAAATGGAGGAGACCCCGAACGGGTCGCCAGTCCATTGCAGTTCTATAAAATATTGTTTGTTTGTTTTTTATATAGTAATGACTAATTGATTATTTGCGAGCAAAATGGAGTATTTCACAGCTAACGAGTTAAATTACAACAGGAGTTGGTAGAGAGCGAAAACGGAGAAGAAAAACTGGGTAGATCTTGGCGTTGAAATCAAAGATCATGTTGCTCCATAACTGAATGTAAATATTGTGTTAACAACTTGCTTTCATAGCCCGGAATAGCCCAAGCATAAACCTGCTGAAGTGATGGCACAGTGGGAATGTGTCAGATCAGAAACCACTTAATTTTGTCACTCTGGAGTGCTGCAGTCATACGGGGTCCATTTTCTTTTTAATTTGGTGGAAATAATGAGTGAAATGGGAAAAAAAACAAAAACAAACCAGGGAAATGGAGTTACTTTAAAATGAAGAGGAATCAAGTGTTTTTATGTGACAAAGTAAAAGTGGAGAGAAAATTGAGTCGGGGGGCATGAAAGAGACGGACAATGTTCTGAGCATCAGATAAAATAAGCGGTGGTAAAAGAGCGACGGGCGGCAGAAAGAACTGAAAGCCAGGCGGGCAGAGTCGTACTACACCTGAAGCTTTACAGGGAACCTTTAATGTGAGTGTAATTTCAAACAGAGCGAGTGATTGGAGGAGTAATGAGTGGGAGGGCAAAGAGAAAATGGAAGATGCCAATCTGAGCGCTCGTGCCGGCTGAGGTCAACAGTTAATGGCTGTTGGAGGCTTGTTCAGTGACCTCACAGAAGATCCTGCACATGTAAATGTCTCCCAGTACTTTTACTCATCATTTCTAAGAAAAATTGTGGATCATTCTCTACCAGAAAGTTCGGTTCGTACTATTCCCAGATGTCACCATGTACCTCGTAGGGCCTTTGTGCTTGTTTCCTCTGCCAGTGTATCAGTTTTTTGTTGTTGCTAAAGCCAAACTTAAACTAAAGCTTCAGTCTTACAGTCTTACATCTTAAATCTGTACTTGTGTCAATTGTGCCCTAACCTAAGGCTGCTTTTAACCATGTGTTGTGTCTGTTAATTAAAACTTATTTTCAGACAAGAAAAAGTGTTTATCCACTCGACCAAAGTGGATTTCTTACAACCAAAATATGCAATCTTTCCCTCCATCCATCGCACCTGTATGATGAATGCGAATGACACTCGTGTACGTACTCGACAGCTGTGAGAGCCCCGTCTGCACATAAGTATATAAATGCAAACAAGCTAGCCACCTGCTGCAATGGGCATTCGGTGCAGTGTTGTAAATCATGCTAAGAAGGAGTCTTTTTCTTCGGGTATCATAAAAGTTGTTGTTATGGCTGTCAGAAAAGTTCTGATTTGTATCTCAGTGTGCCTGAGGGGCAGTAAAACAGAGGAAAAGCTGGGTTTTCAAGTTTAGCCGGTGAATGCTCCGTGTGAATGTGTCTACATGAGTGGCGGTGTAGTGCCCTCTCTTTCATATGTGAGTGCTGCTTTTTTTGGCTCAGAAGTCTGATTTAAAAGCAATCTTCTTGCGCATGTGGTGTCTTTGAGGACGGGGCCGAGGAGCAGCTGCAAGCCAGCAGGCGTCTTCAGAGCACAGAGTTTCTACACAAGGCGACATCAGTAATTACACCGAGAGAGAAGAGGAAGAAACACATTCTCAGCACCGAGGCTCACAGGGAATACATATTAGGCTGCTTGTACGATTAGTGTTCTGACATTATGTTGCCCTGACATTTAGACCTCTTGGTTTTTAAATGAGCAGGGCTCTCTGCAGTGTTAGAACCTCCGGCTGCGGTGCCCCGGCGCCATGAATTTAACATGGAGAGAGGGCAAGCGTGAAGGAGAGGAGCTCCAGGACAGGTTATAGGCGATGAGTCCGATTTTAAGGTCCCCTCTGTGGCTGTAACTTTGGCTAAGTGCTAAAACACTTTGCGTTACATTCTGAAGTGCAACTCGGGTTATATTTACATTTAATTTTGAACCTCACTTGTTAAAAGTGTTAACTCTGCGAAGGCTAAGCTGTCACATATAATGGAAAGCATATCATTTTTATCTTTCCGATGCTTAATTTTGAGAGTTGATTGCAGTCACAGGAGCTTCTGGGTTTTTAAAATCTTGTATCTGCAGCACAGAGCAGCTTAGGTTGTTCTGAAAATGGTGAGAAAAGTGAAAAAGGAATTAGAATAATCCTATTTCTATACATGCAATACATAAGTAAAAAATACATAAGTAAAAAAAAAGAAAAAGCAAACCAGAGATTTAATGTGAATCTCTAAAGTGAAACCTGAGTCACTTTCCCGATAGACGTTTTAGTAAATATAGCAAGGGGCACAAACAAGGCCTGTTTTCTCTTCATTAAATTGGAAACAGTTATCAGCAAACTAACTGTTAATAGAGTTTAAGGACCTGTGCAAACCCTGTAGCTTGGAAACAAAGAGTTAGAGATATATAACTGTATGTCGTCTGCATAGCGGTGAACAAAAATGTCCTTAGAAGTGCTCAAAATGTGGTGAAGAGGGAGCAGATGTAACAGAAACAATAAAGGCCCCAGAATGGATCCGTGTTTACTTTCACTTCCACTCCCTGGTAAACTGTGTGGTGGTTAGGGTTAAGAAAACGGTCACAGTTTGGGTTAAAATACACTGCTTCACAACACTGAGGTTAAAAAACGCAGAGTTCGTAATGTTTTATTAATTTGACGCCTCCAAAGGACGCCTGAGATGTGCCTTCAAAACAAAAAACATCTGCTTTTTACTCAAAGTGCAGTAAAGAGGCAAAAGCTTTAAAATAAGGACGTCTTCTGTACCATTAAATTCTAAGAAACTTAGCAGGTAGGTTGGTGGTTTGAAGCATCTTGGGTAATATAGCTGATCGATCTCTGTGGGGGCGGTCGGACCATCTGCTGCAGGACTCCTTGTTCTAACTGAGATGGTAATGACTGAGCAAACGGCTCCTCTTAATGGGCTGCACCACTTTTAAAATGACTCCAGAGAGAAGCTGCAGCTCCTGTTTACCACTCTCTTAAAGCAGTAATTTATTGTTATTATTAATAATAAAGTTTTAATGAATTCTAAGTGTGAGAATGTAGCTGAAGGTGATCTCAATTGGTGAAAATAACTGCTTTAATTGGTAAGAGAAATCTATATGAGCAAAGACGTATGTTTATGCACATGCTGGAGAATAAATTCACGATGCCTAAAATCTAAATGTGTAGCGCTTCACTGTATGTTTTCATGTATGCAAATAGACTGGAAATGCAGCTTTATTAGGTCTGCCCTTGGCTCAGGTCATCCTGCAGCATAATATATTAGAAAAATACCAACCGAGCCACCTGCAGGGATCACAACTCCCCTGATATCATGTGTGGCTTATACAGGTATGTGCAGAGGAGATAATTTGCCGCCGAGGGAGGGAGGAGGACTTTGGGAGTCGTTATTGGAAGCTTTGGTCGTCTGAGTGCCACTCGTGTGGAGTTATTTCCCAGCGTGTCCTTGAGTGCACTGCAGTCGTGCTGAAGTAAAGTCCAGAAGTAAAGCCGGCTCACAAACTCGGCCCCAGCAGCAGATTAATGCGGTGTATTTTCTCCAGCCTCTGCCATCAGGTCACTCCTTTTGTCTGCACTCAGTCTGAAGCAATTACAATGTACCTCCACAGAGCTCGCTGCCAGTTATGGTTTCTGTCGCCGTTTTATGGCCACTGCCTCCCACCCAATCCCTCTTTCTTTGCAGCTGTCAATAACACAATTACCTGCTTGGAAGGTCCAGCTAGCCCGGTTCATTTAAACCCAGCATTTATCTGCAGGTGTGTAAGCACACGTTACACTTTATCTAGACGTGGCAGATTTGTTGTTTTGGGCTGTAAGCTCAGTGTTTTTAAATCCTGGAGTTGCATGCCTGGAGCAGAAAACCAGTAAAAGGGGAGTTAAAGCCAGCAGCACTGGGTATTGAGCATTTATAGCTGCCTGAGCATTATATGATGACCTGGGAGAGAGAAGAGGTTGCTGTGTCCGAGTGTCCCTGCTGGGATCTTTCTGTGGAACAAGAATTTGCTTTTGAAAGTGGAAGCCTGAGCACATGGTTTAACTTTTACACTTTCTCCCTATTTGACCATCTGTAAGTGAAAATAAAACCTAAAATCTCTGATTTATTTAAACCTGTTATCTTTGTGTCTTTCCCAGAGTGCCACTCAAAGTCGAGCAGGCCAACAACGCCCGGGACGCTTTGGCAAAGGCCGTGTACAGCCGTCTGTTTGACCACGTGGTGACCAGAGTCAACCAGTGCTTCCCCTTCGACTCCTCCGCCAACTTCATCGGCGTCCTGGACATCGCTGGCTTTGGTCAGTATCACAATAATAACAAAAAAACATCAGAATTTCAAGGTTTTTATAGATAACGTGTTTTTAAAACTAAGAAATGTTTGTTTGATGGTTTTAAGGGGAAAAAAACCTGTTGGTTGGTTTGATAACATTTTTTCCAAGGAGACAAAAAAGAAGTAATGCACGTTTTGAAAGCTCACATCACCTCAGAAAAGATCCTGTAATAGTCCACTTTGCTCTGACACACATTGTGTAACGAATATATTTGCAGAGTACTTTGAGCACAACAGCTTCGAGCAATTCTGCATCAACTACTGTAACGAGAAGCTGCAGCAGTTCTTCAACGAGCGGATCCTGAAAGAGGTGAGAACTGTTTGAAAGTAAAACCCTGCACCATCTCACCTCCGCCGGCAAACACCGTCAAATCAAAGCAGACATCTGTGGAGGACTCTCCATTTAAACTTTAAGTGTTTTTCTTATTGCAGGCAATTCTTTTCTGAGACTAGATGCCACATTTTCAAATTGCAGGTTGCAAAGTTTTCATTTTCCAAAAGTCTGAACATGAAGTTTAAATTTTCATCTCTGCAAAACATGAATTTTATTGTAATAGGTTTTATTTTAATGTGAAAGTGTGCTTCAGGTTTATTGCTGTTTATGTCAGAAAACTTTTCCATCCGTTCAACTAAGTTCTACCTTTTATTTGCACTTTAAGCAGACACATGCCCAAATACCCTCAACCTGGCTCCATGGCTGAGCCTTTCACACTACTTACATCAGATCCTCACATGATCTCTGGAGAGACTCCCGTTCCCTGCGTTCTCTGGAGCTTTTCTGAAGCATGTAGCATCCAGCAGGAATTTACCTCCGATACGGACGGACCTTTACCTGCGCTGTTCTCTCAGCGTAGAGATGTTAACACCTTAAATGTGAGCTAGACTCTCATTTAAGGTGGAAAAGTATATCTGTTGCTTTTTCTAAGCTTCAGAATTAAAAATCTGTAAAAGTCAGAAACCTTACTAAGATATAAATCTGGCTGATGATCCCTTCAGGATCATCTTCTTGTGCATTGCTGGACCATTTTGTGTCCTTTTATTTCCCTTTGTACCTGTTCCACTGCAGAGTGTTCAAGACCTCATCCACTATGTCAAAATGGCGCTCTTTAGACTCCACAGGAAGTGAAGGACATTTAAGGGAAGACGATCTGCTGAAGAGGACTGGTGGTCCTCGTTTAAGACCATCTTTTGGTGGTTTTTCTGGCCCATTATCAGCACGGCCGCTATGACAGATTTGACAGCTCTCCTTGAAAGTTAGGAGATCCTTAAAGTTGATTTGTCATTTTTGAGTCATCGACAAAAGTCCTGAACTTTTGTGAACACACTTCGTAGAAGGACCAGCCTTTAGGCTCGTCTCGCCACAGCAGACCGGTGTGTTGTCTGCGCTACTAACAAAGCTCAGCATTGAAAGGTGGGAAGTTTCGTGCTGATTTTAGTAAACTTCTTCTTGGAACAGAAGTTGTTTCTTTTCTTTCACTTGACATCCTCTCAAGTTCAGATGAAACTCTTCACTTGCCACTTCTATCAGCACCCAAACAGTCATTAGCAACAGGTGGCACGGAGACTGACGGCGTCCAAGTCTGTGAAAAGCTGCGTTTCTGTGTGGGGAAAATAACAACGCTCTCTTTGAAGGTGGTCTTATAATAAAGGAGAAGGAACTCGAGCGCTCAGACCTCCGCCAACACACAGCGTTTGCTGACCTTGGAAAGCCACAGCCTCCTTAATGGGTTTATTGTCGTCGGGAGCTGTTTCCAACAAAAGAAATGCTGTTTAGTTGAAGACCCTGAGGTCCCTCTGTCAGACTGTTGTGTAATCATAGTTCACTCGCAGAATCCAGAGTTTTGGATCAGTGCCGTAATTGAATCATCTGCTCTGTCTGTAAACCGCAGACCTCAGAGAAGGGCCACATTAAATACTGGATTGTGTTTGACTTTCCCTCGACTGTGTTCTAACAGCGGCTGTCTGTTTCTTACCTTTAAAACTCCTCGTTTGCCCAAACATCTGTCTGCAGCATGAAAAGCCCCATCACCTTTAGATGCTCATTTTTGCATGAAAGTGTAATAGCAAAAAGCCTGGCCTAAGCGCCACTTGTTAGAGAGCTTGAATGCCCCCCAGGCAGAACCTCCGAGCCGTCCCTGCCCTCATTAGACGAACGCCGGGCATGCCGTGAATACCGTTATGATTTCTCATTAGAAGTTTCTCTGTTGCATTCCAGGAGCAAGAGCTGTACCAGCGGGAGGGGCTGGGAGTCAACGAGGTTCACTACGTCGACAATCAGGACTGCATAGGTATGAAGACGCCACTCCTCGCTCAGCTCGTGTGATTGTGCATTCAGAGCAGCTGCAGTCACTCCTCTGTGCCGATGAAATTCTCTGCAGAGGGGTTTGATATTTGTTCTCTTTTTACACCACTCCTTTTATTAGTGCATAGAGCATAATGTGAAAAATTCCCTACTCCAACTGTGCACCTCAGATACCCAACAAAGGTGCAAAAAGCAGTTCAAATTCCTCTTTAAATATCTAGATGGTGCATGAATGTGTGGAGGGGATTTGATCAGCTTCCCCCCTTTTCTGCTCTGGAACAACCAGTGCAAGAGTTAAAGAGCTGATGAGGAAGTAAATCCCTTTGGTTTGATACTAAACCTTCAGCGCACGCAGAGTAATGCATCTTTAAAAATCCCACCTGCGGCTTTCACACAAAGTTTTGCCGTTAATGTGGAGAGTTTGTTGTTTTAGTTCACAAAGCAAGATTTCCTTCTGATCCTCTGATCAGTGCTACATCTTATCTTTTGTGTGGTTTATTATATTAATATTTAGAGCTATATTTTTTAAATATTCCTAAAGAAACACAGACTCATCCAGCTGTTTTCACTTCTCGAGCTGTTACTATAAAATTTCATCTCACACAAATAAAGTGTAATAAACCCGTTAAAATCTCTTCCTGAGAGTAAGTGCTCTGAGACCGAATGCTGGCTGAGTTTTTAACACTTTGTGCAGCACTTTATTGCGAGAAGCAACCTCGAGGCTGAAGTGAATGAATCCCCATTAGACTCTTAACGTTGAAATGTCCAACTATAAGGCTGAAATAAGCACGTTTACAGTGTCTGTGGATATCGGGGAATCTTTGTGTGCTGCGTCCAATACAGTTTATGAATGCCGCTCGCTAACCAAGCGATAACCTCTCACTCCGCCCTCTGATTTAAATGTGGTCATTTCAGGAGCCAACACATCAATGCCTAAAATCCTTAGAGTTCAGATCCAAAATAAATAGCTGACTTCCAGACAGTGTTCATTTCATTGATTTTCATCATAGGTTTCATCAACAGTCATTTCTTTCAGGCAAAAACACAATAGCTAAATAAAATCTAATACATGAGGACGAAAACCATGACGTACTGAAACTTCTGTCAACGAATAAAAATGAGATGAAAACCTTTCGGGGAAACGAGATCCAATCAGAACTAATTAGGTTCTGATTAATTGAGGGGGGGTTAGCTAACTCCCATGCAAAAATAGCACTGCTTCAAAGATGGCTGTGCCCGTCGTTATTATACAGTCTATGGGGATGTGTTGATGTCCACTGGGTACATCAGACTGAAAAAGACAGCTCTAGTTCAAAGGTGTCGCCTAAAAATGAAATAGTCTATTTGCAGTGTGCCGTATTAAAGGAGAGCTAGGCCTCATGAAATTTTATTGTATACGAAAGAAAAAGAGCTTTGTATTTATATGTCAGCCCTATATGTAAGTGTGTCCTGTAAAAGCTGCTCATTATCCACCTCAGTGCTCATCATCCTCACTTTTAGGAGAGCTGCCTCTCTTCACTTTGACCTCCGAGCCTCGGTGGCGCTTCAAAGACCGCAAAGAGGACGAACGACGAAGCCCCCACGCCTGTGAACTCCCGTCCTGACTGAAATGTGTCTTAATAGTTCACAAACATGGAGGGAGACTGATGTGACAGGGCAATCTAAGGGGAAGGAGGTTAATGATGCTTTCTGTGCTTTCAGTATGAGATGTTTAACTACAGCAGAGCGAGCTGCAGGGAGGCGGGAGGCTGGCTGTGCTCGCTGGCTCGTAGCTTACCAAAACGCGGTTGTTTGTTTGCTGGTTTGGATTCCCGTTGCGTGTTATAAAAGGAGAAGCTCCTCTTTGTTCAGGGGACGTAAAAACCACAGTTGATGTAGCAGAAAATTACATTTGTACAAGCAGCGGCCACGTGACTGCACACAGAACAAGGCGGAGATGGAAACGAACAGGAGGAGGAGGAGTGGGAACTATTAAAAAGTTCTTTAACGTCACAGAAGTTTGTTTGAAGCGTTACTTTCACTTCATTCAGGTTTTATTAACTCGTGCAGCCATGTGCGCTTTCGTTTGTTGCTGGTTGTCTCCTGTGATGGAGAGAAGGTGGACGGATTGAGCAATGGAGGGGCAGATGACGGGATGCCTCCCGAGGTTTTTGCTGCTCGAAGCTCTGCTGACCTTCATTTGCTGAATAGTTTGTGAGTAGGAGTCTCCATCAAAGAGCCTCTACTGTGCAGCATGTCAGTTCCTGTCAGGAAACATTACTGAAAAAGACTGCTAAAGCTCACGTAGGTAGGTAATCATATCTTCTAAACAATCCCCCACGTCATCCTCTGAATCAGTCAGTCATCCCACGTAAACTTCCTCCCCTGCGCCTCAGTTTTCTGTCAGTTTGCTGGCTGTTTGTTCAGCGCTGACAGCTTTTCCTTCACAGGCGTGTTGTCGGTCACTGCAGACCTCACCTTCTTCCTTTATTTTCTTCTTTCTGTTAAAATAATCTTTAAAATAACATTTTGAAAGTAGGATCTGTAGCAAATTCAGAACATTTAAAGGGAAGGTTCTTTCTCCAGCTTCTTATTTTTTAGAGGAGCTGTTAAATATTAAAAATGAGCTTCCTAAATAGTTGTTTTTTAGGCTCTTCAGCTTCTTGAGTAAAGGAATCCATCTGTCTCCATCACTGAACAAAAGTGGTGGCCTATGACACCACCTGTCAGCCTCCTATAACACAGTCTTGAGAACCCATCACAAGAGATTCAACACCTGCTCACACCATGAGCCATCACGTGACCCCAACGGCTCACGTGATGATAGAGAGCCGTAAAAACTCTAAGGACCACCTCCTGACTGCACCTTAGAAGTTACATATCTGAGACCTGCATGAGTCTCTTGGATTAGCGGTGGAACATCTTTAAGAACGGCTGCCTTCAGATCAAGCACCTGAGACAATCATGACCAGGATGACCGAGAACCTTCACAGATGTCCTTACAAAGACTGATATTCTTCAGGTGGATTACTTGAGTTCATTTTTCCTCAGTATACAGAAATAAAACAATACCACAACACCAGGTTCAGCTGTGTAATATTCTGTATAGTAACAGGAAGCTTCCATTTATCTTTATGCTCTCTCTGATTGTTTAAATAACCGTTCACGTCTCTCCTGGTGTGATCAGATATGCTCACAACCCAGGATGGTTCAAAAAAAGAATCTGTCTTTGTAAAACTCACAGCTTTGATCTCTCATAGTCACACAGAGGGCTTCGCCAATGACGAGATTTAATCATGTATTTTTATATGTACAACTGTTTTTGACTTAAATATGCAGAGAAACTGGTTTTTACTTAACATTTCCATGTCAGGACCTTTCAGAAATAAAAGTGCATCCAACTTCCATCACGTTAGATTTTGATACTTTTGTAGGAGAAAGGAGCGAAAGTTGGTGCACGGCACAAAACAGGAAGTAAGCAGTGAGTCCTCGGGTGTCCCAGTCTCCGTCATCAGGAACTTGAAGCTCATTACGTCCTTAAATTGAGCCGTGGCTCTTCTCTTTAGAATGGGTCAATGACTTTTAATAGTGAGAAGGATTTGATGTTAAACTAATAAAATAAAAATCACTTCTGCACCATCCGAGAGAACTAAACTGCACTAATGCAATAATAATAATAATAATTATGATTTGGTAAATTAGGTCCCCATCACCTTTCAAGTCAGATCAGGTCAAGGAGAAACTGTTACAATCTCCACACCTCTTCCCATTCGATTAAACTTTAATTTGAATTTGCCTACATCGCACCCTCCGTGATTCAATCGGTCGCGTAGCCCGTCAGCCTCGGGGTGATCCGCCACAGCTTCATTAAGAGGACACGCAGCGTTTATTTTTCTCATGCTTGTCACGGTTTTCCCCGCAGACCTGGTGGAGGCGAAGGTGGTCGGCATCCTGGACATCCTGGACGAAGAGAACCGTCTACCTCAACCCAGTGACCAGCACTTTACCGACACCGTTCACAACAAACACAAGGACCACTTCCGCCTGACTGTAAGTGACCGCACAAAGGAAGGAAAGTCAGGGAAGCATGCCACTTTTAACGCGAGGATTTTATGGGACTCAGGGAATGTTTGATTTACTCAGGAGATTCTCTCTGAATCATTTCAGCTTAATCTTTAGACTCAGAAAAAACTGGAGCTGATTTATATGTTTGTCTGAGTCTTCTTGTTTTACCCCATTCCTCCAAATAATCTGCTGCAAGGCCTATTTAGACCTTATTTTCCCTGTTTTGGCCTCTTGGGCAGCATTCAGGGTGGGCTGATATTAAACCTGAGAGACTACAGATTACAAACGCAGAAAAAGTGCTTTTTTTCCTCCTATCTCTCAGGTAAAGGAAGTTCTAGTTTCGTTTTCGGCTTTGTAAATTTACCAGCTGCTAAAAGATCTATTAAATTAATAGAAAACCCAAGTGGTTCACCTCATTTTGTGTCCCAACAATTAGTTCTTTATATGTAAATGTGAAAATGACTGTCGCCAAACTGAGTCCTGAAATTGTTGCTTCTGTCCAAACAGCAGCCAAAAAACTTTATAAGACAAAGACTGCAATGTGAGAAGCTGCACGTTCTCACATTGACATGTTTCGATGAGTAAATGTTTAGACTGGGTCTGAAGACCTGCAGCAGGTGCAAATCTGTTACCTGTGCCTGCACGCAGGGTTCAGTGATGCTGCAGAGCAGAACAGCTGATATCACCAACTGCATTTAAAGGTGGTGGCACTACAGCCTGAACACGAGATGATGGACTCACTGCTCTGATATTTATCACCACTAAAGATTATTAGCCGAGGAGCACTTTATCTGCAGTATTAAACAATAACTTATCAACAAGGAGCTTCACCTTCTCCCATGGCTCCTTAATTTTAAAGCTTTTATTGATAATTTGGATAATATTGATGATATTGGTAAACACAAAAAATGGGAACTTTTGATATTGACTTGAAGTTTTGAGTTTCAGTGGAGTGACGTGAAGCCTGAGAGTGAGGTGATCTCACTGACGGTTAAATTACTGGCATCAAATCTTAATCTTCCCAGCAGCGAGTGATTGGCAGGACTGGGAATTAGTTTTCCATCGTAAATGGGAAGCATGCATGAACTCTGCTGAGTCTGCAGAGTTTTAGTGTGTGTGTGTGTTTCCACCCGTGATCAGGTGTGTGTGTGTGTGTGTCCTGCAGGTACCCAGGAAGTCTAAGCTGACCGTCCACAGGAACGTGAGGGACGATGAAGGATTTATCATCAGGCACTTTGCAGGAGCCGTGTGCTACGAGACGGTGCGTCACCAGAACACACTGCGGCGTCTTCAAAATGAATCATTTCTTTTCTCTGATCACTCGACCGCAGAAAACTCAACTTTTAACATGAAAGCGTGCCATCATTGAGATGAGAGTTTTAAAAACATACCGAGCGTAGCTGCGGAGAGATTCAAGTCATAAAATCGTGTAGAGATTTTTCCTTCTGCAGTTAAGCAGGCGTATCAGAAACGGGAACAAAAAGAAGAGACTCGAACCGAGCGCCCCGTTCACGCTGAAATGTTTCTCCTTCAGACCAAGTTTGTGGAGAAGAACAACGACGCCCTGCACATGTCTCTGGAGTGTCTCGTCAGCGAGTCCAAGGATCGCTTCGTCCGCGAGCTGTTCGAGAACTCCAACAACAGCAAAGACGTGAAGCAGAAGGCCGGAAAACTCAGCTTCATCAGCGTCGGCAACAAGTTTAAGGTGAGCAGCAAAAAAAAAAGATCCAATCCAACATGCGATGTGTGATACAAATACTTGTAGATATTTATGACCACCAGGACATGTACTGCTCTGTGGAGAACAGGCTGAGTCTAATTAAAAGTCTTTGCCACCACTGGCTCGTCTGACTCTGATGAAGACGTCCTGTCTGTCAAAAAATAAAACAGAGCTGCTACACCTCATTAATGGCTTGAATTAAAGATGTGCTCCAGACGTCATCCCCTCAGATCCCGGCTCATTGCCCAGTCTGCTCAGGCGGCACTTTGGGCCCCGGCCAGTTCATACTCACACTTCTTCTTTACTAAATGCTTGTTGTATGTTTATTTTAGGATGATCTGATACAAGCAATGTTGCAAACCTGTTATGTAGCTATCAAAAATGCAGGCCTCTGTCAGCTTACACAAAACACCCCGAGGCTAAAAGGAGCTCCTAACTGGTTGAGCTGGGAAAACTCGGGCCTAATTTGAAGAGTGTGAGAGTACAGGTCGCTCGAATAAGCCCTTTAGGGCTGACAGAATACCCTCAGTGTGTTCTCTCCAGCATCTCCTGGACCTGCCCCGTGGACTCTCAGATGGACATGCCCGAAGCGCCTCACCTCACCTAGGAGGTGTTTCTGCTCAAATGCCCAAACAATGTGAAATCACTCTTTTCACCTCGGCTGTTCTCCTCGCCCTCCACTTTCATCCTACAATCTGCTCCCTTTATTCCTTACCCGCTGAACTCATCCCCAACCTTAAGTAGGCACAGCGTGAGCTTCAGAGTTTGAGCTGCAAATTCTCATCATTGCTCGATGAAGCGATGATGAGATATACACAAATCCAGAGGCCAGCAGGCTCATTCAAGGGTTCCCACTCATCCTTAAAAAGTCCTAAAATGTCATTTTAAAATTTAAGGTAATTAAATGCTTTAAAATCATCGTGAGAGGATAATCTGAGGGGCTGCACAGAGGCCTAGTTTAACATAAATAACGATGATGATAACTGTGAATCATGCAAAGCTACTCTACTCTAGTCCATTAAGCAGAATAGTTCCTAAATGTTTAGTCTGCCTCATTATATACATGTCTGACTGATTGTTATAATAAAGCCGACAGCGCCCAGGCTCACCTCCGAGGTCCCGTAGGTACAAAGAGTCAAAGTAAATGTATGAAATCTTCATCAAGAACATAATTTTTCACCTAAAAACAGTCAGATGAGTGTCTCTCTTTCACCCTGAGCACAGAGATGGCAACGTCTTTGCTGTCAGCTGGAGTTATAAACGGAGGATTTTTATTCTCCTCCATCGTGACTCATCCAGCTCAGCCTCTCACCTTGATGTGCGCTCTAATGTGTCACCTAACCAAAGGCAAGGTGAGCCAAAAACCACAGCGCCTGGCTCCACTCAATCATCCCTCCTAAAATATATAAATATATATATTTAATGGAGAAAAGATAACCTGAGGTAGTGATGGCCAGGTGTATTTAACAGGGTCAAAGCCAGAGAGCAGCGAGGTGTCCAGTACAAACAGGATTTGTTTCTTTTCTTTTTTTTAAAATTAAAAACGCGGGAACACAATAAATTAATTTTCACGTGTACAGTGACAGTGATTTATATCAACCGGTCCTCCAACATTCATAACAGGCCTATGTTGCAAAAGTCTGAAACAACAGCAGGAGGGAAAAAGTGTTTACTGGAGGCCATTTTTAACCTCGCCCTGCATTTTTTCCAGGCTTAAAATTAATTGGAACAATTGACTGATAAGAGTTTCATTTCCACGAGGGGCCTCGTTTCTTTCCATTTCCTGACAAATTAAGGAGAAAGGAGGTCTGGAGTCGTTTGCACTGTTTAATTTACATTTGGCAGCTTTCAGAATAGCCTGATAATGAAATGCAATAGTTCAGCCTCGAAGTAATAAATGCATAAAATAGTTTTTCAGCATTAGCTGAATAAGGTGTTCTTAGTTATTTAATTTGTAAGCTAATAGACATGTCCTTGTCAGAAATCACACCCGGTGTTGCTGGAGGTCAGCGTAATGCCATTTTTAGGACCAAGCAGAATAAACATCATTTGTTTTCTGAATTTTCTGAAGTAGAAAATTACAGCGGATTGAGGCCTTTATGTCTGTAGTTTATTTCAATGATTTGTGTCATCCTTCTTCACAGATTCGTAAAACTGCGTGTCATCTGCATAGCAAAGAATGTATGTATAATGAGAAAAGTATTGGGCCTAGTTGAGAGCCCTGTGGAACTAACTTCTAACTAACAGCTTCTAGTTTCTGTAATAAAATGTTATGATCAGTGAATTTTAGTGCTCTAGCTTTGAAGAGCACAGGGACGAGTTCACTGTGGCCGGTTTTCTTGTTTTTTAATGACAAACCAATAAGACGGGAGGTGTGGAGTCGGCTGGATACTTTGGATTTGAGCAGCAGCTGTTTGTCTAAATTCTTAATAAGTTATCCAAAAGTGGTGACGATTCAAGTGATGAAGGATTATTATGAAGCACAGTCGGTACCAAAGAATCTGCCGGCCATTACAATGAGCCTTGTATGGAGGAGTAAGGAGTCTTGCATGAGACTGATCTTAAGTTTGATTTCCACTTCCTGTTTGTTTAAGTTTATAAAACAATCATAGTTTGGGATGAAGTTGACCCTTTTTTACAATATTAATGCTTTACCCCATGGAGACGACCTTTGAAGACCTTCCCCCGACCTTTAATGCCGAGTTTTCACACCTCAGTGTAGATGAACATAGACATGGTTTGACAACCATTAGAACAGTTTCCAGGTTTTTCCAAGGGTAGCTGCATAGACAGAGACCGAATCACTGATTTCTGCTGCACATCCAGTCATTATGTTTTATAAGTAGGCATAAAATATGTCAGAAAACAGCTTCAGGTGTTATTCCTGGTAGGCTCAGGCATCTCTTCTTATTTGTAGTCATCCTCACAGTAAGTGTTTTTAATCATAGTCTGCTGACTGAATTGGGCCAGTACTCTTCAGGATTGGTCCACTGGTTTTCTGTCCAGCTGAGTACTGTGGCTCTCCATCACGAGGCTATGTGGAAAGTTCCTACCATAATGAGTCACAGAACAGCAGCGAATTTAAAAGTATGTGAGGATAAATATACACTTCAAATTTAGATGTGATAAGGTAATTACATGAAGCAGACATTTTTCTAATGTAGCGCCATTTTTATCAAATTTGTTGGTGCACATGGATTATATTCTCAGCCAGGTGAGGTCAGCTGACCAGCTGAAACTGTCCGATGAAGGTCAGTGTTTCCTGTGGGTTTATTGCTTTTGGATTTGGGGATGTGCCTCAGGCTGCACTGTTTCTGTGACGCACGAGGAGAATGTTTGAAAACCGTGAATGTCCAGCGTGGAAGATCAACTAAACTGATGCTTTCAGGAAAACAAAGAACAAGTCATGTTTGTCTGCCACTGCACCAGCAAAAGCATCCCGCGGTCGTTCGAGAGGGTTTAACTCGAGTCCGTGCAGACTGGATTTAGTCGTTATTACGTGTGTTAGTGTGTTCTGTGTTTTCCTCATCCCGGCGCTTCTCCTCCTCCTCCCCTTCCTGAGCCCTCACTATTCGAGCTATGATTACGGTTCAAAAGGTGTACCGGAGGACCCAGACGGGAGGCGAGCCGTGGGTGCAGAGGCGAGCGGGGTGGGGAAAATGAGCAGTGATAAATCCGAGACGGTGGAGGTGATGGAGACGCTGCTTCCTGGAGCTGCAGCGATGAAGGGAGATTGTGATCCGTGCAGGTTTTCATTATAACCAGACACCGTGGCTTTGCCCCACTTCAGTGACCAAATACATCATATCAAAGGTGTCCTGCTCCAAAGGCTCATCCAGACATGGCTGATAATTCACCTGCCTGCCTCCGAATCATCTGCATGCTCCTCTGTTATGAATTACAAAGTCATCGTGCAGCAGCAGACCTGACCGGGTCAGATTGCATTAGCGGCTGTTTGTCTGTTTGCATGAGCATGACTGAGAGAGATGTAAATAACATCATAAATGCTTTACAGACATTTAAACCTTTAAATGGAGCGGAGGCCGGCCGGCCGTGCATTCTTCTGCTTTTTGTTCCGCACAGCTGCTTTTCGTCAGCACATGTAGGCTGCTGCATATAAAAGGGAGTTATGTAAGCCGTAACACACTCTCATACGTCCTCTCACGAGAAAATGGATGAGGCGAAGGCCAAGTCCATCATTTTATTAGAGCATCTCCAAGTATATGACTGTGTTAATTCCACAAGCAATTACAGTAAGCAGATGGATGGAAAGGCTTTCAAGCTGTCGTGCCTGTTTTAGCCTTACCTGTGCCGTGGCTTTAAGGGAGACATGGTGAGTTAGCTTTTTCATCACTGCAGTTTGTCTTTACTTAATTATATCACCAAAACTTGCAAAACTAATGATTTTCCAATCAGCCTTAAACGTAATTTGCACAGGTGCTGCAGTGGCTTTTTAGAAAGTTTGACGAAATAATTTTTTAAGCATTTTTAATACAATGCTTCCGAAACTTAACCAGCAGGGTCTCAGAAAAAGGCGTTGGGTTTTAAATAATGAAGGGTCAAGAAACTGTCCCTGCACCATCGCATCACCGTCAGTCTGAACAGTGGATACAAGGCAAGATGGGTCCATGCTTTCACTAAACTCTGACCCTACCTGTCCTTGTCATGTGTCCTCATCCGCATCACATGACCTTAAAAATGCTTAAAAATAAATATCTGGTGCTCTTCCTCAGCCCTGCTCTGCTTCTCTGGTCAGGCTCACCAGCCTGCAGAGCTTCTTCTTCTGTAGTTATTGTGGTGCTCAGTTTGTGAAAGCGTGAGGAAAAAATTTAGTTTTCGAGACAGCTTCCTGCTCGCATATGACAGTGTTTGCCACATCAGCCGAGGGCGTCATTGCGAGCCTGGATTGGCCGTTGTGTGTCCGCCAAACACATTAGTGGACAAACAAGGACGTTGTTGTGGTGTTAATTGCCGTTAGCGGGCCGTCCTTTACAATCCGTCACTGTTTGCTTGGCTTCACTGTGCACTCATCTGTCTTCCATTATACCCCCTAATCAGTATACATCATTTACATTTGCATATGTTCACATTCACAGATGCTCCTCGTGTCCACAGTCACATCAAGAAAAGCTACAAGAAGCTTTAATAATGCAAGCATTAGTGAGAAGTTTCCCCTCTCTGAATCCATTTCTGTGCTGATTTGTAACTCTGTTGTTTGGAACAAACATTTTTTTAAAGAAAAGGCAGAGACCTGATCAGAAACTGCACCCAGCAGCTTACTGGGTACAAATATGCTGATAATGTAGATTTACAAAGGTTTTGGTTCCGTATCAGAAGCGCTGCCTGCAGACAGGGCGGCCCTGCCGTCTCCCTGCGAATCATCTTCTCTCTCCAATCACAATTTTACCTTGTATCTGCTCCTCTTCCTGGAAAAACAGAGAAAAGATGCCTCCCTGCCTAGCTTTGACTATAAATGTCATTCTACCAATTCTACTTATTATCTAAGTTTGGGACATTCTGTTTGGACTCCATAGGCCCAGAAAATATCCTCCTGACTTTTAACCAGCATGATGTTCTAAGCATGTTTTGCAAAACCCTCAGAACTTCTACATGTCAATCACGATAATTCAATTCAGTCATGGTGCTGAATGAAGCTTCTGACCTTCATTACACGGAGTGCCAACTCTTTAATGCGCACAGCAATGTGTAAAAATCATAAAAAACAACTTTATTTAATCATACTATCCCTAACAGCAGCAGCAGTCTGCAGATGGACAAATGTGCTGCTTTCAGGGATTTTTGTATGTTGTTTGCAGCCCAGTTAGCCAAATCTGATCTCCTCGGCACTCGTCTCTGTGCAGATGCACAGCTGCTAGCTTTCAGAGGAAGGTGCAGGTTCAGGCGGTACATCCCACCTAAACCAGCCAATTATGGACGGAAGGTCTGATATGACTGTCACGCTAAAACTGTGCAACCTCCTATCCCACATGGTCATGTAACCCCTGAAATTTGAAGTAAAAGCACTTTGTGACGCTTTCTTTAGTCAATTATCAGAAAGCAGATCAACATCCACAGTAGCATCGTGATACATCACATGATAGTGATGTTCAGTGGAGAAACCAGACTTTGGCTTTAACAATGAAGTTTGTAGCAGGACTTGAGCGTGTTTATATTCTCTATTCTCTATATTCTCTAACGTGGATCTCCTGTCCTCGTGAAGCTATGAGGGCTCAGAAATGCTGGAAAAATTATTTAAAAGGAGCAATTTTGAACAGACTCCTCGTGCATTCTTACGGCCTATGACTGGGAAAATATTGGGATGTGATGTGGAATAACCCGTACCCAGTTTTGCAGTCACATGATGGATGTCGGGCGATTGTGTGTCTGCCTGTCTCTTGAGGTTTTCTCAGTTTGTTTGAATAAAAGTGATGATGCGTCTCCCTCCTCTGTCTCCCGCAGACCCAGCTGAATATTCTCCTGGACAAGCTCCGCAGCACGGTCAGTGTTTGCTCCTCTTTTGTTTACATGATTGATGTTGCGAGCCGTCCTGTCCGTACATCTCGCAGTCCCCACCTCCCCTCCCCCTCGGCGCCGTGCATCACGTCCTGAGCCCGATATGATGAATGCCATGAATTTGTGATGTAGGTTGTGGATCATGCTGTTGGTGTAATAACTTGTTTCATCTTCTCCGCTCTGGTTTCTTTACCCCCCAACTCCTCCTCCTCCAGGGCTCCAGTTTTATTCGCTGCATTAAGCCGAACCTGAAGATGGTCAGTCACCAGTTTGAAGGAGCTCAGATCCTCTCCCAGCTGCAGTGCTCTGGTCAGTGTTTCCTGCACACTCTGATTTTAATGTTTGCACCTGGAAGGAAGTGAGGTCATTTCACTTCTAACATCACTTCCTGTCTATTCTGTCTTTTTGAAGAAGCAAAACATGTCAGGGCCTCGTTGTTCTGGTGTTTGAACACTTTTAATAGACTTAACAGTCTCCTCGAGACACTTTGTATTGTAAGGCAAGACTCTACAATAATAGAAAGGAAACCCCAAGAATCAGATGCCCTGCTATGAACAAGCACTTGGCAACAGTGGGGAGGAAAAACTCCCTTTTAACAGGAAGAAACCTCCGACAGATCCAGACTTGGGGAGGGGCGGGGCCATCTGCAGTGAGGGAGGAAGATGTGACAAAGACATGCTGTGGATGAGAGACAGAGATGAATAATAACTAATGAAGCGTAACTAAGGGAGGATTCAAGGTCACCTGATCCAGCTCTAACTATACACTTTAGTCTTTAAGCCTAATCTTAAAGGTAGAGTTAGTGTCTGTCTCCTGAATCAAAACTGGAAGCTGGTTCCACAGAACAGGGGCCTGAAAACTGCAGTTCATAAATGGCAGCACATTATTACAACGGTTATGGTTTTGGACAGTTTTCTTTCTTCACCCACAAAAACCTCACAGTACAAGTGTCACATTAGCTCTCTGTTAGTAAAAGTTAATGTTCTGGCACTGTCTGTGTGCCTGAGGTTTGAGATTTTCCCATAAACTGTGCCTCAAACAGCAGTGCGTAGGTCTGACGTCCAAAGACGGCTGATTGTTTACTTGACAAAAAACATGCAGCGCCTTTACAGGTGACACCGAGACTGCAAATAAGAACAAAATGTCACGAAATCTCAGAAAAACACGGAAAAATTTAACCAGAGAGAGAGGGCGAGACAAAAAGGAGGCAGTGACTCATCGTCTTTTACAACAAACAAGGATGTTTTTCAGACGAGTCTGCGGGAAAATAACAAGGGTTTAACGGTGTGAGAGCAAGGTTTGTGAATTATTTGAAAAACGAGTTTAAAAGTTGTACAGAAGGAAAACAAAGTGAGTTTAAAAAGTGACAAAACTGCTGAAGGTGAGCTCTCTGTCTTTATCTCCACAATAAAGCTCTCACACTGTCTTGTGTTGTAACTCAAACGCACCCAAACCGCCCACTGTTGGGTCAGGATCAAGCAAAGGTGATACGCCTTTGGCCAGACTGTGATCAGGTTGTGATTAGGAGACCCTCATCTTGGAAGGATCACTGCATGATATTTGTCAGGTAACACACAGTTGCTAACCAAAATAATGTGCTAATTTTTTCCATAATTAAGGAGCTCGTCAGGTTTGTTTTGGCCCGGTGTGCTCCGAGAACACGATTTCAGGTTGAGCTTCGTTTCGGTTACACAGACCTGCAGATTTCATCAGTAATACAAGCAGGAGAGTGCATCAGGAAAACAAACCGTCTGAAATTCTTTAGAGCTGCTGTTGATCTGATCGTCCCCACAAATGCCAGCTCACCTGTGGAAAAGCCACTCGTGGATGAAGCAGGTATGAGGCCTGTTCTTCCCTCTGTGCCTTGGAGCTTTGATCTGCTCCCATACTGTACATTAAACTCCAGCTCATGATTTACAGTCAGGAAGATTTTTATAGGCTGTTTAGTAAAAAAACGCGGAGATGCTACACACTTTAACATATCTCACTGCCATCAAATTAAAAAATGATTTTCCTGAAGGTGGTTGTTTAAAAAAAAAAGTGTTTTCTGTGAGTGATGCTGTTTTTTATTGCACATCTGTAAAGGAAATGGCTTCATTAATAACACGCACAACAAAACGGGAGCTTCCAAATAAAAACGAGTGCAACAAAGTGCTTGTTTATGCCAATGATCTTGTTTTCCTAATTGTTGGAGCTCATCGCTGGTAGTTCAAATTAAACTGTGATTAATTGCCCAACACCCATTTGAAGCCACACAGCAAATCAACCTCCACACTGCGAGAAGAGAAATTGCGACAGATGTGTTTCGTTAAAAGACTTATATTTTTAAAAAGGTGTTAAAAAGGATTTGAAATGTGTTTTTGATGCAGCTTCGATTTGATAACTCACGAAAAGTGCAAATAACAGAGGATTTACTAAACACAAGAACAAAAGTTGATTTTAAATTGATTCTGTTCATTACTTTTTCTTGCCTTTTTTTTGTTTTTTCAAGTAAATGTAAATTGTAACCAGTCGGTATTTTAAGCATACCCAGATGGCCTGTATTTCCTGTGGTCCTGCTTGTGACTGTGGCCTTATTCTTAAACATTTTCTTTTTCCCTCTGTGAGATTCACCCCCATCTCTTCCCTGTCCTTGGCTTTGGAGGTAAAGAAGTGATGAGTTCAGATTTAATATCCTCAGAGATTCAGTTCATGCTCGCAGAGCTCAGATACCGCACCCCGCCGAACTCTTTATCAGTTTTATTGTGCTGAGAATCGAAGTGTTGTTGGTCTGGAGTAGACGTGAGAGACTTCGGTGTACCAGCTCGACACAGTCGACAAAGTGGGAAGCTCAGCAACAGCCGGGGCACAGAACCTCTGAAAATGAGATTTAGATTTAATCTAAGCCTGAGACGGGGCAGGGTTGTCTGACCCGAGCTGCCTTGAGCAGAAAGTACAGATAGACTTAGAGGGCTTAAGTAAATCAGTCCACGTTGAAGTTGTGATACACCTTGCGAGTTAGACGCAGGACTTGATAACCACGTGTGGTGTTACAGCTGCTGGAGGGGAGGCTCACAGATTCAGGGTTTCTTTTCTTCTACAAACAAAAGCGCAGATCAGCTTTTAATACCTTCATGCCCCCCAAAAGGGCTCCAAGGTGAAAGCCCACACTTCTGAAAATTGCCTCCATGTAGCTGTGAAGGGTGATGTTTCAATTAAAGATGATATCAAATCCCCAAACAGGAAGCCGTGCAGCAATTACAGCTGAAAGCCTGATATGAGTTGTGTTCAGCTCGGGGCCAGCACTCAACAACTTTCAGCTTTATCTGAATACACAAGAGGGAACTTCTCTTATCACGGGGCAGCGGGCGGAGGAAGTCATTCAGCAGAAGAAAGTGCTTCGCGGTCGATGGGCTGAAGGTAATGATGGGGAAGATTTGAATTTGATCCTCGGGCTCCGGACGGTGTCTTGTGCTGCTGATTGTCACTCATCACCACAGTTTTATTAATCAATGGAAACTAATGAAATAGCAGAGACGTGAGCGTAGGCTAAACACAGTAGGAATCTAGGCAGTGTCTCTGTTGCTCTCAGTTAGTGATGCACCTTCAGGGTTCAAGTTAAAATAATCCTAAAATGTCTTATTTTGAAATTATATCAGTATCAAAGCTGGATATGCTCGCTGCTGTGGGAATGTCCTCATGCATTTTTTTTTTCTCTTTATTTTGGAACGAAGTCATGTAAGCAAAACCATAGACTGTAAACAAAAGATGGACACATCCAATAAAGCAGTACTGAAGCCGCGGCATCAGCAGTTTGCCTCCCGCCATTTTTCCGTTGGATGCTGAGATTAATAAAATACTGACATTACACCTACAGAAACTGAAGCACAGACTTTTTGCATGGTTAGTCTGTACAATCCAGTCTGTAGAAACCAAAACTGTTTCTTTAACGGGACGGAAACGTGATATTTAATGCTGGAGAGTCTTTTTTTTTTTTTTAACAGTGATATCTGTGGGTTTGAACAGTTGGGCATAGCCATTTCAGAAGTGCCTTAAACCTGCATGACCAGCAGGGGGCGACTCCTGTGGTTGGAGAAATATAAATATCAGTATGTACGATAGTGCAAACAGACACAAAGTGGCACAGTGGTAATTCTAACAATAATGCTGTTGGCAAACACCATAACAGGGAATAAATTATAGAGGATGCCATAGTGCTAATCCTCCCATCTGGGAAAGAACAGATGGATGGAGTATGATATCAGAGTGCTGATGTGCATGTGCAGATTTTTAAAGTGTTTTAACTGGTTGAACAGAGAGGAGTCATACAGTCTAACAGCCACAGCTGGAAAGGATCTCCTGCCGTGCTCAGTCGTGCAGCACTGAGCCTTTCACTGCTGTGGTGACCAATCGGTGACTCGCGCACGGCCTGGATCGTCCACGATGCTGAGTATCTTCAGTGACCTCTTCTTAGACATCTCCACCAGTTCCTCTTCCAGAACTGACACCAGCCTTCCCAATCATTTTCTTGGCATCAGCTGTTTTCGCCCTACTGCTCAAGCACAACTCCACATAGAAGACCACGCTCACCACCACATCGTGATAGAACATAGACCGTGTGCTCCTACAGACGTCTGTCATTCTGCACGGTCCAGTGTGCTTTCTGTGTGAACCGTAAACCGAACGGTTCTTACGCAGCTTCTGTTCATATATCTGAACTGCCTGAGCCACAGTGTTCATCATCCACCTCAAACATCTGTTCCCCTGAGGATGGCAGGGCAGAACGAAGCATCCTGCTTCCTAAAGTCTGTATAAACTCTTAAGTCTTCTTGGTGATGTTCAGCTTGAAATAGCTGAGCTCCACGAAACTGTCAACCTCCAACTTCCAGCACTTCACAGCTTTCTTGTTCTGAACTCAGAAAACACTTTTCTGACGAGTTTATGGTCTCAGTTCTAGTTTGAACAAAGCATCAAGATAATTTTGTAAATTATATTATTAGAGTCAGAAAGGGGGAATAGCTAGTCTGTGCTCATTGGCTAACATCTTGTACAGCCAAAGTCCACGAACCAGAAAGCGACATCGCAGTGGCTCTGATTGTGTTTTATGTTCAGTGTGTCATAGCAAATACAAAAAAGTTCTCTGGTGCATGCTTCCGTC
Organism: Aulonocara sp. 'chitande type north' Nkhata Bay; assembly: GCF_057382095.1. Taxonomy (NCBI): domain Eukaryota; kingdom Metazoa; phylum Chordata; class Actinopteri; order Cichliformes; family Cichlidae; genus Aulonocara; species Aulonocara sp. 'chitande type north' Nkhata Bay. The sequence continues at coordinate 25,325,326 of NC_141358.1, forward strand.
TTATGCAGTTTGAACGCTGTGTTGTCATTTTATTTCTTTATTTTATCTTTGAGCCATATATTCTGCGTTTGTGCCGTCCTGTGATTTAAACTGTTAACTCATTTAACGTGGCTGTGAGAGTACTTTATGCTGAGGAGGGGGTTGACGAAATCAGTGGAAAAACACTCGATGGAGGTCATGAGCTCCAAAGCAACTTAAGGACACGAACAAATACTGCAGAGAGGATGAATGAATGCCAATTAGCAGCATCTGTTTGACATGAAAGAGGCCTGAAAATGAGCCCTTTGATAGAAGCTTCCAGAGCAAAATGAGATGACTAACAATGCTTCAAAAATGGCGAATGATCTCCGTTTACAGGCGGTCTAAATAAATAGATTAATGTAATGTGTCAGAGGAAAGTTGTGGCAGCACAAGCAGCAGACAGAAAGGGTCACAAAGCTGAATATGCAGTGTCTGATAAAGGATGCTAATTGGCATGCGCAGACTGTTTGGACCAAGCTCTTTAAGCAGCCTTTAGCTGCTTTGAATTTTTTCTATTTGGAAGTTCTATTAATGGGATCAGCCGAAGCTCACTTCCATTTTTGTGCCAGTATACCTGAGAGTATTTTGATTTTTACCCATACGTCTAACAACAGATTGCACAATCCAGTGTCTAAAAAAATAACAATGCCATCTGTTTTGTTTTTCTGGGAATTATATTGTTCCTGTTTTTCCTGACAGCTGCCGTCAGGTCCGTAAGTACTTGTACAATGACAGAGCTTTTGTAGTTTTGTCTCTGTACACCACCACTGAGGATTTCAAATCAAACATTCAAGATGTTTATGACTTAAGTGCAGACTTTCTGCAGCTGTAATTCAAGGTGCTTAACAAAAGTACTGCATCATTTTTTTTAGGAATTACAGAAGTTTTTATACAAAGTCCTACATTTTCTCAAAACTAACTGCTAGTCTGACATCATTTTAAGTATAAGCACGGCTTTTAATACTTTGACTGCAATAGATTTTCATCCGTGATTTCCTGAAGTCTAGAACCCGTAGACATCTTGAGATCCTCTGCAGGCCTGTTTCTGGGTCTCTGTTTTTGTTTAACACCTGCAAAGCTGCTCTGTTGGGTTCAGACTTAGGTTGCTTTTGCAGTTTATTTGGGTCATTATTCATCTGTTTTGTGAAGCTCTGTCCGATCAGAGAGTACAGCCCTGAACACTTCAGGACTGAGCAGAGCAGTCATTGATGAGCAGTCATCAATAAACTCCAGTGACCTGCTTTCCCCAGCAACCATTCATGCCCATGTTTTAACATGAGCTCATCAGCTGTTTCGTTCTTTCTTCAGACTTCTCTCTTCTCATCATTCTGGTACAAGTTTGTCTTGAATTTATAAAAAAAACAAAACACCAAAAAACATGTTGTTGTTGTTGTTTTTAATTAAAAAAACAAGTTTCTTTTGTTTTGTTTTAACTACACGTGCTCTTTTAGATGTTTTCTGGTAAAGTCTAATTCTAAAAAAGTCTGCTCTTGAGTGTAACCAGTGGTTTGCACCTTGTTGTAAGCTCTTGAAAGTGATACTCCTTAGTTAGTTTTTCTCTAACCTCTTGTTTCTGAACCATGGAAATAATTCTGCGATCATGTGCTTTAGCTGTCATCTGTGATCTTTCGGGTCTTTTGTTGTTGGTGAGCTGCTCAGAGCATTCTTTTTTTTTTTTTTTTTTTTTAAGAATGCACCAGATTGTTGATTTGGTTATTTGTAAAGTTTTTCCTCTGTCTGATTGGTTTATTTTGGTTTTTCATCTTAATTATGACCTCCTTCTTTTCATTTCAGTCTATAAGTTCAACACTTTGAATGACATCCAGATCATTTTATCTGCTCAACTTATCTTGAAATAATCAGGGAACAGGCAAAATGACAAAAACTGTGTTGTTGTCCAAGAGCTTATAGAGCTGTCTGTGTTACCTACTTACCCCAGTCAAACCTGAAATGAGTGTTTTCTCGTTTTACACAGGTTAGTTGGCATCAATTCATGTGCCTACTTATTAGCCTATAACAGTTTTAACCCTGGAAACCTAAGTCCTCATTAACAATGAGGAACACTAAGTCCTAAAACAAAACAAAAGTTTGGTGATAAAAAAAAATTAGTTTTTAATAAGTCATCATGTTGTTTCCTCTTCAGTGTGTTCAGATTTGAGGAGTCCAATGGTGCTTGGGAGGGGTGTAGAGGAAGCTGTGATGCTGGGTTAAAACAGCGGTTTTAAGTAAGACTCTCATGTTTATAATCGGTTCTTTAGAAGAAAGAAGAGATTATTTCGACTGCCAGATGGATTCATAATGAATCCTAATGTGAGATGATCTAAATCTATTATTAGTCAAATTCAGTGAAAAGATGTCCACATTGGTCACAGATTAAATTTTATTCATAACTGATGCTTTTTTTTAAGAGTAGGTCTCTTTTTAATATGGTCGGATCGTCAGAGGTCATCCACATTCGAGCCCTGCGACGATGCGGCTCGTCTATGAACTCGAGGATCTCCCCTCTGTCACTTCTATTTGCATCAAGCCTCGAGGTCAGCCAGGCTTCCTGGTGTCAGTTATCTAATTTGGAAGACGGTCTTGGTCCTCGCTGTGCTCCTGTGTGTGCATAAGGAAGTAAAAATATTGTGTTTTTGTATCGTTGAAACTTCCTCTGTGTTCCAGTAACTTTCTATTTCTTTTTTAGCTGCAGCTAAAAAGGGACCTGCTTAAGAGAATAATTGAGTGAATAATAATTGAGTGACATTAATCAGTTAAGTCCATGAATGCAGAAACAAAAATGAATGCAGCAAACAACAAAAATGTATAAACAAGACTTTGGGGGAATTAGAGATCAGCTGTACATGGATACAAGTGAAGTCCAGACTTTATTGAGCCTGTATGTGATGGAGGAAATAAAAGGTTTCACTATGTCAGAAGGAAATATAAAACTCTCTGCTAGTAAACTTCAACCTGCTCCGCACCATCCACCACACAGCAAAGAGAGTGAAGAGGCTGCAATGGGATTACAGAAACTGGCTCTTCATCACTTCAGAGCTGCTGTTAGAGGTGCTAGTGTAAACAGGAAGCTCCCAGCAGGGGCTCCCCGGTTGGTTTCTATCTGCAGGCAGTCCTCAGAGCTGTTTGATGTGAAAGCAGGAGGCATAAAAACTGCAGAACTGGGCAGCTCATACTGTGGACTCATGCCTTTTCTCCTTGGTATCAAGTATTTGTGTAATTAATTTATCTTATATGTGTACAGGTGGAAACCTTGTGTCGAGTCTTTTCGTGTTCCAAAAGCAGAAACGTCTTTTCAGACGTCCACTGAGATATTTGGTTTATGATTTACTGGTTTGGAGTAAAATGCCTAAAGCTCATGAGCTAACTCTGAGGGATTGTTTTTATTGCCTTTCTTGGCTGTGCGGTTAGTGGATCTCGAACTTTTTTGTCTGGTAAAATCATATTTTCCTCTTTTTTTGTCTGTAGGTATGGTCTCGGTGCTGGACCTGATGCAGGGCGGTTTCCCCTCCCGAGCTCCATTCCATGAGCTCTACAACATGTACCAGAAGTACATGCCTCCCAAGCTCACCCGCCTCGACCCGCGGCTCTTCTGCAAGGTCAGCCCTCCGCCCCTCGGGTCTGGCCCTGAGTGGTTATCATTTTAACAGAGCTATATCCCCATGTTTATCTCTGCCCTGCATATCTGTGTTGCAGGCTTTGTTCAAAGCTCTGGGGCTGAATGAAAATGACTACAAGTTCGGCCTGACCAGAGTGTTCTTCCGGCCTGGGAAGGTGAGGCTCTATTCCCTGCTCACTCTGGCTAATATAGATTTTGTTCACCTAAAGAAAGACAATAGAGCCAAAGGAAAAGCGCATTAGTTTTCTTTTGCTGCCGAGGTGAGACTAGATGAGGTTTTCTAAAGAAGTGCCAGAGCCAGCAGATGGGCTTTTTTTCTCCACCAGATGAATAATTAATCAGTCAGACGCGTGGCTTCCAGGAGGGACTTATGAAAGTGCACACATTTGCAGCAGAGAGCCTTGAAGCGCTACATGCCGGACAAACTATAAGCCTGACAGTATAGCTGCAGGATAGGGGGATACATAAATACTTAAGTCCTCGCTGGCTGCTTTCTGAAGACGACACCACCCTCCAGTGTAGACGCAACATCACATGGTCCCCGTGAATAACTGTTTGCACCTGCGAGCAGCCACCGACAGTTGTGGCTTCCAGTTTTAGCAAATGTTAGGTGGCAGAAAAGTAAGTTTTATGTGTCAAAGCTTGAAGCACAGCCTTGGTAATCTTTGCACATCTCAGAGGCAGTGTAGCTCCTAATGTGATGGTGTGAAGCTTCAGACATCTGAAACCCGGAGGCGGGCGGGGGTTTGGCAGGGCTGCGTGTCACTGCTGTTAGAAATCAAGATTTGGAAAACAAACAATAAGGACACACAGATGTTGAGCAGATAATGCAGGAAATTCAGCAGTTTCTTTCATCGTTCAGGGGTGTTTGGAGGACACGATCACAACAAACGTCAGCTGCACAGTCGTAAAGAAGAGCTCCGAAGCCTTATAAATCCAGAGCAGTTAAGGTTAGAGAGCATTAAAGCGTGGGAGATATCCTTGACTTCTAAAACATTCATGAATGGAGTAGAGAACTCGAACTAGAATAAACGTACACCTCCGGTCTTCTGGCTGCTCTTTAGTGAGATACAAAACACACTAACAGAAAAATAAACCTGCTTTTAAGACTGAAGGACAAGGATTCAAGGCTATGATGATGATGATGTGTTATTTGTTTGGGATTATTTTCAGCGGAGTATTTGATAAAGAAGAGGCACACTGCCCATTAAAATGGCTAAAAGAACAAACGAGGTTTATCCGGGTAAAAATCAAAGACAATCACTGCTCTGATCACGTGTTTCTCGTCTCTGTCCAGTTTGCAGAATTTGACCAGATCATGAAGTCTGACCCCGACCATCTGGCCGAGCTGGTGAAGAAGGTCAACAAGTGGCTCATCCACAGCCGCTGGAAGAAGGTCCAGTGGTGCGCTCTGTCCGTCATCAAACGTACGCAACGTCTGCTCTTATATCACGATCGTGAGCTTTAACATGACGATGATCTAACAGTGTTTGAAAATGTGCGTCCATTTAAGATTCTGAAATGATAGAAAAGCATCCTCAGTATGAATAACTGGCTTTATGTTCTCTCAGTTGGTGTCTCAGTGGTCATACTGTAGCTGATGGAAATGAATAAATAGGCTCACTGAGGTTCTGTTGTAACCACCACAAAATCACATGTGATTTTTTAACTATACATAGAAGCTCCTTTGTTCACAGCAGGTTGCTTCGCTCGTATGACTTGTTGGGTTTTTACATCGGGTGCCCTCCTGATGCAACGTTCCTCCTCCCGGGATCAAACCAGGGATCTCTATCTTGCTGAGGCATAGAACGCTGCACTTGCTGAATTTCATATTAAGGTTTTGCAGGTCTTTGCATGTGAGCACTGCCCACGTGACGTTAACTTAACAGTCATGGGGATCATTTAGGATCCAGTCACACACTCCTACAGACAAGTCTGCAACCGTCGGCAACCACCTGTCGCTAGGAAGAACGGGCAGATGTAGTCTGAATGTCAATGGACTTCAAACACCCTGCAGCTGTTCTCCAAGCTGTAGTGCAGCTGGGAGTGGATAAGATTCCGCTTCAAACTTAAGGTTGTGCCTGCTGAAGCCAACATGTGGAAGTGGAAACTTCCATTAGTTGGCGAGTATTTGCAGACAGACAGGAAAAACTACAGGTAACCATGGCAACATGGTAGAAACCAAAGAAAACACCTTCTTTGCAACAGATTGCACCAGATGAGAGAGAGAAACCTCCAGGAACCACCGCCAGCCAATCAGGGGGTTGTTTTCACCTTCAGTGTGGCAGGAAACTCTTGAGCATGGCGTCACCTGACAAATTGACACAGTGATGTAACTCAGAGCTTCGTGAGTCCAGTCATGCCAAACCCCAGAACGGAGGTGGCCACCGTCACCCACTGCTTCATGAAGTCCCATTTTAAAGCTTCCTGTCTGCATTTGGGACATTGTCATCTTGTTTGCTGAGCACTCACATTGACCACCTCTGTGAGTGTATGCAGAATACTTATCTGCAGTAGAGGCACCTGTTGATCTGTCATCAGAATTCTTCAGGGTTTTTTTTTTTTTCTTTCATTGAGTAAAAAGAACCATTTTTTGTTGCTTAAAGGCGTTTAGGAGACCTTCAGGGACAGCAGCAGCAGGTCAGGTTTGCGCAGATTTGCGTAATTCTCGTATAAATCTTGCTCATTTAGCTCGCAGTGTAGTGTAGGCAGATGTGTTTGGAGCCCCGTCGCGCAAACAGGAGGTGCACGGAGCAGGGAAAACAAACCACTGGCTGTTTATGTGCAGCAGAGGCTGCTGTGATAATGTGGGCTTGAGCTGTTGGAGGAGCGGTCCGTCTGTCTGCTGGTTTTTATTACTGCAGTGTCGGTCACTGCCTCTCTGTCTGTGTCCGTCTCCATTTATCCTGCTCTTCTCCGTTTTTGGGTTTTTCTCTCTCTCCTTCTCCATATCGATCGAGCTTTATTTGCAAAAACTACCCAAGCACGTCACCCATCCCATTAAAAATGGATCCAGGAGGCGTGGGGATGTTTCAGCCGTAACTGTTAGACAATACTTTGACTCGTGGGCTGCAGGAGCGCCCGGTGTCCTCTGCTCTCTAAATGCAAAGTCATTAATTCATCATCCTGTTATTGACGGTGTAGAAGTTACATATTCTGAGGTCATAACAAGATGAAACGAATTTGGCAGCGAGCAGAGATGTTATTGATCTCTGTCTCTATTTATCTTTCACACTTCATCTCCTCGGGCCTCCCTCGTAACCCCTCCTCTCGCTCTCTCTCGCTTTAATTTTCTCACTTCAATTCAATCCAAACTTCCTTCATTGGGAGGACGGAGAAGCGCCGGTGCTGTCACAGACTTGGAGACGGGTGGGTCTGAATCACAAATGATGTTTCTCTGTGAAGAAATCGTGAATTTCTGCAAACAACAGAAGGTAAACTGCATCAGAGAGCAGCTCGCCTCAAATTAAACCGATCTGTAGGAATTCAGCGGAACAAGGTTTCTTATCAGGACAAAGTCTGTAAACTTTAAGTTTTCTATTATTTACTCCTGAATTATGAGACAGAAAAGAAAGCTTCCTGCTGGCTTTGACCAGACCTGTACCTCGCATAGTCTGGACCTAGCTTCTGGATCTGCGTCTCCAGGAAGATGACCCTCAGCTCTGCTGATCTGAGGCCTCGGTCTCACATTTCAGGTCTTTTGGATAAAACAAATCTGATGTTTTATACCCAAATAGATACGAAATCCATGTGTGTTTTAGGGAAGGCTTACCTTGTGGTGCGTGCCAGGTCCTGTCTGCTTTCATAACACCAAGACGGGGACGGCAAAAGGTCTATAGTGAAACTTGACTACAATAGATTCAGTTCAGTGTTATTTATATAGCCCTAAATTACAGCAAGGTGCTTTATAGTGTCAGGTCAAGACAATAATACAGAGAAAGCCTCAAGAATCAGTCCCTATGAGCAAGCACTTGGTGACAGTGGCAAAGAAAAACTTCCTTTTGATAGGAAGAAACCTCAAACAGACCCGGGCTCAGGGTTGTTTTGCAAAAGACTTTTAGCTATCCTAGTAAGGAGTAAACCAGCAGTCTGAGTGCTCTCTCCAGGTGAGCGGTGCTATGAGCTCTTTGAGATGGAGCCTGATTATTTAAGACCTTTATGGCCAGCAGGGGGCGACGACTCTGGCTGGCAGAAATAAGTCGAGTTGTTTCGCATTCTGTAGTTTAATGTCCCGCTGAATAAAACAGGAAGTTAATTTATCTAATTATCGTCGAACTTATACTCTTGTAGTGTAGAGGTTTGCACATTTTTCTAACAGGAGGAAACACAAATCACTTCAGAGTTTTATCGTCCGGTGCAGAAATCTGCCAGATCAAACATGAGGAGATACCTGCTGTGAGACTTCTTGGGAATAAAAGCACAAAGCCCATAAATCACAGTGGTGTGAAGTCGTGACTAATAGGTCGTTAGCCAATGAGGTAATGACTGGATAAACCAACCGCACTTTGGGATTCTGAATGATCCCTGGTTTCCTACAGGATGCTGAAGTCGGGTTGTTTTGGTCTCGTGGTGCAGACTGTGACCTCGCTGCTTTCAGCTCTGAGGTTAAAGTTCCCATCTCGTTCTGCTTCTTTTCTTCTGTTTGTCACAGTGAAGAACAAGATCCTGTATCGAACCAGCGCCTGCATCCAGATGCAGAAGACGGTCCGGATGTGGCTCTGCATGAAGAAACACAAACCACGGTGGGTTTCCTTCTTTCTTTCCTTTGTTCCTCACTCCTCCTTTTCTTTCCTTATCTTTGTCCTTCTCTCTCCTCCCATTTTCATCCATTTATTCTTCTTAATTCCTCAGCTCCTCTCTCTCCTGCTCACGAAGTTTAACCCCCTTTCTCTTTTCTTCTTCATCTCTACCTCTTCATTATTTTCTTCATCTCCCTCTTCCTCTTTATGCTCACACAACCCTCATGCTCACCTGTTGCTACTCATGCTTTCTCTTCGCTATCGGCCTCTTTCACGTCCACGGTGTCGCGTTTCCCTCGGAGACGGCTGCTCTGTGATGCTTCAGCTCTGCTTATTACCACCAATCTCTCGCCGATAAACAACCTGCCGCTCCACGCTGCGTCCCTCACTGCAGGATGTGCTGGAGAGTGTGATTACAGAGGCCGGGTGGGGGTGCGCTGATGACCGGCGGGAAGAGTTTGGGCACAAATTCAGATTGAGCAAAGCAACATGACAAGGTGACAAGCATGAAATGAGCATCGTCAAAGTGGAGGTGGCACAAAGTCCAAGTCTGGCACGTCATAAATATGGTTTCGGTCATCGCGTGAAGCCCAGGCATCCAAGTCCTGAACAAGACTTTACACACCTGCATCCATGAATCATGCTGCACACACCTGATTAAAATATCGAGTAAAGTGGTGACACGTGATTTTCAACCAAACTCCTCTCTTGAGTAAAAAGATGCAGTTTAAGTGTGATTAAAATGAAGAGCTGATCAGATGCAGGCGAGTGTGAGCGTTAAACAGCGCGTCATCAGAGAAACTAATCAAGTGTTGAAGCCCAAACTGTGATTGAGATTATTCTGCGAGTAATTAGCGAGCTCTGCAGCAGAGCTGACGGTGCTTCGCTGACTGCCAGGTGACGAGATTACCAGCGTTTAACGGCTGCCCGCTGTTAACGAGCCCCCCGGCGGTGCTCTCTCCCTCTGATGCTTTTCATTACTGAGGCCTTGTGTTTGTGTGGCAGGATCGACGGGTTAGTCAAGGTGCGTAACCTGAAGAAGAGGATGGACCGCTTCAACGAGGTGGTGGGCGGGCTCAAGGAGGGCAAGCAGGAGATGAGCAAACAGGTCCGGGAGCTGGACGCCGCCATCGACACCCTGATAGTCAAAATCAAGGTGGGTGTGGTGCATAGTTTGACTGGCACTGAAAAAGTGCCATGTTTATGAGAAATGAGATGTATACAACATTTATGAGAAAAAAAGTTTGCAAATTTGGAACAAAAATTATGGAAATTTACAAAAAATTTACAAAAAAAGATATTTTTTCTTAGATAAATGCTTGCAAATTTGTTTTAAAAAGAGTCTTTGATTGAATGATTGAATGTGATTTGAGGAATTTTATCTGGTTATCTCGTTGATTCACAGGCACTCAGCCTCTAAAGCGACCCTCTCACTGTCATAATGGTATTTCCTGTTAAACTGGATTAAACGGTGTGCTTTGTCTGACTGTAACGTCACCTCCTCTTCTAAGATAATCTTACCCGTGGATGTCATAAATCCTGAACGTGCCGCAGTGGATTATTATTTTTTTTTTTAATTTCCATAATTTAGCACACCGTAGCTTCCCTGTCACTTTTCTTCCTGGAGGGAAGTGGTGCAGGCGTGAGGCTGACAGGTGTTCACCGCGGTATGTGTCGAGATAAGAGGGACAAACGCCGGTGGAGGAAGTCTGACTGAAAGGCTCCCGTCACTTCAGACTCCGCCCCGCAGCTTTGTTGTGGAGTGACTGCTAGTTGGAGGAAAAGTGGTGCGGTGACAGCCAATGTTCCCTCTAATTTTTCATGTGTCTGAGTGAACACACAAGCTCCCTGAGCGGTGAGCAACAGCAGACGTGTGCACTGTGGTCACGCCGGCATCGAATCCATCCAAAGTTACATGGTTTATTAAAATAATCAAATTATAGCATTTACATTTATGTTAAACTACTTTTAATTAAGTGCTTTAGCCCACTTACAATGAAAATTAAAAACAATCTTGTTCATGACCTGTTTAGTATGTTAACACTATTGGAAGTAAAATTAACTTGAACTCCAATTTTGAAAACAAAATTTTCTTCTTTTTTTTTTTTTAAGTAAAGCTCTGACTTGTATTGTAAGTATGAGTCTGTGGTCTGGGAGAGAGTCCTGTAACTCTGTCTGCAAAATACAGTAAATAATGACCAATGTTGGGCAATTAATTATGTAGTTCTTCAAAAAGGGGTTAGGGTTTGCAAACAACAACGTTTTTTGCAGCTGTTTACCTAAAAATGCAGCCAAGGCATTTTTAAACAAACATTTCAAACTATTTACGGAACAATCAGGTGTTCTGCATCAAATTTGATGCCACACAAATCATTTGTGCCACTCCACAAAATAATTTCTGTCCACTATGAGATAAAGGAGAACAACAGCCTGATACCTGCAGGCCTGACATCAGGAGATGTATCACTCCTGTAACATTCAGCAGTCGCCTCATTGTTCTGACACACACAACAAAACTATTGACCAGAGGTGTGGACTCGAGTCACATGACTTGGACTCGAGTCAGACTCGAGTCATTAATTTTATGACTTTAGACTTGACTTGAAAAAATGTTCTAAGACTTGTGACTTGACTTGGACTTTTACACCAATGACTTGGGACTTGAATTGGACTTGAACCGGTTTACTTGAAAAGACTTGATATTTTACCCCAAATATAAAATTGAACACGCATATTATATAGAGAGATTGAAAATGTAACGTCATTCACGGGTAGAACCGCAAAGGATTCTGGGAACTCGTGGCAAGCGGTACTAGCGCACGCAGGCTTTCAATTAAAATCAGTTATACAGCGATAAAAAAGAAACACAAAAATGTCAAGAAGCCGTTGTATTATTAACTGCAATAGCCGGTTGCATGACAGCCACGGGAAGCCGACGGGTAAAGAGATCGGTTGTTATCGGATTACGTCGTTGAAGAGAAATTGTTCGAGCCATGTTTCCGAAGTAATAAAGAGGCGACTGGATTGCAGCCATTCAAAGACCAAATATAACGTCCCAGAACACTCCAGCTCACAGGTTAGTCTGCTCCAAGCATTTCCACAAAGGTCAGTCTGCTGTTGTAGTTAATGCGTCATTTTTCTTAACATAATTGGTGATATAGGTTACAAGCAAGTCTGGCGCTAAACAGAAATGGTCGCGCTATGCTCCTTTATTTATTGTGCATAAATAGTGAATTGTCCTGACACAATATTGCGTTTCGCTTCTGTTATTATGGTACATTGACAAAAACATATACTTTTATTCACAGGATAAAACAGGTTTTTTGTATCACTAATTGCCCAGTACGATTACAGCATACAGTATTATTGTCACTGCTACATTTCTGTGATGCTACCAGAAATTATTTCCACTGCTAATTAATTACCGTTGAGCTCAAAGGTCCTATTAATAAACGGTTAACGAATGTGTATTTATGACGACGATTTGTGAGACTGGTAAACTTATGATACGTACGATGGTCTTTACTTTCTACACGGTGCATTTCAAGGTCCTGCACCCATCCGTCGGTAAACTGTACCTGGGCTTGTTGCAGTGACCGGAAGTTACTAAACTTCATGAGTGTATGCACTCACTCCAAGAAGCGTATAATTATAAATATGCATATAAATATGCTACGATGAGATAGCTGACTTCATCTAACTAGCAAATGTTTTCCAGGCTACGTTGGTGATGCAGTTTTTTTTTAAAATGATATTTAAAAAAAAAAAAATCATTTATTTATGTATGATATTTTTGTCATGCGATTTTAAAGCCGGTCCTACAACCGCATCCAAGAATAACATGCAGCTTATCTCAGAACTGTCGGTGAAAATTATTCTTGGAGCTAGGTTTAATTGAGCTGCATTTTAAAGAGGTGCAATTTCACAATTTGTGTATATTTTCTAAGTTCACTATTTTGTCATGTGTTGAGAAAAACACAGATTTAAAAATTACATGGTCTAATATTTACATTTAGCATATAACTGCAACATTCTTTTTTTCGTTTTTTTTTTTTAAGACTCGAAAGGACTTGAAATTCAAAATTTCAGACTTGTGACTTTACTCGGACTTTTACACCAGTGACTTGAGACTCGACTCTGACTTGCCTGACATTACTTGAGACTTGACTTGAACTTGAGGATAAAGACTTGAGACTTACTTGAGACTTGCAAAACAATGACTTGGTCCCACCTCTGCTATTGACTACACTACACACTAACTACACAAGATTTGCGGTAAACGTTGCTAATCTCTCACATCCCAAAACACCGTCACTCCTGAAACTCCCCCCATTCCCAAACAACTAAGTGCGATGTTGCCATATATTTTTATGATTGGTCGACATGGTACATTTTTCGACCAATAGGAAAGGGTGGGGGTTTTCAGTTTTGTTTTTGCTCGCAGGTGGTTTTCCTTATAAAACGCTGTTTTTACCGTTTCTTCCCGCAGTAAATATAAACAACGATAGTATTCAGGAAGAAAACCAAACATTGCATATAATTTTATCATAACTCTGGTTTTACGTGGCCTATCAACACAATTTCAAAAATGGTATAAAGTCCACACTTTTTCCATCAATTGTTCCGTCTGTCCTGCTCACATCTCCAATGGTTGTACACGTTGTCATTAACGTGCCAGCCACGCCGCTTTGCCAGCTAAAACACTGGTGTCAGCACATCAGGACGCTGTCATAGCCTGCCAACGATGTTGATTAGCTGCGTATATACGAATGAATCACATCATTGGCTGGACTATGGGATAAGGTGGCATCGTTCTAATCCCATACGCGCAGAATTGTTAAAGTTTTAATTTTTATTTCAATTCAGGTTAGATTTTTTTTGTGCGCAACGCAGATGTTCTGTGCTCAGAGACCAGCAGTGCGCAATTCCGCACGCGCACAGCTTAGAGGGAACATTGTTAACAGCAGATGCACATAAATATTCATCATCCTGAGACTCCAACGCGTTTCCCTCCTCTGGTTTACACGACCGCCCCGCCCCGTGTTTGTCTGTCAAATGTCAGATTGTGCCCCGATGACACCTGAACACGCCGTGACGGTGAAATGTGAGAATACCGACGCTTCCGAGGGAGTTTTTGTAGCCCTGGCAGAGACTTAAAGGCAGGCTTCTTCACTCTGTGATCACAGATATCAGATGTGGCCTACACGACCACCGGCTCAGCACAGAAACATAAACGGGGCCAGGGGTCTAAGCCCACCTACTCAGCGTGTCCTGGTCTGCCCAGGCCTCCTTCCAGCTGGATATGCATGAAACGTCCAGGAGGCATCAACCGAGCTCCTCGCCCTGTCTCTAAGGCTCCCTTCAGAGGAAGCTCGGTCACTATTCGTATCTCGTGGCTGGAGATGAGGGTGGAGGGTGGATCATAACCGCATTTCACATGCGTGATGCAGTGAAACAGATCAGCCTGCACAGATTCTCCATCCAGTGCTTTGAATCCGCACGGTCCAGATATCGGGATCGGTGCTTCCTTTTGTGAGACCTGACTGTAAGTGCAACCTTGTTTTTGTGCCTTGTAGACCACCATAATGGGCCGCATCGACATCGACCACGAGTACAAGGGCCTGGTGACCCGGTCAGAGAAGCTGCTGACCGAGATGCAGAAGAAGAAGAAGGAGGAGGAGGAGCGCGAGCGGCTGCGACGCATCCAGGAGGAGATGGATAGAGAGCGGAAGCGAAGGGAGGAGGAGGAGCAGCGCCGCAAGCAGGAGGAGGAGGATAGACGGCTGTAAGTGGGACGGGGGGGTTTAAAGTTGGAGTACTCGAATGTTTCTGGTCTCTTCACTGAAATACTTTTGTTTCGTTGTCGCAGCCAAAACGTGGAGAGGCACTCGTAGAAGTGACAAACACACTCAGACGGCTCGGCACAGATTTACAGCAGCGTTTACCACAGCTGTGTGTGTGTGTGTGTGTGTGTGTGTGTGTATCTGTGTGTGTGCATGTGTGTGTGTGCATGTGTGTGTATGTATATGTGTGAGTGTAATTCCTGTCCATAAATACAGCAGGTCATTGAAAGGATTTAAGAGATGATGCCTTCAGGATGAAGATTTTGTTGGAAGTTTTTACTGTTACTGGGCTGCGTTGCCATGTAACCTTTAATACCTGAGGATTTAAAAATGGCAAAAGCTAAATTTACATGTTTATATCGATTGGCTTCATGTTGGTTTCAGGTTTCAGGAGCCTTTTGTGTCCAGCTGGAGTTGTTTTAGTTTCCTGCTGTTTCAGAGTCTCTGTTTTAGCTCAGTTTTTGTTCTCCACCACCTTCTGTGAACGATGTAGGGTTTCTTAGCTTCACTTTAACACCACAGCTCTGCAGAATTAGTCTCAGGTTTGTGAGAGCCTGTCTTATAAAACACGCCAACTCCTCCTACACCATCAAACAACACTGGCACACAGGTGCATCTCAGGCCCCTGTATCCGATGCTATCATGTCATCAGATTGCTTAGCAACCACCAAGCAATGTGCTAAAGTGACCCACTTGTAGAGTTTATGCATCTCCTGAAAACCATGGTTTCACAAACACACACACAGGTTATTAATGCTGCCTAGCAACCACCTAACAACCCACTAAAACACAGACCAACATTTCAAAGCGCAGCACTGACAGCCCCTCTGTGAGGTCATCAATAATTGCTTAAAAAAAGTGTTTTTTGCATCATTTGACAATAAGTGGGAAAGTCCACACAGGAAGTAAGATTTGGTCTTCCTGTGTGTGATGCGCCTAGTGGGTGGGGCTTTAGAAGATCTGCTTAGATTCAGCAACATCTCTTGTCGACAAGAGAAAGAAAATAGTTCCTTCATTTAATGTTTTTCAACAGAGGATTTCTGGGTCATGTTTTATTCTCAGTCTTCACAGCTTACCACAGTGTGTGTGGTGTTGCACGCCATCTTCACACACACACACACACACACACACACACACACACACACACACACACACACACACACACACACTCTCTCTCTCTCTCTCACTAAACAGCTGGAAATTACATCTAGCTCCTTATTTATAAGGAAGTCACTCTTTTTTCTTGGTAAGCTTTCAATCAGCTCAGCAGCACTGTCTTTATATGTACCTCTAAAAGCTAAAAGCTCATTTAATGTCACAGAAGCACAAAATGTGAATAAGCATGTTTTCAGACTCTTTTATTCTGACATGTGTCCTGCACAAGCATCACTGTGCAAACACAGAGATGTCTAGCGTAAGTTGCTCTGTGCCGGAGTTTCCCAGATTCACTGTGGTTACGAACATCAGTCACATGTCACGGTGGTTTCCATGCTGACCTCGGCTCATGCACCAGTCTCTTTCATCCGCAATATAAAAGCACACCACACACACAAGCACATCTTAGCTTAAAGCACAGAGCATAAAATTGAAATTAAGAAACAAAATCTGTATAAATATATAAGTATGTCCGTGCAGCGTCTCAGTGATCCAGGTCGAAGGCAGATGGACTTCTTTTAGCTTTCTGAAGATGTTTCACCCCTCAGCTGAGAGCCTTCTTCAGCTCTGAAAGCTCCAGTTTTCTTTCAGCTGAAGCACTTTGGACCAGATCACGGGGCGAGGGCCGGCTGCTTCCATTATACTGAAGTGAAGGCAGACACGTCTACCTCTGAAATCTCCAAAACTTGAACCAAAAGGAAAAGGGCATAAATTTGGAGTGAACTCTTTCAAAGTTCTGCTGTATTTGCATGGTCTGTAAAGATAAAATACAAAAAACAAACTTCATATTATACAGTTATCTTTAAACATCAGCCGGGCTTTAACACCTCCACCTGAATATCACACGTCCTTTAGAAAAGAAACTACAAGCTCTGTTTTATCTGCTTAACGTGCGCAAATACCAGCCGTCCTCCTTAAAAAGTTCATTCAAAGTTCAACAGCCCAGCTTCAGCACTAAACCTGCCTTTGGGGGCTCTGGCTGTGCAGGTAACCTCAGACTGCTGTCCAATCAGAGCTGTTACAGCCCTCCTCAGAGCGTCGTATTTGTAAGGCTGAGAAAACCATCCAGGAGTGACGACGCGCCGCCTCCCGCGCTCCGTTTTCACTCTTTATCCTTTTCCTCGGGTCTTTTTTGATGTTTAAGAGACTGCTGAGGATTTGAATCCATCACACACCCGCAATCGCTTACACGGAAAATTTCATTTCCCGCCTAGATTGTGGCATTCGTATTCCTCACACGGGTTTGTCCTCCACATTGCTGCTTGCAGCGGGATGGAAGGTCTTTTAGGAGGACTGATGGGGGCCATTGTGTTCGTCACAAACCACTAGCTGCTAATATAAGACATTAGAGACGACAGCCTGAATTTTATGGCCCTCTTCCCTTCACTTTATTCTCCTCCTCTGGCGAGTTATGAACCCCCAGGATTCACCTGAAGGTCACAGACTGAAGGTCATGAGAGCAGATCTCGTGCAGCCTTAGTCCTTGTAGTATCTGTAAGAACACACTAAAGCCTGCCAGGTAATGAGAAACCAGAAACTTCTGTCTTGACGACGACTTGGAGCCCCGTGTTCTGTCATCTTTTTCCACACAAAGATGACTTTTCTATTTACGGCGGCCCGCAGCGTGTGCAGCAGCACAATAACCTTCAGGTCCTGCATGACTGGCGAGGACAAGCTGGAGGTAGTAAAGAGGCCAAAAGTCAGAGCTTTGGTGGTCTGATAGTTTTCCAGTGAGCGCACAACAGAAATAAAACGGCTGAGAGACGACAGGAGGAATCCATCAATCAGCAGATTTCTGAATATTCTTCATTCCACCTTCGTAAATGAGGTTTTTAAAATATATGCTTGACTGTGTGTCTTGTTTAAGTAATTATAAAGTCTTACACTGGGATTCTTTGTCTTTTAATGAGAGAGGAGAGTAGAGAGGTTTGCAGTTGCCTAAAGGCCACCTCAGCTAGGTGAGCTCTCACAGGAAGTCATTTCCAGCTCCGTGTTTTTTAATGACTCTGCTGGAGTAGCTTTGCATGATTCACAGCTTAGAATAATCCTCCTTTAATTTTTACTGAAAATTATATGAAACGAGCCATTCTTGCTCCTCGGTTTGTCAAGAAAACTTTCTTCTGATTAGCTGCCCCTCATAAAGAAGGAGGTGGGTGGGGCTTCTGTATCTGGCTCTCAGGATTTATGTGCACTTATCATCGAAACCTTGTTTAATAAAAATGTGTGACAGGAAACGAAGAGAAGCCAACAGGTCTGTTTTTCCACTTTAAATCAGATTTTTGTACAGAGCAACTTTTTGACGTGTAACCGAGTTTAAATGAAAGTAGGGTTTGAAATGATGCACCTTTCTTTGCTGTGCTAACTTAAACTTCTGATAACAAGTGGTTGGTGGAGACCAAATATGGGGCTAAAAGCACATTAGCTACAAAGCCACATGTTTTTACAGATCAGTAACCTGCAACAAACGTTTCAAAAAGCCTTTTAAAGGAAAATATTAATTCTGTTAGAAAATCATGCCTCTGGTAAAAGGTTTCAGCTGTTAATAATGGTCTTTACTGGGCCGAGTCGACGCTGCTGAAAATGTGTTGGTTGTGTTCGCGTTCATCCCCCTCCAAGCTGTTTTTACTCCTGTTACTAAAGCGTCAGAATGAAAGCTAGGAAAGCAGGTCTGGTTCTTCTGGAGACAAACAGAACAAGAGGCAGTTGGTGTCACACCGCAAATATTTCAGTGATTACATTCAGATCTGTGTATTTATGAGTGATTCATCATCGTCTGAGAGCGCTCAACATAACGGTGAACACACAGAGAAGCGCTGCACTTTCAGTCCCCCTCTGTCTCCTTTTCTCTGATGTTTTACTCTTCTTCCAAATGTGTTTTGCCTTCTTTCCGCTTTTCTGTCCTCATCTCTGCTTTTGTGTTTCGTCTCTGCAGGAAAGCAGAGATGGAGCTGAAGAGGAAGCAGGAAGAGGAGGAAAGGAAGAGGAGGGAGGAGGAGGAGAGGCGGATTCAGGTGGGTGTGTGTCGCTGCAGGCGGCCCGCAGACAGCAGAGCTCTGTTGGCCTTTGTTGTTTTTAACCCTGGAAGCTGTTTGCAGATGATTTACAGGACGGATCCTGCAGGTTAACAGTCCAGCGTCTATAAAAGGGGCTGTTTGAGTTTAGGTCTTCTATTTTAAATACATTCCAGAGTGTGACACCGTGATGAGTAACACTCTGCATTTTGGTACAACAAGAGGATGTGGATTCAGTTTGTTTCTATTTACAAAATGTGTCCTTTTTTTACAGAAAGGCACAATTAAACTTAATTAAACTTTTTTTAACCTTTATTCATTCGTATAAAACGACACCAAACACAACAAAGTGCAACATGTGCAGATATCTTCACATAAATACGTTCCTAAATCAGTGCTCAGTTCCACCTTGGACATTTCTGTGTTACAAAAAGCAATGAAACTACCTTTTTTTTAAAAATGAAATCTTCTTTGATATGAAAATCCTGCAGGAAGTCTCCCCACAGAGGGGCCCTTCCCAGGTTTGAACCCACGGCCCTCGAGCTGTGAGGCAGCGGTGCCGACCGTGCAGTCTAAACACATCATTTCAGGTCAACCTGCGGGCATGTGAAACTGCTATTGTTTCTATGGTTACAAAAACACATTCAGACTTCAACAGGAAAATGTTGTTCAGATTTTGTTGTGATGAAAGAAAATCAGCAAATGTTATGTCTTATCACAATAAAAGGACCAGTTTTTCTATGTCATCCTCTTCTGGTGGAGCCCCACCAGCAGACTGGCTGCCCCTGCCTTGCTCTCTTGGGGGCTCTTCCTGTTATGTTTTATCCTCCCCACTGTCACAGAGTACTCCGTGTACTCCCCCCCCCCCCCCCCCTTTTTTTTTTTTTTTTTTGGTAGATGGTTTTGTTTTTAACAACTAGAACTGTACTTGTGTTGAACTTGGCCAGAGTCTCAGTAATGGTCAGTGCGTGTACAAATAATGTGTGAGAGCTGAATGCTCAGGTTCACTCTGTTTTTTTCTACTCTTGTCCCTGTGTGATGTCATACAGAGGGCATATCCCTAACATAGTGATCGTCTGCCCAAAGGGCTGGCCCAACTCCTGTTTTAAGAGGGGCAGCCAATCAAAAGAAAGTTGACTTAAAGTGGGGGGGCTAAAACAGCTCTTGCTGTGATGCAAAGCTGGTCTGTAGAGTGTAACTGAACCCTTCCGATAATTAAACTATTACAGGAGATGAACTGAAGTCACGCTATCACCATCATCATTTCGAATCCCACCTGATCTCAAACTCCTTAGCAGTTCTCTTTCATAGCATTCGTTTCGTGTCTCACTATGGGAATGCCTCCTGCGTGACCTCATCAGAAGCTCAAATACCATTACGCCAGCCCTTACAGGCTGGCTAGGTGACGCCTATGTCAGAAGGGGCCAGTGCCTCCCTATATAATAGGCTGACATAGCGTCAGATGTCATTCAAAAACCTCTTCTCGCCTCTCACCTGTAGACAACTGTGCTGTTGGGTGCTAAAGCTAAACTGCACACAGATTCGAGTGAACAACTCGGTCGCCGGGCGCTTTGTTCCCAGCTTTTCAGTTGTCCACTAGCATACAAGCAGTAGCAATACTGTTCTGTGGCTAGTGCCGGTGCCAAGTAGCAATACTTTCACCCAGCGAAGTAGCAACACTTTGCTAATAAAGGTACCCCTAGCTTCACCATCAGGTAGCAATACCCTTCGACGCTAGCAGTTTTACACATTAGGTAGCAATACCTGTAGAAAAGTAGCAACACTTTTCACCCCACGTTAGCGAGGAATAGCAATATTCTCCGCACTCGGTGTCAGTCTCGCTAACGTGCGCGACCCTCTAGCTAACCATGGCTACGACGGCCAACGAAGTTGCAAAACTTTGTCCTTGCGGAAAGAAGATTTCTGCCTGAGATACACACCCCGTGTGTGCGGCATGCCTGGGTTTATCTCACGCTCAGGCTGCCTTGACACCTGCACATGACTGTATCCACTGCGCGGCTTTCCCAAGCAAACTACTCCGCCGCAGGCTAGCTCGCCAGGCTAACCTGTTGGGCGGCGACCCTTTGCTGTGTGAGGCTGCTGCGGCGCAAGGAGAAACTGAGATGCCCGATGATTTGGCCGCAACGCCAGGGCCGAGCTGGGCAGAGGCAGACCCTCAGCCCATCACGACTGCTTTCCCGTCGCTGGAGGCACACGGAGATCGTGTGTTTTTCTGCGATGCTGGAGTCACCTGGGGAGGAGATGCTAACGAGGACGGAGATGAGTCAGCTGACTCTGAGCTCCTGCTGTCTGACGACGGTGAGGAGGAAGATTCCACCTCCTTGGCTAGCATCAGCTGGGCTGCAAAGCCCTCGGCTACCAGCGAGGTTGAAAAACCGACACCGCCGTCTCCCCTGGATCTCGACATGCAGGACATGTGCAAGCGCGCAGCCGCTAGGCTCAATATCCCGTGGCCCGCCATACAAACAGAGGTTGTAAAGTCTCGTTTTGACGGTAAGAAATTGCCGAAGGCGAAAAAGACGGGGAAGCATGTGTTGCCTGTTTTCCCTGAGCTACTCGATGAAATAGCGGTGACGTGGAAAGCAAAACCTTACAGCGAGAAACACCCCATCGTGGGGAGCTCCCTGCTGGATTGTGAGGGGATGGAGTCTATCGGCCTCCGCCAGATGCCACAAGTGGAGCCGTTGGTGGCGAGCCATCTTCACCCGAAGACGTCTCTGTACTCATCGGCTCCATCTCTCCCCTCCAAAACAGACCGCTTCCAGTCTAGCCTTACAGATAAGTGCTACAAAGCAGTGGCTCTGTCGGTAAGAGCCAACAACGCCTCTTCTATGCTAATGGATTACCAAGCTGAGCTAGAAGAGGACATGACAGCTAACCCAGATACCACAGTGTGGGAAGAAATCTGCGTTATAACTGACCACGTCCTCCGCCTCCACAAGATAGCCATACAGGCTACTGGGAGAGCCATGGGCCTCATGGTTCTTCAGGAGCTAGCATGCTGGCTCGGGCTCACCAACCTGACGACCAAGGAAAAAGAGGAACTCCTCAACACCCCTGTCGTCCCTCACGGTCTCTTCGGTGCAGCTTTTACATCCATGCAGAAGACATGTGAGGAGAAAAAGAGAGATGATGAGGCTCTGAAACTCTGCCTGCCGAGGAGGGCCCAGCACGCCACCCCAGCAGCGCCGCGCCAGTCATTCGCGCAGGCAGCGTCTCGCCCGGTCCCCGCTTTCAGGATTCCCAAAGTGCCTAAGACGCAGGCAGCCCCCAGGCTGCCCCCCAGGCTGCCGGGGCCCCTAAGAATCCATGGACTCAGAAGCAGTCTCCCCAGGCCAGACCTCAAGCGGCCCCTCCTCCTCCCCCCGCTGCCGCGATCGTAAGGAGGAAGAAGCGGCCGGCCTGACAGCCTCTCCTCTAGGCGGGAGCGAACCCAGTTTCTCCCCTTCATGGGCCGCCCTGCCGCCTCCCAGCTCCGTTCCAGAGCAAGTTCAACGGGACATGTTCCACACAGAGTGCTTGACTCGGGCCGGCGTTCCTGTCACCAGACCCGCCAGAGGGAAAGAGAGCCAAAGTTCGCAGTGTTGTTTCACGAGCACTTCTCTCATGCATTCTGTATTAAAAAAGCCCCGACACGTGCATCCAGGCAGTTAGCCGTCGAGTGTTGCAAAACACATGAAAAAATCAAACATGCTGAAAAACAGAGCACCGTCTGCCATAACGCAGCCTGTGGAGACTCGCGTTTCCACGGCTGTGATGATGCAGATGAGCCCGTCACCTCGCTCGCCTGTGACAGAGGTGATGGGACACCGAAATGGCGTATGTTTCGCGCTGCGACCACAAGGGGGCGCCAAAACGCCATATTCGGTGGAGTGGCCAGTGAGTGCTCTGTCTCTCCACATGAAGAGCTGGGCCACCTGCACTCAGTCAGCATGGGTGCTGAGGACATTGAAAAAGGGCTACAGGCTGCAATTCAGTGTCGCTCCACCACATTTCAAAGAAATCGTTTACTCTCGTGCTCTGGGTGAGTCTGCCAGTTTTCTCCTGGAGGAAATTTCCACCTTGAGAGACAAAGGAGCTATAAGAGTTGTCCCTCCCGAGGAAATGCACAGCGGATTTTATTCAAGGTATTTCCTTGTGCCAAAGAAAGGGGGGAGGGGGATGAGAGCCATTCTGGATCTCCGTGCCCTGAACCGGCATTTGAGGACATACAAGTTCAGGATGTTGACGCACGCCTCGCTGCTACGGTTTGTACGAGCGGGCGACTGGTTCACATCAATCGACCTGAGGAATGCTTATTTCCACATCCCCATATATCCCCCACACCGAAAGTATCTGAGATTTGCTTTCCAGGGGATGGCATACGAGTTTGTAGTCCTGCCTTTTGGTCTCTCACTGAGCCCAAGGGTGTTTGTGAAATGCACTGAGGCAGCAGTGGCCCCGCTCAGGAAAAAGGGCATTCGGGTGGCCACATACATCGACGATTGGCTGGTGGCAGCCCCAACCCGCCAGGGAGCGACTTGTCACACAAATGCTCTCATACACCATCTGGAGAGTTTGGGTTTCCAGGTAAACGTGGAAAAGAGCACATTGACGCCAACTCAATGCATTACTTTCATAGGGCTCAGCCTAGACTCCCTTCGGGTGAGGGCTTTTCTGTCGCCGGAGAGAACAGCGGCCATACAGTCATTCCTAGCACTGTTTCGCAGAGGCAACACAGTGACCCTCAAACAGTGCCAGAGGCTGCTCGGTCTGATGGCTTCTTCTCTAGTGGCGATAACACTGGGACACCTGCACATGAGAGGCTTTCAGCGCTGGGTGGGCTCGCGGGGACTGGACCCTCACCGAGACGGCCACCGTCGCGTGAGAGTCTCTGCAGACTGTTCACTCGCTCTCCGCGAGTGGAAGTGGCCAGGTTTCTTGTCTCAGGGCGTTGCCATGGGGGCAGTTTCAGCCAGGAAGATGATTTCCACAGATGCCTCTCTTTCGGGCTGGGGGGCCACCCACGAGAGCAGAACAGTGAATGGGGAATGGGGCCCTCACATGCGCTCCACCCACATAAACTGTCTGGAACTGCTGGTGGTTCACCTGTCACTAAAACACTTTCTCCCTTGGCTGAGAGGTCATCATGTTTTAGTGAGGTCGGACAATTCCACCGTTGTGGCCTACATCAACAGACAGGGCGGTCTGGGGTCCCCTAAGTTACACACACTGGCACACAGACTGACAGTCTGGAGCAGTGTCCACCTGCTGTCACTGAGAGCAACTCACGTGCCGGGGATCTTGAACTTTGGAGCAGATCTTCTCTCCAGGGGCAACCCGCTGTATGGGGACTGGTAGCTTCACCCAGAGGTGGTGAAGCAGATCTGGCTGCGATTTGGTCAGGCGACCGTGGATGTTTATGCATCCAGGGCGAATGCTCAGTGTCCCCTGTTTTACTCGCTGCACGATCAGAGAGCTCCACTCGGGGTGGATGCTCTAGCTCATGAGTGGCCGAGAACCCTCCTCTATGTTTTTCCCCCAGTGGCCCTCATTTCTCCAACTCTGGCCAGAGTGAGGGAGAGAAGTCACTATATGATCCTGAAAAATCTCCGCCAGCCAGTGCTTCCCTGGCCCCGCACTGGCCAGGGAAGCACTGGCTGGCGGAGATTTTTCAGCAGCTGTGCGGCCCAGCTTGGCCGTTACCACTACGCAGAGACCTCCTGTCTCAGGCACAGGGGGAAATATTCCACCCCCACCCAGAGAGGCTAGCTCTATGGGCTTGGCCCGTGAGTGCCCGTGAGCTGGTGCTTAGAATCACAGGCCATCCCTTTTCAGTGCTCTGTGGCTGTGATTCTGTCATTTCTTCAGGACCTGATTGATAAGGGTAAAGCCTTCTCCACCATCAAGGTGTATTTGGCAGCAATTTCGGCCTGTCATATTGGTTTTGAGGGGAAGACTGTTGGCCAGCATCCCTTAATATGCCGTTTCATGAAGGGTGCACGGCGTAAATTGCCTACGTCATGGCCGTTGGCTCCATCGTGGGACCTTCCCACAGCATTGGCTGCGCTCTCCTGTTGCCAATTTGAACCCCTGGAACAGGTTGGGTTAAAATTTCTGTCCTTGAAGACGGCTCTATTAATTGCTTTAGCTTCTGCTAAACGTGTGGGAGAGATCCACGCTCTCTCAGTGCATCAGTCATGCATTCAGTTCTCCTCGGATAATACGAGGGTCAGTATGCGGCTCAACCCTGCCTTTGTCCCGAAGGTTGTCGGCACATGTTCCCCTATGGAACTGCCGGCCTTTTGCCCACCGCCTTTCTCCTCAGAGGAGCAACAGCGGCTGCATACCTTGTGTCCAGTCCGTGCTCTGCGCATTTACATGGACCGAACCCAGAGTGTCAGACGAAGTGACCAGCTGTTCGTGTCCTGGGCTAAACCACATATGGGAAAGCCTGTGTCTAAACAGCGCCTCTCCCATTGGATAGTAGGAGCAATTGCCCTGGCCTATACTAGCAGGGGCCTTCAGCCCCCTGCTGGCTTACGTGCGCATTCCACTAGAGGTCTGGCAACCTCATGGGCTCTCTTTAGGGGAGTTTCTATTCAGGAGGTGTGTGCAGCTGCATGCTGGACCTCACCTCATACATTTGCTAGGTTTTACAGGTTAGATATGACAGCACCTAACCTAGCACATTCAGTCCTCAGTGCAGGTTCTTCCCGGGTGGGGGCCTCTCCCCTGTGAAGTGCTGTTGGGGACAGTTGTCTTCTTAACAGGCATGTCTGGCAATCCGGGAGTCAGTATTTCTCCCATAGTGAGACACGAAACGAATGCTATGAAAGAGAACTTAAGGTTATGTATTATAACCCCGGTTCTCTGAGTAGCATGAGTGAGTGTCTCACCAGACCGCCCTCCTTGCTATGGAAGCGAGGAAGAGGTGGGCTTGTTTTGAATGACATCTGACGCTATGTCAGCCTATTATATAGGGAGGCACTGGCCCCTCCTGAAATGGGCGTCACTCAAATACCGTAATGGTATTTGAGCTACTGATGAGGTCACGCAGGAGGCGTTCCCATAGTGAGACACTCACTCATGCTACTCAGAGAACCGGGGTTATATACATAACCTTAAGTTACTCTCTGTGAGAGAGAAACAAGGTTATGTTTCGGGTGTACTCACCAAATGTCTCCGGTTTAAATTAAGGCCAGCAGTCGGGCTTGATGTGAAGCAGTTTTGTGCGCTCTGAGCTTTTGTGTCTCCATCCTCACAGATTTGTCTTTGCCGTACGGCTGAGTTACAGCCCTGAAATCCCTCCTGTGGAGCTCTGTTTTTGCTCTAATCCATTTCTGGCTGTTCTGGCAGGAACCCGGCTGCTCTTCATCTCTCTCCATCACACTCTAATGGTCCTCTCTGTCTTTCTGTGTCACAGAGAGGATGTTCACTAAGATCAGCTCAGCGCGGTTTAGGAGTTTTAGGGGTTTCGAGCTAGTTTAGTCCCACTTTAGGTGCAATTGAGGCTGACGTGTTAATTATTAAAGCATTAAAAAAGCAAGTGATGAACCGGGTTGTCTGCAAATAGCGGATTTTTATCTTTGCCTCCTTGTCACCACCACTCTCTGTCACAAAAGCACACACTCTGAATGGCCGTTGACATATGAAACCATTAATGACTATGTTTGAGTGAGAGGGTGAAGTTATCAAGTTATCAGCTAAGGCTGGTTAACTTGGTGGACACACTGCGTCGCAGAGATATCTGCTGATTGGGAAAAGATAATATCCTCGAGCACAGACTTCCTGGATGGTTTATTAGTACATTTAACTGCTTCAGAGTCACTTCTGGAGCCCCGAGTGGCCACTAAATGAACTGCAGCATTAATTATTGGACGAACTTAACAGCTGTGGTTTTTGTCGAGTTAGCAGAGGAGCTGAAGTCGCTCTGTGTGAGCAAACAGCTGCAGAATGAGGCAATACTGCATGAAGAGCCACGCTTGTACCAAGCTGAATAGCCTTTTGTAGATTAAAACATTTATCAGGGTGTAGCTTTGTTGAAATCATAAAGATTTGATGTTCCGAAGCAGAGCAAGAAACCAGAATGTGTTTATGTAACATCGCTAACACGCACACGTCCCACAACGCTTTACAAAACCCTGCATGCAGCATACAGGATGAAGAGAAGAAGCACTAAAACTTAAAAGAAGAAAAAGCAGCCGATGTCTCGTGGTCGTTCTTTTGGTTTTGAATATGAATGAGAATAAAGTGGGTTACAGACTCTGGTGAAGCAGACAGGAAGTTGCAGAAGACCAGCGGGAGAAATCCTGATTTAATCCCAGCAGATACCTGTCAGTTGACTGACAGGTGGCTGTAGCTAACTGAAATCCCTGAATTTGATGTCTTCAAGCTAATGTTGAAGCTTTAAAATGTCCAAAGCAATGGCTGACATCGCGGAGGAAAATTTTATTCTCTGTGACTGAAACTGTTGGTGTGGCGGAGTCAGCGAGGCTGCAGGTGGGTCAGACGTGCTTTTAAAGGCAGCTGTGACGCTTCAAACATGTGCGTCATGTGTTTTCAGACTGTGCAGGTTTCAAAATCTGCTCTTTGATACTCGCGCTCTCTGCAGATGGTGTGTGTGTGTGTGTGTGTGTGTGTGTGTGTGTGTGTGTGTGTGTGTGTGTGTGTGTGTGAGTGTGAGAGAGAGAGATAGCGGGTTTTATGGTCACAGGGTTTTATGTTTATCATTTAGCACATCTCCGTTTGGCCCATCTGTTGCCGTGGCGGCTGGTGCCTTCGGGTCCCCGGGGCGTCGACCTGGCCCGGATCAAGTGCAGATTTTGGCAGCTGTTCAGATCAAAGCTGTTGGCCGGCAGCCCAGATCCCCTGGGCTGGGTTACCCACAAATCTGCTGCACTTCCATCAACTTGGAGCTGTTGGGCTTCTCAGCACGTTCGCAATGCTCAGAATTTTCACGAGTCGCGCTGCCGAGTTTATCGGGCCTCAGGATCCTCTACGCTGTGAAGTTTGGGTCGTCAATCTGAATGTGAAGCGTTTAGAAGTGACATGCTGAGATCACATGACCCATCAGAGTCAAATCAAAGGGGTCTTACTGCAGCACATTCTGCTCCTCATTCAGCCATTGTGTCACTGTTCTTAGCTCAGCTGGTCAAAGGATCGATGAGCTCGACACAGCGAGGCGTCCATCCTCCGTCCACAGAGATCACTGCTGCTCCTCCGCTGTTGGTCAGAATTTGGTCAAACTTGCATGCAGTGGATCAAATCAGATGTGTCATTGTACAGGCAGTGACCTTGAAACTCCACCCACCTGCTGTTCAAACCTTGTTTTTATGACGGGCAGCCAATCAGAAGTAAGTTGACTTAAATCTGTGTTTTTTCATACACACACATCATAAACTCAGTCACAGACTTTTCTTCTGTTTTTGTTGTTGCTTATATGCAATATGAGCCGGGCACTGATGATGTGTGTGGTTTAAATAGGTGATTTCTAAAAAAGCAAACCCTTGGAGGTTTGTGAGAAAGGAGGAAACGATCCACAGAGGCTGAAGCTGATTTTTACAGCAGGCTGTAAACCTTTTTATTTCTGCTGTAATGCTGAACATGCTAACGTGGGACTCGCTGCTGGAGCCTCAAGTGGACATTAGAGAAACTGCACCTTTTGTTGTTTCAGTGTTGGCTTCATTTTTCAGCAACAGAGACATCGGCCTCTCCACTGCAGCTCCTCAGGTTTTTCTCCAGGTGTGCACTTTAATCGGTCCAAAACAAACAGACTGAAAAACACTAAAACTATTTTTTTTTAAAAACAGCATGTGGAGTACTCTTAAATCCAACTTGTCCCTGAAGCAGCTGACGACTGAATTCGCATTTAAAAATCCAGCTGAGGTCTGTTGGCTCCAAACCTTCAAATGTTTCACCATGAAGCAGGAACATAAACAAAAGGCAGCTGTGTACTAAATTAAAATGAGTATTGCGGATAAATCTGCAGCTGCTAAACTCAGAATATTCCTGGAGTGGTCTCATGTGAACAAAACTTGCTGCACTGCGACGTGGCCTCACAGAGGAGTTACCGCATGGAAAACGTGAAGGCTAAAGAATTCGTCCACATCTTAAAGAAAGATGAACTTCAGTTAATGAAGTGATGGCCTTCAGATCCCTGCGACCTTCCTTAGCCAGTCAAGGAGCCGTTTCCCTTGATTCATGATGGAAAATGGAAGCCAGAGCATTAATCATCCAGTTTAGCGCCACCCCTTGTTTGCCACCCCTTGTTCCTGCTTTAATGAGCAGCTCAGTCGGTGATTATTGGACTGTGTTAGCATTGAGCAGTGATACGAACGGCTGCCTGATTAATCAAAGCTTCATAATGATCGTCCAATCAGGAGAAGATGACATCATCTTTCTTCTGAAGATTGGGAAGGTTTGCCCACACATACGTCAGAATGGCTTCAGTGAATCAATGATGACCAAATAAAATTTATTTTGATTATTAGAAATAAAAGGAGCTAAAAAAGATGAACATGCACTAAGGAATCGAAATAAACTCTATAAATGTAAAAATAATTTGCTTTGGTTTGATGTTACAGCAAAAAGACTAAAAGCAGTCATTATTTTAATGATTTAAATATTTTTCCATAGTTTTTCAATAAAATTGCAATCCTGTGCTAACCTGCAGGAGGCCGGCGATGTATGAAATCATTTTGGTGACGCTGTGCCATCTAAATCCTGTTTCCCTGCAGACGTGTTCAGAGTGTCCTGATGGACGAGCTCGGACAGGTTTGATGAAAATCGTCTGTGATTAAAAACAGGCGTTGTTTGTAGGTTGTTTGTTTGTTTTTTACAACTTTTCGATAATGAGTTATTCATTCTGGAAGCTTGAACTGATTATTATTTTTATTATTAACTGAACACAAAAAAAAGAAAACCTATGTTTGACGCACCCACAGAGCGGCACACAGCTCGATTCGTGTTTGTTTTCCTCGTTCTGTGTTTTGACAGCACACAGCTGAATGAATGCAGCGTCTCAGCGTGTCTGTGCAGACACTACTCTGTGCAGACAAAACTCACTGAGGCACGTTTTCCAGCAAGTTTCAGGCTCATGCAGATGGAGGATATCTGGGAGAAACTGCAAAACCAGGAGATGCACAGAAAAACTCTGGAATAATGGGAATGTTGGATGAGAAGACCTGAAACTGGATTTGTCAGAGATGCTTCAGAGGAGCTGTGATGAAGGCCAGAAGGCCTAAATGTTAGCATGTTTGTTGGTGTGAGCAGGAAGTGGTTTCCTGTAGGTTTTTGTCAATGCTACTTTTTTCATTATTATTCAGCATCGGAATGACACGACTCTGAAATTCGCATCCTGCTTGTCAGTGGCAAGTGGCTGGAGGTTGCTCGGTGAAATCAGTTGCAAAAACCAGCAAGTTGCCAGAATCATATGTAGTTTGTATGAACCTGGTCTGCAAACACTCTCAAAATAGTCTCCAAGCTGCAGTGAAACCATGAAAATCAACCAGAGGATTCTGGTTCATCAGAGAAGTCTCTGATGAAAAGTCGGCATGTTTGCTGACACGAGCGGAATAAAGTACTGAAGCTGAGATCTATTAGCGTTTGTGTCACCGCTGCATATTTACCTTCAGCACTGTAACTGCATGAGCCTCCGCCTTACTCCATCCTGTCAAGCCATCTGACGTCGCCACACTGTGACGTCAGATGGCGTCTATCCTGATCTCTAAGAGTCCCGTCTCCTCACCAGGTGAACGTAGCAATTAGTCGTTTTGTGTGCTGCTGCAGTTTTTCTGATGTTTTGCAGCTGAAAGCGTTTGCACGCATGAGCAGCTGAACCTTCCTGCGCTGATGCAGCATCGCACGCCAGCCGTGCCGCAACGAAGCTGGCAGACATGTTCGTACCAGCAGATGGTTGACAAAGTGGGAGCTGTCAAGGAGGGAAATTATTTTACTGCTATTGTTAAATAATTGTCATTGCATTAATAATATAATCTGCAGCATGGATATTGCATTCCAAGGTTTAAACAGTGTCTCTTTCAGAAAGACTGAGTTGCAGGCTGACAGGAAGTTGTATGCAGAAAGAAGCAGGAAGTTATTTTGAGCCGCAGGCTAAGACGAGGCTTTAACAATGTAACAGATAGCTTTAAGAAGGCCTTAAGCAGTTATGACTATTTTATACACAATGCATATCTGTGCTTATTAAAGAGTTGGAGCTCGGTCAATTAATTGGGGGTCGGAAGCTTTGTTCGGCGCGATGTTCGGACAATCTATTGTGCAAGTGACTTGGAGCCAGAGAAGGAATTGCAATACATGCTTACAAAACACTTATATATCAGATCATTTTATATTAAGGTTTTAGTAGAGGTTCTTGATTAAAACATTTATTTAGTAGAAGACATACACATAGTCTCAGTGAGCTTCTGGTCTGGTAAAAGGTCAGAAGTGCAACAGGTGAATTGAGAAAGAGCATTTGAGGACGAGACACAGACAGTAGGTGAAGAGGTGACACAAAGAGCATGTGAGGTCAACACACACACACACACACACACTTTAAATTAGATTTATTTAGAGGAGAGGTTAGTTATGTTTGGCTGTAACTGCAAAATTGTCTTGGTAAAAGAGGAACTGTTTCTTGGTGTCTCGGCAAGAAAGAGGAACAAGACAAGAACTGAAAGGTAGACAGGAAGGGCTAGCCATGAAAATAGAAGATGATTTTCTAGGTGAAAAGTCAATGATGATGTTGATCTGATCTATGTATAAAATGTATCTGTGACGTATGAAGGGGCGTCAGTAAATAAACCCTGATGCTATAAAATATCTGTTCATGCTTTGATTAAGTCGAAGACTACTTCCTGTCTGCGTACAGAGTTGTCTTCCCACGCGTGTATTCATTAAAATCTTCGTTTGACTTCACCCGGCCGGATCGGTGTGGTTATTCTTCGATCACCTCTTGTACCCTTCCTCAATATTGAATCTTAACAATTGGGGGCTTCGTCCGGTTATTGAGGAGGGAGAGTTGGAGGTTTGGACGGAGAAATCCGGGGTCTTGGGTGGTCTGACGGGCAGACATGAATTCCAGTGGTCTAAGTGAGTGGGCATAAGCCGGCTTATCCAAAAGGTAAGGCACTACCTGTTGAATTATTTCCAAAGTGTGCCAAATTGGACATGATAAAATTTAAGTCTACTCACTGAAGTTACTGGTGCATGTCTGTTTTGATTTTGATGAAAATCTCATGAGTTGAAGCAGTTAGAGTTCTGCTAAGAAGAAATGAAAGTAGTTAAGAGTCTGATAAGAAAAGTTTAAATACTGGGTTGAAGTCCCAAAGAAATTGAGTTAGAGTCTCAAGTAGTTTGGTAGGGAATTGGTTATTGTGTTGGTTAGAGTCCAAATTTGGTCATAAGAGTGGACCTGAGCGGTCATTTTGTGAGTTGGAGTCTCCATTTGACCACTAGGTTGCACCTACTTCAGTTATACACTTGTTTCGGGTGTTGATTGTTGTTTCAAAATATTATAAATTATTCTAGAACGGCAGTTCGAGTCTGCTAGGAAGCGCAGAGCCCGGAGGTTACGCTCCCTCCTTGTCGTGGACGCGCGACATTGACCTCTCGGCGAAGAGGGTTAGTTCAGTGTGGTTTAGCTGTGGGGTACAGGGCATCCTGGAATTAAGCTAGGAGTTAGAGTCTCCTTACCGTTTGCAACGGTATCTGCGCTTTTTTGGCCAGCAGAAGTGGTCTTCGGGCGTGTAACTTTAACTTAACACTTCGGGGTAAGCCTTGGCTGTGAAATGCCAAAAATAGAGCTTCAGGCAAAGTTTGGGTTGGTTGACGCTTTTAAATTGAGTTAGGGATTTTAGAAATGAGGCCAGAAACAGTTAAAGTCTTGATACTGGTTAATTGATCGCAAAAACGGTTATGTTAAATTTGTCGAAATTCGATAGGTGTTAAAAGGTTTAAAATCTGTGCAGTTGTAAATATAAGACGTCTCTGTATTAAAAAGATCTCTGTGGGTCGAGTCAGCAATGCACTGACTGCCTGCTGCTATTCTTAGATGAAGAGTGTGTGTGCATGCAAATGAGGCAGCTGATGCAGAGCGCATGAGAGGACTATGCTTTCGGTTTTGTGTGTCATTCAGCTCTATAACTATTGTTTGCAAATGTGGATAGATGTCTGCAATTAAAATGCTGGCTTAGTAAATAATAACATTGTAAATATATGAATGGCGACAGCGTTTCAAAATAGAATATAAGAATTGTTTGTGTTTAAAACCAACGTTTAGGTAAAGAAGATTTAAGGTGGATTTGAAGGCATAAACAAAAAATAAAAGGGTTACAGTCTGCAAGTGTTGTTAATTCATGAGCTGACTGGATGCAGAGTAAGTGGAGTGGTCATCCTGGGAGGATTGAATGATGCTCTAACTCTGTGGTCAAGTCAGACATAGGCTTTAAGCAACCATGAGCCACTAATAAGCGTGACAAATTAATGAGTATGTGTAAATTGAACTTGTTAAATAGTTTTGATAGGAGTAACTCAATGAGCACGCAATAAAGTGGACTTTTTAGGGGCAGTTTATCACTGACACCATAAAAAGCAACTTAATTAGTAGTTCAATAACAAATTGTAAAGATAACCTTTGTTATTTGATAAGAGAGAGAAAATTCAGGTTACATATAGTGAATAAATAAGGAAATGTTAATCTCTGCGTCATTCCACACTGAAATTTCAATTGTAGGGGATCATTTGGAGGTGAATTGTGTAGGACACGGGGAGACAGAAGAATCTCCCCATGAGTTTTCAGTGTGCATAGAAATTGAGGAGGCTGAACTGGACGCCTGCCTGGGTCGTTGTTTTTGTTTATTTGAGGGTCTGCTGGAAGTTTGTGAAAACGACCACCTTGATATGTGGGAGCCTTCTCGGGCAGCGATTTTTTTGTTAAACCTGTGGCAGGCTGTGCAACATGGAGAAAGCTTTGACATAATGTCATAAAGGTGATTTCTTGGTTTTAGACTTATTAGTACGGGACAAGTTGAGGGACCCTTGAGGGTGTGTTGCTGTAAAGTATATAAGGGACGCGCAGCGCCGTTAATGGGTTTAAAATAAATGAAAAAACACTAATCCGAGGAACTATTGGAGAGGTAAGTATACGGAGGTGAGCGCGTTGCGCATAAGGGTTGCTGGTGTCATATATTAACACTTTGAGGGCGAATAATTTTGATTGAGTGTCAACGCTTGAGAACGCGAGGACAGCGTCTAAAGTGCTGGGTTAAACTTTGTGTATCACCGAGCAGGGGAAGAGGAGCCAGTGGTTGCGAGAACAGCGAGACGAAGACTGAAACCGAAAGTTAAGCGTGTCTGGGTGACCTAGACCAAGAAGGAAGAGTCGACCAACGCCATTGGAAGAGGTAAGTCTGTGTTTCAGAGAATGGCTGACAGCTCGGGTGCGACACCTAGTAGGAAAAGGGGATGCAAACCTCTGAAGGATCAGCTCGAACAGCTTAAGAAAGCTGTTCGCTTGGCTTCCCCTGGAGTATTAAAATCAGCAGAGAAAGAGTGCCAAGCGATGGAGGTTGAGGTAAGTAAACCTATTATATCCCAACAGAAAGGGCTGGGTGATAAAATACCTCTGAGCTTGGTGTTAAAAACTGAAGGAGAAGTGTATGGACAAGTGCATGAGGCCCTACGTGCGTCCATAGAGGCAGTAACGGCATTGGAGGTTATAAAGCAGAGAGTAATGCAGGGAGGGTCAGAAGAGGAGAATGAAGACCGTGCGACGTCATCAGAAGAAGAGGATGATAAGGAGGACGAAGATGGAGGAGCTGAACCTCAACCAAGTACAAGCCTAATTTTGAGGAAAAGAAGTGTGAAGAGAGACCAAGCACAGAGACGGCCCATATTTAAGAGCTCAAAGAGTAGAAAAGTGAGTTTTGAACAAGGAGCTCCTGACCCTGGTTTAAGTCTGCCTCTAATAGCAGGTCCAAAGAACGAACCAGTTTATCGCGCCTATGAGGTGAGAGATTTGGAAGCATTGGTTAAACAACTTCCACCAATAACCGAGGGAGAACATTGGGAAGGAGAAGAATTAGCGCTGGGCGACTTTCGCACTTTGGCCGGACGTTGTATGCTGGGTGGTGGGTTAGCAGATGTAGAGCAGATAGCTCAAACAACCAGATATGCAAATGACCTGAAATATCATGAGGTGCAGAGTGACTTAGCAGATGCAGTTCGGGAGAAGGACCCAACTCCTAACTTTGGAGCCATTCCAAAAATTATTTGGGATCCTAAAAACACACCCAGAGAGTGTTTAGCTAAAGCAAAGGAACAATGGTTGTTAGGAACAGGAATACATCCGGGGAAGGAGGGTGAAAGTAGAGCGTGGTTTCGTTCGGCAGTGCTGGCAGGGCTGCCCAACCAGGTTGCAGTTGACTTGGAAAAGAACCCAGATTTTGCCGTTGCAGACTCGGTGCAGTGGGACAGACATGTGACCCACAGACTTCAGCGGGAACAGGATTTGACGAACAAACAAAAGAAAGAGTTAGATGAAGTACAGACGCAGCTGCTTAGGCTGCAGCTGGGTGAGGCTCGCGAAAAATATAATGCGAAGAAAAAAGAACTGAAAGAACTAAATAAGACTATAATGGTGGCAAGGCCTCAGTCCGATCCTGTGCCTGACTGGCCAGATCAGGATCCGGGTCTCTACCCTGATGACCGTTGGCCCGCCAATGCACCAAGGCAGCGTCAACCCGTAGGGAATTGGGGGACCGGTGGACCGCAGAGAGGGCGTGGTGGATCCGTGAGGGGAGGACAAAGGGCTCGGAATCCGGGGAATCCTGGCAGTGTGTCTTGGACTGGCTGTTACAGCTGTGGAGCAGAAGGACACTGGTCCCGAGAATGCCCTGAATCGCAGCGAAATTATCAGAGGCGAGGCTATCAACCCCAGGCACGAGGAGGCCCAAGACAAAGAGTTGCTTACAGGGGAGCACATCAGGCTCCAAACCCGAATGCAGCACCAGCCCCCCAGTACCCAGTAGCCGACTGGGGCTGGGAGGGGGAGCAATACTGATGGAGCCCGGAGAAGCTGAACAGCGTGGGGACGGCAGAACCTATGCTGTCAATGATGATGATCCAGCATTGACAAAGCTGGGAAAACAGACTTTGAAGCACCAGTATGTGGTGTCCTCACAGGTGCCTGGAAAATCTCATGGGCAGGGACCTGCTTGTGAAACTGGGATCACCTTCAAAGACTCAATATTTAGTCCAGAACTCTGAACAACCCACTGCCGAAATCTACTGGGGGAGGCTAGTGGAAGAAGGCATTTTGAGACATTATCAGCTGTGGAAACCCTGGATAATGAGCCTGGCCGTCTATTCCCCCCCGCGAGATCCTTTCCACGTTACACTCTTTTATGATAGGGAAGATAATGATATCTATCGGGAACAGTTCCAGTCTGATCTTGAGGGACAGACGTGGAATGTGCAAACACATAACATTTATGTTGGACCAGAAGGTGTGGCCGCGGCTGTGAAATTTACTGATGAACAACTGCCTTGGTACAATGTGGGAGAGGATTCAGCCCCTCACATTACATTGGCGGTCCACGAGGGTCATGGGCCAAGAGATCTGGGACCAATGGTCAAGCGGGCGCTGGACAACGCATGCTGGCAAAGCACCCAAATTCCAAATGTCTGGTATGCACCAAAATGTAAAATATATCGCATAACTTGTTTGTCCAACGATGCAGTGATCTTAGAACATAAAGAAATCTCCAGAATACATGGCAGGGAAAGAATGGATCATCCTGATGCAGTAGCTGAGCTCTCAAAATTGCCTGGTACTTTGTGGTCCGCAGGGCCCACAGATGTAGGTCTAGCTAACTGTTCGCCTGTCCTGTTCCAGCTGAAGTCTGACATACCATTTAACAGACCATAATAGAAGCACAAAACTGAAGACCAAAAGTGGTTCGCATGTATTGACCTAGCGAATGCATTTTTTGTCTCCCACTGCACGAGTCACTCAGAGACATTTTCTCATTCACATACAGAGGCCGCAAATTTAGGTACACACGCCTACCACAAGGCTTTGCACTCTCACCAGGAATTTTTAATCAGGTGTTGAAAGAGGCATTGTCCCCATGTCAACCGCCAGGGGGCTGTACATTAATAGAGTATGTTAATGATCTTCTTATTGCAGCCCCGTCAGCAGCGGCCTGTACGGCAGCATCGCTCGTGGTGTTGAACAGATTGGCGGAGTGTGGCTTCAAAGTGAGCAAAGAAAAACTGCAGTTGGTCCGGCCAGAGGTAACATTCCTGGGCCGGGTGATCGCACACAGATCAGTGGGGTTAATGAACACACACAGAGACAGCGTTCATTTCACTAAAACAGGATTTGTCAAGAGCCACAGATCTGGCCACACCTAACTATGATGAGGCATTTTATCTTGATGTTTCAGAAACAAAGGGAGTTGTGAATGGTGTGTTGTTTCAGAAAAAAGGGGGAGGTAGGGATGTACTTATGTATGTTAGCATAAGATTAAATTCAACAGAAGCAAGGCATCCCACATGCACACAACGCGCAGCAGGAGTAGCAAAGATAATTCAGAAAACAGCACATATAGTGAAGGAACACCCACTGAAAGTGCTTACTACACACAGTGTAGTGGCCTATGTGAACTCACAGGCATTCACAATGACTCCACTGACGCAACAAAGGTTCAGCAAAATTTTAGAGGCGCCAAATCTGATATTCACACATGAAGGAATAAATATGGCAGACCTAATGGGGTCAGGAGAACCACATGACTGTATTAAGAAAGCCCAGGTTGAAGGAAAAATCGAGGGACAACAGTCGGCCCAGAGAGCTGAAGTGATAGCCCTAACTCGAGCCCTGAGGTTGGCTAAAAACATGAGAGTGAACATCTACACTGACTCAGCATATGCGTTTGGAGCAGCTCATGTGGAACTGGCTCAGTGGAAGAGAGTCGGGTTCAGAACGGCCACTAATGCACCCATCTGTCACAAAAAGGCCCTGGAGGACCCAGACGAGGTAAGTATTATAAAATGCAAAGGCCACTCACAAGCAGACAGTATGGTGGCAAGAGGAAATCAGAAAGCTGACGAAGCCGCAAAGGAAGCAGCGGGCTACAAAGGACAGAGACAACTGGTGCAGGTAACCCCAGAAGAGGAGGTTAGCACTAACAGCATGGAAGAAGTTAGACAGGCTCAGGAGGAGACATCCCCAGAGGAAAAGGGGGTGTGGGAAAACAAAGGAGCCTGGCAAGATGGCGGTTTGTGGAGGGGGCCAGATGGGCGTCCCGCTTTAACGGCCAAAATGGCGGAACAAAAGGTGAATGAGGCTCACGGGCTTGGTCACGTGGGAGCGAAACAGATGAAGAGAAATTTGTGCCGATGGTGGCATCCTGATTTGAGAAGGAGGATACTGGAAAAGGCCAGAACGTGCCTAATTTGTGGGGCACACAACCCAAAGCCAGCAGTAAAACCTGAAGCTGGTAAGTTTCTCATGCCAGAAAGGCCAGGAGAAGAGGTCGTGATTGATTATACCGACATGATTGATACAGGCCCAGGTGGGGTGAGGTATTTGTTGGTGTGTGTGGATGTTTTGACTGGATGGCCCGAAGCATGGGCGACCAAATGTGAAGATGCGAAAAGTGTGATTAAGTGCTTAATCAATCATTACATTCCAAGGCATGGGTTTCCCAAGAATAAAGATTTGCAAGAGGTAGAGAGGATGTTGGGAGTGCAACATAAGTTCGGGACGGTCTTTCATCCTCAATCCCAAGGAAAGGTAGAGAGGATGAACCTAAATTTGAAAAACAAGTTGGCTAAAATTTGTGCGCAGACAGGGCTAAATTGGGTCGCAGCCCTGCCCATTGCTTTGATGACCATAAGGTGTTTATGATGATGTTAACTTTGTATTTCAGGTGCAGTTATAACTATTTTATACATATTGCATTTTGTGCTTTTAAAGGAGTTGTGGCTCAAATTTGTCTCTGGAGGGTCATGAGCCTTTGGCTAGCGCTATGATTAGCCAATCAGAAAGTGAACTGAAAGCTGGCTACAGCAGCACTTCCAGTCGTGAACATATGTTAACTGCGGCGGAGATGCGCCAGGTGTGCTGCGACTGAACGAGAGCGTGTGTGTGTGCTCGGCGTGTGTGCAGATGGAGATGGAGCTGCAGCTGCAGGCGGAGCGTGAGGAGGAGGCCGCTCGGCAGGCTGTTCTGGAGCAGGAGAGGAGGGACAGGGAGCTGGCGCTGAGGATCGCCCAGAGCGAGGCTGAGCTCATCCCCGAGGAGGTGGCCAACGACTCGGGCCTGCGCAGGTAAGCCTGAGTTTAAGGAGACCCTCTGCGATGCGTCTTCACGGGACGGAGACGTCTTTGAATGCCGCTCGGACTCGTCCTGGAGAAACCATCGTTTCC
Organism: Aulonocara sp. 'chitande type north' Nkhata Bay; assembly: GCF_057382095.1. Taxonomy (NCBI): domain Eukaryota; kingdom Metazoa; phylum Chordata; class Actinopteri; order Cichliformes; family Cichlidae; genus Aulonocara; species Aulonocara sp. 'chitande type north' Nkhata Bay. The sequence continues at coordinate 25,364,147 of NC_141358.1, forward strand.
CTCTGATCCTGAGTTTAATCATTTTCTTCTTCTTTGTTTTCTTTTTGTTTGTTTTTTCCTCTCAGTAACGGCTCCTCAGTTCCATCGTCCCCAGAGCGATCAGCGTAAGACCCGTCGATTCTTAACCCTTTAATTTAACCCCCTCACTCCCACACACCTGACCTTTGACCTTTCAAACCATAACAAACCCTCTGCATGCTGTAACAATCTGCCAGCCCGGCTCTGCCCTCTGATTCCAGCTAACGGATGCATCAGTTTGAACACAGTGACTTTTATTAACTTACATTTAAATCCAGATATGAGCACCAGGTTTGATTCTCACCCACCAGAAACTCGATCCAGGCTCAGGTTTATCAGACTTCTGAGGGTTACGACCTTACAGCCATAGAAAGAGACAAAGTAGAAGTAAAATACTCCAAACATGCACCCCTAGATCTATACTAGGATCCATACTCTGTAATTAAATAATTCAAAAGCTATAAACCTGGAAACGCTAAAAGTGTTATTACTTTTAATAAATAAGTAATATTGGTGTATTTTCATTGATATATACTGATATTTATATTTGATGTTAGACAGTTTTAAATAAAAGAAATCAAAAGAAACGTTAATAATTACCAAACAAAGGGGGAAAAAAGCAGAAGCTTCAGCTCATTTTTTTTAATGCACAAAATAATAACATTTTAAGAACTCACACGTTTAAAGGATAATTTTAAAAAAGCTGCCACGTTGGTCACAAAGATTCTTACAGAAACACGTCGCTCATCGCTGAAGATCTGCAGTCATGTGGTTCAATTTCAGACTTTAACTTTCAGTGCAGTAACATTTCAGGAATAAGTCACCCTTCATACACGGATCAGAGGTCAAAGGTTAACTGGAGAATTGATTTGGAAGTGGCTTTCACAGCCAGCTGAGGTCAGTCTGCTAGTTATTGCAGCATAGATGAAATAAAACATCGAGAGGTAATTCAGGTGATTTTAATCTTCTGTACAAAAAAAGAAACGAAAACTTAAATGTGCAAAAATCTCTGCTCTCTAGCCCCACCTCTACTTCACCTCCAGATCATCAAGATGCATCTGAAAGCAGGCTTTAGTCCAGATTAGTTTTCCTTCAGGTGTGACTTTCAGGAGTTTGATGAATCTGAGGCCCGTCCTCAGATCACAATTTGGAAGGAGAATGATTTCCTGATGAGCCTCGGGGGAAGGAATCACCTTCGCCTCCCTGATTGCTTTGTTATGTTGTGCTCTGCTGCTCCGTTATAATCCTGTAATCCTCTGTTTACAGCGCTGCCGCCGCTGCTGCTGCCTCCCCAAAGCTCAAGAGCTTGACCATGTAGGTTTCCTGTCACACCACACGCCTCAGACAGCTTCAGGGCACCGTGCGACGCCACCGTGCGCTCACAGCGGCGAATCCAGACATAAAGCACTCGGTGTAGCCTTGGCCTCGATCACTCTTCTCACTTAGCCTGAAGCGACACGTCTCTCTGAAAGTTGAAATTGATGCTTCACGCCGTGACTCGGCTTTGTTAGTGGCTACATCAAACTGTTTGACCTCCCTAGAGCGCTGCGTCACAGAGCTTTGCACTGCGGGTGGATCGGCCACGTAGACCCGGCCTCTCTGTTCGGGTTCTGTTCTCCACATCACCAAGTAAAACCTGCACATGCATCAGTGTTAAAGATGTAGATTTGAAGAAAAGAGTCATCACAGACATTCAGACAAAAGAATCAAAGGCAGACATTGAAACCTCTGAGCAGGGCTGCCATGATCAGTTTTATCTCAGGTTGATCTGGACATAAAAATATGACTTTAAAAGAATAAAACTTGGAGGATGTCTTTCTTTAAGTACTTAACACCTACAAAAACGTACAAAAAGCGTGAGTGCGTAAACACGCCTGACCTCACTGTGTGAGAAAACAGCTGATTTACAGCCTGAGATGTCTGGAGAAGAGCGAGTGAGTTAAAGGCCCTGTATGTGGTTGTTTCTACACATCAGTCTGTGTCAGAGCTCATAGATCCAAATGAAAGACATTAAAGTGTCAGTTATGAACTTAAACATGTACTCTTTCCTTTCCCTCACCTCCTTTCTTTTGGCATCCTTGCCTCCTTCCTCCCATTCCTCTCACCTGACTTCCTGTTTCTCTCCTTTTGTCTTCTGGAAGTTTAAATTCTCTTAAATGTGTCGGCTGTGTGCATTTTGATTCAGAGCAGCTGTACTGGCAGTCCGCATCATGTTTCATGCTCAATAACTGTGAAGTTAAGTCATTTATTTTCTAAGCTAAGCTCATCTTCTCATGGCTCCAGGGCACCTGAGTAGGAAGGAAGTGCAGGCGTCACTGTCATGGCCTCTGATTTGTTGCCAGTTGAACCTCTGGACTCAGCGTGACAGCGTTTAGTTAATGGCTCAGCGGCCGCATAATGACGCCCGCTGCACCTTTTTTTGCTTTCTTTTAACTACAGCAGCTGCTTCCTGCCTGATTTCACCTTCCTCCGTTTAATGCCTAATAAGGACTCGTGTAAACATCACAGGAGCGTCGTTAATGGCTCGCACGCAGGAGGAGGCTCGGACCATTAAACGTGTGACCAGAGACGACATAATGAATACATGTTTCTGAAGTGAACGAGGTCGTCCGTGCACAAGCTTATCATGTTGGTAATGAGAAGAATTATCAGATGAAGGTGGAGGTCTGCAGGCTCGCAGGCTTCAGAGCTTCTGCAGTCAGAAAGCCGAGCTGTGGGCGGCACCGTAGGGACCTTTTTTATAACGTGGACAAAAAGAAAGTTTAATTGTAACAAACAGGACAAGTAACGTCTCCGTCACACTAGAGTGAAAATACCACAAAGAATTGGTCGAAGCTGAGGTCTCTGATGTCTCAGCCTAATGGGAGTCGACCTGTCTCCAAACAGAAAGCTACCTTTAGCTGCTCCTTCATTCAGCGGCGTCGCCCAGCAGGTAGCTCTGCATGTTCGATTTGCTAGTTTTTACATTACATGCTCCTCCCGTCTTCTCACGGGATCTTTCGCTTGTAGCCAGTAATGTCTCCAACCGATACCGGTTTGTCACTCTTAGACCAGTTTAAGAAGGATTTTAGATGGTTGCTGTGTGCAACGACAGAAGACTCCACTCGGATGTTTATGTTCCTGTGTGAAAGCAGCAGAATTGAATTTCTGTGTATGCAAACAGCAACAGACTTGCGATATTCCCAGATTTATCGCAGTTATTATTGATCACATGACCACATTCAGTTCCAGACCAATAGCAGACTGACTGTTGAGTGGTTGCAGACCTGCTCCCGGTCTTTAAAGGCATCGAGATCACATGATCACTGCACACAGTGTGACTGTAGCATGAGCTTCTCCTCCGTTTCTGATCATCTGTGAAGTTACGAGAAGTGTGAACAAGTGTTGTCGTGTTGTAGTTTCAGCTGTTTAAAAATCGAAGTGCATGAACACCAACTTGTTTTTCCTTCTTCTTCTTCTTCATTTTTAACCCTCTCTTTGTTTTCCTTTCACTTACCTGCTGTCCCTGTTTAGTGAAAAAGATGGTGATGAAGTATTTTGTAGTAAATGTCTCGGCAGCATACTAACAGTTTATCCTAACATCGTGCTTTTTAGGGAGGAAATGGCGAGGGAAATGTCCGAACTTCTGGCTCGGTGGGTAGAAACAGTCTATGTGGATCACACCTCAATGACCAATCAACTCACTCTTTGATCAAAGTTAATAGAAAATTTTAATGAGAATTGAACAAAAACTAAAACTGAATCATTTTTTGATTGTTGATGATCAAAAGTAAATTGAGCAGTGTTGATTACAGGGTTAATAATAACTATTTAGCCTCCACTGTAAAGAACATGATTTATTTTTCTTTTGTGATTTTGAAAGTCGGCCGTGTACACAGGGACGCCGTGGCCCGTTAAATGTCACCCAGCTGTTATTTCCCGCCTCCATCGCCCGGCCGCCGCAGAGGCTCCAGCTGCTCCTGTTTTTAAGATTTTACAGATAAAAGCTGTAACTTTCAGAAAAATGCAGAGTTAGTGGAGGATTTTATGCTGCTGCTTATTAAAAGTCCAGCTCAGGTTTAAACGTTGAAATGTTCACTTCATCATTTCAGAGACAAAATGATTTTGATCTAAATTTCTTTACTGTCCTGATATGTTAATGATAATAATATTTATTTGGAAATGTAAATATTTTCCTAGTTTTTAAAAAAAAAAAAAATTTACTAAGAAAACCTTTTTAGATGTTTTGGATTTTTGGAAGCAAATAAAAAGTAGTTTGTTTTCTCTCAAAGCGCTGTTTTAAAACAGGGTCCAAATGCTTTATTTCCAACAGTTTTTTTTCTTCTAAATTCAAATTCGAATTTGAATATTGTCTCTTCAAGATGTTATAGAGGCGATATGTCTAATATGGTTAGAAAACCCACCCACTTACTCTCTAACGAGGGGCAGCCAGTCAGAAGAATGTTGGCCCAAAGTGGGAGGAGCTAAAATGTTGCAAACAGAGGATGAACCAAAGGGCTGCTCTATTGGAGTCCAGGAATAAAAACATGGAGCTGGGAATGAGCCGAATAAATCTCCTTCAAGGTTTTTCTCTTTGGTCTCTGACTGGATGTTAAAAGGAGGGTGATGCGTAGCAAACAGCTGAGAGCACAGTCAAACCTGGACCTATGAGATAAGGACACAGTGCATGTGCTCCGGCAGGTGCTGCTCAGGTGGTACACCTTTTGATCCTAATGCTGGAAAGCATGCAGTACAGAGTTCCAGATCTTTGTCTTCAGCCACACAAACAGCTTTTTTCTGTAATTACCTCTGCAGATGAAACACAATTGAAACACACTTTGAAACACATGCTCCTTTGAAGGAGCAACTCGAGTTCCAGTGATTTACTGCCCAAAAATGTAAAGCCATGACTTTAATAGAGATTTAGAGTTCAAATTCTTCCTCCTGAAACTCCACCACAGAGAGTTATTCCACCTTTAACCTATAGCAGGTTAAACTGCCGGTCCCGTCAGATTACTGCGAGCATACGCTGTTTTCTGCCCGTGTTCCTGTCAGCATCCCCGCTGCTGTGAATGAGTGATGTCAGCTGAAGCCGTGCCAGTCCCTGCTTCCCGTGTTCGCCTGTCTGCGGTTAATTGGCGACAGGAAGCAGGGGCAGAAGGTGACTGCAGCGCTTGGCCACTTAGCACGCCAAAGTCACCACGTGCTTGTGAAAACACGCTCAGCAACCCCGGGTCTGAGGCCCAGCTCGGGCTAAACATGAGATCCAATAGGATTAGAGGAACAGCGGGGTCCCGCCTCCAACTTCCCGGCGTTCTAAAAAGGGCAAATCCAGGTCACGGATTAATCAGGCCTGTCAGCAGCGCCGCAGAGGAGCGAGCAGCTGGAGGGTAGCCGCTGTTCTCTGCTGTCAAACGGTCATTCATAATTTAACAGAGCGAGCCGTCACGCTGTGGCGGCCACACGCCGACACAATGGAGGTGCTGTGTGGCTTCCTAGAGACTGAAACAGCATGCATTTTAATGATGTACTCACACCTTCTGTTCTTCTGGTCCTCTCCTTCTTTATAACGCTGCTGTCTGACACCCTCAGTCCTCCTCACCCTGACGTTCATAATGAACCAGCAGCTGTTTAAAGAACGTGGCGCTGCTTCTGTTCCTCGTGGAAAACTGGTTCCTGTCTCACCTGGTGACTTTCACCTGGGTGGAGTTTACTATGTGGGATGCGTCACTGACTGTGTTTCCATGCACCCTAATGAACTATTCAAGTCACAATCAGGCGTTATAGAACACATCCGGCCAACAAATCGTGGTTTGTCATCACTTCTGTGCAAAAGTTAAGGCCGTTCATCTCCATCAATTCAGTCGTTTTTGTCATCATTGCTTTGGGCAAACATATCCACCTCCGGGCTCCAGCGGCTGTGAGCCATGTTTCACTGCAAACGGTTGAAATATGAACCAAACTTCTGTACACCATAACTTCATTAATGATCAATAACCGTCCCACTTATGCTTCACACATCAGAAAAAAGAAGAAAACATTTGAGTTGCCTGGATGTAGAAAACCTTCCCCTGCGTTATTTTTCTTTTCTGAGATGCCGCTGTTGGGCTGTGCGATCATTTATCTCCAGGACCCAAAATTATAAATGTTAATAAGAAATCATTCAAATCTGATCCTCGCAATAATCCATCAAGTGTGCAGTTATAAATGGGATTTAGGTCCAGATATCCTGCGGCTCCTTTACTGAAGATTAATGGTCGAACAGGCCCGTTGGAGGCTTTCAAAAGCTAAAATGGAAATCAAACTTTAATGCTGGATGGTTTTTTCTACAACCTGGCAACTTAAGTCATTCTTAGTTACAGATTACACTATGAAACATTAGCAGATCAGTTCCAGATAATAATAAAACCATTAATTACAGAATTGCAGGTCTTTATAAATGAATGTTCTGCAGGTCTGCAGCATCCTTTGCCTCTGAAGCCACCACTTTAACTAATCTTATATCTGCACAAGCTAGAGAAACCTAATAACCTCAGTTCAATGGACCTGATCCAGAATTCCTCACAAAGAGCTTCTTTTCAGGACTTTTAAAATCTGAAACATGACTGAAGTTTGTCTCAGTATTTTAAGATTGAGATAAATGATCCCATCCTGTACGTTGAACAAAGACTTGATAATTTGATTTCTTCACTGGGTTGCTGAAACAATTCGCATCTATAGATGGCTATCACGTTTCAAATTCTTAGAGACTTCTGGGAAACACTAGATTGAAGTTTAAGAGCCGTATAACAGAAACCAACCCGAAACCTGCCCAGTCAGATACTCAAACAATGTAAAGGGGCCAGTGTAGATTGGAGGCAGGTAACCATGTAGGCCAATAAATAAATAAATAATTGACTAATACACACAATAAGAACAACTCGTAAATTTTTCTTCCCTAATAAATTTGTGACTTTTATATCATGGATGGATGGAAAACCTATGAAGAATCCAACTGGGTGCATGGCACAGTCCTTTAATGACCCTAACAGCGACCCCCTCAGTAAACTCACCGATGTGGTGTCGGTGGAAATGATCACCTGCTGACGGTCCCCCACAGTTCTCAGCTGTGGGTCTATGTCACTCACCTCTTGCATCCTTCTTCTGTTTCCTGTATTAGAGGTCCGCAGGTCCAGGCGTCCAAGGCGGCTGCGGGCACCAAGAAGTACGAGCTGAGCAAGTGGAAGTATGCTGAGCTGCGTGACGCCATCAATACCTCATGTGGTGAGTGTTTTCTTATTTACTGTTGCGCTGATAGTTTTCCAATAAAGATAATTGTTTGACATTATTTAATGGCTATCCACACTTCCCCAAGCATAAACTAGACATTCTACGTGCCATTGTGGGTTACAAAGACAAATTTTCACTCATTAAATTTTTTTTTTTTATTGGATAGTCAACGTTCTCAGAGGATGAACCACTTACCAGAGGTTGATGCTTGACAGCTGCAAGGAAATTATTCAGATAACTGACAGTACACATATTGAGTACCTTAACGTTCCCAAAGGATTAATCTTTCCCATTTTGGACACAGTGGGAGCTTCACCCTGGTGCCACATTCAAGTTGAATTAGTTTCATGCATTGACCTTGTGCTTTTTGCTCTGTCGAGAGAATCAAGTCCAGACTTTGCCTTTTAAGAAGTGCTTTTCAAAATAAGATCTCTTTAATAATTTATCACCAGAAATCTGTGATTTTCAACTCCAACTTTTCAGCCTGTCAGATTAGAGATTAAGATTGTAAATGATATAAATAACCTTTTTTTTTTTTACCTTGCCTTGAAGTATTAATATGTAATGGACATATTTACTGTGTATATTCATATTCCCAGAGGTTGAACCTTTTAGATTTTAATGAACCTGTAATGTCCATTGTTGTCTCCTAAAATTCCTAAACTTTATGTTAAACTCAGAGCTTCATGTCCACATTTTCCTTAAATTTGATGTTCTCTGTTCCTTTGTTCTCACTGGTACTTTAAAGCCACTTTCGTGATGGACTTCTTCTGGAAACTGAGCAGACTCTCCTTAAATTTTTTAAAGTCACTGTTCTTGGTCCTCAGAGGATTAATAATGGATCCGGTAGACATTTCTCCAGCACTGCTGTGAGGCGAAATATATTTAAAATGGCTCAATTTGACTGACAGACTTGAAAAATCCTAATTTTCTCAGAATGTTCATACTCCTCAGAGGATGAGCTCTTTGATTTTTTATTTTTAAACTTTTTTCCATTATCAGCGCGCTTGGATAGAAATCTGATCTTTAACGGTGCAATGACAGGCACACTGATGGGAATTGCTGATTGTATTCACACTCCCTAAGAAGACAGACCGCTGTTATTTTTATCGACCCCATGGTCTTCCTTTGTCCTCGCTCTGAGAATAGCTAAATGGTCGTAAAGGCTGTTTGTTCTGAGTGAAGAGTTCACTCCTCTTGTTTCCAGCAAATGGGCAGCTTTGACAGAATTGTTTGCCACCGCTCGCTTTCCACACCACTTAATTTTATTTTTGTAAACGCCGCTTCATTTTATGACCACTTCTCTCGTGTGGGAGTGAACTGCCGGTCGAGCAGAACAGAGGACAACTCTTTTAGCCAAACTCATCGTGATGATACCACAGCTGTAGCAGGTGCTTTGTCAAACAGAAGAATTTCAGTACGAGGTGATATCACTGTAACATATCAGAGTGTCGAACCTACTCAACCTTTACACTGACATTTAAAAAGCGGCTGATGATCCTATCCAGAATATGTAGAATGTGTTACCTGTGCCAAATTTGACTGTTATTGAATTGTTGTTATATAATTTAAAAATGTTAGAGGAAAAAAAAGTGTGATTTCATATTTGGACCTGCACAGACAGGAAAGAGACCCAAAGGCAACAAATACAGATATAATATGTCTATATAGGTCTTTTTTTAAGGAATATGTTCAGTTACTACGTAATGATAGCAGCGAGGCTGCTGGTTTTAACTGCTGCTCTGGCTGATTTGCTGGTTTAGCTGTAAGGACAAGAGCAGGAATGTTCTTCTACCATAAAAGGCCAAATTTTTACCCTTTAATGTTGTGTTGCATCAGTTCATTGAGGTCTGCAGGGATTTGTTTATGTCCAGTTCTGTCAAGGTCCTGCACCAGTGTTTAAATCAGGTTGAGGTCTGGACTTCGGACTGTTGGGGCACCTTGATTCTTTGCTTTTTCAGCCGTTCTCCTGGAGATTTGCTGCTTTGCTTGGGATCATTGTTCTTCTCTGTGACCCAGTTTGGTCCAAGCTTTATCTGTGGCACAGATGGCCTCATGTGTCTATAGAGTACTTTGATATACAGTTCATGGTCCACTCAGTGACTGGAAGGTGTCCAAACCATCATCCCTCCACCACGGTGCTGAAAGCTTGTCTCAGGTGTTTGGGCATTTCCATTCAGAAATTATTTGACTTAATAGGCTTCCAGTTTTTCTTCAGCTTCCATACCAACTGGTGGATAAAGAGGCCATAGGTGCTGGCTTTGCCCCTCAGCAGGCTACCAGAAGCTGGACAATAGGAAGAAAGTGGTCTAATAAGCCTCAGAACCCTGTTTGAGGTGTTACTGCTGAGTTGGACGGCTGTAAAATTGTAGCTTTTGTCATCAATACACAAAGCAGTTCCTGCTTTATCTAAGATCTAAACATGTCTTCCATCCCTGAAGCCGTTATCTCAATGTACAGGAGGTGGAACATCCAATCAGGGGACTCTGATAGTGGACGAACAAACTTTCATCCTTGGTTTGATTTTGATTCACTTATAAAAGAAAGTGAAACTTAAAGAAAACAGCCAAGAGGAGAATATCCGCCTGTTTCCTCTCTTTCTTTCTCAGTTTAACCTCAGAGATCACCTGTCCTTATCCACGCAGCAGGAAGCGTGGAGGACTGGGACAAGGAGGGTCGACGCCCGCCGGCTTCTCTGAAATGAATGTGCTGAGAGTCGCCTGCGGGCGGCCGCATATAAACACATAGAATGACTCGGTCAGCGTTTAACAGTCCGCTCACCTCCCCAGACAGAGGAGGGGATCGCATACTGATGCGATCACGTCCACAGCTACGGATCATCACGAGCAGCAGAATAAAAAAGTCCAGCGTCGAGGGCCTGTTGACACGCAGCGTATTCTGCAGAGGTTTCCGCTCGCCTCAACAAACGGAGGATGTTTTTTTTGTTCGTCTGGCGTTACCTAAGCACTTAGTGTGCATTATGCATCTCATTGCTTGGTGTTAGCCTTCGGACTCTGGATGATAAATTGAATGTGTGTGTTTTTCTTTCTTTATTTCCTTTCTTTCTTTATATATTACTGAAGTCATTTATCTGAATCGTCCAGATGAAATGTGTGCTTAATGCTGCTGCCTGCCTTCTCTCGGGGCGCGCGCACTACATTGATTATGTTGAGATGAACATCAGCGCCGTGTGTGGGGGAATCAACAAAAGTTGGTCCATCTGCCAATATTAATTATGTGAGTTTTAACGGTTCAATAATGTGGATTTTTTTTTGTCAACAAATTGTACTTTTTATGGCCAAAGGTTTGTGGACATAGAGAGCTGTATAATTGTACCCTAAAAAGTTCATAAATAACATCTATGTACATAAAAATCCACAGAGAAGATTTGTTTTTCCAAAATGTTAGCAATCAGGCAACCCAAACCAGCTGGAGAATTTAAATCTACAGCCACAGATAAAGCAAACCAACCTTCACTCAGTGCTTGCTCTCTGACAGCTGGTGACTAGTGGCCATGGCCCTGATTGCCCTTTAACCCTGTGGAGAATTTCTCATCCTAAATGCTTAGGAAACAAGCGGGGAAGTCACTGAGGGCGATCTTGTCGCTGGGCCTGTCACGTCTGCCATCCAAGGCCCGGATTTCAGTGACCTTCTACGTCTTATGGTCGCTGCTACTCGTCCTTATACTTGTGTCTGCCTGTTAAAAGGCTATAATCCCTTTATTTGATACAGCCTTTAGCCAAACACCGTCTGCTGCCTCAAGAAAACATGAATGAGGGAGTTTAATGTCAGGTAACCTCTGTTTAATATGGATTCCCAGCACCTGGTCCACTGCAGCCTCTGTGATTATGCAGTAAGAATTAAGCCCGGTTGACGGGATGTCGGACATCCACAGAAAAGGTCTGAACCAGTGAATCGGTCAGCCGTGCGCTGCTTCAGTTTGTGTTCACCCTCTTTGCTGTTTCAACCTTGAGGCGACTTTTGTTGTGATTTGGCGCTATATAAATAAAATTGAATTGAATTGAACATGACAGAAACAGTGAAAGCCAGCTCAGTGAAGAAATGGTTTCCCCACTTAAGTAAGAACAGAGCTCGGATTTTAACACCGACTTGAACTCAAACCTGATGACTCAGTGGCTGATTGGAGGAAGATGTGCAGCCAGCACTAATCAGAAGGTTGTTGGTTCGATCCCTGTCGGCTCCAGTCTGCATGGACAAGATACCAGCCCCAAATTGGTCTCCAATGCATCAGAGTATGAATGCGTTTGAATGTCAGCTAGTAAGCACCTAAATAAAAAGAGCCGCGAAAAAGTGCTCGTGTGAAACTGTGAATGAGGCGAACTGTGTAAAGTTTGAGTGCTCAGAGTAGCGGTGCACAAGAACCAGCCCACTTTCAATATGTAATTATCACCAAAGCTTTCAGTGCATGTTGTTATTAACTATTATTAAATATAATGGTGGAGTTGATGAAATCGGAAGGACAGCACTGCTTTTTCCAGAGCGACGGGGTTCAGACTCCTGTCAGATTCATGGTTCTCTGTTTGAATATGACTTTTACACAGATTCGTCCAAGTTCTCGGTTCTTTCAGGTTCTCCAGTTTTCAAATCGATGTACGTCTCTGAAATGTATTTGCAGAAGCTGTCAGTATTTCTTCTGCCTGATTTTCTGACCCTGTCTCCTCCAGACATCGAGCTGCTGGCCGCCTGCAGAGAGGAGTTCCACCGCCGGCTTAAAGTTTACCACGCCTGGAAGTCAAAGAACAAGAAGAGGAACACCGATACAGAGCAGCGAGCACCGAAATCTGTCACCGACTACGGTATGACGGGCGCCGCAGCGTTTATTCCTCTGGAGCTGTCTCTCTTTGTGTTTTTCCCACAGCGAGTGAAACGCTTTCTGCATTTTTCATGCACTCGGTACAAAAACAGCTCTCTCGTTTGCAGATTGACGTTGAAAGTACCTCAAAGTACCTCAAAAACATTTTTCGAACACTTCTAACTCCTTTTGTATAACCTTGTGGCCACAAAGGTCTCTCATCCATTTAATCTTTCTCTCTTATGTTTAAACTTACACTTGAAAGAAGGAAACAACCCGAAGCTTTACAGGAAGAGAGAAACACACTGAGCCTTGAACAGCCTGCAGGTCAGAGGTCACAGAGGTCGACTTTTGTTTGGATGTGAAGGAGTCTCAGATTTGTGCAGAACGGTGAGACGGATTTGGTTTGTGCACATTTATAAATGAGATCCTCTGACCTTAAAGATTCCTCTGAGCGATTTTTAAACCTCTGAAGTCTCCAAAATCTGAAACTGATTCACCGTGCTGGACTCTGACCAAACAATGCCTTCATTTGAATGCCAGACTTTATAAAGACGAGCACTTCGGTCTGTCGGGGTCGCTGACAGCTTGCCGTGATTGTCAGTCAGCAACAAGACGAGCAAATGGACTCAGTCTCTCACCTCTCCACCGCCATCGCCTCATTTCCTTGTGCCACACGTTGAGTTGTCATGACGACAAAGAGCTCTTATTCAGAGCTGTCTATTGTGTGCACTGCTCAGACTACAGATTGGTCCACGAGCCCCCACACGCATACTCTCTTTTATCCCTCATCCTTCATGTGAGAGTCGCAGCTTTTGTCCTGCTGCTGCTTCGACTCCGGACATGTGACATGTGCAGCCGTCAGAAGATCCGGCTTTAACGGTGGCCGTGGCTCCGTGTGTGAAGGTGATGACATGTATTTATAATATCCGATCCCCAAATCACTCCCAGGGTCTTTGACGTGAGCAACCCCCTCTCTGGTTTTCTGTCTAACATCCACACTCATTAGCACCACGTGTGTCAGTTTTCACACGTGGTGCTGCACCGCTGTGTTGCACCAGAGTGTCGACAGAACCATCATGATGATTTATGCTTGCGTAGAGCTTCAGATGTAGTCTGTATAAGAGCCTGCTGCCCGTCACCAGGCGATGGGGTTTCTATCATGTTGGTACTGGTTCATTCTAAAACCGGAGGAAACGGCAGGACAAACGTGGCAGTACATCTTCTCGTGCTCTGCATCGATGTGATGTGCAACAGGTTACGGAGCAGATGCAATGCAGACGCAGATTTAAAGCCCCCAAAAGTTTTAGATTTGATGAGTCGCATATTTATGTTTAGTTACGTGTAAAAATCTGACTCTCCGTTCCTCCGTGTCGCCCTTTTTCTCGTTGCCGCTGCTGAACACGCCTCACTAACACCTGACTGAGACATGATGTCGAAGCGCGGTGCTGTCTGATACCGTCAGTGTTCATGTCTTCATTCTCATGTTCTCATTCATCACTGTTATCATAAAGTGTCAGTGTTGCATCACTTCCTGTGTGTGTGTACGTGTAACCTGGCATGTTTACTTTCAGATCATGCACCACCTGTGAAAACAGCATGTAAGTGGTCCTCTAGTGTGTAATGCTACTTACACCCCGCCGCCATTACTAACCCCTTCCTCCCCTCCCGCTCAGCCCTGGGATCGCTGCTGGCCTCAGGCTTGTGCTTTCGCTAGTAAACGTACTTTTTTTCTGTGGTAGGAGTAGGAAATAGATGGTGGATGGGTTTCCGTAGCAACTGCTGCCTGTATTGAGACATTATTTGGGCTTCTTTTTTAAGCACCATTTTGTCTTTACGAGCAGCGTGCTGGTGCCAGCTCTCGCCTGCCTGACAGCCATAACGCTTTGATAAAGAGTGGAGGATATTCCTGCGAGCTCTTTAGGCTGCTGTTATTGATACTCCCACAGAAAGGACTTCTCAAGGAAGAGGAGAGGGAGGGAGAGGAGGACAGAAGGCTTTCTGGGTTTTCAGGGTAGTTGGCTTCTGTTTGGCGAGGGATGATAGCATCATGTTTACTGCGCTGTGACGGGAGGAAAAGGCCGCCACGCCGGCTGATCGGAAGAGAAACGTAGTAAAAGAAGTCATCAGTGAAGCAGATGGCTCACTCCCCTCACTCCAGACTTAATGAAGAGTTTAGATACACGACAGCCTGTTCAGCTGAGCAAGGCACAACAGGGAGATTGAACTCTGAGTGACCAAAGAGGTTTATTTTAACAGGTATACATTCGAAATTGTCCCTAAAGATGAGGTAGATCATGTCATCAAGACTTGAACTCAAAAACACTGGAGAAAAAAGGTCAGGTCAGCCAGAGGAAACCAAAACATGTTTTATTGCTTGTTCCTGCTGAGGTTTTTTTGTTTTGTTTTGTTTTTTAATACAGTTTTCTCAGTCATTTAAGAAGCTCTTCAACAATATTAAAGCTAGCAAGTGAAGCTGTTGACGTCTGGACTGTATGTTGTATAAAGCAGGAGAAAATGTGGAAAGTCTTGAAACAAGTATCTGGATTTTCAGGCTGAATTTTGCCCTTAAAGGTTAAATCTGCAGCAGCAAACATCAGCTCCTCCAAAACCAAAGTGAACCAACACAGATGGACTAATCGCAGTTACCGATGGCCCACTGACCAAGTAAAGAGTGTCACTTATCATGGCTCATCAGCAAGAACTGTACAGCACGAAACTAGATAATTACAGGCTCATTTCAGAGACTCCAACCCATCTAGAAGTCAATGCAGTGCAACCTGAGAACAGAGGTTATAATACAAAACCACAACATCAATCCCTACAACATTACAAATAGCCAGAGCATGGTGTGCCTACCACCATAAATTGGACACCACCTGGAAAACACAAACGAATGTCGGCCCAAAACGTCATGGAACTGTGATGGCGACCTGAAGGAGATGGATCTGGTGTGGGTAAGCCGGGTTGGGCCCAGATGGAGGCAGATCAACAATGTCGTCCAGGGATGATGAGGACTCATTCTCACTGTAACGTTCCAGAACTGCTCCCAATGAAGACATCTGGAAGAACACGTCAGCTACCTTACTTCCAAAGGCAGATGGAGACTCGGGTCACTCATCAGTTTGTTCATTCATACGTGGTACACGGCAGCGTGCAGCAATTCATCCACAGAAACCAGTTCCACCCTTTGTCAGTGCTATCCTGTGCGTTCGTCAGCCTTGAAGCCTGAACCCTCCTCTCGACCCCTCGTTGAGTCACCTCGGGTACTAAAATACGACAAACGGTAATCAACAGGCCGAGTGAATGCAGCAGGGAGTTCAGCACAAGTACCTCTCTGAAGGATAAACCTCCATTTCTGCTGCTTCTTCTAAACAAAGAAAGCTGATTTTTTTTTTTCCCCCTCTTTTTTGGCGTTTTTCTTTTGAAGTTTGCTGACGCCTGGAGGTGAAGTTTGTTTTCTTGGTTTCTGAGGTGGTTTGTAGGTGACGGCTAAACAAAGCGTTGCTTTGTAGAAGATTGTTTTCTCACTTTTTTTTGAAACGCTGCAAAAAACCAAAACCAAAAAGACCTAAAGATGTTTGAAACCAGGTTTAAAATAACACGTTGCCTTTTTCTTCCATTTGTCAGCTTGAGAAATGGAACAAAAAGGCAATTTATATCAACACGAGCTGACATGAATCGAAAACTAGATTTTATTTTGTGAGTTTCTTTCTGAAATGTGATTTTCTGCAGATTAAATGTCCTTTATCACGTAGAGAAGCTTCTTCAATCTCTGTAGAGTATTACTTTACACTCCACTTTTTAGAAAGATGCAAATTGTTTTTTAAATGTTTCTCACGAGTGTACAAACCCCTTCGTAAACATCTGGCATCTGCTTCACGTCTCGCTGATTTCTTTGCTCTTCCACCAGCTCTGCTGTGATCTCTAACCCTCCTCCTCTTCCTCCTCAGCTCTAACAGCAGGACTCACTGACTGCACTTAGACATGGAGACCAGGGAACGGGCTCTTTGTTCAGACCTAATGGGAGTACGGCAGACGGGGCTTCATGTTTACATGCTGTGGGTTAATGGGAAATATGAAAAGGAGATCAAACATTTGACCAGGTTGTGCTGATTGAGATTCTGTGTTTAGTCCTGTTCCTGAGCCTTGACCTGTGTATTAACAGCTGTAGATATAAAGCAGCATTTCAGTAGAAGGTTCGTGGTCAGGAGTCCATGTGAATCGTAGACAAGCGCAGGGTAAGATTTAAGCATGAGAGCCAAAAGCAACAATCAGATATGAGCCCGTCCTGAGTTTATGCTGGTTGCTGTCCTCACAAACAGCAGACAAAGCTTTTGGATTTGTTTCATCCAAAAAGTGTGCAGGCCTGTCAGACTTTACATGCATTTCAAAGATGACTCAGTGCACTGATGGAGATGACCGCTGGAAAAAGAGATTTAACTTTTTTTCTGAACTTCCTGTGTTGAGATTCCCATCGTTTAGGCAAGGCAAGTGTATTTATATAGCACAATTCAACAACAAGGTGATTCAAAGTGCTTTACAGAGACATTAAAAAACAAATAAAAAGCATGATTTAAAATTGATTAAAAAAACAGTAGATACAATCAGAACAGTAGATAAAATCAGTTGTTAAATGTAAGTTTTGAAATTTAAGCTTAAAAGTGTGGATTTGGTGCTTTATTCAAATGCAGCTGGGTGGGTGAGTCTTCAACCTGGATTTAAATAAACTGAGTGTTTCAGCTGATCTGAGGCTTTCTGGGAGTTTGTTCCACATATATGGAGCATAAAAGCTGAATGCAGCTTCTCCGTGTCTGGTTCTGACTCTGGGAACTGATAAAAGACCAGATCCAGATGACCTGAGGGATCTGGAAGGTTCATACTGGGTCAGGAGGTCATTGATGTATTTTGTAGGGGTGCAACGATACACAAAATTCACGGTTCGGTTCGGTTCGATACTTTGGTGTCACTGTTCGATATTTTTTCGATACAAAAAAAATGTTCATGCCTTTTTAATTTGTCATTTATTAAAATTATAAATATATATTTTAACTCAAAAGTACAGTTTTTAAATTTAACCCTAACCCTTGTGCGTGTTTTTTATTTTGACAGCGAATGCGCACCTGCGGACCACTTATGTGCAGCCCTGGTTATTTAGCTCGTCATATTGCAGCCACAGAAATTATTTTGTCCATGAAACCATAAAGCTGCACTTTCTTTTTGCCTTATAGTCTGATTTGTCATAACTTCTCCTGCTGCTTTTACACGCGCACTCACATAAGCTCAGCGATTCTCTGCGCGATCAACCTCTCACATGTTTAAGCTTGCTGCAGGAGATTTCACTTGTCATGTTTGCATAGTAAGCTAACGATTAATAAGACGATGTCAGAGGAATTGGTGCACAAATTATCATCACTCACAGATCAGTACTGTCGCTCTCTATACACAGTTCGCACGTTCAAGTGAAAGCAAAAAAACAAGCGCAAATTCAAACGCGACTTCAATATGTCACATATTGACAGTGGCTCACCGATGCCAATGACATAATTACCCAGCTACATTTCTGAAAGAATGCAAAAGCATTGACATATATTTTTCCTACAATAGCCCGACGGGCAGGGCAGAGATAGATTTTGGTAGCCCGACTGAAAAAATCGCTAGCTCCGGGACGTCGGGCTAGCGATATTGCAAGCCCTGTATCTGATTGAGGAATCACTCATCTTTGGAAAAGAGAGTTTATTACAGAGAAATGGCTCTTTCCAAAATAAAAGCTATACTATCCGCTTCTTCTGGGCTATATTCTCAGCAGCATAAGGAGAATCATGTGCTAACAGCTGTCTAAATGACTCGGCTAAAGTTAGTAGCATGCTTGTTGTTTTTGTCTTTGCACTAGGATGATGTCGGCGTAAATGTGCAGTCATATTCGTTGTGTTCCCACTAGTGCTTTCAGGTTAATCTCGTTGAAATGACCTTAACGCCACAACACGGCAAATCTCCGTTAACGAGCTACCGCCGATCGCTCCGTGCATGGGGCTAGACGGCCAACACGTTAACGAGCTAACTGCGCTAACACACTAGTTCACACCAATGTAATTGAGCACTGCATGGCACATCCAACATACTGTTTTACTTTAGTCCATGACTCGCTTACCTTCAGGGTCATACGTCACATGAAAACCAAAATAATTCCAAACGCCAGATCTGAATGAGAGTGGGGGAGGTCCATGTTGCTGAGAGCTTAACTTCTGTCTCGCTAGCTTGCCCTGTGCTCTTCCTCCTGACTATGCTGTCTGTGTGGAGCGCTCAGTGGATCTGCGCTCGACAGTGCAGCCTAGGCGGAGTAGTCGAACACAGATTCACTGAGCGCTCAACACAGACAGCATCGTCAGAAGGAAAATTGATAAAATAAATTACAAATGTTGTATTGTTCGATACATATGCGTACCGAACCGAAAGCACTGTATCGAACGGTTCAATATCGATACGAATATCGTTGCACCCCTAGTATTTTGGTCCTAAACCATTCAGAGCTTTATAGGCCAGCATCAGAACTTTAAAGTCTATCCTCTGACGGACAGGCAGCCAGTGTAAAGACCTCAGAGCTGGACTGATGTGGTCCACTTTTTTGGTCTTAGTGAGGACTCGAGCAGCAGAGTTCTGAATGAGCTGTAGTTGTCTGACTGATTTTTTTTTTTTTTAGGTAGACCTGTAAAGAGGCTGTTACAGTAATCAAGCCTACTAAAGATGAATGCATGGACTAGTTTTTCCAGGTCCAAGACATCAGATCTTTTATCCTTGAAATATTCTTGAGGTGATAGTAAGCTGATTTTGTTATTGTCTTAATGTGTTTTTCTAAGTTAGGTCTGCATCCATCACTACACCCAAATTTCTCGCCTGGTTTGTGGTTTTTAGGTGTATAGATTGAAGTTCTCTGGTGACCTGTAATCGTTTTTCTTTGGATCCAAAGACTATTACTTCAGTTTTGTTTTTGTTTAGCTGGAGAAAATTGTGGCACAACCAGTCATTAATTTCCTCAATGCATTTACCAAGAGCCTGTACAGGGCCTCGGTCTCCTGGTGACATTGTGATATATATTTGTGTCATCTGCATAGCTGTGGTAGTTTATTTTGTTGTTCTTTATAATCTGTGCCAGTGGGAGCATGTAAATGTTAAACAGAAGGGGTCCCAAGATGGAACCTCGGGGAACTCCACATGTGATACTTGTCTGCTCAGATGTGAAGTTACCTATTGATAAAAGTATTTCCTGTTTTCTAAGTATGTTTAGGGGAATACTGACGCAAGGTCAAGCAGCCTCTGACTTACAGTGCTGTGTTGATGTCAAGAACAAGATCATTTAAACTCAACACAGGTCAAGCTTTTTTTTAATCACTTGCATTTTAATGTACTTTAATTGCAGATTTGGTATATGCAAGTTTGCCTTAAAAGACTTTCATGCCAGCTGGTAAACACGAAGCTGCATCCTGTAACCAGATCTTCTAGTAGAAAAAAGGACAAACTTGAAGGTTACGAAGCTACCAATGACACCCCTACGGCTTTAATTAGATGTGCCTTTAAAACACCTTAAAGTTTGTCAGATTAAATGTATGTAAAACTGTATCTACTGAATTCACAGAGGTTGAAGGTAGATATTATTTACCAGGATCAGCCTCTCTTTTCCAGTTTTTATGCTAATCTAAACGGTCGCTGCTGTTTGGAGTGCTACTGAGTAAAATGCAAAAATATTCCTTTAAACTGTCCAGTTTGAGAATGTCAGATGTAATTTGTGCTCAGGCAGCTGTTGTTAATGTCTGTATGCTCACTGCAACTCACTATTGTGTCTCTTGCATAATTAACGAGGCCGAGCAGCTTTTAGCTAAAACACTAAAACGAGCTGTAAACATTGGAATTAGTAAGTTCAGATAAAAACAACTCCAGCCTTTTCTTTCATGTCATTAAGCAAAAAACTAAAGTTTTAAACATCCTCTGAGCCTTAGTGTGGTTTGTTGAAATTCTTACCCTCGTCTCCAAGTAGAAAACTATTTTTTTTAAAAAACAACAACATGTTTTTGTCTATCTTTAGTCTGCAAAGAACTCTGTCTTTACTCTGCTTCATAAGTTAATGCACAGGTTGATAAACAGGAAACAGGATAAGCTACATTTACCATAACCACTTCCCAGGCTACTGCATGTAAACATGGTCTCTGATTTATGAAAGACTCCTAACTTTTTTTTAATATATTTCCCTCTGCATCCAATCAACAGCCCAGCAGAACCCAGCCCCGCCTATACCGGCCCGGCAGTACGAGGTGGCGATGAACCGGCAGCAGCGCTACTTCCGCATCCCGTTCATCCGGCCGAGCGACCAGTACAAGGACCCCCAGAACAAGAAGAAGGGCTGGTGGTACGCGCACTTCGACGGACCCTGGATCGCCAGGCAGATGGAGCTGCATCCCGATAAACACCCAATCCTACTGGTGGCAGGTCAGTACAACCCAGATATCTGAGGGAGGCAAAGACTGAGCATGGAAATAAATCTCTGTCTTTACCTTACGTTATACATTCACCTGTGTTGGAAACATTTCTGCACACATATGTTAGTCGACAGTGGCCGGGTTATTCTGTTCTTTGAGAGTCTATCCATCTACAGACTAAATGAAACAACATATATATGCACCAAGTTAAACACAGTTACACCACCCATTGGGCTGCATCACAGTATGACAGAGTGAGTGACAGGCATAAGGAAACAAGCAGTTAAAGAGTAGAAGAAAAAACGAGAAGAAAGGGTGGAGGTGGAGAGGAAAATCGATGAGTTGATTCTGCGACAGCCACAGAAAGAAATGAAATCAGAAGCAGCACTTCGCTGTTAATCAATGTTCAAGACTTTGACTTTGTGCGAGTGCAGCAGATTGATTATATTCGAGTCATAATGCACCGTCAGGTCGTTCTCCGTAGAGACGCAGAGGCTTTTATTTTTAGGAGGCCCGTGCAACGAATCATCAACCGCGATTTGACGAGCTCTCCTTCGAGAATGCCAGAAATCACGCGTCAGCTTTTATCAGAACATTAGAGCGATACGCTGCAGTTTTCATTCTACATGACTTTATTCAGTTCAATTTAATTTAATTTATACAGCGCCAAATCACAACAACAGTCGCCTCAAGGCGCTTTATATTATAAGGTAGACCCTACAATAATACATACAGAGAAAAACCCAACAATCATATGACTCCCTATAAGCAAGCACTTTGGTGACAGTGGGAAGGAAAAACTCCCTTTTAACAGGATTAAGAGATTAATAACAAGAATGATTTAATGCAGAGAGGTCGATTAACACATAGGGAGTGAAGAAGAAACACCCAGTGCATCATGGGAATCCCCCAGCAGCCTACACCTATCCAGAGTTACTAAGAGAGGATTCAGGGTCAGCTGATCCAGCCATGACTATATGCTTTAGCAAAAGGGAAAGGTTTAAACCTAATCTCAAAAGTAGAGTGTCTCCTGAATCCAAATGGGAAGCTCCATAGAGGAGGGGCCTGAAAACTGAAGGCGCTGCCTCCCTTTCTACTTTTAAATACTCCAAATGTTGCAACACTACTTGTTTCGCCGTCAATTTTCCTCAACACCTCACTTCATATTTATCATATTTCATATTTGTCTGTAGAGAGGGTCTAGCCTAGGACCCTTACTGGATACCGGCGCCCCCAGGTGGGAATCGCACTTGCGAATCCCATTCCAAAGCCGTGCAGTCTTACCACTACGCTATCCAGCTGCAAGCCTCCTGAATATGTGCCTTTCATAAATGCCTTCCTTTTTTTTTTCCTCAGAAATTTCCCTCATTCCAACAGTTTACCTTGTCGATAACATTCAGTTTTTACTTAAATGTAATCCCTTGATTGACCTGATATGCTGCTCTTTAATTCCCGTGTCTAAAAGAGATTTTATGAAAGTAAATGTTTAACTGGGGATAAACATTTACTTTGAATTGTTAAAGTGTGCCTGGGATTTCTTTAATTGTCCTCTATACAGAGCACTTCAAAGAAAAACAATCTGGAATCTTTTTCCAGTTGCATTAAAGAAAAAAGGTTTGAAACTCCAACATTTGTCAGAGCAAAGTGTAATATTTGTATTCTATTGATAACATAATATAACAGATATCCACAGATGCTGCTGCATCCTCCCACAATTTGCCAAATTAAATGAAAGCGCCTGAGTGAGTGTTTGTGTCAGAACAAGCTGTAAAATCGCAGATTGTACCAAATGACGAGTACAACAACAGTAAAGAAGGAAAAAACGAAGCGTTTGTTTTGTTCACCCACCTGTCTGAGCATATGTGTGCTGATGAGTTCAAACATCACAACTCCTAGCAGCATATTTCTCAACTTTAATTTGGCTCTGAGGGCTGCACTCGTCTGTGGGTTTGAGGCTTTATGAAAGCGAGTCACGGCTGTGCAGGATGTGTGATTTGAACACTGTGAGGTCGTCGGTCTCAGAAAGCTCATGTCGTAGGGAAATAGCTGCTGTTTTGCAGCCGCTGTGTTCAGACGGCGTCAGTATGTGGGTGAGTAACTGCCTCATATGACACTCAGAGAGCACACTGCTGCAACTTGTTATTGCCTTAACAGCTGTAGATACACACTGAATGTAAATTGCAAGCATTGAATATGTTTGGTGGAATAAAGGCATTGAATGATTCTAGGGCTACAGATTTAATTCAGACTGTTAAAGTGGGCCTTAAACACTCTGTGATTTCAGATATTAAGAGGCAGTATCATTCAGGGCCATTTTCATTCTGGGACTCTTAAGAGGGTTTAGTTAACCTAAACACGCAATTCATGTTTCTGCCCATAAAATTTTGGTTGTTGGTTTTTAATTTTCAGTGTTGTACTGCTGTATAGTTTTTTAGTATTACAGAGGTGTATTTGCACTAACTGGGAACATTTGGTCTGCTAAAAGAGCTGAAATTGAGTATAAATATGCTCTGTATTAGCGTTTGTCTCCTTGAGGGGCCCTTCCTTTAAAGACCCCCAAACATCTAATTGGCCAGCTTCTGGAAGCCTGCCGGCAGCACCAGGAGCTTGTCAGTTGTACTGCTCGTACTTTGCGGCAGTCACGATGTTTGTCTGCTGTTCCTGTTGAAAATGAAGCAAAATTACTTTTAGCTACTTTTAACTCATTATTTGAAACTTTGGCTGTGTTTAAGCCTCTAATGTAAAAGTAGATAGCAACCACATCTATAAAAAAAGATTATTGGTGAAATATTTAGAAAAACTTTGTATTGTGTTTTTTTCCCTTTGTTCACATTTAAACCCCATTTACATAATCTCTATTTAAGATGACGTTATTTTTAGCTAACATTTTAGATATGCTAGCAGCAGCTCTGGGTTTTTTGTCAGTTGTCAACATGTTTCACAATAATGTCTAATTTTACCACCATAATTTCTCCCCATTTTAGAGATAAAAAACTTTTTTAGTTTATGGTGCAGTTTAACAACATTTATACATTTAGTATTTTAGCATGCTAACATGCTAAGTACATACATTTGAGCTATTAACATGGTAAAAAAATATATATATACTGTATCAGAACATTATTATCAACATTATTCTCGTGTCGTAACAAAATATTTCAGAGGAAGTTAAAAATTCTTACATTTTTTAAACAAAGGCTGTTAAGGCTGCTAACCTTACGAACGTTAGTTTAGCATTATATAACAATATGCACAACAAAGAAATGTGTTCAAGATGTTAGCATTCAACATTTTATTTAAGTTTGATATTTTTGTTAAATATCAAACTGATTTGTGTAAATATGCAATCATATTTAGCTTTACATTTATTTTGTGGCATTTATTATTAACACAACTTTTATATTTTTCTTTAAAGGGTTTATAACTCTCATAGACATCTCTCCCATTGTTTTCCTATTTGAGACTAATAGCAGCTTTACACTTTAACTAATTTATTCTTTAACTTTGTATTAAACTTTGAGCAAACTTAGAATCGGAGAGGATCTAAAATAGTAAATAATTAAATGAATGCATTGAAAGAAGAAAAATGGCTAAAATGACTTTGCTATCCAGAGAGAAATACATTTCTTTATACAACAGGCATCTGCACTTGGTTCTCTGTTAAGTAAAACTTCCAAATGAGAGATGTGAGCTATTGCCACAGACTCGTGGTGGTTTTCCAGTGTGAAACTATTCTGCAAGCATTTTTGTTGACAGTGCAGTTGGCCTTGTTTGAGTTCCTCATCACTGCGTTTCACGTCTTTTTTTTCTTTTCTGACTCGTTTCTTCTCACAGGAAAGGACGACATGGAGATGTGCGAGCTGAGCCTGGAGGAGACGGGGCTCTCGAGGAAGCGGGGCGCCGAGATCCTCCCCCGGCAGTTCGAGGAGATCTGGGAACGCTGCGGCGGGATCCAGTACCTCCGCAGCGCCATCGAGAGCCGGCAGGCGCGGCCCACCTACGCCACAGCCATGCTGCAGAGCATGTTCAAGTGACGGGGCCCGGAGGCGGGGCTTCGCGCTGCAAACAAAGGGACGAATGCACCAGCTACCTGACACAGATGGAGTGCGGGCGCGCTGCACAGGTTCTGACTCCAGGGCGTTCGACGTGAACGGCGTTTTGTTTTTCTCAACTGTCCTTTTGTTTTTCCTCCGTTTGATGAGTTTTCGTTCTCACTGGCTTTTGGTTCCTCAGTGGGGGCAGGGCGGGGAAGTTTTGCATTGAACCCTATGCAGAAACGAAAAATCATGCTAAATGATCACATCCGGTTGTTTTCCAACATTTCTGTAACATGTGTGCAAGTCTAACTATGAGGCCTTAATACTACTTTAACAGGGTTTAAATGCTGAAAGGTAGGACTTTCTGTTTGTTTATTCAAAGCTGCCTCCCCAGAACAAGTTTAATTCCTCTGTAATTATGCATTCCTGATGATCCTGATGATTACACTGAAATCTCACAGGTGTGTCGCTTCCGTCTTAACAGCTAGCTGGTGATCCCGCTCCGACTTAAAAGCTGCTGTTTACGTCGTCCTCATGCGGTTATTGGAGGGTGAAAAAGAGAAACTCGCACAAGGAGCTGCAAGCTCTCACCACGAGGCTGCATGCATGGGTGTCCGATTATTCCACCGAATTAAATCCAATATTTACAAATACTTTTTTTTTTAATTACCTCCTGTTTTTCCAGCTGAATGTAACTTGAGACCTTGTTGATTTTTTCATGTCGTGATTCTTTTGTTTCTTCTCATCGTATGTGATTTAAATTAGTAAAGGGTCCAAAAACCTTTTGAGACCAAACGTGGCTCCGGACATGAAACCTTGTTTTTGGTTTTTTTCCTCATTAGCGGAGCCCCATCCATGATTAATTTCTGTTTAAGGAGCCGAGCAGAAAATGTGAATTAATTATGCAACTGCTGAGTGCTGAGATACGACTCCACGTGTTCGTGGTGTTTTTCAGAACAGATCAGCGCCGCAAAAAGAGACCCGAATAACTCAGCCATGCTTCAACACTTTGAATTTGATTTGTTTAGTAATTTGCAAGTGCAGCGAATCCCAAGGTAGCACAAAACAATATGGTTTGGAATCAGTTGTTAAGATATTCTGTCAGACTGGACATTTCCCTGCTGTGTGAGAAGCTTTCGAGCACGAACTCTACGATGCACTGGTACTTGGCCTCAAACTGGAACATTCATATAACACTGAATATTTTCTATAGGGCGGTATGTGCAGACAGCAGTGTTATTCCTACTGGAATGTAAAAGTTTATTTTTCAAAGAACAGTTTCTACTTCATCGGCTTGGGCACATGAGATCGTCAAGCAATAAATCACACAAACTCAGCTAAGAAGGAAAAAACAGGCCTCTTTTGTCATTACTTAGAAGAAAAAAAAACAACAATGACAGACAATCTGTGGTGACGTCGCACTGCGTTATTCCCCCGAGCCTGTTTGTTCCCAAGCTTTCTGTTCCCCCTTTGATGCTCTGCACAAGAAAAATGTGGCTGAGATTGTCTGAAAGCATGAACATCTGTCTTGTTGCAAAGTAGCCGAACCCCTTTACAGACAGCGATAACAGCACAGCCAGGATGGATCTGATAGTTGATGAAGACGGCTCACTTACCACCAGCTAAATTTAAAAAGAACCTAAAACTTGATTTAAACATTATTTTATTAATCTCAGAAGTAGATTATATAAACAACTGCATGTAGCAGAGGGGTTTAATATAAGCATGCTCTGCATAGCCAGGCTTTTGTTTTAGCTGCTTTAGCTGGCTATACAAAACCTGAATTATCACAAAAGAGGCTGACTCAGGTTTTTGGCATTGGGCTCTGAGCACGATCACTGAAAAGGGGAATTTAATTCCCACATCGTAAACAAACGAGGCCCAATTTGTATCTGAGACATGCAACAATATAAGGTCATCAAAAACCATATATCACACGTCAACATCAACAATTGATGAAATCATACCATTTGGGTACTAATTAGGTTAGAACGACTGCTATCAATAGTTAAGTGAGTCCTTTTGGGACATTTCCTGTTAAAAGCTGCGTACAGTCTTGCCTACTGGAGCCAGAGAAAGACTAGAAATGCCAACCAAACTGATCAGAGGGTCAGATTACAATTTTGGACCCACTGCGAGCTTGGTGTGTGGGCCTCTTCCACAGCAGACATGTTGACCTAGCTCGGTTCCATTTACTAAGCCATCGCACTGAACCAGGAGCCGAGTGGACTGCGGCCATTGTTGATAGACACAAAATGTTTTGCTGGGGAAAAGGCCCATCATCAGTGTGGGGGGAACTGCAGCAGGACTATCTTGGAGACCGTATAATCTTCATGATTCATTTTGCCAAATAATAGCTTTAAAAAACATCAACATGGAAAATCAGACTGGTCCAGGAATTTTCATTTGTAAGGATTCCAGCCGTGTTTGAAGCAGGTCAGAAAACCTCAAATTTCTTCAGTAAAATCTGTACCAAATACAAAGATCAACTTCACCAAGCTTGGCATTTGTATATAATGTGCCAGTACACGTGTTAATGCTGAGTGTAAAGGGGACGCGCTCTGAGCTTTGCCGTCATTAAGACCTCAGTGTTTGTTTTAACCAAGTGATGACCTCGAGATATTTTCCTCCATAACATGCAAAGAAAGTCTTGTGGATTTGCTGCGATCTGTTTCTCGCCACACATTGCAATCATTCCTGGGGAAGCACTGCCTTTGTCCACTGTCATTTTTCTAACGCTGATCTCTAACGGATGAATAAAAGCATTCCATGTTTCACTCACCTCTCGCCTCCTCTTTTCCACCTCAGAGAAAATGCTTTCAAAATGAAGAAGATGGAGTTTTATTCAGCAGTTTTGTATTTTCAACTACTGATTGTGAAACAAACACATAATATTTTAAGACTTTAAATAAGAAAAGTCCACATTACAGTCATTGGGGGAGGCTTCCCTCCCCACACAAGCAGCAATAACCATCAGTAGATGCATTGATTTGAGACAAAAACAGCGAACAGTGTTTACATCAATAAGACGACAGCATTTGGGAAGTTTAAGTATCGGTTTGATCTGTGACATGATCCGTGCGAGTAAGATTAATCCTGAGAAAGGTAAGATTTGGTCTTACTACCTACGACTTTAATGGAAGATCATTTGACTCCACAGAATTCATTTACAAGTATAACGCCATATAAATGAAACTAAAAACAAAAAGCTTCTTTTGTTCTGTTTTTTTTTTTTTTCAGTTTCTAACACAATGAAAAATGTGTCCCGAGCCTCTCAGCAGGAAGAGATTTACAGGGCCCGCTCACCAGTTTTATGGTGTGTTCACATCAAACATGAATACCGTTGCATTGGGATGCTTATTGTTATTGTTAATTATTGTTATCCATGCATTTTTTTAACCAAAAAAATGCAAATAATTTGTTCTTTAAAATGCCAAATTACAGTTATTTACTTGCATTGCTGAGCAGAATGACGAACTGAACGTTCTGTTTGATTCATTTCTGGCTTTTCAGAATAGAACTGCATGGCGGCTTACATTTGGGCAAAACCACATCAGTTTTCAGTTTGACTAATAAACCATATAATTTTTAGTTTTAAGCAAATATTTCTGACAGATTTCCAAAATATTTGTTTTCCTGTGCCCAGTGTAATAAGCACTTACATATAAATTATATACATTTTTTGTTGATGTCAATCAGAATTCCGTTTTTTTTTTTCTCTACATAATATTAGCTTACGTGCTAGCGTGGACAAATTGCTGTGTCCTAGGGTTTACTTGTTTTTAGACAAACATTAACACTGCTGACTGTTCACCTTTTTTTTTTTCTTTTTTTTTTTTTTTTTTTTTTGCAAAGGAAAGTCTATGACAACTTCATTTACTCCAAGCTCTTAACTTTTTTTTTCTCGTCTCTGTGTAAAAGTGAATTTGAACTGTATAGCTCCAGCTGCCCTGAAACAACATCAGATTTGACAGTTTAACTCACGTAAACTGACCACTACCAGTTCATGTTGGTGCAAATTTGCAGCATAATATAGACTAACATATGTAAATGCATCACGCAAGAGAAAGTTTATAACTGGCGTCCTGTTTAACTGTCTAATAACTAAAAGTTCATCCATGCTTTCTAACCAAACAATGACAAATAATCCTAATCCAAAGGATATATTACTAGCTTTGTTGCTGCAACATGGTTTTCAGCTAGCTCAATTTACTAACTCTTTGCAGTGCAGTTTAAGTTTATGGCAACTACATCCACTTCTAAGCCTCTAAACTGACTCAAATGTACATTTCACAGGTGTGCAAGTCGCACCTTTGATGGTATGCGGTACTTGAGTTCAAATTAATCCCCTCAATGAACTTTAGGGGGGTTTTGCGTATTGCTTGACTTCCTGTGTAATAGCAGCAGAATGTAAATAAAAATTACAGAAATATCACAAACAATATAGGGAACAATTAGATAACACCAAGAGTTACACGGTAAACGTTTCTAGTTCACGGTGTCTGTCAGAGCATGTAAGAGCTAATATTACATTAAGGATAGTTAATGCATGTACACAAAGGATAAATCCATGAATCCATGTTGCATATATTTAGAACTTTGAGAGCTATATGTACTATCATGGATGAACAATAAAAACGTTGGTTATCCTCTGACAGTTCCTCTAGCGCCACCACCTGATCAAATTAATTCTCTCCCAGCTCTGCTGTAAAATGTTAGTATGCTAGCATGCAAATGTTAGAAACTTATTCAATAAAGCGGGCACTATGTTAGCATTCAGCCACCCACTAATGGTGCCACCTTTGATCAGTTATTGTAGCTGTAGACAACTGCACTGCATCTCAAATTGTGTACTTTACACTTTTGCTGTCAAATTGTTGTCAGCGACCATAGTAACAGTAGTGGTCAGTATCATAATAGGGATAGTGAAATTAAAACAGTCCAAATGTTGAGAATGCTCAATACTTTTTAGTCGCCATGTTAGCTAGGTAGCAAAAAAGACAGAACCACAAACTCATGCAAAAGTTGTTAACTAGCTAAAAGCACCATATTTTTATTGGGCCTTTATGCTAAATGGCTTGTGGTATTGTTTTATGTTTAGCTGTGTTGAATTGTTTCTGTCACTGTTAAATGTATTATTAGAAGACTAAAAAGTTTTAAATTTTAGCAGTTAGCATTACAGTCACAACCAAAAACTGCAAACAAGAAACAAACACTAAGTACTGTGTTTGATTTATGACTACCATGCCGAAAACACAATCACATACATAGTGTTACATGAAAAACTCTTTGGGTCTTGTTAAAGGTTTATTTTTTGACGCCTGAAAAAATGTCTTTGGTTAACTGTGGTTTTGTTATAGAAGGGTTCGGGGTTAGGTCAAGGAAGTGGGTGGATTTTTATTTAGGTTTTGTTGTAACTGTAGATTTAATGTTTAATACTAGCAGCTAGCACACAGTGAGTGTAATGTTCAGTTTGTGACAACACATTTAAAAGATAATAGCTTTTCATTTCTAAACGATCTGCTTATTTAACAAGGCTGAAGCAAAATCAAACCTTAACCATTGATGGGTCACCTGATTTCATGTTTTGTTCTACATCATAAAATAGATACAACTATTCTGTAATCACCCAAACTCCTGGATTTTGAAGCCACTACATGTGCCAGAGAAGGTGTGATGGTAATCCTCAACATTTTCACAGCAAATACAGGAACTCCGTAATTTTACAACAGTTTGTCAACAGTTTGTTAGTGTTTCATTAAAGTGTAAATCATCTTGCAAAAAAACATGGAAGTATTCCCACAGCTTAATTTCTGCAGTAACATCCAAGAAAAACCCTGTGGCTACATCTTAAAGGATCCAGGTGTTAACATCAAGGTTGGCCAATGCATACACGTTTTACTAACGCGGAGTCTTGAGCAATCAGCATTAGCTCAGCACTGCACTGCAGCTAGCCATAGTTTAAAGCTCTAGATTCCCAACCTTGGGATTAAGACGAGACCATAAAACATTACAAAAATTAAATATGGGGCATAATAAATCTAATAAGGGATGAGAGAAAGAATAAATATTGGATATTTTAACCTCATTAAGCATCCAAATGTCCTTTGAATCAAACTTGATAGAAAAGTAATAACTTTTTTTTTATCACTACTGCATCTTCACTCGATATATAAGGTTCAGGTGTACAATAGGAAGTTAAAGAACATCTCTATTATTTATCTAGAAAATATTATCTGAACATCATAAAATTATGCTGGTATGAAACAAATTGCTACCCACCACTGGAGACCTTTTTTTTTTTTTGTAAATTGCATTAACATCTGGGGGAACCATCAGATTACTTCCTAATCATGTGACACACAGCCTACAGACATATAGAGTCAGCAGACATATATAAAAGCAGTCCAGGGTCAATCGATATCAACCCGATCGATGCTGTGGTCGTCCCCTGAGCTCCTCTTCATCGTCAGCTGCAGACGACAGCTTTCTGACATTTTTAAAATGGCCTAAACGTTTGTTTTCCCCGATGGCTGGCTGTCCTCTGGTATGAAGCTCAGAGCGCTGGGGAGTGTAGAAGCCAGCGGTTTGTCCCGAAACCTCCTCAGCTCTGCATCAACTTGAATTTAAACCGAGTGACTGAATGAGGCCGCGATGAGTCCGAGTTCCTGTTTCAAAGAGACAAGAAACAAGATCGGTGTTTTACATGTCAGTCGTTGAGCAGCCTTTGGGGAATTAAAACTTTGGCACCACAGCCAGAAAAAATGTATAACAATAAATAGGTAAATTTATGCTTTACATAACAAATTAGTGATTACTTTTTTCTGCTATAAATCTTGAAACAGTTTTTCTTTCCATATCAGGACATCTACCCTCAAACTTTCCCGGATTAGGACCAGTTTTACCCTACACTGTTAACGAGCCCTGTAGATTACCACACGATGGGCTTTCTTAATTGCCTTTAATGGCTTGATTTGTTTACCCGATGGTTTTAATTGCTTCTTAATGGCTTCATTTGTTTTAATATTTTTGCAGCACTTTGGTCGATGTGACATATCAATAAACTCTCTCGATTTGTGGTCCATCGTTTACAAAATCCACAAACTTACACAGTCAAAGAAGGGAGATTTATTAGCTGTCCCTATCATCACTGTAGCTTAATGTCCCCTGTAATTATTCATGTGGGTTTGGGAGAGCTCCAGACACCAAGATGTATTCAGTGCAGGTTTTGTTTTCAATATTCAAGGAACTCAAAGCCAAGTCTCAGTGTTGAGTTTTCTTGTCATTCAGTTGTGGTTTCTCCTCCATTAATATTACAGAAAATTGGTACTTTCATTATTTATATGAAACAAACAGCAGTGGTAAGTTTAAGTTTCAGGGGAGAAAAACTGGAGCTACATTACACTACCAGGCTTTTTTTTAATTTATTTTGAGATTTCATATAAATAAAACTGAAATCAACAGATTACAAAAGTATTTAAGAATAGAATTTAATTAATTTAATTAAGCAGTTAAGTACATCCACTTCCAGAGCCCTGTAAAATAAATATTTTTCCAGTAACTGTGGATCCAAAATGCTGCTTTCTGCCCTCAAACTTCTCCGGTGTTGCAGTTAATCTCAGCAGTAAACTCTTCAGCCTTTTCAAGGGTTCAGAATCTCTTTCTAAACGTACACGGAGTGATGTGGGAGCCGGCACAGCAGAACAAAGACTTTAAGGCGTGTGACCCTGGTGGAGGCTGCAAGCCGCTGTCGTGGTTTATCTTCCTCTGAAAGCCTTTCAGAGATGTGGTTGGGGGGAGATGCTCTGAAATTACCTCGCAGCTTTGTGGCGACTCAGACCCCGAAAGAGGATCAGAGAGGAGGTAAAAGGTGGGCTCAGGACAGTTTGTACTAAACAGCAGCGTCAGGTCAGGGTTTAGTCGTCCTCCTTTGGGAGGTTTAATTACTCACTGGTCATCTGCCTAAACACACAGCAGCTTTAAACCAATCGGGGGTTTACACTAGCAGGACAGATTATCTTACTGTGATTATTTTATCGTGCTGTAAAGGCGTACACAGGTGTTCGTGTTTGGGTTTAGAGCTAATCTCACACTGGGAGAAGGAGGAGGAAGGTCTCTGCATCATCTGATAACACTACCACTTCTTAATCAGCTCCACTTTACACAATGAAGTCCTGCTGAGTGTGCATCATGTTCTCTCCTGGCTGCAGCACACGAGTCTACATGAAGGACACAAACCAGTCCCCTCTCACCTGTGGTGGTGTTCTCATGTGCCGTCCGATCCTTTATATTCTATTAACTGGAAAGGGCTGGGAGGGAATAGCCGTCTTTGTGTCTGCAGAGAAAAGAAAAAGCGGAGAAAATGAGGTGGGCAGGTATGAAACTGCAGCTACAGCAACTCTGCACATGCACCAAAATCAGCCTCTGTCCTGAAGCCACAGATATCAGAGAAGATCTGCAAATACTGCAAATGTTCAAAATACCTGCAGAGGAAAGAGAAAAAAATTACCTAGACTGTCAGCAGATTACACCAAACAGACTATTTATTTAACTCCTGTGAGAAGCACCTCGAGCCTGAACCTGACTGATTTACAACTTTCCACTGCGGTTTATCTGCATGTAATCAAACAGTCCCTCCTTCACAGCCGAGGCACAAATGAGCAGACGCTCAGCTCCTGCGAGTACAAAGCTTCAGACATGCAATGTTTTTATTTTCAACCGCAGAACATGCATTTTATTTAATGACCAGCTCAGCTGTTAATCAAACTGAGCGTGTCTCTCTCTGCAGTGTGATTTGGTTTCATTGCTACT
Source organism: Aulonocara sp. 'chitande type north' Nkhata Bay (assembly GCF_057382095.1). Lineage (NCBI taxonomy): Eukaryota > Metazoa > Chordata > Actinopteri > Cichliformes > Cichlidae > Aulonocara > Aulonocara sp. 'chitande type north' Nkhata Bay. Next base: position 25,397,545 of record NC_141358.1, read on the forward strand.
CAGATCAAACATGAAGCTTGATTTGAAGTAAAAACTCTCACTTCTCTTTTACTCTATTTAGGCAGCATCATCCAAGGGCAGCATACAGCCATTTGAAACACATTTAAGTCATAATCTAATGAATTTGTTAGGATTTCTAAGTTTTTATTACTATGCTATGCAAATTAAACATTTCCATCTGAAATATTAAGTTGATGCTGTGGAGTCCATTGAATCTTGTTGTTAACGGATGACATATAAATCCTGCTTCCAGTCCAAACTCCTACTCCGTTCATTAAGGCTGTTGTCTTTATAACGCATTTTAATGCTTAATATTTTATTATATTTAACCTGAACACGTTTTAATCCCTCAGTCAGAACACGGTGTATTCCGGTTTGGACCCGGAAATGGTTAATGACGCCTCAGGCACAAAGTCCTAGGGACTGGCCCAGTCGTTGTAGGAGGCTGGTTGCAAAGAGACATATTGTGCTGCACCAAAAACCTCTCTGTGACTGCTTGGGTGGGCAGTAGATGGCTGTGGTCACTCGTAGTTTGCATGGAAAACGCAGAGTAGTCTGCAAACACTGGCTCACTGCTCTCAGAGTGTAAGTAACACTTGGAAAATTAAGACACAAAGACGAAGCAGAAAATTTTCTCCTTCAAAGTAAAACTTTGGAATGCTTTGGCTGTAGTGGTGAGGCACAACTTTTATTTTGAAGGCCAATGTTCCCCATTTCCAGTTTTCACAGTTTACTACTTAACATTATTCGTTTGCATTAGAGCCCTCTTGCAGTAAAAGAGAAAATATATAAAATACATAAATAAATACAATCCATCAATAAACCAGCGTGGCATAATAATGTCTTGCACAGCTTTACTATCTTATGTGCATTTGGTCTAAAACACAGGAAATATTTCTGTCTTTGCAACTTGGTGAGTGTTTGCAGAAGTCAGCGTATTTCATGGAAACTGTGGACAACTGTGGTAATCTGCGAGTGACCAAACCAATCACAAGGTAGTTTCTGATTCAGCACCGTATCTTAGCAACCAATTTCACCTAGCAACTGCCAGCAACTATTTGCCAACCAGTCAGGGAATAATACATTAGTGACCAGGGTTCACTGGTCTCTAGGCCTGTGTGACTGGACCTTTGTTAAAGTCACGTGAATAGTGGTCTAGTTAGTGGACAGCAAAACCTGAATATACACTGGTCTTGCAGTTGCACAGTAGCATCATATTGCAGGATAATGGTTTGTACACAGTGTGTACGTGCGAGCTGTTTCTGAGGTTGCACAGAGGTACTCTCATCTTAAACTAAAGAGCTAATTACACTGAGTTTCTTTATGATCTTTCTTCATTTTGTTCTGGTTCCAATATCAAAGAGCGCTTGTCTCATGTTGCTGTTAAATTGCAGTTTGGCAGCAACAACGTCACTATTTCTGGATTTCTATTTCAAATCTGGTTCTGGCAGGACTCTGAAGGTAAACCGTTAATGTGAATTTCTCTGCATTTAAGCAGCATCAGATTAGCAGTTTTTACTGATTTACCCTATTGTTGCAAACAGATTGCACATAATTGCCAAATTTATCCAATTCAATGTAGACTGATGGACTGACTGTTTGAGTTTCCATTTTAACACCAGTTGAAAATGGCTGCGAGAGGCTGCAGACTTCATCTCCATCTTCTGTCATCTCTAACCACTGAAACATTAGCTTAAGTAATTTGATGGACAACAGAAATGGAAAATATTTCAATTAAAAAAAAAAAAAAAAATCACAGTTCTGAAAGAAACAAAATGATTTGTTGCAGCATCTTGAAGTGTACACGAAACACTATATGTATGATGACTCCTTTACTGCTAAAGACAGAGAGAGTGAAAGTGTAAAGAATATCTTTGGTTTGTTAACATAAAACTCATTGTTACAGCCAGGAGCAACTCAAAGGTGATCCCCTTGGACTGAGTTTAGGTTTAGTCCCTCATTTTCCTCTGAGTTATCGGTTCTGTCACTAGTTAGCTAACATAAACTAATTTAAGTCTATTAGCCGCAAATCTCAAAGCTAAGCTGGAGAGACAAATCAATCAATAACCTTTTTATTTAGCAAAAACCTATTTTTTTTAATGCATGAACCAGTATTAGGATCTGTTTTCATAAGCCCTTCATCAACTCAGCTGGTCTTCTGTAGAGAACCCACCAACGCAGGAACCACAAAGAAAGGCAGGATTTAAAGTGAGATCTTTCTTACTATGAAGCGACAGCTCTCCTTTGCTCCATTACTTCCTCTAATGTCCATTTAAGGCTCGCTCCAGATAGGAGTCGGTCCCCATAGACTTTGATGTTAAAATGTTTCACGTTAGAGCAGAAATAAATGCATTTAGAGCCTGCTACAAAAAAACGGTTTGGGCCTCTGTGCACAATTATCCAATTTAACTACAGAAATTACACACAGGCTGATGCTCTGCAACACAAACTGTCTTATTTTTAGTGCTCCAAAGTCACTCTTTTTTAAACTGTGCAATTCAAATAACTTCACAATATCTGCTTTAAAACACTACATTAGCATTTATTTGTGCCAGGTTGGTAGGTAAAGTCACCCAGTGCGAGTTTGCAGCAGATAAAAACACATTACTGAGGAAATTTTTTTTTGAAATATCAACTGAAGATTCACCCTGCGTGGAACTAAAACCTCCACCTTCCCCAGCTTCACCCTTTAAACCGCATATTAGAAAACCACACATGGTTGTACGCCTAGACACTAAAACCAGTCTGTTACACCTGCACTCACCCGGGCAAACACCCAACTAAAACAAGTCTGAGCCAGCCAGCGAGCAGGATTAAAGAAACGTGACCTGGAGTATCAGGGCCACATGGAGAGCAAGGTGCTAAAGAAAACCTGCACAGCTTTGTAGGAAAAAGAAATGGGACTCCTCGGAGTCGTTCCCTGTGTGCCTTTTCGGGGAGTCTTTTCATTAGAAAGCGTACCAAAATGATTTCACTGCTGCCAGCTCTCTGTGCTGTCAGGCAGCCAAATGAGATTAAAAGGAATGTGCAGCGCCGCGGTACTAACCTGCCAGGTGGTGTTCGGTGTTTACGGCTGTTTTTGGTTTCTTTGTCCTCTCTCGGCCGGTCTGGACGCTGGATTAGACCTAACAGGGTTCAGTGTTAATGAAACGTGGCAAATCTAAGTCGACCGCCACCCCCTCAATCCCCCAAGACGGAAGAGCGTTTCGGGAGGAAACCGGCAGCGGTTTCTTTCTGCTGCTCGGGCCAATCGGGCCAATCAAATATTCATGTTAAACAAAACCACAAACCGCAGCTCCGGTTCAGGGAAAAATCACGTCCGTGTCCTCGGCTCCGAATGCAAATGAAGACATTCGGGTCATCGACTAAATGTAAGAAAATCAGATGTCAGACTTTGCTTCAGGTGCACATCTTTCTGCACTTCACCTGTCATTTGTGGGCACGAGCATTCAAGCCTGAACTGTGTTTACTTATTTATAAAATGCAGAAATATCACATTTATCCAATTAGTACTGCTGCTTCACTCTTTCCTAGAAGCCGTTGGCAGTTACAGAACAAATACCCCTGGTTGTGGATCACTGGGCTAAGATGCTGACCGTGTATTTGTGTGTCCCTGGAAACCATCTCTCCTCCTCCTCCTCACATTTCCTCTAATCTCTCTGCTGTCCGCTGCCTACAAAGAGACAAGAAATCCCCCGAGATAATAAAGGAAATCAAAATAGTTTCCAAGCACCATCCAAATATAAATTCCTGTGCCCCCAAAAATGCTCTTTTTCTTCTGATTGATGAAACTTTTCATTATTCATATTCAGTTACTTGGTAAACATAGCCCTCCTCTCCTGCAGAGGTATGTGGGCCGTCGCTATGAGTACCGTTGGTGCAGCTGTCCGCACGCTGTTGCTGTTTCTGATGGAATCGTAACGAAAACGGGAATTTGTTTTGGAGCTGCTCTTTTGGGCTGCTAATCTTAACCCACCCCAAGTTTGGTGATCACGACGTGGTCAGGAAGGTCGAAGAGTAAATGCAGAAATAAAAAAAGGTCAAAAGAATGTGGAAATATGTTGTCACTTGTTTTGAGTTCTGTGCAAAAGTCTTGAGCTGGTCAAGGTGGAAGCAAGAGAGCTGTTAACCATATCCTCCAAAAGCACTGTATTTACTTATTTATTTGTTTATTTGGTATTTTGAGGAACAAGAAACTTCCGTTTTTAGTCTGAACCTCCAATTATGATACTCAAATTAGCTGCTGTGCTGTCCCTTATTTTCCTGCTTAAGTTTTTAACAACTGGGTTTCGTGTAGGTCAGGATTTTACAACAACGCTTAACAAGATGAATTCAAAGGAGATCACAAAGGATTAGCCCCTAATACACCACACTTCTTAGTTTTCTTGTGTTTTTCTCCAACGAACAATAAACGAAGTCCTCAGTCTAGAAGCTCAGAGCTGTGGATCTCCTGCCTGTTAATCTGTGGACACAGAAGCTGTAACGATGGCGTTTTAATACGTGTTTTACGCTTTTGTGGTTTCTCTAATGTCTCACCACTGCAGATCCAGAAAATGAAGTTTGTGCTGTCTGACAGGTGAAACAATGCAGACCCAAAACTATCTGTGCAAAGGTTGAGCTGATGGAAAATCGACGTTTGAGCGTGAGAGAATCTGAGGTGCTGTGTGTCAGGAGGCGAGGTGCTGGCATATAACGGTGCTGAAATTAGATTTTTCTGGCAGTTGAGCGGCAGCGACTCTCTGCAGGTGGTTAATAAAAGAAAAAACGCTTTCTCTCCGTTAAAAATCAACTTAGCATTGATTTACAGTGGTGAGGGGCTGGATGATGGAGGGACGGATCAGACAGAGAGAAGGAGGATAAACACCACAGCAGAGCAGAAGACCGCTAAAGGCTGTGCACAAAGATATTACTTCATACAAGCATGGTCAGTCTGAATTCAGAGGCACATTAAAGCTATTTGGGGCAATTTTTCCATCATTTGACCATTAAAGTGACAAGAAACTGAAAAATATCAATCGCACGATCAATCCCTCAGTCACAAAGTGACAAAACCCACAAAAAGAAACCAAAACATTAAATCAATTTTCTTTGCAGCGTTGGATCTGTTTGTCCATCTCATATCCATCTGTTTGATGAACCACATGTGCAAAGATTTTTCTTTTTTTCTCTGACAGTTTTCAAAACCAGAAATAAGGAGCAGGCGTTACCAAAATCACGATCTCAGTTTTAAGCAACATTTTGCTATAAACCAAAGCATCAGACACAGTTAATCTTTAGGATGATTACGGCACTACGTTACATCTCGAAGACTGCCAAACTTACCAAAACTCAGAAAATCATCTTTACACACACACACACACACACACACACACACACACACACACACACACACACACACACACACACACACACACACACACACACACACACACACACACACACACACACACAACGTGGATTAAACAGCAGTAAAATTAGTCCTGAACAAATATTGATAAAAGCGCAGAGAGCAGCTGCTGTTACTGAGTCTGTTTGTTTCAGCAGACAGATGTTTGGTGTTATTGGATTAAATACAATTAAAAAAACCAAGCAGAGCGTCGTCAGATTTCCTTCAAAGTTTCCATAAGAGTTGAGAAAAAAGTCTTTCCAGCCATTATCTCACCCTGTCTGTCTCTAAATGTCTCAGATTTAAAACCGTCGCCACTCCCTGCAGTGCAGTTTATTAACAGACCCGAGGACGAGCCAACATCATCCTGCCACGATTTAAAACTCATCACAGCAGCTAACAGCTGGCGGTTACGCTTCAGATGTACTAAGTTCAACCATGCACCACAAGTTTCAATGAAATGTACGTAGCACTTTGTATTTCCTACAGAGAAATTGCAAAGAAAGTTAAGGTGTCAGTAGTTTTCTTCACTATCAAAAGGCACTCAGAAACCGGGGCAAACTGACAGGATAAGGTCTGGCAGACCCAAAGCCACAGCTGAATCATGGGACACGTTTCTGGGAGTTAACAGCTTGCATGATAGGCAGCTAACAGGATAACAGCTTCAAGCACAGCTTAATAGTGGTCGTAGCAAGTCTCAGTTTCAACTGTGAAGAGGAGACTTCTTGCTGCAGGTTTTACAGGACGAGTTGCAGCAAGAAAGCCATCGCTAAGACGTCAGAATATTACAAAGAGGCTTGGCTGGGTCATGAAACGCTGCCATTGGACGACTGAAGACTGGAAGGCGGAATCAAAATTTGAAATGTTCAGTTTGTAACGCAGGATCTTTGTGCGCCGTTGAGTAGGTGAAAGGATAGTTTCACAGTGTGTGGCATTAACTGGCAAACATGGAGGAGGAAGTGTGATGGTCTGGGGCTGTTTTGCTGGATCCAGGGTGGGTGACTTGTACAGAGTGAGAGGCGCCATGAAGCAAAACGGCTCCCACAGCATTCTGCAGCACTATGCAATAGCCTCTGGTATGCACGTAGTTGGTCAAGGATTCATCCTACAGCAAGATAATGACCCAAGTCCAAGCTATGGCAGAATTACCTCAGGAAAAAAGAACAAGATAATAAGCTTAAAAACACGAAGTGGCCACAGTCTCCAGGCTTTAACCCCATTGAGCTGGTTTGGGATGAACTGGACAGAAGAGTGAAAGCAAAGTAGCTGTTACACCACAAAGCGACAGAAGAAGAAAAAGAGGCTCCACCCTTCTTCTCTCACCATAGATGTCTCTATACGCTCACTTTCCTGCAGTCACGTGAGTGGCTGGTAGTTATATCATGGCTTCAGTCTGTGTCAGCCTCCAGAGTTTATCTTCTTGATCCATTTCAGGTGTTTTAGTGCAAATCAAAGTGACAACGGGTGATCTGGAGAGGCACGGCAACACAAACCCCCAAATAGGGAATGGTTCTGCAGGAGATGGACACGGACCGCCGCGCTCTCCTTATCGCTTCTTGCTAGAGAAGATTGGATTGGTTCCTGAGTTCCTGATCCCAGATTGGATCAGGAGCTCAGTGGGCTCCTGGGACAGTCTGAATCAGATAGACAGATAAGGATTTTTTTGGTTGTCTGTCCTATTGTGGCCTTTTTGTTTGTTTCTTAGGGGGTATATTTGGGTGGCACAGTTGCCTAACAGCAAAAAGGTTCTGGATTTGAATCCGCTGGCCCGCTGAGGCCTTTGTGGGAGGAGTTTGCATGCATACCAACCTAACCGAGTAACTTATTGGCAATTAAAGAGCTTCATGCGTTATAAAAAAATCCAAATGAAGCATGAAAATCTGTGTATGAGTATGACTCTGTGTCCCCTCCAGCCTCCACATGTGGACTTTTTCACTTTAAAAGATGAAAGTGTTCACTTTCTCTCCACAGACGCCTCACCTTACCCTTCTCCCTGTGACAGCTGTGACAGGCTATAAGTGGTTAAACAATGGATGTTTACTAATCAGATTTCATATTTATTCTACACTGAACAAAAATATAAACGCAACACTTTTGTTTTTGCTCCCATTCCCCATGGGATGGACGTAGAGACCTAAAATTCATTCCAGATACACAATATAACCATCCCTCCCAAACAGTGGTCACAAATCAGTCCAAATGTGTGGTAGTGGGCACATCTGCCATATTGAGATAATCCATCCCACCTCACAGGTGTGCCACATCAGGATGCTGATCTGACATCATGAGTAGTGCACAGGTGTACCTCAGACTGCCCACAACAAAAGGCCACCCTGGAATGTGCAGTTTTTTGCGCTATTGGGGGTCTGGGGACCCAGAACCGGTCAGTATCTGGTGTGACCACCATTTGCCTCATGCAGTGCAACACATCATCGCATGGAGTCTATCAGATTGTCAATTGTGGCCTGTGGAATGTTGGTCCACTCCACTTCAATGGCTGTGCGAGGTTGTTGGATATTCGTGGGAACTGGTACACGCTGTCGTATACGCCGGTCAAGCACATCCCGAACATGCTCAATGGGTGACATGTCCGGTGAGTATGCTGGCCATGCAAGAACTGGGACATTCTCAGCTGCCATCTGCCCTGAACAATGTGAACCATGATTCATCCGTGAAGCGCACACCTCTCCAACGTGCCAGACGCCATCGAATGTGAGCATTTGCCCACACAAGTCTGTTACGGCGACGAGCTGGAGTCAGGTCAAGACCCCAATGAGGACGACGGGCATGCAGTTGAGCGTCCCTGAGACGGTTTCTGACAGTTTGTGCAGAAATTGTTTGGTTGTGCAAACCAATTGTTCCAGCAGCTGTCTGGGTGGCTGGTCTCAGACGATCTTGGAGGTGAACCTGCTGGATGTGGAGGTCCTGGGCTGGTGTGGTTACACGAGGTCTGCGGTTGTGAGGCCGGTTGGATGTGCTGCCATATTCTCTGAAACGCCTGTGGAGACGGCTTATGGTTGAGAAATGAACATTCAATGCACGGGCGACAGATCTGGTTGACATTCCTGCTGTCAGCATGCCAATTGCACGCTCCCTCATTGCTTGTGGCATCTGTGGCATTTTGCTGTGAGACAAAACTGCACATTCCAGGGTGGCCTTTTGTTGTGGGCAGTCTGAGGTACACCTGTGCACTACTCATGATGTCAGATCAGCATCCTGATGTGGCACACCTGTGAGGTGGGATGGATTATCTCAATATAGCAGATGTGCCCACTACCACACATTTGGACTGATTTGTGACCACTGTTTGGGAGGGATGGTTATATTGTGTATCTGGAATGAATTTTAGGTCTCTACGTCCATCCCATGGGGAATGGGAGCAAAAACAAAAGTGTTGCGTTTATATTTTTGTTCAGTGTATTTTAGTGACACAGTTTACGATTGAGGTGATTGCTAACACTGTTTAATTGTATGTTTAATTCCTGTCTCATATTTTGTTGGGTATAATTTGGCTTCAGTCCTCTGTTTTGCATGCTTAAGGTTACCCTGCGTTAACCCCAAGCTGAGGTTGTTAAAAAGTACCTGAATAACTTTCTACTTTTAACAGAGAAAGTTAAAGAAGGCTGCAGAGAACAGCTTAAACTCGAGGCATCACGACCCTTTACAAAAAGAACGATTCCACTTAAAAAAAGAAAGCAGAAAATCACATTATACACTGGCAGGCTCCAGCTCCCTCTGATAAAAATTATACATCTGTAATGAAAATTATGGCTCTCGGTTTGAATCCAGCGGCTCAAAGAATGGCAGCTCAGTCTGAGTGAGGATAAGACAGTCACACATTATCACTCTGAAATGATTGTTCCCACATTCCTGCAGCCGGGACTTTGAAATGACTGAACGCTGACTTTCCCGCTGTACCTGTTTGCAAACCCCGGTCCTGAGATTTAAATTCTGCCTCACCATCACTCCAAAACTGAAACACGTGCTGCCCATGGTCTGTGTTCCTGTTCTGTTGTTCAGCTGAATGTTGTAAAAATCGTATTTTTAACAGTCAAATCAGTCGTGAAGGTCAGCTTTTACAAAACTGCAGCTGGTTTTAACTTTAACGGCCCTTTAATGACTTCTCAGTTGAACTGCGGTGACCCGTTTATGTTCAGTTTGTCCAAATCCACTCAGTAATCACAATTCAGCTCCTACACATCACGCAGTGGTCACTGCACTGGCTATCAATGAAATTTGCCCTCCATGAATCGACTCCACAGCCTCTCAAATAATCTGCCAACCTGCACAAAGTTCAGCAATCGACCGTTTGAAATCCTATTTAACACTCGTCCTGTTTTCATTCGCTGAGTCTGAGATGTCCTGTCCACCGTGAATGTTTCTTCCTGTTTTTTCAGTTTGTTGTTTTTATTTGCAGTCTTTTTTTGTATTAAAACCTATTATTAGCTTTAACCTAATGTTTTATTTGATTTCATTCATTTATTTGCTTCCTTCAGTTTTGTTTAACTCCTTTTTTCTTTAAACAACCCCCCAACAAAATGTTTGGGACGCTGTTTTTGTTCCTGTGTTCTGTTACTTCCTGTCTTATTTTGAAAGTCCCTCATCTCATGTGCTTTTTGAGTTAACTCTTTGTCTCTAGAGTTCTGCATATCAGTGTAATAAGTAATATGGAGGGACAGACTGAGACTGCCATTATATGCTGATGATGTGGTTGCGTTTACTGTAAAATTATAGAAATAATAAATTTTGTGATTTCTGCTCTGTGTTCTTTGTAACACTTTATAGACCAAACTGTGGACCTGCTGATACACAGTCCGCATACATCGTCATTTACCTGCACACGGCTCCGTATCCGGGAACTATGCGGCACTCTCCTCCTTGGCAGTAGTTCGGCTGGAGGACACACAGGCTCTGGCAGGGCAGACCGTCCACTGACACGAAGCCCAACTGGCACTGACACTCCGCCTCCTTCGTCCAGGCGTTCACCACGCAGCGAGAAAACTCACCGCAGGCCTGGAACTTGCAGGGATCGGCCTGATCAGCTGCAAGGAGAGGAAGGCAGAAAAACGTGGACACACATTAGTATTCAGGAGGAGTTTCCCGCGCCTTCCTCTAACCACCCTCCTCTCTCCGGGAGGTGTTGAGGAGTGTTTGATTTTAATGAGATCCTCTCCTCCTGCTCTGCACTGAAATGTAAGGTTTAGCCGGCCTCTGAGACTAAACGTCAGATTCACTCCGGGGAAATTAGCATGTGTGCAGGGTGTCACGGATGAGAAGTACATCATGTTGTGAAGCCACAGCACGTGGTCAGTATCTGTAATCCAAACATACATCAGCAAGTATGTGTGTTTGAATCAGGGCTTCTGCTGGGGGTCTACAGCCTTCGTGTCCTGGAGAGTTCCTGTTTATTTATACTGTATATTTATTAGAGATGGCACGATACCACTTTTTTTATGTCCGATACCGATATCATAAATTTGGATATCTGCCGATACCGATATGAATCCGATATAGTGTTTTTTAATCAACAAAACTGTTTTTTAAATATCTTGCTGCATTTTGTATAAGTTCATACTCAAGTTTAAAACAACAACTACACTAAAGCTATTCTGTTATACCTGTATGCAAAAAAAAAATATTTCATAGTTCAGCAATACTGATCAATCTAATAAACTTAAACCTACACCATCCTCCCTATTCTGGTATTTTAAAGAGTACTTAGCATAAATATTAAGCAACCTAACTAATAGGGTTCCAACTCCCAGCATCAACAAAAATAAATAAATAAAAAATAGGGAACCACCCCTCACGCTCCACCTCATGATGCTTAATCGACGTAATCAACCTTAATTTGATGCAGTGTGAAAAAAATGCACAGAAATCAATTCTTTTTCAAGAAATATTAAATAGATTCAACATCTTTCTTCAACAAAATTGCAGACTGCACAGATGGTACCTTCCCAAAGGAAAAAGTACTATAGCTTACTAGGGTATATTAGACTTAACAGTTACTATATACAATAATGGACTTCTATACATTTTACATCAGATTAAAACTTTGGGTGTAAGATTCAGATAAATATTAAATAATTAAAAGCTAGACATTTTAAATGAGAATAAGAAAGAAAAGTATGTCTTTGTGCCCCCTTTTCCCTGTTAATGCCCTATCGGCCCCCCTGGCTAAACTTTGCTAGATCCGCCCCTGCACAGTTACCAGCGTCAGCTACGTAGAAAAAGATCCTCGAGTAGAAAGTAATATTAAATAAATTCTAACAATAGCTGATCAAGCTTAAACGTGCTGCTGTTGTTCAGCCGCTGGTTTCCTCTTTCTGGTGCAAAGTGGGCCAAAAACAAACAAGAGACACGGACTCGCGACAGAAAAGCCGATCAGCTGATCGTTAAGCAGTTTCATGATTGAAGTAGCAGCAGGAGAGGCAGTCGCTTGTTAAGCTTAACGCAGGAATGCTTTACAAACATTCAGAGATGGACTTACACACTTGCTTTACTTCTCTCGGGATAACTTTGTCGGAGATGAAATGCCGGGTTGCTAGCGAAGCTCCACATGCTATCCAGACCACCGACCGGTCCGCATGCCACAGCCGCTCTATCACGTGATGCATACTGCTCCGACGTGCTAACGTTCTGAGGTGAGTTACGGCGTGTTGCAAGTTTTGTGAGCTGCTTTCGTGATATTTAATGGATCGGATTACATTTTTTATTTTTCTCCGATATCCGATCCAGTCATTTAGGTCAGTATCGGACCGATACGTAATATCAGATTGGTCCATCTCTAATATTTATCAGTGTATGCCAGCTGGAACAGAAACAGCTGCTTTTACATCATGACTTGGAATAAATAGCCATATTTAATCTGTGTATGTAAAATGTCCCTCTTACTACTTTTCTTAGACTGTGTAACTGGCAGGTTTGAGGAATCTATCAAACATATCGCTGCACAGTTTTTGGGAGATTGCTTGTAACCCTCAAATCAACTACAAGAGAATTTAAGGTTTTATAAACCTGCATTTACCTTTGTTTTTACAGTGTATGTAGTGCTTTATAGCCTCTTTTAGTTCAAAATCTAGTCTTGCCAGCCACTTTATTAGGTATCCCTTGCTGGGGAACACTCCTCAGAGATGTTGGTCCATACCGATGTGATAAAAATCACACAGCTTCTGCAGCTTTGTTCACAACAAACACGAGTGTTTCAGCAAAAACCTGATTCCCAATCAGGATTTTGCTGAAACACACACACGCTCGCCTCGAGACAGAAGATGTTGCAGCAGCACTTCTCCTCTCAGCAGCTCACTTCTCATCTTCATCACCATTATTCGGGCCCTATAATGTTCTCTACGATCCCACCGTGTGCCGTTGGATTTGACATATAGACCTAATTACCAAGTCTGTTTGAATGTTTGTGATCTCTGCTCCCTGCCTCAGACTCATCTGTGGAGAATATTACATCACAAAGCTTTTAGAGTGTGAACTGCATGCAGAGGAGCGCTGCTGATACAACAAATGTGAATTATTCTAAGATGCCTGTTTATATCTCATACATAAAAAGAAATCCTGGCATCATAAAACACCACCGCACTGCAGCTAACAAAAGAAACGGCATGTTGGCTTTTTAATCTTTCATGTTAAGGAATAAAAACACCATCGCATGCAAAAAGGACTCTTAGATATTCAGTTGAACAACAGTAGAATCAGCACTGAGCCAGAGCTTGCTTTAATCACTGCTAACATCAGCCAAAACAAACTGTCTTCCTGTGTTATATTACTCTATTTTATAAACTGCTATGGACCCGTTGAGGCATGCACTCCACTCTACTCCTGAAGGTGTGCCGTGGGATCTACACCCAGATGTAAGCGACAGATCCTTTAAGTCCTCTAAGCTGCGAGGTGGGGGCTCCATGGATGGGACTTGTTTGTCCAGAATATCCCACAGATGCTCGATTGGACTGAGATCTGAGAAATCTGGAAGCCAAGTCAACACCTCAAATTGTTCCTGAACTATTTCTGGTTTGTGGCACCTCGCATTATCCTGATGAAAGACACAGCCATCAGGGAGTACTGTTTCCATGAAAGGGTGTACATGGTCTGCAACACCGCTAAGGTAGATGTTACATGTCAAAGTGACGTCCATGTGTTGGCAGGACCCAAGGTTTCCCAGCAGAACACGGTGGATGGGGTCAGTGTGGGAACCCTCGCTGTCTGTAGTGCCAGATGTTCTGTGTATTCTGACAGCTTTCTATCAGAACCAGCTTAAACGTTTTTTGCAATTTGAGCTAAAGTAGCCACACGGGCCGGGCTTCGTTCCCCACATGCATCAGTGAGCCTCAGCCGCCCATGACAACTGTTCGTTCCTTGGACCACTTTGATAGATACTGACCCCTGCATACCGGGAACACCCAACGAGAGCTGCAGGTGTAGAGACACTCTGAACAGCTCGGCCCTTGTCAAACTGTGATGGCAATCCTTACATTCGCTCATTTTACCTGCTTCTAACAAATCAACTTTGAGAACAAAATGTTGACTTGCTCCCACCTGCTAACAGGTGAAGAAATAATCACTGTTATTCACCTCACCTGTCACTGCTCACAATTTTAGGCCCGGCTGGTGTACATGAGCAGCAGACCGGAGTTCACATTCAGTTCGGTTTGGGGCAGAGAAAGCTCAGGACACCTGCAAACCCGGTAGCGTTTCACGCACCTGGTTCGATGTCCAGAGAGTGGGTGTCAATCTGGATGTGCAGCTTCTTGGCGGCAGCGGTGCAAAACTCCTCCAGGATGCAGTGGACCGCCTCGGTGATGTTGTACGGCACTGACTTGGTGAACTTCATCTTGCTGTTGACGACCACGCTGCCCTTCCTGAAGTTGAGGATCTCCAGTTTTTTGAAGCCCGTCAGGTTGGCCTGCAGGAACGGCAGCAGCTGCAGAAGAAGAAGAAGCAGAGAGTGACGCGTAGGCCATAGGGGAGTCTGACTGATTAACAAAACTGAAGGAAAAACAGAAGAAAATTGATGTAAATGTAGTTTGGGCCGATTAAACTGTCTCATCATGAATTCTGTCTAAACTGAGTGAATTCATAAATAACTTGATGCCTCTCTGCTCACATAACTCACATCTTTTATGCCCATGAAGTCAAAGCCTTGGCTGAATTGATGCACCCAGTCTGATTTTATCCAGAGTTTTGTGTGAATGTCTGGAATTTCTTTCTACAAATCAATACATTCATCTACGTTTCCTCCTCCTGCTCGAGAAATTCTTGCAATGCCTGAACTCACACTGAAGATTTATATTGTAATTCAGAAGCTGCAAAGAATACAGAACGCCTTTTAAATCACACAAACATCTCTCTGAGGAAGAAACCATCCCACTGTTTGAGTCAATCCGCTGTCAGCAGACACAGAAAGGAAAGATTAAAGTCATAATTTTAAACTTTAATGTGATATGGATGAACTGTGTCTTCAAACCAGAAAGTAATCAGAGGATTTATCCGGGTTTTTTCTAGTTAAATCCCAGTTTTTGTGCCCCAAATTGATTGGCTTATTCTTCTTAATAGGATTACAGCCCTGTTCTTTTCTCCCTTCAGTTTAAGTCAGTACTTCTTCTTCAATCCCATTTATCTTCAATTCACTTTAAAGTCGATCCTTTGGTGCAATTAATTATAGAAATTACATGTAAATTTTTACATGTAACATGGTTTATTCAATAACTTTGCATTAGTATGAACATCTGTACTGGAAGCTGTTTCCTCTTGTGCATTTATTTGTAAAAGATCCGCACAAAAAGCATCCACCTCATAAAAAGAGAAGAATGGCTTTCACCACATTTAGCCCGACGAGCTGCTTTCCATCTGTTATCAACCAGACAACAATCGCTTCTATTATTCATAGTACAGCTAACAGCGGCGGTGTTGAAGGGAGGCATATACTTGGAGCTGACTATCTTATTTGTTCACATCTTACCGTTTTTGAGAACCTTTAGAAATGCAGTGACCTAAGTGTCTTCTGTTTGGTGTTGATCGCGTTGCCTCAAAGAAAGGAACAGCCTGTTCTGTCTTCCTCCCCACACAGCAGATAGCCGCAGATTCTTCCTGTTAAAAGGAAGTTTTTCCTTCCCACTGTCATCAGTGATTTGGTGTTATATAATCAAACCGAATTGATTATCTATGCGATGAGTTTACAAAGTTTACTTTAGTCTCTATCAGTGATTCTAAATATTTTTCCTCATTCATCAATTTAAACTTTTTTACGAATTTTTAAAATGTATTTTTATCATCGTGATTATTATTATATCATAAATTTCAGTTTAAAACAAATATTTTTCGACCTTAAATTGAACCCATGAGAGAGAGACAGTGATATATCACTGGTAGAAAAAAAAGGTTTTACTCTTTAAAGTCGGGTTAAATCCCCACAAGTCCAGTTTACCGAACATGCTTGTTTCTTCCTTCATTACACAAATATTTATGGTCCTTTTTGCATGTGCGTGTAAAATGTGTCCGGAAATAATAAGTACATTTATAAGTGCCGCTGGCAGCGAGTGCCACTGATGTGATTATGCTGTTTACGGAGGAGATGCAGTAAAGCAGCGCACTTCGTTTCAGTCATCACTCCTCTTCATGTATTCCTCCTGTCATTGAGTTTTTTTGAGAGCATCCTCACCTTAAATGAGACACTGTGCCGACAAATTAGTATCCCTGAAAATGAAGTTCAACACACGCACGCACGCACGCACGCACGCACGCACGCACGCACGCACACACACACACACACACACACACACACACACACACACACACACACACACACACACACACACGATCTGCAGAGTCAAACTAAAAGAGAACAAATAGAAACACTCGACAGTTTTGTTTCTCTAATTTGCATTGACCGGACATAATTACCTCTATTGATGCAGTTTAAACTGTTCAGCAGATGAAGAGTAAAATCTATTCAGAAAACGTTGGTCCCCAAAAGGATTTAAAGTACTTTCTTTACCAGGCAGTATCTGTCGGCCTGAGTCTGTATTTCTATTCATGTGATAATTACTGCGTCTTGCAGGGCTTGAATTAATTTTTCACCGCCAGCAGCAGAGCGAGGACACAGAGGAGACGACTTAAAGGCTGCTGGTTCAATTCCTCGAGTTAAACACAAATAAAAAGCTTTTCTGTGTTTTTTGACTCATATATTACCCAGATCTCTCCATTTTCCTGCCTGCCCCTCTTTTAATTAGCCGATATTGCTGATAATGCAAACTCAGCATTTCTGCAGACTCAATGGTTTCCTTCCAAGTTTCCCAATTAAACAAAAAAGAACAGTAACTCCAGTCTATTCACCTTTGCCACTCTTTCAAACATTGTAAATCACTGACACTCATTAAAAGCCTCAGCTCGCAGGCTGCTGTTCCTGTAAGGCTTTTAATGTGAAAAGTCTGCAGGAAGTGCTTACTCATCAATGAAAGGTATGTTTATGACTGCTGAGTATTTGAATAGTCACTCAAGCTTATGTGAAATATTTGCACCTTTAGTTACACTGAGCCGTTTTTAGCTCTGGATTCTAATTGGCTGCTGCACAAACATCACTTGCTGCAGCTCCATATTAGTATGTAAATGCCTCCAGGCTTGAACTCAATACTTTGAAACGTCAGTACGTAACGGTCACCAAAATGTACATTTGCAGCAGGAATTAGTTTAGGGTAGAGTGTTAATCATTGATGGATCCAAATGAGAAAAATAAGAAAGGTAAAGAAAGATGTGAGCGCCATGCAGAGAGTTAAGGTTGATAAAACTGTCTGAATGCTAAGAAATCCAGATAGAGCTCCCACTTCTTCAGAAATTATTTGATCTGAAATCTCAGCTGAAGGACACTGACGGCAGGCAATAATCTGCAAATAAAACTGCAGTAAGTAGGAGGCACGTTTCATCTTTAGATTAGTATTTCAGGCAGAGGACTCGCACCTGCATCATCCATTTACCATTATATTCCCCCGGCGTGTTCTTCCTGCCTCATTAATCCAGCAGAGTCATTGTTCAGAGAGAAATAAGGGCTGTATTGTACCTGCCTGAGCTTGAAATTATTCTCTCACTTCATCCAAAACATCAAAACATATCCATTCACTGCGCAACAACCTGCAGCTCCGACGCTGAGGGCTCCAGGAGAACTCGGAATGAAAACAGAGCTTGTGTTATTAATTGTGTCTGGCTTTCTGTTTTACCCATCAAGTCATAGAAGTATGAGGTATCGCACTCACCAGGCACTGTGTCGATACACTCTAAATATCCCTATTAATATGAATATTTTAATCAAAGAAGGAAAAATAGCTCATTGGCATCAAAGCGGGATGAAACCAGCTCCAATTAGGTCTCAGTTTGGGGAATATGTTCTCCTCTCCTCTTATAATAATGTATGAAATGACATGAAAGGAGTCTCTGGTGCTGATGGAGTCACACATGATTATGATCCGAGTCTGTAGCTCCCCTCAGCTCTCTGGCTACAGCTTCATGATGTGATGCTCTCCCAAATATTAAACAGTTTGGATTTTTCTGCATTCAGCAAGTGCTCAGTTTTCGATTTTAGAATTGGATAATTGCTTCTTCTTTTTTTAATGTGGTGATATAAACCAAATATATCGGCTCTGCCAAAGAGAAGAAAATATCTATGGACCCACGTTTAACGAGGAAAAATACCCAGAGTAAACGGATATGTCAGGTACAGCAGCTAAATCTATCACACTCCAGAACATTAATGTCACATAAAACCTTGAACTTTATAGTCTGTGTCATTTAACACTCTAAAATCACACATTAAAAAAACCTGCAGACATGACATGCAAATGAATGCATTAGTGCCAATACCTGCAGTACCTCTAGTTTCCACATGAGGCTCCAAAAGTGAGTCAGTCTCCAGAGACTGATGGATAATATGTTAAAATATGTTAATATGTTAAAATGTCCAACTTTACAGCTGAGATAAAAACCTTCAGAGCCTCAATGATGCATTGAGTTTTTCCTTTGCAGTCACCTTTCTCACTCACTATGTATTAACAGACCTCTCTGCATTGAATCATATCTGTTATTAATCTCTGTCTGTCTTCCACAGCAAGTCTCTATCCTGTTTTCCTTCTTCCACCCCAACCGGTCGCAGCAGATGGCCGCCCCTCCCTGAGCCTGGTTCTGCTGGAGGTTTCTTCCTGTTAAAAGGGAGTTTTTCCTTCCCACTGTCACCAAAGTGCTTGCTCATAGGGGGTCATATGATTATGTATCTACTGTACAATATAAAGCGCCTTGAGGCGACTTTTGTTGTGATTTGGCGCTATATAAATAAAATTGAATTGAATTAATACAAAAAACTGTTTTGACCTCTATGGATGGTTTCCTCCTTCAGAACAACAGTAGTGGAGAAAACCTTTTATTCAACTCTCCTGTTTGAGTTACATCGAGGTTTAAAGCTATGCATTAATATTGCCGTGGCCACTTTCACAGACAGGCTGGTGCCGACAGGGCTAGCTGCTGTCAGCTCTGCATCATCGTAGCTAGTTCATCCAAGTTTACACAGCACATTGAACATGTTTTATCAGTCATTAAGAAAAGCAAAGGCCCAAGGTTAGCAGTACCCTCAGGTTTACCCACAGTTTTATTAATTTTCCATCCATTTGTATTTTTCAGCTGGTTATTGACGCCCCACCTGCAGCGGCTCATGTCCCACAGTTTGAGAAATGCTGCAGTACGTAAAACTTTAAATATATTTTTACTTAAACAGCTGTAATCCACTAACTGGTGATTGCTGATATATTCAAAGAGGTGTGACAGTTTTGCAAACAACACATAATGACTCTTTAAACCAGACAAACCAGCAGAATAAAGAACCCTAAAGAAGGATGCAGGTTGCATTCCAACTCACCACGTCTAAGAAGGTGTTCTCCAGGGACCTGTACTCAGGTGAAGTCTTGTTGAAGAGGTCCTCAGAGAAGTCCATGTTGGTGACGCGCAGGCTGAAGAACACCACCAGCTCCCGGCCGTGGCTGGCCGTGGTCATGGTGGGAGTGGTTAGGTATCTCAGTGGAGGTGTGGCCGTGGTGACAATGGTCCTGTGTTCCTCCTGCACAGACAGGAAGCCGCTCCCCTCTTCTCCCTTTTCCAGGAGCTCATTTGGGTCTGTGGCCACCACGCTGGTTTGATCCAGCTCCACAGCCAGGTCCTGCACAGCTTCTTCCACCATGTCTTCGGTAGCATCCGGCGGGGTGGTGGGGCTTCCGCCTTCTTTTTTTATGTAGCCTCCCAAGTCTTCATCAATAATGACGACAGCTGGCTCGCTTTGCTCTGACTCCACCTCCGGCTCAGCGCTATCACCCTCAGGAGACTCAGTAACAATGGGGACTTCAGATTCCTCTGCTACCTCAAAGAGTCCAGAGTCAATTGTTGGGACGGGTAAAAACACTTCAGAAACATCGACAGAAGCTGCCGGAGGTGTAGGCAGTGAGTCTGAAGCTGGTGGTGCTGTCACACTGATGTCTGTTTCTGGGGATAAATTACTTTTTTGTGTCTCCTCTGGCAACTCTTTAGTGGCTTCTGATGTGCCTGTTGTGTCTGCAGCTGCCACTTTGAAATTTCAGGCAAAAAGGATTAATTAAGTCATGAGTGCACACAAAGGATTTCAACAAATTACCAAAATGTGCCTGTATACATACATAATAAATTCATACAGCTAATGCAGAATCCTCACTTCTGCACTAAGATAAAATCTTACAGAAAAGATCCATCTGATGGAGTCTTTAATAATCAAAAAATAACCCACAACTTTTCATGCAGCACAGACACATTGCACAGTCTGCACTGAAATGTAGGGAGATCACATTTTGGTTTGTACACGGCTCTAAAATTATATAATCAATCCATCAGAAAACATGTAATCATCTCACTTCCATCTCATTTATAATTACTGTAATTCGCCCATATATTATACTCTTTATAGGTTTTACAAAAGAAACACTTAAGTAATGTAACAAGTAGTGTAGTGTAGTGTAGTGAAGCGAACTGATTTCTCCGGCGAGTAATTAAGTACTGCATTACTTTTAAGGAAAGTAAAAAATTATGTGTAATAAAGTACTTTTTTGAATAACAACCCCAACACTGCTCTTCACACCTGCTCACCTGTGATATGAGAGATCGTCTCCAAGTGTGAATTGCCTTTTGTCGTTTCTGTCATTGTGGTGGAATTGACTTCATGCTCCACCTGAACGTCTACACTCTCTACATCCTCCTCGTTGTAAAAATGATCAATGATGGGATAGTCATGGTCAGGTTCGCCTACATCTTCGCTGGAAGGTTGGACTGGTATGACGGGTAAATTATGCTCCTCTGCTGGGTGATGATAGTCAGTTCTGACAGGATACAGGAGGTTTTTATCTTCAATGACCTGAACAGCATCCTCTCCAAAAGGAAGGTTGTCCACACCATCCAAGGAGGGCAGGATTTTAATTGATTCGGCAGGTGGCTCAGTGGCATCTATTTTAGGTTCTGGTTCTAACATCTCTACTACCCCCTCACCTGGATCCGATTCTAGGCCATGAAGATGCTCCCCTTCTGATTGTTGGACTTCCTCTATTACCTCTTCTTTAGATTCTGGCTCTGAGACTTCTGGTAGCTTTTCCTCTGGTGGTAAACTGTCAGCTTTGCCTTTGACCGGTTGAGAAGCTTCTTTTGGTTTTGGGCTTTCAGCAACCTTCACTTGTTCCACGACTTCTTCAGATTGTGGTAGTGGGACCTCAGTTACATCCAGTACTTCTGATTCTTTCCCAGGTAATGGTTCGTATGGTACCTTTTTCATCTCTACCACCGACTCAGTCGGTTCTGGTACTTCTTCTTGCTCCTTTTCTGATTCTGCAGTCCCAACTTCCACAGGTGCCATTTCTGTTACTTTGGGCACTTGGGTTTCCCTTGTCGGTGCAGTTTCTGGTTCTGCAGTTTCTTCTGCTGGAGATTTAACTTTTTCTACCCGCAAAACCTCTTCCTCCTTTCTTTCGACATCTTTATCATCTCGTGCTGGACCCTCAGAAACCTCTTCTTCTGCTGGTTTCACATCTGCTGGCTTTTCCTGAATTACTTTTGCTTCAGGTTCAGAGGCCTCTGGCACTAGTTTTTCTGATCCTGTGGCATCAACCACCTCTCCTTTTGGTTCTGAAACATCTTCTACACCTGTGAGTTGTGACTCTTCCTCTGGTTCTTTAACACCCCCCACATTTGGCTCAGGCTGCAAATTTGGAATTACATTTTCGTCCATTTTTTTAATCTCTTCTGTAATTTTTGCTTTTTCCTCTTCTGGTTGTAAAACACTGGGCTGTTCATGCAGTGCTTCTTCTGTCAGATCTTTGACGGTGCTTTCTTCTGCTTCTGCCTTGGGCTCTGAAAATTCAAGGTCCTTCTCTTCAATACCTAGAGTAGTAATTACTTCTGTAATTACTTTTTCTGGCTCTGAAACAGCAACTTCTTGAGATTCTACTATAAACTCTTCCCCTGGCTCTGAGTCTACAGGCACTTTTGTGTCTGGTTTTGCATTTTCAGCTACTTTGTGACCTGGCTCTGAGGTTTCAGCTGGCTCTGAAACTTCAGGCACTTCATTATCTACTTCAGAAACTTCAGGTACTTCTTGACCTGGCTCTGAAGGCGCAGGTACTTCTTGAACTGGCTCTGAAGGCGCAGGTACTTCTTGACCTGGCTCCGAAAGTGCAGGTACTTCTTGAACTGGCTCTGAAGGCGCAGGTACTTCTTGAACTGGCTCAGAGGGCGCAGGTATTTCTTGACCTGGCTCAGAAGGCGCAGGTATTTCTTGACCTGGCTCCGAAAGTGCAGGTATTTCTTGACCTGGCTCTGAAGGCGCAGGTATTTCTTGACCTGGCTCTGAAGGTGCAGGTACTTCTTGACCTGGCTCCGAAAGTGCAGGTACTTCTTGAACTGGCTCAGAGGGCGCAGGTATTTCTTGACCTGGCTCAGAAGGCGCAGGTATTTCTTGACCTGGCTCCGAAAGTGCAGGTATTTCTTGACCTGGCTCTGAAGGCGCAGGTACTTCTTGACCTGGCTCCGAAAGTGCAGGTACTTCTTGACCTGGCTCCGAAGGCGCAGGTATTTCTTGACCTGGCTCTGAAGGCGCAGGTACTTCTTGACCTGGCTCTGAAGGCGCAGGTATTTCTTGACCTGGCTCAGAAGGCGCAGGTACTTCTTGACCTGGCTCAGAAGGCGCAGGTACTTCTTGACCTGGCTCAGAAGGCGCAGGTACTTCTTGACCTGGCTCAGAAGGCGCAGGTATTTCGTGACCTGGCTCAGAAGGCGCAGGTACTTCTTGACCTGGCTCAGAAGGCGCAGGTACTTCTTGACCTGGCTCAGAAGGCGCAGGTACTTCTTGACCTGGCTCAGAAGGCGCAGGTATTTCGTGACCTGGCTCAGAAGGCGCAGGTACTTCTTGACCTGGCTCTGAAGGCGCAGGTATTTCTTGACCTGGCTTTGAAGGCGCAAGTACTTCTTGATCTGGCTCCAAAGGCCCAGATACTTCTTGATTTGGTTTTGAGGCCTCGGCTACTTCATGACCTGGCTCTGAAACTTCAGGCACTTCATTATCCCTTTCAAAAACCTCATATACTTCTTTTTCTAAATTTGAAACTTCAGGCACTTCTCTGTGTGGTTTCGAAACCTCAGCTACTTCTTGGTCTGGCTCTAAAACTTCAGGCACTTCTTTTTCTGGTTCAGAAACCCCATGTACTTCTTTTTCAACTGATACTTCAGCTACTTTTTCATCAGGGTCTGCAACAGTTGCTCCTAGTTTGTCAGGTTCTTGAAGTTCATCTACCTTGGAAATTTCAGCTACTACTTCTTTTAGTTTAAACACATCAGCTGATTCTTTGACTGTCTCTGAAACTTCAGATACTTCTTTGACTGTCTCTGAAACTTCAGATGATTCTTTGACTGTCTCTGAAACATCAGATACTTCTTTGGCTGACTCTGAAACTTCAGATACTTCTTTGACTGTCTCTGAAACTTCAGATGATTCTTTGACTGGCTCTGAAACTTCAGATACTTCTTTGACTGTCTCTGAAACTTCAGATGATTCTTTGACTGTCTCTGAAACTTCAGATGATTCTTTGACTGTCTCTGAAACATCAGATACTTCTTTGACTGTCTCTGAAACTTCAGATGATTCTTTGACTGGCTCTGAAACTTCAGATGATTCTTTGACTGTCTCTGAAACATCAGATACTTCTTTGGCTGACTCTGAAACTTCAGATATTCCTTCAACTGTCTCTGAAACTTCAACAGTTGCCTGCAAAACTTTGAGCGATTCTTCATCAGGTTCAACTGCCAACCCACTTTCTGGTTTGAGCAGGCCCTTTTCATTTTCCAACTCTGAAACATCCTTTGTTTCTGAAATATCACCAGCATCGTGGGTTTTAGAGACACCCAAATGTACCTCCTCTTCTTCCTCTGGAAGAACATTTTCTTCTTCGTCTTCATGAAGTATCACTGTTGGCTTTGTGGGTGGCTGGTCTGTTATGGCGGAGACTGTTGTGATGGGGAGTCTAACATCAGGCGCCTCCTTTGCAGCCGGAATTGTAGTGAATATAATATTAGCGGTTGGGGTAATCTGAACAGTGTCCAATCTAGGACCTTCTCTGTCGTCACCAACAGGACTCAGGTCTCCCTCTGGTATCAGGTTAGGAGACAAACTGACGTAGGGAGCATCTGTCTCCAGCTCAAGAAGTGCAGGAGGGGTGGGAATGTAGTCTCGCACAAGTTTACCGGTTTCATCATGATGAATGGTTTCAATCTCATGTGTAATGATCAGCAATTCTTCTCCCTTCCCCTCTTCCTTTACTGGCCCGGGTTCACTCACATAAATCGACTCATCAGTAACGTCCTCCGAGCCTGGGAGTTGATCGCTGCCCTCTGCCACCCCACTGGTCACTGCTGTCGCATCATCATCTGGGACTGCTGTTGGGTCAAGCAGGATCTCCAGGGCATTTTCCTTCTCCATGGGGGTGAGGGAAACTGCCGGCCAGAGTTTGTCAAACTCTGGCTCCACAGTGGAAATTTCCAACTCGTTGTGTGAATCAGGCTCGCTGGACTGTGGAAGGCATGTTGGCAAAAATGAAAACAAAACAAAAAAAAACAAAAAAAAAACTATTAGACAACTTTAATTTACAATATTTAAGTCTTAAGGATTGTATTTAAACATGTTACCAATCACACTGAAAGCTGTACAAGACAACACAAACAAAGACTGCTCTAGTGTGACCTGCACAGTTCTGGAGATCAGTTGTCTTCAATTTAATAGAACGTGATGGATAGAGAGCACTGCAGGCTCTATGGGGTTTCATCTGGGGTGGTCTCTCTTTAAAATAAGCCAACTACAGTTTCATTAACCATTATAATGGTCTTACCTGATTCATTACTCCAACTGAAGCGGTGGCTCTCAATGCTGGTAGGAGGATCTTTTCTATGACATTAAAAAAAAGCAGGTTGAAATCAGATAAAACCAATCAGTTACTCATATTTCTCAAAATCTTGTAGTGGAATTATACACCAAGCCTTAAATGCTTTAACTAAATAGAAATAGCTGATTGTCCAAATTAGGAGTTACGTAAAAGTTTCCACCAGATGCTCCAGGTATCACTGAGCCCAAAATTCTCAGTGGAACCACAATGTCATAGAGCTCCAGGGAGCCTGATTATGTAAGGTTTTCTATGTTTACAATTGGCCAGTACAAAACTGAATTAAAGTGAAGCTCTTTAATTCAGTTCCTCATTTTTAATTCAGATAAACGAGGCTTATTTAAAAGAAAGTGTCAGATGGGACGTTTTCGACTGTTTTCTGAGAATTCACTGGAGAAGTCTTTATGAAAGGTGTTTTTTTTGTTACAGACTGTAGCTGTGAATCCTTCTGTATTAAAATAATGTTCTAACATCGTTCTCGTTGAAGACTGAACAATGCCGGTGTTCACATGTTCTAAATAATCATTTGGGTGAAACAAATTTAGGTCCTGAAGAAATTTTTTAGCTTTTGAAGGGCCTGGATCACAGAGGACGATCTGAGACAGCTGTGTCACAGTAGCTGGATGTTGCCCATGCCGTCTAAAAAATGCAAGTAGAGCTGTTCATGACTCTTTACATGCAACTTATTTGTGCGATGACCATATAAATGAAACCAAAGAGTGACCTCTGTGGAGAGACGTTACCTGGTTCAAAGTTAATTGAATCCAGGTCGACTGGAAGGGACGCCTCCTCACGCAGAGCCTTGGTCACCATTTCCCTGAGTGCAGAGTTGGCTGAGGAAGACTTGGGTGTGTCAGTCGCATTCTCTGAAATCTCAGAGGTGATTTGAGGGGAACTGACCTCAAAGACCAGAGAGTAGTGCACCGAGATTCCTCCAGGCCTGAAAGAGGAAATATTATCCTTTTTATTTTTTAAAGATGGCAAAACAGACATGAATATGGGGAGCAGATGAGGGATGACATTCAGTTTCATGGGTAGGTGGGGCAGAGACTCTACAGGGTGAGCTGTGTCAGGGTCAGGAGATACTGCCTCTGAATCTTCTCACTAACCGCGCTGATCAATAAATGTCTGAACTCTGCAAATACAGGTCGACTGTTATGGAGATTTTGTGCTTCTCAGCTTTTGTTTCGTCAGTCCTGTAACATCGTGTTTTAACATAATGCTGCAGATTTCATCGTGATCTCTGCTACGGAGTGTCCTTTGGCAGAAATATCCGCTGTCTTTAAAGCAGCTGAGGATGCATAGGTGGCAAAAATCTCAGATTGGCACATTTGTGAATTGCACTAAATTTTAGATGCCTGGTCTGTTTCGCTTGTTACTCTCTGATTGGATTTAGGCAATAAAAACTACTAACTACAAACTATGAGTTTGCGCTCATGTATGCATGTGAGATCACAGACACTAAAGGACAGCTTTGACAAAAGGAGCCGACATATGGGAAAGAGTTTCACATACATAGTTAAAAGGTTGCACTGAGAAACACTACTTTTAGGCATTAATATCTGAAGCTACACTTCAAAAACAAGAAGAGAATATTGAGCTGCATCAATATTCTGCATCGCTATCATCATCAGCAGAGAATAAGCTGATTTGTTAGATGGGACAATTAGAATGCCGATGATGTGAATTTCTTTGTTTTGAGTGAACTGACGAAGTGAAAGCACTTCTTCTTTAGGCCGCGAGATGGTTCTCCATTTGGAACTTGTAAATCACCAGGTTGGTTTTACACTTACTTCCCTCTTATCGCTGTTTTTTGTCTCCTCCACAGACTGTACATAAAGGAAAGGCGTAGTGATCTCCGCCCTAACACACCTTCCACCTTATTTGTCTTGTTGAATCCAATAATAATTACAATAATAAACTTCTTATATTCAAACAACCTAGTGGCACAGACTCATCAGTCACAGATAAATGAGTCCATGCTTCCCCTACCAACGCCAGTCACATGGTCCATTTGAGCACTTCACTAAAATAAGTTTTGTTGTACGTTGTTTGAGTATTTCTACTCCGCTGTATTGTGGTTGTAAACACTCTACTTTGCACTCCATTTATTTATTTACTACAGATTTGAAAACAAATGTACTCATGCATGGTAACATATCGCTCTAAAGCTAAATCACATTTATGATTCTACATAATCTGTACTTTTATTTTAGGTACTAAACATATTTTTATGACTTTTCCTTAAATAAGAGACTGAATACTCTTGTCACTCCTTCGTTTTGTAGAAAGTTACTGTTTTTAATACCTGTGATTCACATGTATTTCTGCAATCCTCCGTGGCTGGCTAACTGAATGAACGCCAGTATAACGCGCTTCCTTTTTCCATCTTTTATGTACAGTCTGTGGTCTCCAGCTACCCCTGACTAAAACATCTGGCTGCTCAAAACATCTTTAAGACTTGAAAACCAAAACAAGCAGCTTAAAGAGGCTAAAATCTCGAGGGGACGCGGTCAGTCAGCCGTAGGTTTGTGAGGTCTTCGTTACGTGTTGTTGTTTGATTTTATTTTTACTGACATGAGTCCAGCTCTTGCTGCTTATTAAGAAGTAAGAACAAGTGTACAGACATGTGAAAATATTCTTGCTCATTGTCATAATTCAAACACTGAGAAAAGTCACTCTTTGCTTTGTTGCAATCTGGCAGGCAGATGAAGGAAGGAGGAGCTGCGAATCCTTCCCGAGATTAGAGGACGAGCTCCCGCTGAGGCCTCACCTCCGTGTTATTGGCCGTGACAGCCCCAGACGCCACAGGGGAAGGCAAATTAATCGGGGGAGCAGCCTGACAATTACAGTATCCACAGGTCTTCCTGTTTCCCTGCTCACCTGTCTTCTCCGACACTGTCACAAACTTCATGAAAAAGCATCTGTGCTCCTTGTGTTCACCTGTAACGCGATTGCGATTCACAGGAAGCTGTCCGCCTGTCTGAGCAGTTATTTGGTCCCCGTGCAGATCTTTTCACTGAGCTGTGTGAACAGTTTGGGGGGAAATAATCCCCCCTCTGTGAGTCTAACTCGGACACAAATAAAAGCTGAGCCGCATGTTGGCAGGAAACTGAACACAAACACACAACAGGAGGCGGATACTACAGGGGATGTTTCATCTCTTGGTGCCATTTACCCGTCAGTGTCCTGGGTCTCGCTTACATTGGGGAGAAGAAAAGAAGGCATTAGAGCTGGAAATGAAAGTGTAACAGAAAGAAAGGCACCACCAGGATGACAAGAGCCACAAGAAATGAGCCATTTGAGTGTCACTTTAAATTCGGCATGAAATGATGTGTATTATGGTGGAGTCTGAAAAAGCCTGTTTCTCTGGGGGAAACATTGTAGACAAAAGAACAACAATCAATGTTAAAGCTGGCAAAAAAACATGCTCAGAATAAAATACAAACTTTAACAATGAACAGCTTAAATAACCTGCTGCATCAGGACCGAGTGGCTCTGACTCCTGCAGTGATTTCTGTAGCAGCGCTTTACATCAAAGGTGGAAAAGTGGGAACAGTGATGGGAAGTAACGGCATTACTAACGGCATTACTTTTTTCAGTAACGAGTAATCAAACTAATTACTATTTCTATCGTTGCAACACTGTTACCATTACTAAGAATGGTAAAACTAAGAATTACCATTTTTCAACAAACAGACGGTTGAAGCTGTGTTCAGCTTACCGCACTTTATATCAGTTGCACGGAAGTAGCTGTAAGTAATCTGGGCGCTACAGCTTTAAGCAGCTGCGCGCGCTCCCACCGACGGCAATCACTTTCTGCCCGACGATCACTTTTTGCACAACACCTGGAGCTAAGGGGGCAAAACAATCGCATGAGTCCTGCTGTTTGACTGAGGAAGCATAAAGTAGTCGTGGTAAGCCAATCACATGACCACTTTAAGATGACAAAGCAACAAGGTGATATTTACCAGTTTTTAAATTGTGTTGATAGGCCACGTAAAACCAGAGTCATGATAAACAATATATACGCTGTGTTTTTTCCTGAATAGTTTCGTCACGTTTACTGTCTAAGGACAGCGCAGCAAGCACTCTCTGCTTATGACCAAGAAAACCAAAAAACAGCCTGTTCGTGTTGGTGGAAAAATGCACCATGTCGACCAATCATAAAATGATATGGCAACATGAGATTTGGTTGTTTAGGGAAGAGGGGAAGTTTTAGTAGTGATGGCGAGAGGAAGAGAGAGAGAGATAAAGACAGCAGAAAGAGAGAGAGAGAGAGAGTTTTGAGATGTGAGAGATTTTTGACGTTTAGCATGTTTGAAGTGTGTAGTTAATGTGTTGTCTTGTGTAGTTAAGTGTGTAGTGTTGTGGTTTTGTGTTGTGTGTCTGAACAATGAGGCGATTGCTGTCTTGGGATCTCACAAAAGTTGAATTCCAACAATTGCAGCAGCTACTTAGTTGTAATCAGTTTTGGGACTAACGCGTTATTAAGTAAAGCGTTACAGTAACTACATTATTATTGTGGTAACGAGCACGGTAACTAGTTATTATGCCAAAACCGGGAACGCGTTACTCGTTACTGGGATTTAGATAGGCTCGTTACTCGTTACTTCGTGTGGTGGCTATCGCGGAGCTTCCACAGATTCAATAACATTAGCAAGTGGTGGAGGCCAGCAGGTGGATGAAGGAAAAGGGAGGCAAGAGGAGAGACCCGAAGCGGCCGCTGGTCCGAGAGTGTCAGGTGAACTGAACTTCAGGTAAGAAGTTATGACCTGCAGTGTATCTGAGTCAGATATGAACCAAGTTTAGGTGGAGTTTATTTTCGTTATGCTGACTTTTTCGTACTGCGTGCTAGCTAGCATGACGGAGTTTCTATACAGCTGGGTGGGTGCTATGTTACTGATGTTGAACTTTATTTTGTTCATAAGGTTAATTATTAGAGTTGCCAACCGTCCCGTAAAAAACGGAATCGTCTCATATTCAGAGAAAATATTACGCTTTTGGTATTGAGGTGAAAAGGAACAGTTTGTCCCGGACTTCAGCTACAATGAAAAAGACACAAAGCTGGAGTTATTCTGTCTTTATGCTGCACAGCTGCCTCTTCTTCTCTCATTCTCTGCCCCTCCCTCTCCTGTTTCTACTTCAGTCATGAAACTGATCAATGATCAGCTGATCGGCTTTTCTCTCTTGTTTATTTATCGCCCACTTTGCGCCAGAAAGAGGAAACCAGCGGATGTCGCGGTAAGACAAATAACACCAGAATCCTTTTCTAAGTAGCTGACAGCTGGTAACTGTGCAGGGGCGGGTCTAGCAAAGTGTTGCCAGGGGTCCATGTAGGGCATTAAAAGGGAAAGGGGGGCACAAGGAAATACTTTCTTATTCTCATTTAAAATGCCTCACTTTTAAAAAAATAATTATCTGAGTCTTACAACAAACAATTGATAGATTGATACATATATACCATCAAAACAGTGTACATCACTGTCACAACAGTGTTTATTTTCATTCAAAGGCTTTATGATTTTTCCTATAATGGTTAAAATGCCCGGGACGATTTTTTTGTCCCAGTCCAGCCCTGTATGCAGCTCATCTGCAGTCTAGTGTTGCCTACATCTTCCGATTCAGAAGGCAGAATTTCCGAGTTCTGAGTACAATCGAAAGCACCACGACTGCAGTTTTTGTGTTGGATGTAAAAAGCAGGCTAGGATAGAATCAGGCGTGGGATTTCTCTCATGGAAATGATTACATTATTTTTTCCTTTAATTGGTAGGTGGCACAGTGCACTTGTGGCAAGTAAGCAAGCTAGAAGACTGGAAATCTTGCTGGGTATCCAGTTACGGAAGCAACACATTAACAAGAGAATTCTGAGTAAAACCAAAGTTACTTTCCCTAGTAACTAGTTACTCTGAAAGTAACGAGTAACTTGAAGTAACTGAGTTACTTTTGATAGAAGTAACTAGTAATGTAACTAAGTTACTAATTTAAAGTAACTTACCCAACACTGGTTGTAATATTACTCTTTCTGGGTCACAAAATAAACTTTTAAGATATTTTGAGGCGTGAATGTAGTTGTGTAAATGTCAGATATCTGCTTGGTTTACAAGACATCACATATTTGCAAAAGTGCTCCGACGTTTTTGGAGATCTGACACCCACCATCTCGAAGCTAACGGGAGGTCGAGACCTACTACAGCCGGGAGGAACACCGCTTTCCTGGCACATCGTGCCTCAACCTCCCGGTCGGCTTCGAGCTGGCGGCCTCCGAAGAATGCGGTTTAGACTTTTGCGAGATCTCGCAAAACTTTTGTGAGATCCCAAGTTTGTTTTGCGAGAACTCGCAAAAGTCTGTCTTAATTTTTTTTTCTCCCATGTCCCTTACGGGGCTCCGTAGTGTGGCATTTTAATGAATGCAGAACACCTGATGGTTATGTCAATAGTTTGAAGTGGTTATAAAAAAAAAGGGTAAACGGTAAATGGCTGCAAATAACTTTTTAACTTTTTAAAAAATTGACAATTTATATTTGCATTTAAAGTTATGAAATATGATTCAATAAACATGTTTGTGGTTGTTAAAAATATAACTTTTTCAACTCAGATTTTATGTTTTTTGTCTGATTTTAGATCAATTGTGTTAATACAGTATGTCAAAATGAAAACATAACTGTAAATTCAGACACGTAAGGATGTGCTGAAAAGATTGATACCAAACAAGGCGAAGTAAATAGTTTTTAAAGGTGAGGCAAAGGTAGTTAAAAATGGCCAATTATACCCTGGACCCCAGAGGGTTAAAGAATTTTTTAAAACGCAATAGTTACTTTTCAAGTAATTAATTACTTTTAATATCTTGTAACTCAGTTACTAACTCAGTTACTTTTCTGAAGAAGTAACTAGTAACTATAATTAATTACTTTTTCAAAGTAACTTGCCCAACACTGCATGTGAAAGCGTTTAATGAGACTTCTTCAAGAAGTCCTCTTCACAGTCACATATGCTCAGAGACACAACGGCGCCCCCTGGTTGGTGAACAGTTGCTTGGTGCAATTGACCTCAAACAGTACAGTGAAGCACTAAAATCCTTCTCATAGTTGCTTTGGTTACAAGCAGGTTGTCACGAAGATGCCGACCTGTCTGCAAACACTCGGAGACTCAGTGAGCAGCAGTGAAACATGCAGGATTACCAGTGGTGTCTACGGTGACATTCTCAGAGTTTTGGGGTTGAAGCTGAGGTACCGGGTGGTGAAACTGGTCTAGAGGTGCACGTGAGGATGAAAGGTGAATATAAGATTTATAACCACAGATGTCTGCACAGGCGTGGGAATGCTAGCCCGCAATAACAGAGTCACAAACAAAGCAAAGTGCTGATCATCTGAGTCAGAAAATGAAATGAGCAAGTGTTACTTTTATGTGCAGCCAGTTTGGTGGCAGGGTCGTCCAGGTGAAGTATGTTATCGGAGATAATTTCATTCTTTGGTTTTTAAGGAAGCTAAAACAGGCAGGATGCACAGACATCTGTGTGTGAAGGAACAGCATTAATCGATTACTCTTACATCAGGTCATATTGTGGTTAGAATAAATGCCCCATGCTGCTGCGAGGTGGCTGTACGGGAGGCGTCTTGAATAATTTTGCTTCGCTAAATGTTAGAAAAGCTCATAATCGTATTTGGCGCCTTGGTCAAGGGCTTTATGTGGACGTGAAAAAACCATATCAGGCATATATTTGTGATTGAGCCTTGGTGCGCTCGGTGAAACTGAATTCGAAACGCTTGGATTATAGAATCATGCAAAACAAAGCGCTCTGTGACGAACGGTTGAATGTTTGCTTAATTCATTCCTGTTTGACTGATTTCAAACCAAGTTTTTTTTCCTAAACGGTTAAAAATGACTTTGTTTTTGAGGAAAAACTATAATAATATTTTCTTCCCCCGTCAGGTTTCGATGCTGGCCCGCTGTCACTGCTTATAAACTGGAAACGCATCCAGCAGAGATAAATAATCTTTCCATTCAGTCTTGTTAGTAGTGGCACGAAACATTCGCCTGCGGCGGTGTCTGAAACAATCCGACTCACAACCGGCCTCTTATCTATTCACAGGCCGCCCACGCCAACTGATCTGCTCGTTTCAGATGTGATGAAATTATCGAGCCTCGCTGGATTGCCTCGCTGCCACCACCACCACACTGGAGAGATTTGATTACTCAGATGTATGCTTCACGATTCGAACTCACCTGATACCCAGCACATGGATGGATCTAAATCCAGGAAGTTTATCAAAGACATGCTGCATCTGCAAAGGAAAGAAACAAACTTCTTTATACCGTCGTCACCCTCTTCCCGCTCCAACATAATCAGTTCTGGGCCACCAAACAAGAGCCAGCGTGTGAACATGCACAAACACCGCATGAATGGGAAACCCCCATTGATATCTATCTTTGGGCGAGTTAAGCACCTGGACACTTATGACATAATCGTCTTTAAGAGCTCCATCAGGCAGCATCCCGCTGCGCCTGGCGTGACTTTAAAGGACCCAGCTGCCTTTCTTTAGCATCAGAAAAAGAGAAAATAACTTTGAAGGACTCGATTTCTCAGCAGGGGACACGACATGACTCGCAGCAAGGAGCCCAGAGCAAGGAGACAAAAGGAAAACCCTCGTAGGGAGAGCGGGCTGGGGGTAATCTTCTCCCTTTCTCTGAACCCTGACCTCGCTGCCCTGTGGTGTAAGCTTCTTTACTATCAGCCTGGACCAGCAGCGCCGGCACAGACGGACGCTGATAGAGGAAGAGGAGGAGGAGGAAGGGCAGGAGATCAGACTGTCACAAGCGAAGCTCGTTCAGAAACTGAGAAATAAAGATTTAGTTCTTTGATTAAAAGTGCAGACTGAGCCTGATGCAGCAATGCAGAATTAACCAATCAGAGTTATTTAATTCTTCCGTTGCAGCCGTTGTAAAGAGCGAGACCCAGGAAGAACAAGGTCATTACACGAAGAGTGCCTCCCACCTCAACCCCTCAGAATCAGCTGATGTTTTTACAGCAACTTGAGCCCAGATCTTCCCCTCATATGTTGGTTGAAATTTGCTGATTTGTCATTATTTTTCCAGCGTTTCTCAGTGTTTGGCAGATATCCACAAGAAAGTGTCAGTGTGGAAAAACACGTTTAAACTACTTGTGTATGATATCCAGTAACCAGCTCTGAACATCAATGTCATGGGATATATCATAGTTTAAATAAATTGCACCAGTTTAACACAGAGGACCTGAAAAGAGTGCTGGTACCCTGGATGTTTGATATTTTCTGATAATTTTCTGAGGAAAACTGCAGAAAAAGTGAACTTTAAACGAGTTTCCACATGGTGGAGGACCCAAATGCAGACACGCGAAACAAAACCTTTAACAGAAAGCGAGCCGTTTATTGTGGCTGATAAAAAGTACAAACCAAACAGCTAGGCAAAATCAATTTGACCCTAAAAGAAAAAGCCTAAAATGAGAAAACTAGAAAGTAAACATAAAAAACCTTGAACACGGAAACCTGGGGAGATTACGTAAATACCTGAAAGCACAAAACCTTGGAAACATGGCATGAACATAACAGATGACCTGACAATAAATGAATAACAACAGACTACATAAATACACAAGAGGGTGACGAGGGAAACGAGACGTAAACTGGGAGCTTGACACGAGAGACAGAGAGGGAGTGAGACATGACGGGCTGAAGAAACATACATGGATACACATGACAGACAGGGGAGACATGGAACAGAGCACAGGGAGGACACATGTAAACAAGAAGGGTTGATGAGAAAACTGGACCAGACAAATGAAACTAAACATACAGCAAATGCTAAGAAAAACTAACATATTCCAAACACAAAGAATTCACAAAAAGACGATAACCTCAAAATGCTGGGTCATAATCACTTTGTCTTTTGCAGTTTAGGGAGCTTAGGTTTATTTTCCCACTTCTCTCTATTGGTTTGAGTGAGGTAGTTTTTTTTATTCTCATCAGTAGAGGTTGGAAAAAAAGGAATCAGGAGGTCTCACCTGGTCCTGCAGGTGTTGTGCCAGGTCGATGTACTGAGGGGAATCCGGGTCATCCAGCAGCTCTCTGTAACCCGGATCCACCAGGTCGATACTGAACTCCACGATCTGCTCCACCGGACTATCTGGGACGACGTTTGGAAGCTCCGGGTCCTTCAGGACGGCAAACGAGACAAATGAGAGGCGCTAAAAAGGGACAGCTTACGTGCGTCTCTTCGTTATGCTTTAACATTTTAATTTGCATTTCCAAATACATGAAACTGACTGGTATCAGAGAAAATAACAAATCTGCTTGTGTGAATAGAACCACATATGCAGACGAGAAAAAAGAAACGATAGAGCGGGAAATTCAGGCTGAAAGCTCTTTTTATGATTCATATTTCAACAACCATAAGGATCAAAAGGAAGTTTTCATACATCCAAGCACAACAGGAAATAGCGTATCTCTTTGTTTATGTTTGAAACTAAAGCAAAGATATTCCATAATGAAAGTATGAGGAAAAAAATGGCTGCAAACATGAAATAGGCTCGTACCTGTATGTTTAACGCTCCTGTAGGCCGTGAAAGAGCAACGACCTCACTGCTGCGGTCATTTCAGAGAACAGTCAGCAGCGAAATGACGCCATGTTCCCTGCTTTAAAGGAGTTTGATGTCAAATGTCAGCCCGGGCTTTTTGTCCTCCTCCTCTCACCGTAACCATGAATAGGTCAGTGGTGTGAAAAAGCAGTAATTATCTGAGGGGGAGGAGTGAGGCGCTTAACAGCTCCACCTGTGCAGCAGGTAAACCCGCTGTCTGCAGACTGAAGGTCATGTGATCCTTCTCCAACAAACACAGCTGCCAACGTGCACATCTTTCAGGTTTTTGCAAAGCTGGCTTTTTCTTTTATTAGCAACTGTTTCACTGAAATGAGCTGAAAAGAAATTGATGTGACTAAAAATAAGTGCAAAAAACTTCACTGGCTGAAAACTGGCTGAGGTGTTAAGTGAAGTGTGAATGAAGTTTGTGCCTCCGTTCATCTTGTGTTCAGCTGGTGATTATCAGAAAACCTCCATCTGACGTCTGATGTGCAGTCGAGGACATTTCAAGAACAACCAGAGGAAAGCTAAAGGAAGCACGAGGACCACAGAAGAATTAAATGTAAGAATCTGTCACTCGATGGAATTTGACAAAGTAATAACTGATCCCAGCACTGTGAACAGTTTTTAAAAAACTAGACACCACCAGGTCCCGTGGATGTGATGGGACTTTCTCCTAAACACTGTGTCTGCTGTTGTGACTCCAGCTTGTAGTCTGTTGTTTCGGCTCTCAGCTGACTCAATCTTCATCCCTAAAATAATGAGACCCGTAGCTCTAACATAACCATGATGAAATGCTTTGTTTGCATTCTGGTAGAGATGCTGTGGAGTGAAGCAGAGATCTGATGATGCTTTGATGGGTCTGAGCTCAGCGTTAAACACCAGCCTCCCTCACAGTCTCCTAAACAACACGACACACAAAGGTGTGTATTTTTTATATAATTAAAAAACAGCAGCAGGTGGAAAGTAACCTGGCTGTTTCACTCGTGCAGGAGTACAGGACACCCCCCCCAGGGTTGTGTGAGCTCTCTCCTTCCTGCAGTATACAAACAAGCTTGTGATTCAATTCTCAGATCATATAGAAATTCTGTTTGCTTATATAAGAGAGAGGGCAGGGACGCTGCTTTGGTGGGAGGGCAAAACCAAATGTTAAATGTAAATGAAACCGAGGGAAGATCGCTGATCTGAGATCAGGCGCTGACCTTGGTTGTCAGTTAAAACCGGTTTGAAGCGTTGTTGTTGCCCCTTTTTTAAAGAAGGCTAACAGCACAGCGGGAGGATATTATTTTATAAGGGACCTATTGCATCTATTATCAGTTTTGGTATTACGTTTGGTAACCTGTCTGTTGAGCTCAGATCACAAACTCAAAATCTGATCAACAGGGCTGCAAATCTGGGCTCTGTGTGGATCTGATATCATGTTTATTTTAGGCCATGTGCTCCC
The DNA here is from genome assembly GCF_057382095.1 of Aulonocara sp. 'chitande type north' Nkhata Bay. Classification (NCBI taxonomy): domain Eukaryota; kingdom Metazoa; phylum Chordata; class Actinopteri; order Cichliformes; family Cichlidae; genus Aulonocara; species Aulonocara sp. 'chitande type north' Nkhata Bay. The sequence continues at coordinate 25,434,471 of NC_141358.1, forward strand.
TTGTTTGTCCGAGACAATAAAGTCTAATCAAATCTACCTTCTTCTTTTCCCACAAAGGGAATCCCGAGCTACTTCCTCCTGCTTTTCCTGGTGGACCCCAAGGCATCCCCAGGTCAGAGGCGATATAATCTGGGTGTGCGGATTTTATCCACTGCAGTGTTACCCTGAGCAAGCCTCTCCAATTCCCACTGAAGGTCACTGTTGACTGAAACCAGGAGGACATTGGAGGACATCAGAGGGCTGGTGGTTTACGTGCCACCTTCGTTTTAGCACTTTGTTTTGCTTTGTTCTTAATCACCTTTTTCACCGTCTTCTTGTTTTCACACTACACTACACAAACGCTGTGGGAATAAGAACGAGGTGGATTATGCTGGTGCAGGAACCGGAGGGCTCACTGTTGTTTTGGCTCGGACAGACGTGAAAGAAGACAAAACCGATCTTTGTGCTTGTCTTATTTATCGATGTAGCGTTAAAAAAGAAAATCTTTGCTTGTGATTTGTCCACAGTGCGACGTCATCCCTGCAGTGGGTCATACAGCGGGACAATGATCCCAAGCAACAGCAGATCTCAGAACGGCTGAGAGAGAAAAGAATCGAGGTGCTGCGACGGTCCAGACCTCAGCCTGACTGACATGCTGTGCTCAGAGAGCTGTGCACAGACAAATACTGCAAACCTCAATGAACTTATGCAACACTGTGAAGAAGAGTGGGCCAGAATCCCTCCACAGTGACATGAGAGGCTGATAAATCACACAGAAAATGATTACTTCAGCTTATTGCTGGTAAAAGTGGTTCTACTCCATCATCAGAGTAAATTAGTTTTCACAGGACTGGTTGAAGGATAAACCTTTGAGTTCTCAAGTACGGAGCAGTTAGTAAGCAGCTCTTAATGGGTTACTTACAGGTGATTACAGGTTAAGAAAGAGGACAGAGGGACAGAAGTGATGCCTTTCACTCAAATTAACTGATGTATAATTTCATGAACGCCCCAGCGTGACATTTTCAGCCTGTCAGACACTTGAGCTCCTTCCTCCTTCAGCTTCCTGCGGCAGATAAGAGCGCCAGATTGATACTTCGTATGTAAATGTAAGTGCTCCTCTGTACCTCTTTGAGCTCCTTGGCAGGGTGGCTCGTTTCAGGGGCGGAGCTTGGAGAGGCACTCGTGGAACTGAAGAAGACAGTGGTGCTGGTGACGAGCACTGGGGGCGCTGACGGGGGATCGGTCTGAGCCTCAGGACCTGAAGAGAGACAGGAGCAACGTTAATCTCAGAATAAACCAACTACAATCTACCTGTATAATATATTTGTGTATACAGGGAGTGCAGAATTATTAGGCAAATGAGTATTTTGTCCACATCATCCTCTTCATGCATGTTGTCTTACTCCAAGCTGTATAGGCTTGAAAGCCTACTACCAATTAAGCATATTAGGTGATGTGCATCTCTATAATGAGAACGGGTGTGGTCTAATGACATCAACACCCTATATCAGGTGTGCATAATTATTAGGCGACGTCCTTTCTTTTGGCAAAATGGGTCAAAAGAAGGACTTGACAGGCTCAGAAAAGTCAAAAATAGTGAGATATCTTGCAGAGGGATGCAGCAGTCTCAAAATTGCAAAGCTTCTGAAGCGTGATCATCGAACAATCAAGCGTTTCATTCAAAATAGTCAACAGGGTCGCAAGAAGCGTGTGGAAAAACCAAGGCGCAAAATAACTGCCCATGAACTGAGAAAAGTCAAGCGTGCAGCTGCCAAGATGCCACTTGCCACCAGTTTGGCCATATTTCAGAGCTGCAACATCACTGGAGTGCCCAAAAGCACAAGGTGTGCAATACTCAGAGACATGGCCAAGGTAAGAAAGGCTGAAAGACGACCACCACTGAACAAGACACACAAGCTGAAACGTCAAGACTGGGCCAAGAAATATCTCAAGACTGGTTTTTCTAAGGTTTTATGGACTGATGAAATGAGAGTGAGTCTTGATGGGCCAGATGGATGGGCCCGTGGCTGGATTGGTAAAGGGCAGAGAGCTCCAGTCCGACTCAGACGCCAGCAAGGTGGAGGTGGAGTACTGGTTTGGGCTGGTATCATCAAAGATGAGCTTGTGGGGCCTTTTTGGGTTGAGGATGGAGTCAAGCTCAACTCCCAGTCCTACTGCCAGTTTCTGGAAGACACCTTCTTCAAGCAGTGGTACAGGAAGAAGTCTGCATCCTTCAAGAAAAACATGATTTTCATGCAGGACAATGCTCCATCACACGCGTCCAAGTACTCCACAGCGTGGCTGGCAAGAAAGGGTATAAAAGAAGAAAAACTAATGACATGGCCTCCTTGTTCACCTGATCTGAACCCCATTGAGAACCTGTGGTCCATCATCAAATGTGAGATTTACAAGGAGGGAAAACAGTACACCTCTCTGAACAGTGTCTGGGAGGCTGTGGTTGCTGCTGCACGCAATGTTGATGGTGAACAGATCAAAACACTGACAGAATCCATGGATGGCAGGCTTTTGAGTGTCCTTGCAAAGAAAGGTGGCTATATTGGTCGCTGATTTGTTTTTGTTTTGTTTTTGAATGTCAGAAATGTATATTTGTGAATGTGCAGATGTTATATTGGTTTCACTGGTAAAAATAAATAATTGAAATGGGTATATTTGTTTTTTGTTAAGTTGCCTAATAATTATGCACAGTAATAGTCACCTGCACACACAGATATCCCCCTAAAATAGCTAAAACTAAAAACAAACTAAAAACTACTTCCAAAAAGATTCAGCTTTGATATTAATGAGTTTTTTGGGTTCATTGAGAACATGGTTGTTGTGCAATAATAAAATTATTCCTCAAAAATACAACTTGCCTAATAATTCTGCACTCCCTGTACGACAATATACAATGAAAACAGTAAAAAACTATCAGTGTATAAACAGATGACATGCATTCCGCTGAAGATGTCCTACCTGTGATCTCCGGGAGCTTCTGCGTTGGTGCAGGAGTCGTCGCTCCCCTGCAGAAAGACAAACACATCATGACACAAAAATTTCACATTCTGAAAGTGAGCAGGGGCATCAAACATAAGGCCCAGGGCCTAAAGTCGGCCGAGCAGAGACTCCAGTCTGGCCCCACTTAACAGCACTGAAAAATGTGAAGCAAGGTGTAAATGATTACGTTTTACAGCTTTATCATTACTGACAAAGACCTCCCACATGCCCATTCATGCTACAAGTAATTAGAAAATACTTTTAAAAACATAAAAGCTCCTGTTTATTCACTGTATGTGCTACAGAAGTTCCTGTTTTCACATGGATGCTATTTTTCTGTAATTTCGCACATTGATTTTTACAGTTAAAGAGTGCTTTCTTTCATTCACTTCAGCAGAATTTCTTTATTGTGTGGAAAAAACAGATGTGTTGAACATTGCACTTCTTTTTCTTATACTAGAATATCTCAGGGATTAGATGTGAAATTAAATTTCTTTGACATCCCCAATTTGGAGTTGTTGAAGAATTTCAAAACTACTAATGCACATCTTTGACTCATCTTTTCAAACATTTACAAACAATGAACATAGTTACAGGAAAACATATTACACAAACATATTTATTTGTGGCACAAAGGTATATGTTAGATTGTATAATGAAAACAGAGGATGATCTAGATAAGTACAGTGGCGCAAAAAAGTATTTAGTCAGCCACCGATTGTGCAAGTTCCCCCACCTAAAATGATGACAGAGGTCAGTAATTTGCACCAGAGGTACACTTCAACTGTGAGAGACAGAATGTGAAAAAAAAATCCATGAATCCACATGGTAGGATTTGTAAAGAATTTATTTGTAAATCAGGGTGGAAAATAAGTATTTGGTCAATAACAAAAATACAACTCAATACTTTGTAACATAACCTTTGTTGGCAATAACAGAGGTCAAACGTTTACTATAGGTCTTTACCAGGTTTGCACACACAGTAGCTGGTATTTTGGCCCATTCCTCCATGCAGATCTTCTCGAGAGCAGTGATGTTTTGGGGCTGTCGCCGAGCAACACGGACTTTCAACTCCCGCCACAGATTTTCTATGGGGTTGAGGTCTGGAGACTGGCTAGGCCACTCCAGGACTTTCAAATGCTTCTTACGGAGCCACTCCTTTGTTGCCCGGGCGGTGTGTTTTGGATCATTGTCATGTTGGAAGACCCAGCCTCGTTTCATCTTCAAAGTTCTCACTGATGGAAGGAGGTTTTGGCTCAAAATCTCACGATACATGGCCCCATTCATTCTGTCCTTAACACGGATCAGTCGTCCTGTCCCCTTGGCAGAAAAACAGCCCCATAGCATGATGTTTCCACCCCCATGCTTCACAGTAGGTATGGTGTTCTTGGGATGCAACTCAGTATTCTTCTTCCTCCAAACACGACGAGTTGAGTTTATACCAAAAAGTTCTACTTTGGTTTCATCTGACCACATGACATTCTCCCAATCCTCTGCTGTATCATCCATGTGCTCTCTGGCAAACTTCAGACGGGCCTGGACATGCACTGGCTTCAGCAGCGGAACACGCCTGCACTGCGGGATTTGATTCCCTGCCGTTGTAGTGTGTTACTGATGGTGACCTTTGTTACTTTGGTCCCAGCTCTCTGCAGGTCATTCACCAGGTCCCCCCGTGTGGTTCTGGGATCTTTGCTCACCGTTCTCATGATCATTTTGACCCCACGGGATGAGATCTTGTGTGGAGCCCCAGATCGAGGGAGATTATCAGTGGTCTTGTATGTCTTCCATTTTCTGATGATTGCTCCCACAGTTGATTTTTTCACACCAAGCTGCTTGCCTATTGTAGATTCACTCTTCCCAGTCTGGTGCAGGTCTACAATACTTTTCCTGGTGTCCTTCGAAAGCTCTTTGGTCTTGGCCATGGCGGAGTTTGGAGTCTGACTGTTTGAGGCTGTGGACAGGTGTCTTTTATACAGATGATGAGTTCAAACAGGTGCCATTCATACAGGTAACGAGTGGGGGACAGAAAAGCTTCTTACAGAAGACGTTACAGGTCTGTGAGAGCCAGAGATTTTCCTTGTTTGAGGTGACCAAATACTTATTTTCCACCCTAATTTACGAATAAATTCTTTACAAATCCTACCATGTGAATTCATGGATTTTTTTTCCACATTCTGTCTCTCACAGTTGAAGTGTACCTCTGGTGCAAATTACTGACCTCTGTCATCATTTTAAGTGGGGGAACTTGCACAATCGGTGGCTGACTAAATACTTTTTTGCCCCACTGTATAGGATTTGATAAACGTTTGCGTTCTCCCCCTAATATGGTCACTTTAAGCGATTTCATGTTTGTCTTTTTCTGTATTAACATTTATTACTTATATGTTTGAGATAAAGATTTGATTGATTGACTTCCTGTCACATCTCTCCTGCTCCAGGTTGGTGTATGTACGAATCAGAACATACACTCAGCTTCAGGCAGTTTTTTCTACTCGTGGTTCTTAATGACATCACAGGGAGAGGATATCCCTAATATGGTAATCTGAAACAGAAGCTCCACCCACCTTCTGTTCAGACCTTCTGTCAGAATGCAGATGACTTAAAGTGGGAGGAGCTAAAACAGCTTGTTTCACACAGGATTAACTGAGGGGACAGCAGCGAGGCTCAGTGTGACATAAAGAAGGTTTATGTTGAACTGTGAATCATGCAAAGCTGTTCTAGTATCAGTAATGAGCACAGCTGTAAGACTTCCAACTTTATGTTTTACAGATGCACTGATCTGAAATTAAAGACTTTTTTTTTTTATATCCGTCAAATTTTTAGAACTCTATTTGGTTCTTCCAGAAGTTTCTTCCTGTTAAAAGGGAGTTTTACCTTGCCACTATTGCCACTCTTGCCAAATGCTTGCTCACAGGGGGTTGTTTGGTGGGGTTTCTTTCTATCACTGTAGAGTCTTTACTTTACACTATAAAGCACTTTCAGGCAGCTGCTGTTGTGTCTGTCCTGTTTTTGGCCGAGTAACGCAGCTTAAAACTTTGCTCTATGTTTGGTGTGAGCACCGGTGGAAAACGGCCGATGTTTGAACAAAATCTGTTTTACTTCATGATGAGGGTTACACGCTGATATGCATTTGAGTTACTTAATAAAACATGGCCATGCTGTATGTTAAATGTAATGCTAATCCCATATAAAGCAGTGTTTTCGGGCTTAAGCCTGTCGTATCCAAACGCCACCACAAACACAAAGGATTTTGCTTTTAAGAGGGAAGAAGGGCTTCTTCCAAAGTCTTAAATGTTTTACAGAGAACATTTAGTGCAGATGAAATATTAAAACACTTCAAGTTAAAAAAAAATAAAGGTCTGGATGTTTTTTAATCACGTTGAATGAATCTTGCATAACCTGCCTTGTACTTCTAATAAGAGTCACACTCGACTCATCATAACTTCATCTATCTTTCATGAAGAGAGCAGCAGAACGAGCTGAAACACCGACGCTCAGATCAATGAGTGAAAATGATGAATTAAAGTAATAAACTTCACTCTGCTAACAACTCACACGCACACACATTACTTTGTATTTATTCCTTTATGGAAGAGACACAAAGATCAGAAATAATGACGGTGCTGAGTCATCCACGAATGATTACAAACGCACAAAAGTGCACCTGTCAGCTCCAAACGGCACTCTCTCCACCGTGTTCATGACATTAAAGCAACATCTGCACCCATGTGACGTTTCTCCCTGAAACATGACTCACTGACAGACTGCTCAGCTGAATCTATGAAAGTGATGCTTTGCTGCAAATCAATAAACACTTAAAATTTACAAATGAAAACATACATTTCAAAATCCTTTACTGTAGCACTTCAGTCCTTAGTAAAGATCCAATGAGGAACCTTTTGATTGCATGTGTGTAATTACCCCTCAAATCTGCTATTTGTTAAGGGAAGTTATTTATTTTTCATGCTCCTCTCCCTCTCCCTGCACACGTTATGTATGGTAAGATGTTTCTGATGCATGAATACATATTTTGAAGGAATCTTTCGATTGAAGTGGCAGAAATGTGTAGACAACAACAGAAAAGACCATAACGACCACCAGAAGCTCATCCACTGTTATTTTTGCCCAAGCTGTCATTGACGTCAGCATTGGAAACATGTCTGTAAATTTCAAATATTGCCAAAATATATTTGGCACCTGCAAAATTCCCAACCTGTAAATGGCCAATAACTGCCTGGAATCGATTAATTTTGCTGGCAATGACGGTGCTGAAAATCTGCTTCTCCATTCAATTAAATTAAATTACATTTTATTTATACAGCACCAAATCACAACAACAGTTGCCTCAAGGTGCTTTATATTGTAAGGTAGACCCTGGAATAGTACATACAACTATATTACCAGTGAGCCAGCACTTTGGCAACAGTGGGAAGGAAAAACTCCCTTTTAACAGTAAGAAAGTTCTGGCAGAGCCCGGCTCAGGGGCAGGTTGCCGCCCCCGCCTTTTTTGAGTGCTCATTGTTAAGTTTAACTAATGAATATTTCTAACAGCTATGCAAAGTTCAGCACGTGGTAAGACACTAAAATCGTGTTGGTTTGCATAAAACCTCTGAAACACGCCTCAGGGAGTGAGGGTTCAATCAGAACCACGATCCTTTTAACCAGATTACAAAATCTGATCTTTAGACTGTAAACGTGTAAAATTACACAAATGTGTATTCATGTGTACAGTGTATAGTTTTCAGTGGATACACAGGATATCCTGCGTAAAAACAAAATGAAATATCTATAGTAGGTAGTGAAAAACAGGAACTTTTATGTAAGTGTTTTATTTAAGTTTTTTTTACCCAATTACTTTGGTGGAGCATGAATGACCATGTGGGAAGTTTCTGTCAGTAAATAAAGCTGTAAAACTAAAAGTCCAAAGTTTACACCGTCTATCACTTTTTTCAATACTGTTTAATGGGACTGCATTATTATTATGTTTGATACCTCTGCTTTAGACATTTTTTTAAGAAATCACCAAGTTTTTAATGTAAAGCTGATTTTCGCTCTGACACTCGAATCATTTGTTTAAATGACATTTCTGGACTCCTGCGGGTTCACACCCCCACACACACTGTTTAATGGCCTTGTTTGCATCATATTCACATTATCAGTGTGCATGCAGTCAGAGAAGCACAGTGAGAGCTTAACGAACATGAATCATCTGTCAGCTCTTACCGTGATGAAGGCCTCCTGTCTCTCAGCCGGTCCATCCTCTGTAAACCAATCAGAAACCAGAACAATTGTTTACTTTCACCACACATTATTTCAGCTCGTGTGCAGCTGTTTGGTTTTACTTTAACTGATTATTTGATTTACTTTTACACCAGGCTTCATTTAAAAAGTGCCTCTTGTGGTTTAAACCTTCATTTAGCTGCAGCTGTCCCTGAAGTTTTACAAACCTTCTGGCGATTAAACTTATTAAATCTCCACAGTATCATTTTTTAAAAACGCCTCTGAATGTTAATGAATGTTTTAAATGTCCAGCTCGCTCATATTCTTGGCGGTTTTGAGCAGCTAAATGCTATTAAAGCATCTCTTTTCTCCTTTGCAGGTTAACTGGACTGATTCAGTACAAATCTCCGCAGTTTTTAATCTTCGTGCCGTTAATGTTGAGACTTTACAGACAGGACAGATGCTGCGGTGACGAATGTTTGCATGTTTGCTGATGGATTTACAACGCGGCTGCCGGCCAACAAACTCCAACCACCACACTCCTGCAAGTGAGGTGCCTGAATGATTTAGAGGGACTGATTCATGCTGGGATAATCAGCTTATTTGTTGTAAAAACAGCAAAAAATATCCTAAATTAAGAAAACTAATTAGCTCATTGTGACCAAAACATTTTAAATGGAAGTGAAAAAAAAGTAGACTTTAGGAAAAAACAGTAGAAATGATGCAAACAAACACAACTGAAAGCAAAACATTAAAATATACTGGAAGTGTCTGTAGCTAAAGGCTCAGGTGAAAAAAAGAAAAAGAAACCAAAGAAAGTGAAGGATCTTCAGAAAACTGTAAATAGTATAAAGTAAAAACTGTCTCCATTCAGTTTCACTGTGATTGGATTAACATCAGGTTCTCAATTAAATACAGATGACAAGGAGCACTGCATATTTACTCTAGTTCACTGTGTGTCTTTGACTGACAGCGAAACTCACTCCGCTTCGTTTATTTAAAAGCATCCAAGACGTAACTCACGCCTTCAACATAACGATGAAAACAATGACAGGTTAGCTGGGATGAACATGAAACATGGTTTGCAGGCAGATGTGAAGAATCTCGTTCGTACCCGCTGAATCATGCTCACGTGCTCCTCCGAGTCGCTGAAGTTTTTGGCGAGGTCAGAGATGCAGAGCGACTCGTGCTGACACGTGTGAACCCATCGCTGGTACTCGGCCGTCCCCGGAATCCTGTCGAAGAAGATCCTGAACGCCTCCCACACCGCCTCCTGACAAACTGACCACAGGACCACACACACACACACACACACACACACACACACACACACACACACACACACACACCATGTTCAGCACTGAACACTTTGCTGCTGGATCCGGAGGTTTCTTTATATCATCACAACATCGTTTTCTAATCAGATCTGCACTTTTAAACTTGTACAAAGTTATTCCAAGTGTCCAGTGTTGTCACATCTCACAGAGATGACAATTTATTTAAATCCAGATTGACTCCAATAGTTAACCAGCAGACATCAAATGTATCCTAAACCTTAGATCAGGTTTAAACCTTCGACCTGGTCTGATGACAGAAAAACTGCACAGGTGGATGTTGATGTTGTGCCACATCACTAAAATAAAGAAGATGGGTTTTAATATAGTGACATTTCCACCTCCTCACCTCCAATATCCACCTCCTCACAGCAGCCTCATTCTTTTAAATATAAACAACATTTCATCCATTTATGGATGTTTATATTCATAAACATGTACATGTTTATCTATTTGCAAATACAGATTTGTTGCGAGGTATTTTTAAATGAATCAGACAGTTTCAGCTCTCCAACCTCCAGAGGACGTATTTAACTCTGCAGCAGTGTCTGTGATGGATGAATTAACTGAGGAGGATTAAAAAACAAAAACTGATGGCACAGTAAGATTGGTTTAGTCGTCCATCCATCTTCTTCTGCTGAAGTCTAACAGGTGTGCAGTTTATGTCTTCCAAAACCAAGAAACCGCAATGAATTGCAGACATGTGGAGAAAGGCAAACTAAACTAAAGTGAGCCTTTCTTTTATGGGCTCTTTACTAGCCAAAACAAAGTCCATCAGAAAAGTAAAAAAAAGAACCCCAAAGCTGGAGACACATGTGGGAGATTAACAGACGCTTAGACAAAGACTGAGGGGAAGACAGTGCTGTTTATACACGAGGGTAAGTAAAGCAGAAACAGCAGGGTAACAAGACACAGGAGGCAAAATCAAAGAAATTAGGCTAAACACAAGACAAACTACCAAAATAAAACAGGAAGTGACACATGAATTAACTTAACAAAAAAATGAGACAGGAAACACTGAGGGAACAAATCTACAAACAACCTAAACCACAGTCACACCCGGGGTCATTCAATTCAATTCAATTCTTTAAGAGTTGCCTGAAGTAGCTTTGTATTGTAAGGCCCCACAATAATACTGAGAAAACAGAGAAAGCCATCTGCTGTGAATGCTTAAAGGTGAGTGGAGGAAGACGATCAATGATTTCATCGACTGAAAGAAAATATTCACATGAGAATGCTGCACCACAGACGTGATTGTGGTTTTATTTAGGTAGCAAAGATGCAATACTTATTATTACTGCAGAAATCAGACCAGTATTTCTTGCTTTGTCTGAATGAACCACCACCATCTGTGGAAACGTCAGCTTCTGTCTGGTTTCACTGGGAATAACTAAAGAATGTCCATCGGTGGGATCTGTGAGCAAAGCTGTATGATTTTCCCTTTTTAAACAACACACTGAAGCCTTCGGTATGTCCAAATTTACAGAACACACACGAGACTTTGAGCTAATCCGCTCTGAATCAATCGGAAAATAAAGTCCGTGTTAGACGAGGATAAAAGATCAAACAGGAGCGTGAGCAGAGATAAGACGAGAAAGATGAAAAGATATTTGTGCATGACACGAAAATCAGATGAAGGGTGAACGTCTGAAAACAGAATTAAGCCATCAGAGTGGGGCGGGATCTTTCTGACATTTACAGCACAGGATAAAGGAACACGGACACAGCATGCAGCTCTGCAGGCTGCAGACGCTGCGCATACATGGGTAAACATTAAAACACATTTAATTTGGCTTCTTGCAAGTAGGAGCTCCTGGGTGCCGGTAATAACAATAAATAGTCATAAAAGAGTGAATTTTAACTGAGGGAAAAACTCCTCGAACACACAAATAAACTCTCACTGAACATCTGAAGAGATTCACACGTCTTGTTTATGAAATTCATGTTTTATCCACAGCTACTCTGGCCCGTCTTTCTTTGGTAGTATCCGGCTAAACACGCATACAGCCCGAGGCGAGCTGCATTTAAAACTGAGATGACAGTTTTCATCCGTCATCTCAGAGCTGCTCTGTCAGGGGCGACTCAGATGAGATCGAGGCTTAAAAAGAAAGAGATTTATTAGACCAGCTATGAGCACAACGAAGAAAAAGCTGAATTATGTGAGGACTCTTTGGCCTTTAGACGCCATTTAATTATTTTTAGGGGGTACTTGGGGCGTGAGGTGCACAGCTATGCCCCCCGCGGGGGTCTAGACGCTGAAGGTGTGGGGAGGGAGGTGAAGGCTGATGTGGATCAATGTGAAGTGCAAGGGGAGCTCGGATGGAAAACGAAGATGGAGGAGGGCGCCATCGATCTGAAGCCACAGAAGCGGCGGTGGAGGGAGGAGTTTAAAAATGACGGCAGCGAAATGCTCGAGGTGGATGCCGCGACCAACTAGTACTTTTATATATATAACCCCATGTTTTCATGCACATGGGCGCCCGCTGCTGAAGGTTATAGGGCACACTTGATTTTTGGGTAACGCTGAATTCTGTTTTCATGAACAGTTTGTCCATATGAAGAGTGGTGTGGCTTTACTATCAGAAGGAGATGGCGTCCCACGACTTGTGCCGACCGTTCACAAGCAGACTGAAGGGCGATGAGGTTTTCCACTCATGCTGTAACCTGCTGACATGCTTTAAAGATTCAACAACAGGCTTTTAAATCCACAGCTGAACTGCTGCTGTATTAAGATGTGCTTGTTATAAAGCTTCTTCTCTTCAGAGCTGACCTCTGTGAATAACGATAATGAGCTTTGTGAAAATGGAGTGAAAGTGGAGGTTGATTTGGTTTTGTCCTCTTTCTGGGCATTCTGCACTGACAGATTTGATCATCATCACAAAGCCATTAAAACCACAAGTTTCCTTTAGCAGCAAGAGAAGATACGAGACACATTTATACAGCCTGCATGCAAAAACCACACATGTGAAGAAGTATCTATGATGAGGAGTTTCTAGTCCAGCAGTCTGATCTTCCTGGCCTCATCAGCTCTCCTTCACACCTTTCCTTAAGCTCATGGTGTTTTGTTTAAAGCTCAAGAAAAAGGGATTAGAAAACGTCAGTGGGGGTGGGGGGGGCATCACCTTTTGGACCACCTGCAAACATGGGACTCCTCACACTGTCCTGCATCTGTCGCTCAGAAGATTCGTGCGGAGGTATGATCCCCGTGCTTCTGCTCCTGTGCTGAACAAGCCGCACAGCTCGGCACTTTTCTGTGCGGAGGAGGGGAGTGACTCACGCCTGTGACTCACTTCATCGCTCCTCAGTGGCGCCGTGACGGGTCAGCTGGCTCGAGTGTGGGATCATGTACCTGTGCTTTCCTCCACTCCCCCCCCTCCTCCACAGTGACTGCCTGCTGGAAACTGTGTGAAGAAACCGACGCTTCTGCACTTCAGCTTTGTCTTTTCTTTGTGTGGATGTCTGCAGGTAAAATCTGCTAAATGTAAGGCTTTTAAAGCTACTCTTGAAGTTCAATCTGATTAAATTTAAGACTTGAAAGCATGCAAACACTTAAAACCAGTAAAATTATATTCACAGCATCATGTTTAATTGCTTTGTCCTCCACATTTAAAAAAAATTGTGGAGCCACAAATTTAATTTTCTCACAACAAAAGGAAGCACAGTGGTGAGAGCAGTGCCAGTTAAAGTTGAAGAAAAGCTATAAATTTGGAGATTACCTTTCCAAATGTGCACGTTATTAGGAAAAGCATTGCTTCCCTTTCTGATACTTAACTGAAATCCCCATGCTGGAGCACCAACATCAGACTATTCTTTGAACTTTTTTTTAACTTTTAACAACCCCTACATCCCCACACCTCACCTTTTTGTATTTTTATTTTTGCACCATCAGTGGTTCCAACACTCTATCGTACTGCTAAATGTAAGGACCTCATCTTAAGGAAGAGGTAATAATAAGGCGTGCATTCAGCGCTGTCATCCGATCCCTCCAGATGTTCTTTGATATTTATTCCCTCTCCCGTCTTCATCAAATGATTTCTGAACATTTCTGAACAAACTGATGTAAATTCATTCTGATGCCAGTCAGTGAGGCTCATAAACAGCCAGAATAAAGAGGAGACATGGTGCTCAAAGCACGCCGTGTCACGAACAGAAGCGTATGGGTGCAGTCTGTAACAGGGTGGAGGTTCACGACTGTTTCAGCTGTTTACTGCCTCCTGCATCCACCCACATACACAATTCTTACCAAAGCATCAGAAAACATTTTTTTTCACTTCTGCAAAGAAAATAAGCAGATAGTAAAATATTTTTCACAGTTTTTATTGCTGTTGTGGGAAACTTTCTTACCTTCAGCCCTGCACAAAATGCAAATAAGAGCTGCTCTGACGAAAGGACCCCCATAATGAGCCGCTAATTAAGGCATAACGTCGTGTAACTTTGCACGTGTGCATCAAACCTATACTCCACTGGAAAAAAAATCTTTCTAAACTTTACTTTGAAGCAGATTTACCAAACCCAATATTTGTCTCATGGTTTCATGCATGATTTTTACATCCTGGTGACCACAGACACATTCTTTACACTTGAGCTTCAAAATAAAAGCCCAAAAAGGGCCTGTTTGTAGAAGGAATTTGAACAATATCAATATTTGGCCGATAATTCGGAGTTGTTTGCAGATTTATAGGCAGAAAACCAGCAATTGATTTAGGAAAGGTAAGATAAGAAGCCCTCCTTGAGACTGGTTCTTCGTGTTAAAAGGGTTTTATTTTTCTTGCCACTGTCTCATCAGGAGTCGTCTGATTGTAGGGGTTTCCCTCTATTATTGCAGGGGCTTTACCTTACAACATAAACCACCTTGAAGCGACTGCTGTGATTTGGTGCTATATAAATAAAACTTGAATGCAGTTGTAGTATACCTATAATTTATCAGAGGAATACTGCTGACAACAGCGATTAGGGGGTATTATTGTCTCCAGACTAATACAAATTGTACCTCTGAGCTGGTAGTACGCCTGGTGGCTTGCGATCACTTCACTGATGGTCTCCTGGGGGCAGATTCTCACTCCGGAGTGTAAAAACACCGACCTCTTGGATCGGCGTAGCTCTGGTTTAAAACCTGAACTTTTGGTGAGGGCGGGCATCTTTAGCAGCTGCGCCAGTCCCGCCGGGCCAACGGCCTCCATCTTCACCCCCGAGTCCATCCTTCCATCGCCCTCTGAGCCAGACAAAGAGAGGAGGTAAAAAATAACTTCAGGGTCAAAACACAGTCATTGCAGAGCAGATCGCGGTCAGTTCCAAATCCCTGGCATTTGTTTAGAGCAACAGATGGGTGGTGTTTACTACAAAGAGCAGCGCAGCTCATGTCACCAGATTTAAACAACATTTGAAAACAGTCGAAATCGGATTTAGAGTCATTTTCTGCCACTGGCGACACAAACAACACTGCCTGATTTAAACCCCATCCGTCTGGTACTACAAGAGGCTTAAAACAAACAGGAGAAGAAGCTTGGAGCTGCAGGAGAGGAATCAGAGCCGAACGCAGTGAAGAGCAGATAAAACACCAGCTGCTGCTACGCTGCTGTGGTAAATAAACAGATGCCAGATATTTCAGAGACAAACACACATCGTGACGAGTCAAACGCAGACTGATGGAGCAGCATCAGGACCACAGTGACACCACCGCCGGTCTGATTTACTCTGCAAAGAGTCAGAGGTAGAAAAGACGTCCATAAACCAAAAAGCCTTGATTAGCATTTCAGTAATTAGACAGATCCACATTAAACTTGCTATTTTCTGTCTCTATTCATTAGAAACGGAATATTCTGAGCCTTTGGACGACTAGTTTCTGACATTTAATATGCAAAACAACTCTTTAGGAGACAACAAAAGTAGTTCTGGTCACTTCAGAAACAAAACTACTTATCCAAGTCTGATATGTCCAGAACAGGGGGGCACAAAGACTTTACCAAAGGGAAAATCTGGGTCTGCTCCCAGTAGGACATGGCTGAAACACCTCAGATGAGGGCCCAGACACCCTTCAGTGTCTATGAAAAATAAAGCTTATAGTTAGGGCTGGATCAGGTGAACCTGAATCCTCCCTTAGTTATGCTGCAATAGGTGTAGGCTGCTGGGGGATTCCCATGATGCACTGGGTGTTTCTTCTTCAGTCACCATGTGTATACACTCCTCTGCATTTAACCATTAGTTCTTATTAATCTCTGGTGCTCATTTCTACTACTATTGCTCCCTCCTTATTCCCTCACAGATAAGCAAAGACCTCAAGTCTACCTCCTCAACTTTACCTCCTCCACTTGAGAACAATGAGAAAGCAGTAAAAGAAAAGCAGTGACATCACAGGATTAATTTAAAAAAATGGTTGTCACTTCCACAGGACACATCATCAAAGATGTGCTCTGAAAGCAAACGCACAGCTTCATGGCTACGAGCTGGTAAACAGAGTCAGAGCGTATTTTATAACCGGCAGATTTACAGTTTTTGTATTTTAGCTCATAAGATAAACCTGAACTTTCAGACACCACACCAGCATGCTACCAGTTTGTTAGCAGCATGTTACCAGCTTGTTAACAGTGTGTTAGCAGCATATTACCAGGATGTTAGCAGCGTGTTAGCAGCGTGTTAACAGCGTGTTAGTAGTGTGTTATCAGCTTGTTAACAGCGTGTTAGCAACATGTTAGCAGCGTGTTAGTAGCATTTAAGCAGCATGTTAGCAGCATGTTAGTAGCATTTAAGCAGCATGTTAGCAGACACAGATGCAAACTCTAACATCACTGCCCAGATCTGAGGAGACTGGATCCACACTTTGTTCCCTCAGTGGTCTCATTCAGAGGGTAAAAGGTCTGGAAGTGCTTAGTTTGACTTGTTTATCATCACAGCTAATTTTTACATTCTCCCCTCTGGCTGTCTCGGTTAGTTACACAATAATCACTCGACAAATCTTTATATTAAAATGTCATGGACAAGACTACAGAGCACAACAACGTAGGCATCAAGATTTGTGACTGAGATTTGTGTTCTTACAGGCGAGTCCCTGAAAGCTTTTAGGTTATCAGTATCGAAGTGTCAGTGGTTTGAAGCCTGGTATTAAATGATCTTTCTAGAGACGCTGACTTTCTGTGACCTCCTAACATGCTGCTACACAACACGTATCCCGTTTCTTTTTCTTTCTTACAGACCTTTAAGTTTATTTTAGTTCAACATACATAGATGACAATAACATATTTACATGCGTGACATTTTTTGCAAAGAAAATAAATCGTAAAGAAGCTGCAACGTTACAGCTGAATGCAGAAGAAAGTCTCCAAGATATGTTATGAAGCATTAATGTGACTAAATCCTCAGTATCCTACAGAACCTGATGGATTTTGGACATTAAAGTCAGCTTTAATCAGAGGATTTTATAACTGTAAATTATGCACATTTTTTCTAGTTTTCTAACTGTAAACATCATAATTGTTAAAATTTATGAATCCTGACATCTTCTGAACACCGAAGCTTTTACTGTCTGCACTGACGGTGAATGTGGGATGTAAAAGTATTTAAATACTTCACTTCTGAGTTTGCTCTCATTAGATACCGTTTTCTATCCAAAGAAGCTGCAGTGTTGAAAATGTCCAGGTTAATTTTGATGATGTGCTTTTTTATGCAGCATTAATGTGACTAAATCCTTCCGTATCACTGCCGACGCTTCAGTTTGAAGGAGCAGTAATACCTGTAAATGATACAGTATGTGTTATTAATAAACAAGGGAACATCAGGAAAAAAAGAAACGGATTAATTAAAGATATTAAACCTGTGAGTGATGCAGAAATGTTTCTAAAGGTTTCTAATGACTGAACTGAGAAAGAGACCACCACCAAATTGCACCAATAAAACCTTTCTGTGTTGAATATTTTATAAAGCTGTCTGCTGCTGCATGTAGCTCCATGTTTTTGACCTTTTCTTCTGATTCTCTCTATGTTCTTGTTTCTAAACCTCCACCTATCCCTCACATTCACTTTGGGCACATGCCGTGATCTTTCCCTACATTAATCTGTGTGAGTCCTTCAGCATTTCTCTGTTTTGTGTTTATCTGCTGCATGGAGCTGAGCCGAGTTCAGCGTTTGCCTTACAGTCATTGCTCAGGGTCGACTCTCTCCTTCAGGCGCCCACACACACTAAAACTGGAAGCACTCGGTGTACCAAAAGGACGCTCCTAAACAAGAGGTTTGTTGTAGATAAATTTAGGACAGCATGAGTCAAAGTGAGGGTTGTAATTCATCGGGCTGCTTTTGGGAGAAATAAACAGCCTGAGAAATGTTTTGAAGTGAAGGTGAACTTTGTTTTATAACTTTGATTATCAGCCCCTCTTTTGTCAGATTTTTAGCTTTCTTTCTTTCCTGAATAAGTGAGGAGAGAAAGCTGTAATTCAAATTGTCAAGCTGTCAGCACGCCAGCCATGAATCTACTGAACTGCCATTATCTGTTTCTGCATTTCCATTTGCATTGAGGACATGTTTGCACACACATAATTGGAGGAAGGCAAACTTCTTGCGATGTCACCATGCATTTAAACTGCCTTTTTGGTATCCTCGGGGGAAAAGTGACAGTCCAACTCCACGATGACTTCACAGCCAAGTACTTACGCAATCGTAATAGGCTTTGCTTCACATTGTGACCAAGTTTAGTACGAGTATAGATAGCCTTACTCTTTAAACCCTCACATCTAACCTCTCTGTTTGCAAAGAATAAAATGCGAACCAACGAGGCTCACCTTTAATCACGGCAGCCTGCGGAGCGACGGCGAGCAGCAGAGCGAGTCCAAACGCCCAAAGCATCATGTAGGACGGTCTCCTGAAATATGAACGTCAAAGTTAATCCAGCAGCACAAGGGAAGGTGTCAGTGAAGAGGAGGGGGCTCAGGTGGAGATCATGGGCGTGGGTTGACCTCGTGTCATTTGGGGGACCCTGAGCGGCTGCTGAAACGCTTCCGATGAATTCCTGCTGCAAAGTGTGGCAAGAGTGACGAGGTTAAAAAAGTAGGCACTGTTTCTGGAATAATCTGTTTATCTACTGCTCAGACATAATCCGTCTTTACCTCGCAGCCCTCGCAGCGCAGGCGTCATCCTGTTAGTGGCTTTCTGGGGGCATCTGTCAACCACGATGACTAGTTGGCTCAACACACCCCCTCCTGGCCCAGCCGGACACGCCGTGCCATGGTTCCCCGGCTGCTTTCAATCAAGGCATCCTGCAGGCCTCACTGCTCCGAGCGGTCCTCACGAGCACATCACATGTCTGCACAGACTCAGGTTGCTGGACCTTTGAATCTTTGCTGATGTTTTTCTCTTTCGTTTGGCGGTTTCCTGCACGTTTCTGTCTCCAGGCTTCATTGTTTCAATTCGAAAACCTGATCGCTGCACAAAACTGTGACAACCGTTGGGCTTGGAGGAATAAATGAATACTTAAATCCTCCGCTCAATGTACTTTCATGCCTTTGTTACAAATACAATAAGTCCAGAAGCTTATGCCATCTCAGGGTTTAAGTCCCAGGAAGCTCCAGACAAATGATGTTTGTTCCACAAGTGCAGAAGTCCTTTAAAAGGAAATCTGACTCCGACACATGAAAAGAAATGATTTTAGATCAGAGAGCTGAAACTGCACAGTGTGCAGAGCCTTGGGATGAAAAGAAGAAATAAGATCAGTCGCTTTACTTGAACACAGTAAAAAATATTAACATTTTAATGACTCTGCTCTTTTACTTGAACTATGATGTTTCTGCCAACAAAATAAAACTCATTTAAAACATTTAAATTCCTTCTTGCCATCTTATCTGTAGCACTTTTACTTTTATATTCTGCTTAATTAATAAATAGAGTTCATTTAGAATATGGATCAGTTTAATATTAAACTCCTCAAATATCTGATGTGAAAGTCTTTATTTAATCTGCCTGTAAAGAAGCCGTTTACAGAAATCTGACTCTGGATAAAGAGAAAACAAGCTTGTAGATCAGAGAGAGGGACAGAGCCTCCATATACACGTTGTTGTAATTCAAACATATGTGAATAGTTTTCTTTATATGTTGTTGTATTTTCTTCCATTAAATTACTGTGACATTCAAAGCCCTGAAAAACATGAACACGCTGTTATCACTAATGCAACAATTAAAATCCCTGTGTTCACAACAAATATGAAAAATAAACCCACTTTAAAACAAAAATCTTTTTTTTACTACTTTTTAACTGTCCTAAGCTGATTAATGAATACATTATGTGTACACATATTTTGCAATTTTCAGTTTTCAATTAAAAACTTTTCTTCTTAATCAGCCGACTTTTACTTAGTTTCATTTGGTTAATATTCACTTTAGAAAGACACAAACCGTGATCACATCCAAGTTTCTGCTCTCGAACAGAAAACCCAAACACGTATAAATACAGTATATAAAAAATACTTTTATGTCCATCTTATAAAAACAATATAAAAGCAACAAAATACAGTCGCACTGGAGAAGCTGCAGGCAAACACTGTCAGGTATGTCATCATGTTACTCAGATAAAAGCCTTAAACTAATCTAATTCTTTTAGTTCTCCCACAATGGTTTAATATTTAATGAGTGAATAATTAGATGAAACTTTCCCAAAGGACACGCTGACAGATCATAATCTCCTTTTTCCCCCATCCAGCAACCAAAAAGAATAAAAAATAAAATCACTCTGAGGAAGCTGGAACCAGATTATTTTAGACTGTCTTGCTTAAAAAGAGAGAAAAATTAATTACCAAATCTTTGTTCAGTAACTTGTTTGCATTTTTATTTTATTTTTATTTGCCTTTACTTTGCTCTATCCAAACACTGCAGCACTAAACCAAACTTCGTGCGACTTTAACACATGAAACCAAACCTAAAAACTTCACACTGTTTCGAATGGCTGTGAACTTCAAACCTCTTTCCTTCAGGTGAACCCGACTGATGAAAGGTGGAGTGAGGCTAACGGCTGGGGGGAGCGAGGGGGTCATATCTGAAGAGCCGTGCAAAAGAAGATTAGAAATTGCTTTTAATCTGTAATCCGGTGCCTGTTTTACTGTCCAACACAGCCTGTGTGTTTCACTGCTGCCAGACTGAAGCACTGGGATTAGCAGCTGTAACCCCCCCCCCCCCCCCCCCCCGACACACACACACCCACACAGAAAAAGAAAATATAAGAAAAATATTAAAGAAAAAATAAAAGGCAAAGTATTTGTTCATGTTATTTACCTAATCTCTCCTAAAAACAAAGTTAGTCCATACGAAACTGAACACGACGGCGGTGAGGTCAAACACAAGGACTGGTTTCTGTTATGCTGAGCTGCATATTTGAGTTGTACGACTACCCAGCCTGCTGTCATTCCTCAGTTTGTTGATCAAAGTCCTGATCGGTCAGCGGACGGACGAGGAAACCGTGCAGCATCATGTTCACTCTGGACTCGTGGCACCTGCTTTCAAAAAGCTCAGCAAAAACACTTCGGCCGAGGCTTCAAAATAGCTGACATCACAGTGGCTGCAGCGATGACTCAAACTCAGTCCATCCACTCCTCATTATAAAGCTGCAGGTCTGCAACAAAAGAAAGTGATTGACTCCACGTTCTGGTCCTCTGAGGCACAAATTCTGGTACTCTTGTTGATTATTTGGCGTGTTGCGCTTTGACCTGGACTCTGAAGCTTTTGTAGCACATGTGTTTTACTTCATGTACTTTGCTTTGTGCTTGACTTTGATGTAGTTCATTTAAAGTGAGTCCAGCAGTAGCTCAGAGTCCATTAAAGCCTTTCTGCTCTCAGTGACAACACTTCACTTGTAGCATTGTCTGCCAATCTCTCCTCCATCCCCCTCAGCTGTTTTATCTAATAAAGCCGAGGAGCTCTCAGGGAGCCGCTAATAAAAGTTTCACTTTGCACATTAAAATCCAGCTCCGCTTATCACCGCATTACATTTAAAGAAAAACCCTCCTCTCAGGGCTCAGACTAAATGCACTCTGACATTTGATTAAATACTGAAATATTCACAGTTGATACTCCGCTCTGTATTCATGGCAGCAAAATGAAAATAAAAGGGAGAGATAAGCAGGAGTCTCTGTCAGGTCTCAGGCACTTTAAGAAAATAGGTGAAATTATTTGGTATTCAAATGGGAGTTCCTTATCATTTGGGCTGATTTTAATCAGAGGAGAAATGTGCGGATGCCGGTTTCCAGCTTACTGCGGCGTCACTGGTGAATTGTCTCAGATGGCCCGTCTCCCACTAAATCCTACTATGATGAAATCCAGACAAGAATGGCAGATAATCTGGTTAGTTCAGTCAGTCGAGCTTCTCCGTTTAACCTTTCACCGCTAAAAATAACACCCGAGACTCCCCCGCAGGCTTGACATCACACAAACAACAACAACAATGCTGCCGCCGCGGGTCACAGGGCGATCTTCTGTTTCTGAAGCGAACCTGCCCTGGATCCGTTTTACCACATGACTCTACATTGCATTTACTTTGAGACACATTGGTAGAATTGAGAGTTCATAACAGTCGCCCGATGCACAGTCGAAGCTCACAGACTACGTAACCATCGATCACACAAGACCGTGACACACCTCAGTGTCAGACTAGTGACCTGGACACCGTTTCTCATTAGGAACAGATAACTGTAAAGAGCCCATCTTTAAAACTGTTTCAGTGCATGTTTGTCTCTCTGCAGCCAGTCAGTCAATAATTATTCATCCAGACAGCATCTTCAGCTACAGTCTGCTCAATAAGCTTTTAGACAGCAACACTTTTTTCTACATTTGCCTCTGTAAACCAACACAGAAAATTTTAAATCAAGCATTCAAGATGTGACTGAAGTGCAGACTTTCAGCTTTAATTAACAAGAGTATGCCATGATATGTTTAGGATTTACAGACATTTTCTACACAATCTCCAATTTTCTTAAAAAGAAATGGCTAAACTAACAATTTTAAATGTAAGAAGTGTTTTTGGTTGAAATCCTTTGTGTTCAGTGACTGAAGTCTAGAACCCATGGACTTCAGATGCTCTTTGCTGCAGCCACCATTGGTTGTTGCTTGTTTGTGGGTGTCTCTGTTTTCAGTTTTCCATTTAATACCTGAATAACTTGCTCTGTTGGTTGAGATCAGGGGAGTGACTTGTCCATTTCTTTCCTTTGAGAAACTCTTGGGTTCCTTTATTTGTTTGCAGTGATGTGGATGCTGTACACGTCTGTTGTGGTGAAGAGAGAGCTGAGTGTAAAAGCAAAGCTCTTTACCGGTCAATCTATATCCCTACCATCACCTATGGTCACAAGCTGTGGGTAGGGACCAAAAGAACAAGACTTTGGATACAAGTGCCAGAAATGAGCTTCCCCTGAAGGGTGGCTGGCCTCTCCCTTAGAGATAGGATGAGGAGTTCAGTCAGAGGGCTCAGAGTAGAGGTGATACTCCTCCACATCAAAAGGAGCCAGTTAAGGTGGTTCTGGCATCTGACAAGGATGCCTACTGGGCCTCAGATCAATGTTTGTTTGGGTCATTATTCATCCGTTCTGTGAAGCTCTGTCCAATCACTTTTACAGTATTTGGCTGAATCTGAGCAGAGAGTACAGCCCTGAACACTTCACAGCACATCCTGCTGCTTCTGTCAGCTTCAGTCTTTAAATCCCAGTGATCCGGTTCCACCGGCAGCCATTCATGCCCATGTTATAACATTACATGTTTGAAAGATGATGTGATATTCTTCACATAATTAGCTGGTTCACTGCTTCTCCAGACCTTTGCCTTCGTATCATTCTGGTACAAGCTCATCTTGGTTTTACCTGTCCAAAGAATATTCTCCAGACCTGTGCAACTCTCTACATGTTTTCTAATGAAGTCTAACCAGACTTACCTGAGTGTAAACAAGTATTTGGATCTTCTTGTAAATTCTGTATTTCCATTTTAGAAGCATGTAATGGTGGAGAGGCCAGAGCGAGAGAGTGGACCCAAATAGCAGACTCAGACGGAGGCAGTTAACGTGGCTTGGACGTGAAAACTTTATTGCTCAAAAACTCTTAGGGATGCTAAATGTTACGAGCAAACTATGACTGGAATCTGGTGCTTACAACTAAGAACTGGTAAACAGGCAAGGAGTCGTGGTTCTGGGCTGGCGAACAGAGTCACAGAAACAGAGGGAAAGAGGAGTCAGGCGGTTCACTGGTGAGAGGTCCAATATATTTTGCCTTACTCGTCCACAGTCCGGCTGTGGCGTGGGGGGAGAAGCTGATGGCAAGGTCCTGGTGAGTACTCGTTAATCCTGAGAGTCTGGTGGATCTAAGTGATTGAGACAGGGAGGCGAAATAGTGAACCACAATTGCAAGTATGGTGGCTGTGGTGGATTGCGAGTCCAGAGTCCAGGTGAGTGTTAGCAATGGTTAGACATGGAAGGGTGATCCGAGGAAAGCTAAAGCACAGGAGATAACAGTTAATTCACTAGAACCTTATAACTTTACAAGAACTTGAACTTGGTGGCTTGGCTCTAACAAGAGTTAGCAGATAATCTGGCGATGATTCATTGAGAACGCTCGACTTAGATACAACCAAGGAATTAGTGACAGGCTAAGAAACCCAGCCACTCACCCAGACCATGACAAGGGTCTTCTTGACTTGTTTAGATGGTGTGAAGTTGTTTTTCTTCATCATGGAAATAATTCTGTGGTCTTTTGGCGCATCAATGCATTCTAACAATGGGTCTGATTGTTGATGTGGCCACGTCAAGTTTCTGTGTAACCACAAAAGAGTAAATGTCACAATTCTGGTACTTAGTTTTTTATCTGCTGCACAAAAACTGTTTCCCAACATATTTTCCATTTACAGTTAGCAGATACATCGGAGTGCCTTGTGTCAGTTAAGTCTATGAGTGGGAACCTGATATGTGTATGATGGCAGTACTTCTTACTTTCCTCTGTTCTGGCACTACAGAGTTCTTCTTCAGGGTTCAGTCTCTACTTAAAAACACCTCCAACAAAGAAATCCTAGAGGTGGTGGTAAGGAGATCACCAAACTAAGCCCCCCATCTGTTCAGCAACACCTGGAAGCTAATCTGTTGCTCCTCTGCACACACAGCATCTATTTCCTGTCACCGTCCTGCTTTCTCAGTAGCTCTGTAAAGAATGCAGAGGAAAGGACCCAAATGCAGGACATTTAGAGGCCGAGCACAAGTTCAAAATCCAAGTCTTTAATCAGAGGTTGGCAGTGAGGCAAACAACCCAGAAAGAGAGCAGGCAACGAGGCCGAGTCCATAAAAACATCTCTGAGAGTCACACACAAAGAGAAGATGTCACGGTCTGGCTGGCAGACCGTGGGGAGATGGGGAAATAGGACCCAAACGCCGGACTCTTCAGTGCAACAGTGTTTATTTACAAGGTGGTGAAGTAAACAACAATAAATCCCCAGTTTCCCAGACTCCCGTGTAGTGTCTTCTTCCCAAAAGTCCCCGTGTAGTGCTCTCTGCCCCAGTGTCCCTGCACTCCCCGTGCTCACTGCTCCTTCTCGTCCCACACTCCTCCTGAGGGGAAAACAATAGAGGCAGCCGTTAACACTTATCCCAGCAGGCATAAACTCACACTTGACTTGTTTGAAGACTGACGTGTAGTCAAACGCAATAATCCAGCGTCGGTGGAAGCTCCATCGCTCATCTAAATAGCTCCCCCGACGAGCCCAGATGAGGAGCAGGTGTGCGGCCAGGACTTCGGGTGTGGCCAGCCCTCAAGTTAGACCACGCCCCCAGGGCTGAAGGTGCCTGTAACTTGGCCACAGCAGAAAGGCAAAACACACACACATACCTGCCTACATACAGATGTGCATAGGGGCAGTGCAGACAACACACCAAATAATAATAATAATAACAATAACAATAATAGTCACAGTCCCCACTGCCCACGGACCCCGAGTCCCCAGAGCCGGGTCCGTGACAGTACCCCCCCTCTAAGGGTCGGCTCCTGACGACCCAAAACACAACAAAAACCACAACCCAACCACCCCAGGGTGGGCGGCGGGGGGGAAACAGGACGGAGGGCCGGAAAACCCCAGTTCAAAAGTCCAACCACTGCCATGGTGGCAGCAACAGTTCTTGCGGCCGACCCAGTGGACCGCAAGCAGGCAAAACCCGCTATGGGTCAGGCAGTGGTGGGAAAACCGTTCGGGCGGCCTACCTCCAACCCCGTGATGGGAGCAGAACGCTTCAGGCAGCCTGCCACGGATCCGGTGGCGACGGCGTTGCAGTTCCGGCGGGCGGCCACGGGTCCGGTGGCGGTGGCATTGTAGCTCCCGCCTCAGCACAACCCATGATTCGCGATGTACCAGCCGGGCTGCAGGACGTGGCGGCCGGGCTGCAGGACGTGGCGGCCGGGCTGCAGGACGTGGCGGCCCCTCCGGCACGCTGACCTCCAGCTCTGGCTCAGCGGATCCCTCCGGACCTCCGAGCTCCTCCGGTGGCAACGCGGGCTCACCAGGCTCGCTGAGCTCCTCTGCTGGCAACGCCGGTCCCTCCGGCTCGTTGAGGTCCGCCAGCAGCGGTGCGGGCTTCTCAGTGGGTGGCTCGCTGAGCTGCTCCGGCTCACAGTGCTCCTCCGGCATTAGCTCGCTGGGCTCCCCCGGCTCACTTTGCTCCGTCGGCATGCCGAGCTCCTCCAGCATTAGCTCGCTGAGCTCCTCCGGCTCGCTGAGCTCCACAGCTGGCGACGCGGGCTCCACCCGCTCGCTGAGCTCCTGCTCGGGCAGCGCGAGCTCCACCTGCGGCTCCTGCTCGCTGAGCTCCTGCTCGGGCAGCGCGAGCTCCTCCTGCGGCTCCCGCTCGCCGAGCTCCAGCTCCGGCTCGTTGAGCTCCTCCAGCAGCGGCACTGGCCCCCCAGCTGGCTCGCTGAGCTCCTCCGGCTCGCTGAGCTCCTCCGGCTGCGGCGCGGGATCCCCCTGCACGCTGAGCCGGTCACCTAGCGGTGACGATGGCGACATGGCAGCAGCAGGCGGTGGATGTGGTGGCAGAGCAGTGGATGTGGAAGGTGGAACAGATGATGACTGACCGACTAGCTGGGCAGCTAATTGAAGTGAGGGTGATATGTCCAACATGAAGGGTGGAGAGGAAAACAATGTTACCGCTGGCTCAGCAATTTCCAGGGGGCCAGAGGCAACTGAGGCCTCCAGTTCAGCCTCTGGGGAAGCCCTGGGGAGAATCTCAGCCTCCCGATTGTCTGTAGTGGCAGGCTCATGTTCTAGCACTGGGTCCGCGGCTCCACGTGCGGTCAGTCCAGAGTCAGCTGGTTCTTCCCCAACCACAGGAGTGAGGTGAGCTTCGGTTTGACGAGGATGACGCCGGCGCCGTCTCTTTCGTGTTGACGGGGCAAAGGAACCTGTCCCCTGTTCATCTGTGACTGGATTTGTTAAAATGACAGGGTCCGGTCTACTCACTGTGGTGACCAGCACTGCCGGTCTTTGGTCTGCTGACACAGAGGCCATTGAACTGGTGAGAGGAGATGGAGTAGGGCGCCGTCCTCCTTGCAGTGGAGGGTCCAATAGGTGAGCAGCAAGCGGCGGTGGGAAAACCTTCCGCCTATTAAGAAAAAACCAGGCAGCGAGGGCTGCCAGGGAGGCAGCCGCATCCTCCTTGCCCGGACAGCCTAAACCAAACAGTTCAAAGCTAGAGCTAGCCCTCAACACAGTTACAATTTGAATTAGTTTTGCAATGTCCAGAAAGCTCATGGAACAGGTGGTTGAAGACAGGAAGGCATCAAAAAATACGACCTGCATGTGTCTCTGATGTGGATCCGCCGCCTGGATAATGCTCCGAGAGTATTTCCAGAGCTGGGCGAGCAATTCCTCCTGTGAGACAGTCCTTGAGTCCGCTGGGCCCATAATGGCTGGATTATTCTGTCACGGTCTGGCTGGCAGACCGTGGGGAGATGGGGAAATAGGACCCAAACGCCGGACTCTTCAGTGCAACAGTGTTTATTTACAAGGTGGTGAAGTAAACAACAATAAATCCCCAGTTTCCCAGACTCCCGTGTAGTGTCTTCTTCCCAAAAGTCCCCGTGTAGTGCTCTCTGCCCCAGTGTCCCTGCACTCCCCGTGCTCACTGCTCCTTCTCGTCCCACACTCCTCCTGAGGGGAAAACAATAGAGGCAGCCGTTAACACTTATCCCAGCAGGCATACACTCACACTTGACTTGTTTGAAGACTGACGTGTAGTCAAACGCAATAATCCAGCGTCGGTGGAAGCTCCATCGCTCATCTAAATAGCTCCCCCGACGAGCCCAGATGAGGAGCAGGTGTGCGGCCAGGACTTCGGGTGTGGCCAGCCCTCAAGTTAGACCACGCCCCCAGGGCTGAAGGTGCCTGTAACTTGGCCACAGCAGAAAGGCAAAACACACACACATACCTGCCTACATACAGATGTGCATAGGGGCAGTGCAGACAACACACCAAATAATAATAATAATAACAATAACAATAATAGTCACAGTCCCCACTGCCCACGGACCCCGAGTCCCCAGAGCCGGGTCCGTGACAGAAGAACAAAAGATTCAGGAAACAGCGTCTCTCTCTCTCTTTCTCTAATTACTGGATTTCGCATGCATACTGTCTGCTATCCAGCTCACATCCTGTGATGTTGCATAATTTCATAAAGCCTGATCAAACACAGCTCTGACAGACAGCCGGAAGGACAGACTCATTTGTATACAGTTTGAAGCATCGTGCATTGAGTCCTGCTGTCACTGCACTTTGTGAGTCACTGAACTTTGTATCGCCAACAAACCCAATTAAAACAACCTTCATGAGATGCAGAAGATTAAGCTGTTTGATGACTCCTGTCTCTCTTGGAGGGGAAGGAGAATCAGCATTGTTACTTTTTCCCAGGAGTTAAACTCGTGTTAGCGAAGCCTGCTGCTACAACACCTCTGAGTTTTTACAAGAAGTGAAGAGGACTTCAGTGAGCTCATCTGTTACAGCAGTGGCTCATGTTTCCTTTGCTGAGACTGGCTCTTTCCCAGACACCACACAAATGTGTGTCATTTACATTAAAGCTGCTAAGATTTGAACAGCTGAGCAGGTCAAGTGGAATTTAGAGCAAAGATCCAAGAATCTAACTTATTCCAGCTCCAATACAATAGGTTACCTGCTGATAGTAAGCACTGATCTGAGACCAGCTGTATTCCTCACTGTGAGGAAGAGAGTGGGAATCCTTTAAATGTATCCTCACACATGAAGTGGAGCAGAAAGCAATAGGAGATGGAAAATAACATAAATTGATGTGACAACAAAACATTATGTTACTGTAAGTGCAAAAAAGGCATTTCAACAGGTTTAACACCAGGCGGGAGACTGAGAGCGAGCATGAACGAGAGGCTTTTTTGGAGTGTTTTGTTTAGAAACATTTGCAAACATAGAAAGACAAAAACCTAAAGCAGCACCAAAATTCAAATATGTGTAAATTATTGGATATGTGCATCTCAAAGGTAAAAATGACAGTGTAGTGTAGTGGCTTTGAAAAGAATGATTTCCTTGGGGGTTCATTATTTATTACTGGTTCATGTCTCCCTGCAAGCTGCTGGAGAACTTTTACAACCAGTCTGAAGTGTAAAGCATCTAAAATTTCTGTAAAACATGAATTAAGTCTATGCAAGTGTGCTGGAAAGGAGAGTCAGTCCCTTTGTCGAACCTCAGAGACAGGAGGAACAATATGGTTTTCGTCCCAGTTGCAGGACACTGGTCCAGCTCTTTACCCTCTCAAGGATACTTTAGGGTGTATGGGAGTTATAGCTGGTAATAAGCTGGACTTGTTCCCGGTGGGTTCTGGACTCCGTGTTGTTGAAACAGTTTGGAGGAGAGTGTGAAGGGGTGGGAAAGAGGTTCAGCACCTCCAAATCTGAGGTGATCCTCAGCTGGAAAAAGCTGGAGTGCCCACTCTGGGTCAGGGACGAGTTACTGCCCCAAGTGGAGGAGTTTAAGTATCTCTGGATGTTGTTCAGAAGTGAAGTGAGAGGGAGTGAGAGATCAGCAGACAGATTGAGAGAGAGAGAGAGAGGTGAGCGTAAAAGTGAAGCTCTCAATTCACTGATCGATCTACGTTGCTACCCTCACCTATGGTCACGAGCTGTCGGTAGTGACTGAAAGAACAGGATTGTGGATACAAGTGGCGGAAATGAGCTTCCTCTGAAGGGTGGCTGGCCTCTCCCTTAGAGAGCCAGCTGAGGTGGTTCGGGCATCTGACAAGGATGCCTCCTGGGTGCCTCCTTGGTGAGGTGTTCCAGGCATGTCCCACCGGAAGGAGGCTCCGAGGCAGACCCAGGACATGCTGGAGAGATTGTATCTCTCGGCTGGCCTGGAGAGGCCTTGGTGTTCCCCAAGACAAGTTGGAGGAGGTTCCCAGGGAGAAGCTTCTTTGGTTAGGCTGCTGCTGACCCGTTTCAGGTGAGTAAACTGGACCTTTTCACTGTTTCTTACATTTTCTGGCTCATAAAATGCAGTGAAGAACCCACTGTCCAACAACTTAGTGCTTTAGTCTTGATTCAATTAATCCATTACTGAGCATTAATTAGCCATGTCTGTGCAGTGCACTTGAACGGTAAACAATCCATAAAAAGCAACTTCAGGCTCCAGAAAAAACAAACTGGTAGAGGCTAACACACCAATACTGATGTCATAGGTGATGTCATCTACAAAAATTATTTATTCAATATACCCCCCCCCCCCCCCACCAAAAAAAAAAGAAAAAGCAAATTGTGGAATCAAATCTGGCTGGTATGAAAAATGTGCATAATAACCACCAAGCATTCATCTCGACAGCTTCCATATGAACACTTGACATCTGATCCAAACTGAGAGATGCACAGTAAATATCACTTGGCGGCTGCACTAAGTTGTTGATGAATACCTAATACTGGAAAATGCTGAGAGTTGTTACATCAACCCAATTAAGATGTAATTGAGTTGGCGCGCTCCATCATTAGCACATAATTTGCCATTTATACGCTGCATATTTACCGTTTAAAGTGATTAACTTGACAATAAATTGCCCTCTGGGTCTTATCTGCACACTTGGCGTGGGCCAGAAACACAGACTGCATTAACCCGACAGATCAGCAGTCTGATGAAAACTCGCTGTGCAGAGGGTAAATACGGAGAGTGAGGACTGTTTACTCGGCAGATAGTTCAGAAATCAGTGTGTGTGTGTGTGTAAGTGTCAAATATTTTACAACTTATAAATAAAGTTATGGTTTTTAGGTTATTTCTGTTATTTTGGGTTTTTCTTCCTTTGAGCCTTTACTCTCTGCCAGGACCTCTGGTGTTCACCTGACTGTGTTTGTATACCTGTCTGTCTTCATGTCTCTGTTTTCCTCTTTTATTTTGCTGTTTGAACAACACAGAGTATTTCCGGTAATGACAGCATATCTGACACTGCTATATGTGAGAAAGGTCGACTTCAAAGAACAGCTTTAAAATGACTAAAACAGATATTTTTACTCACTAATCTAAATTCAGTAACCAATAAAGACAAAGTGAAATGTGTTTTTAGAAAGCTGGTATAGGCTCTGGAGCTCTATCCATTTGGCTTCTCAGTCACCTCTCATGGTTGAGAGTTTTAAACTTCTTCCATCTCACTGTTATTAAGGTCACTGTGCTGCTGGGAACGCTCTGAGCCTTAGAAATGGTTTCAGACCCTTAACCTGATCTATGACTCACCACAGTTTTATTGTGGAGGTCTGCAGAGAGTGTTTTTGCTTTAATGCAGTCCAAAATGTGAACCCTGTGATACACAGAGTGTCTCCAGCCCCTTGAGTGTGCCACAGCGAGTCTGCAGTCAGGTTCAGCGATAAACAAAGCAAACGGGACGAATCTCACCAAACAGCACAGGGTCTATAAAAACACCTCTGTGGGTTATTAAACTTGGGATGCATGGGGGAAAATGCCATTTTTCATGTAATATTAAAAGTACATGCTTAGGAACAGTGCAGAACCTGATGGGGTCTGAATAATAATAATGGGTTGCGTTAATATAGCGCTTTTCGAGAACCTCAAAGCGCTGTACAATTCCACTATTCATTCACTCTCACACACTGGTGGACGCAAGCTACAGTTGTGGCCACAGCTGCCCTGGGGCAGACTGACAGAAGTGAGGCTGCCATATCGCGCCATCGGCTCCTCTGGCCAACACCAGTAGGCGGTAGGTGAAGTGTTTTGCCCAAGGACACAACGACCGAAACTGTCCAAGCTGGGGCTCGAACTGGCAACCTTCCGATTATAAGACGAACTGCCAACTCTTGAGCCACGATCGCCCTTCTGAAACAACTGTAGCCTATGAAATATGAGAGTTCTGCAGAGATGGAGAGATGTATTGTATTACTGCAGGGTCTGTAGGACTGCTGTTGTGATTTGGTGCTATTTACATCAAATTGAACTGAGCTGAATATTAAACCAAATAAAAATGTCTACTCAGACTGCAGGAAGTTTGCATGACAACTTTTCATGTTTCATAGACTATATTAAGATAGTAAGGGACTGATAATAGAAAGCGAATGCATCTCAGCAGGGTTTTTCTGGCTCACAAATCAGCCTTTTTAGGGCTGGCTACACCTGTAAGCACAAGTGCTCCCACATAGTTAAAGTACTGACTGTACGTTCTCGTACTTTAGTGAAGTCTCTGATTTTCCTGTTGCTCTCTGATAATAAAATATTTTTATTACAGTCTTCCTTTCGGTCATCAATTGCAATCAATATTGGTAATAATATAAGAAGATTATGTATCTCAGTAATGCCATCTGTCTCTTTATAAAGTTCAATAAATCCACCAGGAAACTAAAACTAATGGTAAATGGCCTGTATTTATATAGCGCTTTACTAGTCCCTAAGGACCCCAAAGCGCTTTACATATCCAGTCATCCACCCATTCACTCACACATTCACACACTGGTGATGGCAAGCTACATTGTAGCCACAGCCACCCTGGGGCGCACTGGCAGAGGCGAGTAATATATCGCATCTGCTTCAGTATTTTCCACTTAGCTGCATGACTCAGGTTTGTAAAGTTTGTACTTTTTATTTTGTCTGTTTGTTTTGGTTTTTAGGCTTTCTTTCTATGAAACATCCCCTTGCTCTGTTACACCTAAGCATGTAGTCCCAATTCTTTCTCTGTCGTTTCCCTACTGGCTGGTATTCCTGGTCCTGGGTGTTTAAACCAGTGTTTTTGAGTTTTGATCTTTCTAGTTCTATTTATTATTTTCTCATGTATTATTACAGAATTTTTGTTTTATTATTTTTGCTGGTTATATTCTTTATGCATTTTGAGTTCAGTTAGTTCATGCTTCCTCCACTTCCATACTTCTATAATTCCATGCGATTGCATTTGCCTATAACTATTGGGGAACCCTCACGTTAAACTTTATCGAGTGGGAAAAAAGTTAGCGTTCATCCTCCAACTTCAATGTGTTTATGTTATGCTAACATATCTGTGTCGCTAGAGATCACGTAGCACATCATACCTGCAAGACCAACTTCAATAACCCTACAAATGTCACTGCTGTTTAGTTTTCTGCCTTCATTTATGTTGGAAGTGATTGCAGAACAGTACGTTTTAATTTTTTCAGAACTCTCTCAGTCAGAACTTGGTATATCATGTTTAGTTGGAAACTAGCGAGCTAACTTCCTGCTAACTTCTAACTCTATTGAATTTAATAATTTCTGTTTTCATGGATGCCTGGATTTTTAAACGTAATTGTTACATATGATAAAGCAGCAATGCTGACCATTTTTTTTAAAGGTGAAAGAATTTAGACAGTTTTTAACTTAAAGTGATGCCGCAGTGTTTGTTTGACTTTGGGACCTGAAGCGGATGAAGTTTTGGACCCAGAGTACTCCGAGTCCGCGAGGCTCCTGACTACGGTTGCCATAATGCTCCGACAATCCATCAAGCGGTGCGGCTTCGTAGCTTGCCAAAGTTGTACTAAAACATTTTTGACCGATTTTTGAGCGCTGTGTACCATATAAAATCAGTTCGAGGTCAGTAAACACAACCAGAATTCATACATAAGGCGCACCGCATTATAAGGCGGACTTTCAATTTTTGAGAAAATTAAAAGATTTAAAGTGCGGAAAATAGTGACGTGTCGGTTGCGAACGAAACAGCCAGTGTTGCCAACTTAGCGACTTTGTCGCTATATTTAGCGAGTTTTCAGACCCCCTTAGCGACTTTTTCTGGTATTATTGGAGACTTATTTATGACGACTTTTTGAAGTGAAAAAGCGTATCGCTCTTACTCTCAACAAGCAGCGGTGCTGCCATGGGCACTTCACCTGTGCCAAAGTGCTCACAGGCGGAGGATAATCCTCCCCCAGCTGCTATCAGGGCAGGAGACGTTCACACCTATGTGTCCAAACCGCAAATGAGTCGCGCATGAGCGAAGCCGCTGTTCCTGCACTGACTGTAAGGCAATCAGTTCTTCATTTACTGTTATGCTGTTTTGTGGATCACAAGGTTTAAAACTACTTATAAACACACACCCACACACACAAAGTAACTACACCAGAGTGCCAATTTCGGGTCACTTTTAAAGGAACAGGGTTGGAATTGTGACAATAAAAAACAATAATTGCTAAAAGACATTTAATTTGTAGTTCTAAATAAGCCCGGGTTGTTTTTTCAGAAGCAGTGTAATTTTTTTCATAGTTAGATGCCTGGCTGACAACAGTATAAAACAAAAACTACACACAATATTCGAAGCACATAGTGCACACTGTGGGAATTTACGACTGTGCGTAAATCCCCCTTAATATTGGTATGATCTGAGCTCAGGCACTAAGCGGGCGGGGCAGCTGCTGCCTGCGAGTGCGCTGTTGGAGAAACGGAGCTAGGCAGACAGAGGAGAACTGAAGTTTGACCAGGTACCAAAGCAAATCATTCATACTGTACAAATAATGTAAATATGATGGTCTATCAAGAAAGATTGATATCAAACTGATCACTTGACCCATATTATGTTACTCGCTCTTCAAGTGAATCAACAAATGGCGAAATGAAAAGCCGAACAACAACAATGCTGTTTCTTTAGAGAGTCTCAGTGATAGGTTTGTAGCATAAACCTATTCGCTGCAACGTATCACTCAGCTTGTGTGTTTATTTCATATTTTCAGTTGTTACCCTCCACGGCTAAATAAATCGGTTTCAGTAATGCAGTGATATACAAGAATGGACATAAGGGGCTTCTTTCAAAGAAAAAACTCTGGTAGTATTTTATATATTATGCTTTGTATGTTGTTCAGTATATTTCTATGCAAAACAAGAGGAACTTGGACAGAGCTGTCTATTTATTATCACTTTCATCAAATGTAGGAGCACATATACACTCAGTTTATTGTTAATTAATAAGAAAACTGCAGACGATTCCATTCTGAGCTGAAGAAGCTTCTGATAGGTTCGTAGAGTCCATGTGAGTAAATTGGTGGCACAGCTGTGGATGCATATAAGGAAAAACACAGAGCCTGTTTCTTTGAAATGGGAAAATCCAGAGATGTCAACCAAAACACCAGGAACAGAACTGTGGAGCTCCATGAGTGTGGCTCAGTTTTGAATACAATTTGGTGCCATTTGCAATTAAGAAATACAGATAGTTTCTCTCTTTACTAACAAATATTTTTTTTTATATTTATCAATCTAAAAAAAATAAACATTTAGTCTGATTTGATGTTACAATTAAAAAAGTGTTTGTGTTTTGAACTGAAGAGTATGTAAATATCTGGTTTCAACTGTATGTTTGATGATTGTCAGCACAAAGAGGGAGAGAGAGGAACAGAGAGGGAGAGAGAGCAGGTGAGACACACATGTTAGTCAAATGGTTGTTTACCAAAAGTATCACCGTATCATAGGTCCTCATGTATCTCGTGTTTCTTTTTAGGTTTGTTATTTTTCAAATTCTACATTTATTAAGTTATGCAGGCTTGTTTGCACAACAAGGCTAAATAATTATATAAACTTTTCTCAATCTAAATATTGTACTTTGGTAGAATTAAAAAATAAGTGTAGTGCAGGTCTATGATGATTTTTAGTGCTACTATCATTTAGTTCTGATTCTGGTTCTGTCTTGGTTAAATCCTAAGTAGTCCTGATTTTGAACTGTTGTGTCCTGTTTTAATTCTGGATCAGTTCTGGGTCTGGTTGAATTGGGGTTTAGTCCGTGTGTCTTGATACAGCCCTGACCTTGTTCTGCCTTGCTGCTTAATTAAAAAACTAGCTTAAGGTGCTCTGCGCATGTGGTATATATTTTTCCCTATATGAAGCCATTCTTTTTGAACAAAAGTCAAAACAGAGGCAATTAATCTTTCAGTCATTTCTAACCCCCCCCCCCCCAAAAAAAAAAATCCCACATGCATACCACCCTTTAGGGCTAAGCTCCGGGTGTTTCAAATGTCTGGCTCCGCCTCTGATGGACACAAACCTTTAGTGACTGCTGGTGTAATGAAGTAAGGACGTACTCTCACTGTCTTCCTGCTTTTTCTGGGAGATTTTTATTCACTTCAAGTTTTGGGAGGTTGATGAAACACCTCTGTCATTGTCACACTCTGGAAATCTTTTGTTGTAATTTTTGTTTCTGATATGAAAGTCAGCGAGCGAGCTTTAAACTGCTTTGTGTCGGTCGGTGCGTGAAGATGTTCATCTCGGCTCCTGAAAAGTTGACAATTGAGAGGAAAGTCATTCGTGGGAGCAGAAAAATGTTCCCACATCCGGCAGCCCGAGTTGAGGGAAGCTCTAAATTACTGGATGTGAAAAGTATTTTTAAAGGCCAGCAGAGAAGGAAAAGGTTTTATAATGAAGCAGCTGAAATGTAAAAAAAATTGTGGTGAATGTGAAAGAAAAATCTGTCCCTTTGATATGAATTAATTTATATGGAGTGAGATTTGTTGCTTCAGTGAATATCACTGACCTCACTCACAGTTTTTGACTTTTATCAAGACGGTTTTCTCTCTTCACGTTTAAAGAAGACAAAGAGGAGGCCACTGGGCTTTCCCTGGGTTGATGCCTGTCTTTGATCCTGAGATTAGTATCCCTGCTTTTTGCAGAGGATGTGGTTTGGTTTGCAGTGTCAGTGTTGTACTTGACCATCTACCTCCTAACCTCATGTGGTCATAAGATCTGGGTAACAAGTTTCCTCATCAATCAGTTTCCTCTATAGGATGGCTCGGTTCAGCCTTACAGAGGAGGAGCTCAGACAACAGAACGAGATCAAAGTAGAGTCATGTTGAAAGGAGCCAGATGAGGTGATTCACGTATCTGGTTAGGTTGGACGATTCCAGGCATGCCCAGCTGGGAGGCCATGGCATACACCATCTTATAACACTTGGCATCCCTCACAAGGAGCTAGAAAAGGTTGCAGAGGAGAAGGTTGTACTGGAATACTTGCAAGAAAATTCCCACATGGAACAAGTGAAAGTAGTTTTTGACCAGTGCTACATAGAAAGACTTTGCCTGAGAGCAAAGCGTTATAGTTACATTTGATCAAAGCTCAAGGTGATTTTTATGTTCAGGGATGTTACAGATAAACCACATCATCCAAGATTTCTTCCACGATGTAAAGTATTCTACTTGCCAGCTGCTCAAATTGGATTTTATGCTTTTCTTTCTCATAAATAACAAAATGAAGTTGAATATTTTTGGACTCCCAGGATATTTGCCAACAGTACAAGAGGTGACATTGTTGGCTATTTTTTGACATTTCAGTGATGAAGGGGGGGGGGGGGGGGGGGGGGTGCTTAAGATACTTAAGATCTAAGTATCTTAAGCACTTTGGCAAAATTACATATCATCTGTTTTATAATGTCTAATAAGCTTCATACAGTTAAGCACAGTCGCTTAATCTCTCTATCAATAAAAATAGTATACATGTATGCTTTAATAAAAAAAAAACAGGTGAGATGTTAGAACACTTTTATTTTTATTTTAGTAGACTCAAATTACAATAGACAGCTGCACATTTGTAGTCCAATTATGTCACAGCGACACGATGAAGGCTGTCCAAATTTATAGACTCCGCCAAATGTTGCCGACAAATGCATCCTGCTTTTCCCCAGATTTGAACAATGGGTCGGGTGTATCCTTTGTGGCCCAACCTATCCCAGAATTCATATCGCGGCCCAGCCAATTCCAGTTTTAACATTAGTCTTATTACTCTTTCTGGTTCACAAAATAAACTTTTGACTTTAGGCTTTGACTTTAGAGCTTTTATTGTCATTGTGCAGTTTCTTGCACAGCGAAATTGGGTAGCTGGACCACAAAGGTGCAAAAGTAAAGAAGACAATATGCAACAAGAAAAAAGCAATATACATGTATGTGGGAGTGAATGTGAGCACGAATATGTGAGTAAACTATATACATGGTGTATGAGTAGAAACATTGAAACAGAAACATTGGGGCTTTATACAAGGGCAGATATATAATAAATAAATAAATAAGGGTGGAGGAGCTATGGTCATTTAGGGTGGGGATGGTAATTTCATTGAGACCAAAATATTACACAGAACAAGGAACAAGGAAAGACTGAGCTATTGGACATGGGATGGCAGCAACATAGTTAATCAATAGCAGCGTCCGAGTGGTTGTATGGGAGAAGTCTGTTCACACTCTTAGTTTGCATTAAGAGTTCTGACAGCCCACAGGAAGAAGCTGTTTTTTAGTCTATTGCTTTTGCACCTGATTGATTTGAAACTTTATCCAGAGGGCAGGATGTTGAAGAGGTGATGGTTAAGGTGGAGGTGG
Organism: Aulonocara sp. 'chitande type north' Nkhata Bay; assembly: GCF_057382095.1. NCBI lineage: Eukaryota > Metazoa > Chordata > Actinopteri > Cichliformes > Cichlidae > Aulonocara > Aulonocara sp. 'chitande type north' Nkhata Bay. The sequence goes on from NC_141358.1 coordinate 25,472,770, forward strand.
TCTTTTATAATTGCCCTGGCTCTCGAGAGACATCTCGAGCTGGCAATTAAGTCCAGGGAGGAGAGCGGACAGCCGATCACCTCCTCTGCAGTTCTGATGACCCTCTGTAGGGATGGCGTGCACCAGCACACTCTCGTTTGTGGCACGGTAGAAGGACGCGAGTAGGTCAGTCTGCAGCCATCTCAGAACCCTCAAGCGCTGCTGGGCCTTCTTCACAAGGGCTGATGTATTTGTGGACCAAGATAGGTCCTCAGATATGTGGGTGCCGGGGAACTTAAAGGAGGACACCCTCTCCACATAGTCACCTTTTATGGATAGGGGAGGGGGATCAGTTCTTGTTTTATGGAACTCCATGTCACTTCCTTGGTTTTCTTTGTGTTTAGGGTGAGGTTCCAAGTTTAGTCCAAGTTTACCGGCTTGGCTATAAGATTGTCTGGGATTCAATTCAATTCAATTCAATTTTATTTATATAGCGCCAAATCACAACAAAAGTCGCCTCAAGGCGCTTCATAGATACAGAGAAAAACCCAACAATCATATGACCCCCTATGAGCAAGCACTTTGGCGACAGTGGGAAGGAAAAACTCCCTTTTAACAGGAAGAAACCTCCGGCAGAACCAGGCTCAGGGAGGGGCGGCCATCTGCTGCGACCGGTTGGGGTGAGAGAAGGAAGACAGGATAAAGACATGCTGTGGAAGAGAGACAGAGGTTAATAACAGATATGATTCAATGCAGAGAGGTCTATTAATACATAGTGAGTGAGAAAGGTGACTGGAAAGGAAAAACTCAATGCATCATGGGAATCCCCCGGCAGCCTACATCTATTGCAGCATAACAAAGGGAGGATTCAGGGTCACCTGGTCCAGCCCTAACTATATGCTTTAGAAAAAAGGAAAGTTTTAAGCCTAATCTTAAAAGTAGAGATAGTGTCTGTCTCCCGAATCCAAACTGGAAGCTGGTTCCACAGAAGAGGGGCCTGAAAACTGAAGGCTCTCCCTCCCATTCTACTTTTAAATACTCTAGGAACAACAAGTAGGCCTGCAGAGCGAGAGCGGAGCGCTCTAATAGGGTGATATGGTACTACAAGGTCATTAAGATAAGATGGGGCCTGATTATTTAAGACCTTGTATGTGAGGAGCAGGATTTTGAATTCAATTCTGGATTTAACAGGAAGCCAATGCAGGGAAGCCAAAACAGGAGAAATATGCTCTCTCTTTCTAGTCCCTGTCAGGACTCTTGCTGCAGCATTTTGGATTAGCTGAAGGCTTTTCAGTGAGTTTTTTGGACATCCTGATAATAATGAATTACAGTAGTCCAGCCTGGAAGTAATAAATGCATGAACTAGTTTTTCAGCGTCACTCTGAGACAGGATATTTCTCATTTTAGAGATGTTGCGCAAATGGAAGAAAGCAGTCTTACATATTTGTTTAATATGTGCGTTGAAGGACATGTCCTGGTCAAAAATGACTCCAAGGTTCCTCACCGCGTTACTGGAGGCCAAGGTAATGCCATCCAGAGTAAGAATCTGATTAGATACCATATTTCTAAGCTTTTCAGGGCCGAGTACAATAACCTCAGTTTTATCTGAATTAAGAAGCAGAAAGTTAGCGGCCATCCAGGTCTTTATGTCTTTAAGACATTCCTGCAGTTTAACTAATTGGTGTGTGTTATCTGGCTTCATGGACAGATAGAGCTGGGTGTCATCTGCATAGCAGTGAAAATGTATGCTATGTCTTCTAATGATACTGCCTAAGGGAAGCATGTATAATGTAAACAGAATTGGTCCTAGCACTGAACCCTGTGGAACTCCATAATTAACCTCAGTGTGTGAAGAGGACTCTCCATTTACATGCACAAATTGGAGTCTATTAGATAGATATGATACAAACCACTGCAGCACAGTACCTGTAATACCTACAGCATGTTCTAATCGCTCTAATAGGATATTATGATCAACAGTATCGAACGCTGCACTGAGGTCTAGCAGGACAAGCACAGAGATGAGTCCACTGTCAGAGGCCATAAGAAGATCATTTGTAACCTTCACTAAAGCTGTTTCTGTGCTGTCATGAGCTCTGAAACCTGACTGAAACTCTTCAAATAAACCATTCCTCTGCAGATGATCTGTTAGCTGTTTGACAACTACTCTTTCAAGGATTTTTGATATGAAAGGAAGGTTGGAGATTGGCCTATAATTAGCTAAGACTGCTGGGTCTAGAGATGGCTTTTTGAGTAAAGGTTTAACTACAGCAAGCTTGAAGGCCTGTGGTACATAGCCGATTATTAGAGATAGGTTGATCATATTTAAGATCGAAGAATTAATTAATGGCAGGACTTCTTTGAGCAGTTTTGTAGGAATGGGGTCTAAAAGACACGTTGATGGTTTGGAGGAAGTAATTATTGAAGTTAACTCAGAAAGATCAATTGGAGAAAAAGAGTCTAACTTAATATCAATGGTACTAAGAGTAACTGTAGATAATATTACACCTGTGGGATGATTATTGGTAATTTTTCCTCTAATGATAAAAATTTTATTTGTGAAGAAGTTCATGAAGTCATTACTAGTTAACGTTAAAGGGATGGTTGGCTCAACAGAGCTCTGACTGTTTGTCAGCCTGGCTACAGTGCTGAAGAGAAACCTGGGGTTGTTCTTATTTTCTTCAATCAGTGATGAATAGTAAGATGTTCTGGCTTTGCGGAGGGCTTTCTTATAAAGCAGCAAACTATTTCTCCAGGCTAAATGATGATCCTCTAGATTTGTGACACGCCATTTCCTCTCCAGATTACGAGTCATCTGCTTTAGGGTACGTGTTTCAGAATTATACCACGGAGTCAGGTACTTCTGATTTGAGGCCTTAGTTTTCACAGGAGCTACAGTATCCAGAGTCGTACGTAGTGAGGAGGTGAAATTATTAACAAGATAATCGACCTCTGTTGGAGTAGCGTTCAGATAGCTGCTTTGCTCTGTGTTGGTACAGGGCATTGAAGATGATAACAGTGGGTGGATTATAAAGTCTACTCTTCACCGCTGTGTAATCAATTATTGTAAATGTAAATGTTATCAGGAAATGATCAGATAGGAGAGGGTTTTTAGGAAACACTGTTAAATGTTCAGTTTCTATGCCATATGTTAAAACAAGATCTAGAGTGTGATTAAAGTGGTGGGTGGGTTCTTTTACATTTTGAGAGAAACCAATTGAGTCTAATAACAGATTAAATGCCATGTTGAGGCTGTCATTTTTAGCATCTACATGGATGTTAAAATCACCCACAATAATTATTTTATCTGAGCTCAGAACTAAATCAGATAAAAAGTCTGAGAAATCAGACAGAAACTCTGTGTAAGGCCCAGGTGGACGATAGATGATAACAAGTAAGACTGGTTTCTGAGTTTCACAGCTGGGGTGGACGAGGCTAAGCATCAGGCTTTCAAATGAATTAAAAGTCTGTCTTGGTCTTTCGTTAATTAATAGGCTGGTGTGAAAAATTGCTGCCACACCGCCCCCTCGGCCTGTGCTTCGAGATTTCTGGTAGTTAGAATGGCTCGGCGATGTTGATTCATTTAAACTAACATAATCATCCTGCTGCAACCAGGTTTCTGTAAGGCAGAGTAAATCAATTTGTTGATCAATTATTAAGTCATGTACTAACAGAGACTTGGAGGAGAGAGACCTAATATTTAATAATCCACATTTCACTGTTTTACTCTTTGGTTCAGATGTGGATACTGTATTGTTCTTTCTTTGTAATTGTTTATGTTTAAGTTGTTTGTTGCTGGTTTTTAGTTTGTCTGTTTGGGAGCTGACACAGTCTCTATGGAGATGGGTTTTTGGGGGGGTAGCAGGAGGAGAGAAGCTGCAGAGAGGCGTGTAAGACTGCAAGTCTGCTTCCTGGTCCCAACTCTGGATAGTCATATTTTGGGGGGTTTAATAAATTTGTCCATATTTCTAGAAATGAGAGCTGCTCCATCCAAAGTGGGATGGATGCCGTCTCTCCTAACAAGACCAGGTTTCCTCCAGAAGGTTTGCCAATTATCTATGAAGCCCACATCGTTTGTCACTGATGATACTGAAGTCAATATTTTTAAGACATTTTCAAGTGAAGATTTAGCTGTATAAACAGTAAACAGTACATTCGCATAATGACTGAAACTAGCACCACTAAAGGAACAATGGGCTGAGAGGTACTGTTTATAAGATTGGGGAAACCTGCAGTCAGCTGAGACTGAAAAAGTCACTTGGATGAGGGACAAAACGTTTCTCCCCCTGAAAACGCTACATCCAGAAGAACAGAATCAACTTTTGGGTCATCAGTTTTTGTATTTCATCCCAAATACCCCCAAAATCCCTGGTTACATCTGAACAAATATAAGACAAAACTTTTTCCCAGTTAGGTATAAAAAGGTAAAAAGATCTAAATGAGATGTTTCATTATTTAAAAAAATCTGTATGTATTTATTGGTCTTATTTAAATTGATTTTTCTTTATAAATTCTGTTCATCTCTTCATGTTCTCCCCGTGTTTGTGTGGGTTCCCTCCGGGTACTCCGGCTTCCTCCCACCGTCCAAAGACATGCAGTTTGTGGGGATAGGTTAATTGATTAATCCAAATTGCCCAATAGGTGTGAATGTGGGAGTGAATGTGAGCACGAATAGTTGTCTGTCTCTGTATGTTAGCCCTGCGACAGACTGGCAACCTGTCCAGGGTGTACCCCGCCTCTCACCCTATGACAGCTGGAAAAGAATAAGGATAAGCGGAAGCGAATGGATGGATGGATGTATTATATAAGTTCGATTTTTGTTTTTCTGATGTTCAGCTGAAGAGATGATCAGCTTTGAGGAGGAAATGAGATCATTGAAAATGTACATTTACTGGAAATGTAAACAAACAAACTTACATGAAAGTATACAGAGAGGATGTGTATATATATATTTATTCCTTACTGAGACAAACTGGTGAATGCAGAGAGGGTAAGTGTGCTGCATTCGCCCTTCTCGTCATGGCTGGGGTTTTTGGATTCCCTTGTCAGTGTGGCTTCATCTCTGTGCAGAGGGTTCTGGCTGAGAGGAGACCAGAGCATTTGTAATGAGGTTGGGAATCCTCCATTGTGTTTGATTTCATGAAGCCAAAAGGTTGTGTGGGTTAGTGACAGCAGCTGAAGATTGATTTTGGTCTGCTTTCAGCACTCAGATATGGGCTTTCATTTCTGGGACCAGTTTGGACAGCCAGTGGTTGTTTCTTTGGTGGTGGTTCGCCCAAAATGTCAATCACACAGTTCTGATTAGGTTTAGAGTCTGTGAGTGTACACACACTAAAAATAAACCAATAAAAACCTTTATTTACATGTTAACAGTAGGGATGGGTATCGAGAACGGATGACAACAGGGCAACTCGCAATACTTGCAAAGTAGATATTTCATTTAAGGGAGGAAACACGACGAATATGCAAAAGCATTTGCTCACAAAACACGCGATGACCTTAAATGAATGTCGCGTTTTTAATTCCGCTCCGGACTCGTGAATCTCAACCCAGCAGCAGCGGTAACGTTTGCACGTCCTCTCCTGTTAAAGCGGCAGGTAAATAATCAACTAACAGTGCATATTATGTTAGCGCGATCTGCCTTATTACAAAACCTGCCATTACTGTGCATTTAGGTGACCATGATGAGAGAGACAGAGTCTGGCTCAGATGCTGGCAGTTCTCGCTGCAGTCTACCGGTAGCGTAGACTGCAGGATAGACGAATGTCACCGAGCAGAGACTCAGTTTGTGGTAAAAGGCTTGCACCCATTTGCCACAGCAGATGCCCCCGATTTTCGGTAAGTGAATGTGTTTAATTGTAGGCAGGGACATTACTGGATATTCTTGTGTAATTGCTACAGAATATTTTATGTTGTACTTTGTTATTGCTACAGAAGAATATTTATTTTATTATTTTACATTTGCAATTTTTTTTCCTGGGGACCCTGTGACACCCCATTGAAGAGCCGTAGGCTGTGGATCTCTTAAGATCTCACTGTTGGGTTTGTAAGGCCATGTTACTCCTAAATTTCTGTCTTGTTCAAAGAGAAGATATAAAACAAAGTTCTAAGCTATTCGACCTTAGTGTTCTCCTTTTTAAAAAGAATCGATAAGAGAATCGATAAAGAATCGAATCGTTAAACAGAATCGAAAATGGAATCGGAATCGTGAAAATCTTATCAATACCCATCCCTAGTCAACAGTTTATCATGTGAAGCAAGTGGCTTAATAACAAAGGCTAAAATCATAAAAACTCCACCCAGTTAATCATCCTCCACCGTACAGAATACTCTTTGTGCTTCATCTATGTTTTGCTTCACATTAGCTGCCTTGTGTTTTAGCCCGGCCTCTAGTTTGGACTGGGCCAAACTTTTTCTGCTCCGACTCAGACGGTTTTCTGTACAGTTGAAGTTCATTTTTGCTCTCACTTCAGGAGGCTCAAGTGGCCCCTTAAACCCACATTCATACTGACTCCTCTGGATTCAACATTAAGTCAATAAACACTTTCTTGAGGAGTTTATGGTCTCAGTCACCAGTTTCAAGTTTTATTACATTAAATATGATGTCCTTTTGGGAATCGTGGTCCCATTAGAGCCAGAAGGATGATAAACCAGAGTATATTTGAAGGCAGTGGTTCCTAATTGGTGTTCTGTGGGAAAAGTCAAAGTCTGCATTGAGATTGTAGCTTTTAGAAGTCCCTCCATGGATATTCCTCATAAGGACATCACTAACCCATTACCAAACTGGTCATGCTAAAGAACGCTACAGGCATAATGAGGTTCTCCACACCTTCTCCAAAACATTTCACGTCTGTCACAAGTGCTCAGGGTGAACCTACCAATTTTGGTATTCTATGGTAAATTGCATCTGGGCTTCACGGCAGTGGGGAGATGGCACAGAGCCCACTAGAGGACGTCATGCTCTCAGGCCATCTTCATGTAGTCTGTTTCTAATTGTTTGGTAAGAGACATTCACACCAGTGGCCTCCTGGAGGTCATTTTGAAGTTCTGGCAGTGCTCATCCTGTTACTCCTTGAACAAAGGAGCAGGTGTTGGTCCCGTTGATGGGTTAAGGCCTTCTACGGCCCTCTGTAGCTCTCCTAGAATAACTGCATGTCTCCTGGAATATCTTCCTTGCTCTTAAAACTGGGAGACACAGGTGTGCCATCCTGGAGGACTTGGACTACCTGTGTAACCTCTGCAAGGTTACATGCTACCAATACTGTCTTTCTGATGCATTCATAGAGACTCTGAGCCAGAATGAGAACACAGCATCTTCACTGGTGAAGTTACAAGAGGAATAACTTCAAATTTTGAAAAATCCTAATTTAGTCTTCAATGAGGATTTTTCCAGAACGGCATCACTGCTGCAAGTACAAACTGTCCACTGCATAGTGAACAAGAGCCCAAAGCGTATTATACACCTGTAATGATGGGTGAAAATGATTGTAAGACTGCTGCAGGAGAAAAATGAGGAATACAACAGCTTGTGGCCTCATGGCATTTACTTTCTTCCTTAATTCAGTCCCTGGATGAAATAAAAATTGGGTCTTTTCAGTGAGGCTTTTAGGGGTTTTTAATTTAGATTCAGTTCCTAAAGTTCCTAAACCTTTTAGATACCCTCTTCCTGACTGAATACTGCAGCATAAAGAAATGCTGCTGCTTTATTTCTCACATTGTGAGTCCCTGAACACTGAGATGAGCTGAAGAGATTTCACCTTTTTACAGGCTCATCAGTGTTCACGTCTTTATTGCAAGATGTTTAAAAAAAAAAAAAAAAAAAAAAAAAAAAAAAAAAAAGCGGAAAGGAACAAATAGAGAAAAAGAACAGAGAAGAATACAAATAAGATAGCTGTTTAATTTCTCAGCACAGATAAAGAGAGATTAATGAAAGCTTGTTTTTTGGTGTCCTGCTTCACCTGCATGAAACATCATTATAATGCAGTGCTCAATTTCAGATCAACACGAGTCTTTGGCTGCTCTGCAGAAGCCTCCTCATCATTATTATTAATTGGAAAGAGGTGAAATTACACATTTAAAAGTAATCTGGCAGAATAAATGGTAGTGTCTGGGTAATTTAATGAAGCGGGGGCTAAGAAGAACAAATGCACAGAGGTGAAATCTCAGAACAAAAACACTGAAGGCCGCGGAGAACATAGAGGTCAGCTTGGTTTTCTAGTTTGCCTGGAGGGAAGTGGGAGCGTCTGTTAGGCTACGTTCACACTGCAGGTCTTAATGCTCAATTCCAATTTTTTGATCAAATCCGATTTGTTTGTCTGCCTGTTCACACCACAAATAAAATGCGACAGCAAACGTGCTCTAGTGTGAACGCCCAAAGCGGCCCGCATGCGCAAAAGAAGACGTCACACACAACGCTCTGTTTAGACCCAGAGCAAACAATATTGTTTGACTGATGGCCCTTAATATAGAGACTTCAGACTTCATGTTTCCCAATTTTTGCTTTAAGTTATTTTGTTATTTACATAATAATGTAAATAACCTCATAATTATCCTTATTGCTGTTTTAGAGAGGAGCGGTGCTTCAAAGGATAGTTGCAGATTTCTGTCAGAATCTGCAGATTATACAGTACAAATAAAATGTTCACGTTTCTCCAACGTTGTCTTCCCAGCTGTTTCACCGGATGGCCAGGAAGCGTTTGCGATGTCTTATCGGGCGCTTCTCTGGCGCTGATAATTGGCGTCTGTCTTGTGTCAGTGACGTAAAAGACGGATTTAATGCGACATGACCGTTCAAACAGCAGTCGCTTTCTAAAACATCGGATATGTATCGGATTCAGTACCACATACGAAAGTGACCCAGATCGGATTTGAAAATATCAGATTTGTGCCGTTCACACTGTCACACCATGATCGGATATGGGTCGCATAGGGTCAAAAAAATCGGATTTGATGCGCTTTCGCCTGCAGTGTGAACGTAGCCTGTGTGTCACATTCCTACTGACCCGTTTTGAGTTTTAGTTTATTTGGATGTTTTAAGTTCTTTAGAATAGCTAAGTTCATTTGTTTATTAGCTTCTCTTTGTGTTTTTCTACCCCTGTATTTAAGTTTCCCTCTCCCTGTTTCATGCTGCGTATCTTATGTTGTCAGGTTTATATTGTCTTGTCTACATCTCATGTTTCCTGTTTTATTTTGAAGGTCTGTGTCCTATGTCAGTGCAGTCAGCTTTGGTTCCTTTGTCTGTTATGTCAGACTAGTGTCAGCTGTTTCCCCATGTGTTTCCACTTCCCCCTAATCACCCTTGTGTGTATGCTGGTCGTGTCCAAATTCATGGGCTGCATCCTCCTGAGGACCCGGCCTTTGCGGTCTACGTGGGCCGGGTCCTCAGAAGGTCGAGTAGGCCGGAAGTAAACGGCCGTGAAATTGGACGGTCTAGCCTTCAGATTAGGGTCACCGCTGTCTCGGTGGAGTTTAACCCTTTAAAACCGGTCAGAGCGGGCACGCTCCGTTTTGTGTAACTATTTTTAAATCCCGGTAGCACTGCAACCACGTGAGCTAGCGCAATAATTTTTTTTTGCATATGAAACCGGAGGAGTTGTACTTACATCTTATGCCATCAGCCTGTCCTAGGTCACGGTTTCCTTCCACATATAGCTTTGCAAAAACTGCATAAAAAGCACTTGCAGCAACAAAAACATAATATTCCAGAAACACGCTTTGCCGATCCGATCAGCTGTTCATAAAACTTCCTACGTCCATTAGCACAAGCTATCGCATGTCCGCCATGATCTGCCCGAAACCGGAAGTGGCGTCATTTTCGCGGAAATGTAGTTTTTTTTTTTTTTTTACCATCAAGGCCTCATGAGCTTATACTGGTGTTTTTAAAAGTTATGTTTGACTTTATGACTTTGTGTTGTTTCTGGGATGCTTAGGACTCATATTGCACTGCTGGAAATAGTTTATTTTGATGCATATGCTGCTTTTTTGCAAATTTGCACTATAATATTTATTTTCGTTTTTCCTGCAGTGTATAGAAATTGGTGTATTTCAAAAATAAAACTATGAAGACACTCAAAATAAATTTCCTGTGGTGGGAAACTATTTTGTGCAACTTTTTTGTATTTCCAGTTTTGAGGGATAAGCCTCTTAAATTTCTCTAACTAGAAATATATGTTAAAAAACAAAAACGATTTTCAATGTTTTTGTAGTTTATTGCACTTTTTGCAATTTATGTAATTACTATGCACTTAATGCATGCATATTATTAAAATTTAGGCTGTAGTGGTTGTATTGATGTATAGCAACTTGAAATGCTCCCAAAAATGGCTCTACAACATGTAAAAATATAATATAAGCTCTAGCGGACTTGGTTCTATGGCAGGTCTTAAAGGGTTAATAAACTCAGCCGTCTGCTCCTTGCTATCTAAAATATAACAGGACACTGGCGTAAATTCTCGACTGTCTCATACTTCTGTTTAATCAGTTTTCTGTTTGACGTTTAAAAACCAAGGAGGAGGGGGATTAATAAAGTTTTATTTTATCCAATCTAATCTAATAACTTTAATCTCAACCAAACCGATTTACTCACGAACAAACAAAACACTGAAAAAAGCCCAACGATAACATTTTTAGGTTGTCTAAGTGAATTATATATTACGTTTAACCCGAGCAGCGAAAGTCCGCGGTGATCTGAAAATGATGTGCTGGGAGTTGTGCCGTTCTTGGCCGCATCAGTAACCCTCGAGCTCCCGGCTAGCTGTCGAGCTGGTGGGTAGCAGACGCCTCTGAAAACGTCGAAGCACTTTTGCAAATATGCGATATCTTGATAAACCGAGCAGATATTTGATGTTTCCACAACTACTTTCTCACCTGAAAATATGTTAAAAGTTTATTTTGTGACCCAGAAAGATTAGTATGAGTAATTTTAAAACTTAGTAGCGGCCACCATTGTTGGAAACTGGAGTTTGGCTGGGCTGCACTATGAATTCTGGGATATGGTAGGCCACGAAGGACACACCCAACGTATCCTTCAAATTCGGGGAAAAGGAGGACGCATTTGTCGGCTGCTTTCGGAGGAGTCTACGAATTTGGACAGCCTTCGGCGCGTCGCTGTGACGTAATCGGTCTACAAATGCGGCCTCAGGAGGATGCAGCCCATGAATTTGGACACGACCTTAGTCTGTGTGTTTCTGTTCATTCACTCTCAGGTCGTCTGTTGTCCTTTGTGTCATGTTTCCAGGTTCTGTGCTCTCGGTGTTTTTGTGTCCATGTTTTGGGTTTCTATGTTATCTTAGCTCTCCCAGTTTAGGTTATTATTTAGCTTCTCCTCTGCCTTTTGTTTTGTAATGTTTTCACCAGCCTTAATAAACGGCTCGCTTTCTGTTAACATTTAAGTTTTGTTTCATGGTGTCTGCATTTTGGGTCCTCTTCATAATACAGTCTGCCTCCGCCAGACTGTGACAGTTAGAGGATTTCTAAATGATCAGAAACACGTTTCCTTCCAGCATCACCTGAATCTGAAATGAGAGACGTAAACTTTCCACTTAAAAGACAAAACCTTCATTTTTATGCTAATAATGCACATGTGAGATCATCATAAATAAGTGTAATTGGAATTTTTGTCATGATTCAGCTGTGTGGCAGGCAGGAGAGGACCCAAACGCAAACTCACGGAGACAAAACGTAAACTCAAAAACACAGCTTTAATGCTGGCAAAAGGTGAAACACAAAAACAGTACTAAACTAAACTGGGAAAGCTAAACATAAAGTATACCAGGAACCACGGGGAGAATCACACACAGCATGAGGGAGACTACGACACTGACAAAGAGAAACACAGAGCCTAAATACACAGAGGGATAACGAGGGAATGAGACACAGAAGGGGAGCACAGCTGGGAGTAATCAGGCTGGACGAGACAGACGCAAAACTAGAAACACTCACATGAGGCATGGACCTTCAAAGTAAAACAGGAAACACACTGACTGAATTCTAAAACACGCAAACTTAACAGCAACTGGGGAGACATAACATGGAACACAGGGAAGCCATATGACAAAGCCAAAGAGCTAAACCTAAGATAACCATAACTGAGATCCAGGGAAACAAGAAACAGTACATCAAAGGACTCAAAACATAAACCATGATATAAAAGCACAGGATCTCTTCCAAATAAAATAGGAAACATAATGAGACGCAGACATGATAACCAGAACTTGACAACGTAAGACACAGACATGAAACACATGAAGAGCAGGGGAGACTTAACATGGGTTGGAAACACAAGGGGGAACTAATAAGCAAATGAACATAGGAGGCCTAATGAGCTTAACATACTATAAACATCAAAATGAACTAAAACTCAAAACACTGGGTCCTAAGACCCAGGATCGTGACAATTTTTGTTTGCCTTCTGCAGTTACAGGCGATCTTGCCTCTATGAACTATTTTAATGTCAGAAAAAAATATTTAATATGACTTTTTTTTTGTTAAATTGATTATAAGTGTGAGGCTAACATCTTACTTTGTCACAGACCTGCTGCTGTTTTACATGGTAAACACCAGTAGCCTCGGACTCTCTGAGCTACAGTTCCTCTAAAGTCAACTTGAGGCAGGCTTTTATGTTTCTCTCTGATTGAGATGAGTTAAATTTACCTTAATTTTTTCCTCATGTTAGTGTTTTCATTCATTATTTTTTTAAATGACTATATAACAAAACCTTTGCTTTGGTGTTTTTTTTTAATTTTGCAGGTCTTGTAAAGTCAGGTTGTACAGATTTTTTTTCTTAAAGTATCACTCTTCACCAGCTAATTGTGCTGTTAGCTCGACTGGCCACAGTGAGCCTGTAATCCCAGAGGACCTGCAGAGGACCCAAAGAGACTGCACGTCATGCGGAATGATCTGAGGCGAGGTCCCAGCTTCTCTCCTCCTCTGAGAAAGGCTGCATTGTACGAGACTGATTTAGCTGCTAGCTAATTTTCATCTCTGGGTAGGTCAAACAGTAAATACATTGCAAAATGTCAATAAACAAATTATACTACTACAAATGTAGATGACACTTTATCATAATAAGCTAAACATTAATTTTACTATTTTTAGATCAATCTCGTCACTTCTCTGTGTTTTGTGGTTAACAGAGCTCATTTTTAACCTGTAGTATTATAACCTCTCCTAGGACAATAAATAGCAGGTGTGAAAAGAAGGAAGCCTGGGAATGGAAAACTCCACCCACAAGGATGCGCCGGGCTGCATCTCTACCTGAGACAGAGAATCAGAATCAGAATCAGAAAGGGTTTTATTGCCAAATGTTGAGCGGGTTTACAACATTAGGAAATTGCTGCGGTGCTTAGTGCAAACATACTGTTATAAATACTGTTATAAATTAAGCTTAAATAGACATGAAAATAAAAATGAGAATAAGAATTAAAAGTGCTAAGTAGATAGATAGATATATACATGATATATACATGAGTGCAGGTGGTGATCAGTGCCAAACATGGAATGATGCAGTGAACACAGCGTAGGGTCATGTGTTAGTGGCGGGAACAGTCATACGGTTATTGTTCATGTGTCCAACAGCAGAGGGGAAGAAACTGTTCTTATGGCGAGAGGTTCTGGTGCGAATGGACCGGAGCCTCCTGCCTGAGGGGGGGACATGACGGGGGACATGGACCCGTACAAAGCCGCGTCATATAACGTGCGGAGGGCGGTGAAAGAGGCGAAGCAGCGCTACGGGAGGAAACTAGAGTCACAACTCCAACAGAGTGACTCTAGGAGCCTGTGGCGGGGACTAAGGACAATAACGGACTATAAAGCACCAACAACCGGTATGACGAACGCGGCCGTGACTCTGGCAGACGAGCTGAACACTTTCTATGCTCGCTTCGAGGCTGCAGCTAAGGTCTCCAACAATGCTAGTGTTAGCGGCGCTAACGGCTGCAGACAGGAAGATACTGCCAGCACCGGAAACGTGCTCGTCATCTCCGAGCATGAAGTAAGGAGAGCCTTCAAGAGAGTGAACACCAGGAAAGCAGCAGGACCAGACGGCATCCCAGGTCGTATCCTAAGAGACTGCGCATACCAGCTAGCTCCTGTGTTCACTGAGATATTCAACATCTCTTTATCTCAGTCGGTGATCCCCACATGCTTCAAAGAGTCCATCATTGTTCCTGTCCCGAAGAAACCCCACCCTGCTTCTCTCAATGACTATCGCCCTGTAGCCCTCACCTCAGTAGTGATGAAGTGCTTTGAACGCCTGGTCAGAGACTTCATCATTTCTTCACTACCAGACACACTGGACCCACTACAGTTCGCTTACCGTCCAAATCGTTCCACAGACGATGCCATCTCTCATCTCCTCCACACATCACTCACTCACTTGGACACTAGAAGGGGGAATTATGTTAAAATGCTCTTCATAGACTACAGCTCTGCATTTAATACCATAATTCCCTCCACACTCACCACCAAGCTGGAGCATCTGGGACTCAGCTCATCTATGTGTCAGTGGATCTCCAACTTCCTAACTGGCAGACCACAGGCAGTAAGGATGGGCGGACATGTCTCAGCCTCCACCACTCTCAGCACTGGAGCCCCCCAGGGGTGTGTTCTGAGCCCCCTGCTGTACTCTTTGTACACATATGACTGTGTGGCCACTACCAGCTCCACCACCATCATCAAGTTTGCTGACGACACCGTCGTGGTGGGCCTGATCTCTGATAACAACGAGACGGCCTACGTGAAGGAGATTAGGAATCTGGAGAACTGGTGCCAGAGGAACAACCTCCTTCTAAACGTCAGTAAGACAAAGGAGCTGATAGTGGACTTCAGCACTAAGCAGGAGAGGAACTACCAGACCCCCGTCATCAACGAGTGCCCAGTGGAGAGAGTGGACAGCTTCAAATACCTCGGAGTTCACATCACGCAGGACCTGTCATGGTCCTGTCACATCAACACCGTGGTGAAAAAGGCCCGACAGCGTCTCTACCACCTCAGACGCTTGAGAGACTTCCAACTGCCCTCCAAGGTGCTCAGGAACTTTTACTCGTGCACCATAGAGAGCATCCTGGCGGGAAACATCTTAACCTGGTTCGGGAACAGCACCATGCAGGACAGACGAGCTCTACAGAGGGTTGTGCGGTCAGCTGAGCACACCATCCGCTCCGAGCTCCCTGACCTGCACTCAATCTACAGCAGGCGGTGCTGGACCAAGGCCAGGAAGATCGTGAAGGACCTCAGCCATCCCAACAACAGACTGTTCTCTCTGTTGAGGTCAGGAAAGCGATTCCGCTCCCTGAAGACCAACACAGAGAGACTGAGGAGGAGCTTCTTCCCGCAGGCGATACGGTCTCTCAATCACACCACCACACAGTACTGACCCACACATATAGTTCTTACACACACACACTGGACTTTCTGGACATTGTTTTTGCACAACACTGGTCACTATATTCTTCATTTCCAGTTAATACTTGTACAGCTGCTGTTATTGTGTATATATTTATTTATATTTAGATTTCTTCATACATTCTTATATAGTTCTATATTGTGTATTTTGTTGTACAGTTATTTTATTTTCAACTTTAATTTATATATTTTATCTTATTCTTCCCAGTTAAATTTACCCTTCATTCTAATTTGTGTTGTACAGTTATTTCATTTTTAACCTTAATTTATATTTTATTCCTTCCTAGTTAAATTTACCCTTTTTAATTTTTCATATTTATTTCCTATCTTATTCATAGCCTTTTCCTTTTTTGTTTTCTTTAGGTCACGAGCAGTTGTCCAAGCATTTCACTACATATCGTACTGTGTATGACTGTGTACGTGACAAATAAAATTTGAATTTGAATTTGAATTTGAGGGGAGCAGGTCAAACAGGTTGTGTCCAGGGTGAGAAGGGTCAGCTGAGATCCGAGCTGCACGCCCCAGTGTCCTGGAGGTGTACAGGTCCTGCAGAGATGGGAGTCTGCAGCCAATCACCTTCTCAGCAGAGCGCACAACACGCTGCAGTCTCTGTTTGTCCCTGATAGTGGCTCCAGCGTACCACACGGTGATGGAGGAGGTGAGGATGGACTCGATGATTGCAGTGTAGAATTGCATCATCGTCCGTGTTGGCAGGTTGAATTTCTTCAGCTGCCTCAGGAAGTACATCCTCTGCTGGGCTTTCTTTATGACGGAGGTGATGGTGGGCTCCCACTTCAGGTCCTGGGTGATGGTGGTACCCAGGAAGCAGAATGAGTCCACAGAGGTGATGGGGGTGTCAGTCAGGATGATGGGGGGGAGTGGAGCTGTGTGCTTCCTGAAGTCCACAATAATCTCCACTGTCTTCTGGGCATTCAGCACCAGGTTGTTGTGGCTGCACCAGGACACCAGACGTTCAGACAGGGAACAACAGTTTATTGTCATTTGTTTTGTCTTAGCTCTGTTGTATGTATGTATGTTAGGACCAGTGTTGGGCAAGTTACTTTGAAAAAGTAATTAATTATACTTACTAATTACTTCTTCAAAAAAGTAACTGAGTTACATATTCTAAAAGTAATCAATTACTAGAAAGAGTAACTACGGAGCCCTGCAGGGGACATGGGAGAAAAAAAAATTAGGGAGAAAAAAAAAAAGTTAAGATGGACTTTTGAGAGATCTCGCAAAAGTATTGCGAGAGCTCGCAAAAGTTTTAGCCGCATTCTTTGGAGGCCGCCAGCCTCGCAAAACTCCAACAATGGCGGCAGCTACTTAGTTGTAATATTACTCTTTCTGGGTCACAAAATACACTTTTAAGATATTTTGAGGCGTGAATGTAGTTGTGTAAGCGTCAGATACCTGCTCGGTTTACAAGACATCACATATTTGCAAAAGTGCTCCGACGTTTTTGGAGATCTGACACCCACTAGCTTGAAGCTAACGGGAGGTCGAGACCTACTACAGCCGGGAGGAACACCGCTTTCCCGGCACATCGTGCCTCGACCTCCCGGTCGGCTTCGAGCTGGCGGCCTCCGAAGAATGCGGCTAAAACTTTTGCGAGATCTCGCAAAAGTCGGTTTTAATTATTTTTTTTTTCTCCCTAATTTTTTTTTTCTCCCATGTCCCCTGCGGGGCTCCGTAAGTAACTATTGTGTTACTTTGAAAAAAAAATGTCCAGGGTATAATTGGTTGTTTTTTTTTTTTTGGTCATAAGCAGAGAGTGCTCGCTAGCGCTATCCTTAGACAGTAAATGTGATGAAACTATTCAGGAAAAAACACCGTGTATATATTGTTTATCATGACTTTAAGTGGCCTATCAGCACAATTTAAAAACTGGTATATATCCCCTTGTTGCTTTGTCATCTTAAAGTGGTCATGTGATTGGCTTACCACGACGACGTTATTCTTCCTCAGTCAAACAGCAGTACTCCTGCGATTGTTTTGCCCGCTTAGCTCCAGGTGTTGTGCCAAAAAGTGATCGTCTGCCAGACAGTGATTGCCATCCGCGGGAGCGCGCGCAGCTACTTAAAGCTGTAGCGCCCAGATTACTTACAGTTACTTCCGTGCAACTGATATAAGGTGCGGTAAGCTGAACACAGCTTCACCCGTCTGTTTGTTGAAAAATAGTAATGAGACTGGTACCCGTACAGTACCAGTGTTGTAACGATAGAAATAGTAATTAGTTAGATTACTCGTTACTGAAAAAAGTAATGCCGTTACTTATAACGCAGTATTCCCATCGCTGGTTAGGACCCCATTTGAAAGTGACATGTCACACATCACAGAGTTCACTCAGATAAAAAAAACTGGTCTATTTTTCCTATGCTGACGTTAGTGATCAGGAAACAGGATACCTGGGAAACATGCTGTAAAACTAATCAGCTTTTCCAGCCACCAGGGGAGCCACAAGGCGGGAGAATTACCGAGCAGAGGAAGATGAATGTTTCAGTTAGACTGCGTCCTGCTCAGAAGGAGTGCTGCAATTTAGGTCAATGTACAGCCTGCCCACAGTAATTATAAGTCAAGCTGCAGGAAGGAAATTTAATAAGACATTATCTGCAACAAAAGCCTCACAGAAGTAGAGTGAGAGTCAAGCGCAGCGCACAAAGAAAGAGGCCAAAGATGGACGTGAAAATAATTCTTAAAATGAGGCTCTGTCAGATTATCTTTGCAGGGGAAGTATTGTTATGCTGATTAGGATCAAACGAACAAAAGGCTTTGGGTTTAAAGTGAAAAAAAATTGCCACAGGATTCCCGAAAATGGCTTTTTTCCCCCTCCTGCTGTCAGAAGTCACACAACAATTTGGTAAAAGTGTCACCCGCATTATTATTTGTTGTCACTTTCATCATCACCAAGTTGTGCTGTAATTTATTCAGTGCTGCTGGAGTTTAAAAGAAGCTTGAAACTTGGATTAGGTGAGAAAAAATCCAAAGTTGGTTGTGTTTATTGAGAATAATGGGCTGTGTGAGCATGTTGTAATAATGGTCGCAGAAGGATGCCCTTTAGAAACAGGAAATGTGTTGTTTTCTAACATTTTTACCCACTCATGATTCTCCCTGTGGCAGACTTCCCTACTTTAAACTGGTTTTTGCACACTTAGCTGCTCACAACATATAGACACAAAACAAGAGCAGAGATGAGGAGCAAACTATCTTTAGGATGGGAGCAGCAGCGTCGTCCCTGTCACCTTGTCCCCTTTTTGGAATTTCTTTAACATCCTGAGAGGTTTGCCAGGATTCTGCAAGGACACCTCATTCTATCAACATCTGCATACAAGGAGCTGTAGGCTGCTTCCAGCTTTTATGCGCAACTTATGGATAAATCATACTAACACTTCATACTAACATATTAACAAAGTAAACCTGACTTGCCCTCTCTTACTTTAAGGCCAACAATTTGTCAGCTAGCTGGGTCACGGTTGTGAATGGGTGTGTTTTAACCTAAACCTAAGAAGTGAATGCAGGTAAAGGTTAAAGGAAAGGTGAAAACACAAGTGAAGTCCAACAGGACTCCAACCAGCATCTCTTGGCTGTAATCTCTCAGTGGCCAACATAACTGCCACCACCATGCTTGGCAGTTGGTACAGTTTTCTTAGGTTTCAAAGCCTCACTTTTACTCCTCCAAACATACCTCTTGTCATTGTGGCCAAATAGCTATTTTGTCTCTCTGACCATCAAGCTTTTCTCCAGAAGACATTTGGCTGGTCCATGTTGACCGGACGCTGCAAATTTCATTCAGGTTCA
Source organism: Aulonocara sp. 'chitande type north' Nkhata Bay (assembly GCF_057382095.1). Lineage (NCBI taxonomy): Eukaryota > Metazoa > Chordata > Actinopteri > Cichliformes > Cichlidae > Aulonocara > Aulonocara sp. 'chitande type north' Nkhata Bay. Next base: position 25,491,949 of record NC_141358.1, read on the forward strand.
ATTTTGGAGTTTTGTTTGATGTGTAATCTGGAAAAAGAACAAGTGAAAGAAATCATTAAAACCCCAATGACCCTGCTGTTCATGCCCGTGATGAGTGGATATGAACTTCTTGCCACAGCAGCTTTTTTCTGGGTTCCAAGAAACCATAAACTGTGACAGAGCACATCCCATCTGCACCCAATTCTTCTTTTTTAAAGTCATTAAAGATGTATAATCATCCACCTGGGAAACGAACAGGTCAAAGAAATCATGATGACCTTCATTCTCACGATGAGTGGACGTACACTTCCAAACACAACTCTAATTGAGCTGTGAAGCTGACTCGACTGTGAGGGCATCGTTTCTGGTCACAATCAACAAATAAATAAATAAAAGCAGGATTATGGGGTTAAATTAAACATACGTTACCAACATTGGTGGCAATTATTTTTCTGTCAGTCATCTAATGCATTAATCTCCAATGTCTGGCTTCGGGCTGTCTGAGAAAATAATGATACTGTGATAGATGAAGTGAGGCAGGACAATGTTTTTGCCTTCATGCCCTCAGGAGGTTAACCCGGCCATCATGAATATACATAATAAACTTCACTTCCAGCAGATGACAGGATCTATAACTCTGGAGTAGACAGGTAAACGGTCTGACCACCAGTGTCACGAGGTTGGGCTGCTGCTGGAGGGGAAAAATGGGTTTTAATCACGATAAAATCGGGAAACCAATAACTTTAAATGACTAGTTGGCAAATTAGACTCAAAGACATGAGGGTGAACCTCCCATTAGCAGCATTTCCACCTTGATGAGCTTTAAAACTCACTCTGACCTAAAAACAAGGAGCACAAATGAAATCAGTCTCCTTTTGTGACCAAAGCAACACATTAAAATGCACCAGATTTTTCCTCCCCAAGTGGGAATGGGCAAACACAGCCATTATGTCGTCATGTCGCCTGAATTATTTATTCGTTGGTATTTTTCAATTCAGTTCTCTATAAATGTTCCTTTACCTTTGACGCTCCGGCCTGTGCTGAAGTGAGGAGTTAAAACGGGGATAAAGGTGAATATAATGCCTCTCCCTGGTTCAGTGAATTCATATTAAAAGTGCTCTGCTGAAGCGCAGATGGAATCGATGCTGCTCCAGCTGGCCAAAAGGGCTCCAAGTCTGAACCTCGCCTGCTTCAACAGCCGTGGCTTTATTGGATTTTCTTACTGCTTCCAACAGCTGTTTAAATTTGCAAAAGAACAATGATACATAATTTAGAAAGAGCCGTATATGACACGATGCTTCACGATATACCGACATGCCATGCAGGGATGCCATCGCAGCCGGAAAGATGTTCGCCCGCGGCTTGCTGGCATCAGAAATCTGGTCATTTTCATTCAGGTGCCACCCTGCTGTTACATAACACATCAGGACTCGAATGAAGCAAAGAAGAGGCTGTTAAATACGTGCTGCAGCTCCTCTCTGAGCCTATGACCGGCTGATTCACACCTGGAACATCAGCTGAACGCTGTTAGCTGAAATTAGCTGTGTAGAAGGGCAGGAAGGATGGGTGCACTCAGCCTCGCAATAAATGTTTGCCTCTGAAAGACGTGTTTTTCTCTCTCAAATGAGTCGATTAAAAGACGGCTGTCAAACAGAGAAACCGGTATAGCCTTCATGGCATCAGAAGGCACAACTCCTGCCACCTGGAGCAGGAAACACCGATAAAACAAAACAGAGTCAGGCTTAACCTCTAATAATGGATTGTATGTCTCCCACAGTCTCATGGTTTTTATGTAATATCATGGTCTGAAAAATAACAGGTAAGGGGAGCTGTGAAATGAAATTCAGTATTTGTCAGTGAAATGCAGCAGAGTGGAGGGATAAAGTGGCGTGAAAAAGAAAGTAAAGTACCTCGAAGTACTACTTTTATACTACTTTATTATGTAAGTAATGGTGGATGAGTGAATGAGTGAGGGAGAGGCTGAAAAGCACAGTATTTAGGTTCCATTTACCTAGATGATAAACAATGGTTATCATTAAATTTTTTACAGCTAAACGAAAACAAAACTGAGGTTGTCATTTTTGGCAATTTCAATCATATCGACAGCACGTTGGGTATCCTCTCCTCGTATTGTAAAACACATGTAAAAAACCTCGGAGTTTACATTGATGGTTCTTTTAAATTGAATAAGCAGGTGAGTGCAGTAGTTCAGTCCTGTTTTTTTCAGCTAAGACAGCTAGCCAGGATAAAGCCATACCTTCCGGCTGACGTCTTCGAGCGTATCATCCACCTTTTTCTTACTTGCAGATTGGACTACTGCAATTCATTGTATTATGGCCTAGATCATGCCACCATCCATCGCCTTCAGATGGTTCAAAATGCTGCTGCTCGCCTGCTAACCGGTACCAAACGGAGAGAGCATATAACCCCAATTTTAGCCTCTTTACACTGGCTCCCTGTCCCCTACAGGATCCAATTTAAACTCTTACTTTTTGTTTTTAAGTCACTCAACGCCCGAGCCCCCCCCTACTTGTCAGAGCTCCTCTCTGCCTATGCTCCAGGAAAACCCACGAGATCTAGTTCAAAACTATTGTTGTCCATTCCACGGACTAACCTCAAATCTCGTGGTGATAGATCCTTCTCTGTGGCAGGTCCCAGACTTTGGAATAGTCTCCCCTTTAATATTAGATCTGCTCAAACTCTTGAGCAATTTAAATCTTTACTAAAGACACACTTTTACGCTCTGGCTTTTAACACATTATGACCCAAGCATTTTGGATTTATCTGAATTAGTTAGTATTGTTTCAATTTTTCTATTTTATTGTTTCTATTGTTATTATTGTATTACACTGTAGTTTTTAATTTTATTGTTATTGTTAAGCACTTTGTGCAGCATCGGCTGTTGGAAATGTGCTATATAAATAAATCTGACCTTGACCTTGACCTTGACCTTGAGTGTGTCAAATTTGGATTAAATGCAGCGAGCCATGAAGGAATTACATTTCTCAGGTTTGAATTTCTCGCCGGGTAAATTGGCTGTTATTCTTAATTACTGCTGCAGAACTTGGATTCATGTGTAAATATGCATTAGACTGGGGAGAGAACTAAAAGAAAACATCAGCTCGGGTTTTTAAGTCGTCACGTCGGTGAATAATAACGACCTTTCTGACAGCGGGTCTGTTTAATATGCAGGTGAAGCTAATGATAGTTGCTATTAGCTCTTCTCTATTGTGTGTCCTTCTTTAAAAAATCTGCTGCAGGTACAGACGTGTTATTTGTGTCACCTCCAGGTGTTGGTGAAGAATGATCTGATATCCTCGTGTCGGTGTTGTTCCCACATCATCATAATAAATATTGTTCCAGGTTCAACATTGCAAGTGACCAATCACATTGCAAATGACCAATCACATTGTTGTGACGTCCCCTTTTTGTGCATTTGAAAAATACTGCCTTAAAAAAATCGACTTCACTTGCGAGAAGAGAAACTGCTTCTGTCCGCCGATCCAGGAACTTGAATTCTTTGAATTTCAGGATACTTTTTTTAAGTAAACGGTAAGCATTATACATATTGTCCTTACAGAGGCGGTTTCTCTTCACGCAAGTGAAGTAGATTTTTTGAAGGCGTTTGTTTTTTTCAAGGTCGCGGATGACGTCAGGAGAAGGTGATTGGTCACTTGCAATGTTGAACCTGGAACAACATTATTTATGGTGACGAGGGAACAACACCAACACGAGGATATCAGATCGTCCGTTGGGGAATCTGTAGCTGACCCAAGACAAACCTAAAATAATCCAAAGATCTTGAACGCTGAGGAGTGAAGTTTTTATGAAGTACTGCTCTTTGTGCTGTGCTGCTACGGCCACAGGTCACTGAGCTGCTGAACCCAGCCAATCAGGAGTCCAGCACCATGTTCAAAGACAAGTAAAAAGTAAGAGAGTTGTGCTTTCATTCAGGGCTGCAGAGGAACTGAAGTTTCCCAGTGGAACGGGTCTTCTGGTTTGGTTGTTAATTCAGGTGTTGGTGGAACAGTTGACACTTCTTTCAGGTTGCAGATGTTGCATGCTGGGGAATTACTGGTTCAATTGCAGTTGTTTTCAGCATGCATGGAGTTCAAGGATCTGAATAATAACCATATCTGTTACAACCAGACTTATAAGCTTAAAATGGGATTAGGTGATGAGTTTTATTTAAAGTTCTAAAAAAAAAAAAATCTAGTTAAAATGTGTGTATAATGTAACCAGGTGTATGTGATAAGGTCGAACAAGACATGGTGGTTCTCCACAAGCCAAGCCAGCCATGCCTTTAATCCACAGCTCATCTGACGAGGACAGGAAACGGGTGAAAAAAAGGAGAATGCCCTGCTTTGTCAGGCTTAAAGTTAGCTGCTAGCCATCTGCTAGGTTTCACCTTCAGTGATAATAGTCACTGAGTTGGACCGTGTGTCACAGTCCTGATTTTTGGTAATTATTTTACATTTTCTTTGTTCTCAGTCTGATTGTTATTGTTTGTTTATGTTTGCCACATTTTTAAGTACATTAATTTTCAGTTATTTTTTTCAGTTTGTGGTTATATTCTACGTTTACGTTTATTTTGTTTAGTCTGTTGGAATTTTCTCAGAATTGTCAGATAAACCTGTCTTTATTTCCTTCCCAAGACACTTGTAACCCCCTTCCAACTGAACCTCCTTTTAATGCTCGGTCTAACTCATCTTACTGAATTTTTTCCTATCTTCCTTCTACACAATGCTTTCTAGTTACTTCCTGTTTTTATTTTGGTAGTGTTTTGTCACCTGTGATTTATATTGAATTTTACTTCCTGTCGTATTATGTCGTATTATCCCTGAGTTGTTCCCCCTGTATTACCCACCTGTTTCCCCTAGCCTCTTTACCGTTTATATTTACAGTCTCACTCGCCCCTTGCCCTTTGTGGAGTCTTCTCCTTCTACCTTAATATGACTGCTGTTTTGTTTACTGACAGACAAGAAGTGTGTATCAGTTTTTTATTGGTCTATTACTTACACAGACACAGGTACCAGTATCTCTGTGCTTGACCCTTACCAACTTTTAGCGCTCCACCCTTCACCTTCTCATCCAAATATGGACACCACACCAACATGATGGCACTGAGGCTTCAAGATCTTTTAGTGAGTCCAAAACCAATAAGTGAACTCACAATGGCTATGTCTACATGAAGTCGGTGTTCTACTTACATAGTGTGATCAGATACTCATTCACACCACAGGTAGATCACAGAAAGAAGGAAAACAGGTCAGTCAAACAATACTACAACCAGACTGTCAGAATGATGATGCCGTCAACAGAGCAACTAGCACTGAGATTTCTCACATGACGCCATGTATGCATTGCTCAAGAACTATGTGCCATATTAGACGTGATACAGCTGACTGTCTATTTGCTGACTGGTTGTAGTGTTTCTTGGAAGTTTCTGGCAGTCATTGGATGAATTCAGTCGCAAAGACAGCTCTGCGTCAAAAATCTCTTAGTGATTGCTGTGATTGCTCGCAGATTACATTTAGCTTTTCATATTTGTCAGCTGTGCTCACTACCAGTCCAGCAAAAGGTTACTTTTCAGTGCTAGAAAGGCAACAACTTTTACTTTGAAGGCGAAACATCTTCATTTCCAGTTTGTGCTGCATATTTCACAGTTTCATCACTGCTAAGGGAGAGTAGATAAACAGTGTTTGTACACAAGTCCAGCACTGGGCCATGCAAACTCTGACTGCAGAAACATGCAGTCAGAAGCCAGCTTCTGCCAACCAGTTGGGGAATACAGTTTTTCCTGGTGACAGTTGTTTCCACCTGCAGCACAGGGACTTCAGGAATCATTTTCCAAGTGACTCAAGTCAACTTTCATAAACCACTCACAACCACTCGTGAACTACTCATTTTTCCCTCACAACTTTAGCTTGCCAGATGGTTGCAGATGAGTCTCTAGTTCTGTGACTTGTCACTTGGTCCTACATTATCACATGTCCAAAATACAGAACAAGTTACCGTAATGTGGTCCATGTTCAGGTGTCTAGGTGTCTGCAAAACCTCAGGAAATACACTTGTGTCCTCATCTCTTCAAGAAAAAGTGCCACAGTGTCAGAAACCTCTGGTCATGCGATCAGTTCCACCTCCTCCTTCCTTTCAAGAGGTACAGCCAATTTGACACCACTGAGCTTACATCAGTACAAAAATGACCCAAGTGCACAGTATTCGGACTCTTGATGATTATGTGAAGCAGAAATAACTCCAGGACCTCTCCAAATTATGCTAACAGACTTCCGGTTTTGACAAGCATGGGGTGGTCACACTTTTCCTTAGCTCCTGCGACTTTTAGTTATTTGAGCGAGCCCACCTAACTTATCTTTTGATAAATATCTTGGTGATTTAGTGAAGCCGTCGGAACATTTGATGCCCTATCATGTCGCCTAAACCTGCGAAGTCGAATGGTAAAACAACCGAATGCGTGGCTTCTGGCGTTCCTGCGAATGTTAGCAAAGCCGACATAACAGCACTGCTAGCGGAGCACCGTTCAGATTTACTGGCAGAGCTAAAAGTCAGCTTTTTTGATGATGTGAATAAAAAGCTGGACAGACTACAGAAGGCATCGGACAACCATGGTTGCTACGTGATGAAAACTTTATAGAATTTATTTTGGATCAAATTACCTGCTTTTTGGAATTTAATTTAACTCCAGATATTTCCATCTCGTCGGTCTGGGAGGCTCTTAAGGCTTATCTTCGCGACCAGATTATATCATTTACAGCTAATAAGAAACGTGCTTCTACTTCTAAACTGAAGGATTTGGAAAAGCAAATAACAGACTTGGATAATAGGAATTCTCAGAACCCCTCACCAAATTTATATAAAGAATGTTTGAAACTGGGTGCAGAATATGACGTGCTTGCCTCACATTCTATAGAATATTTATTGTTAAAGAACCGGAGTGATACCTATGAACACGGAGATAAGGCGGGAGAGATTCTAGCAAGACAGTTGAAATGTGCAAGAGCCAGGCAAACTATTAATGGGATCGCAACCCGAGATGGTGGGTCTGTTACAGATCAACAGGGAATAAATGATGCTTTTCAGCATTATTATTATAAGTTGTATAGCTCTGATAGTACCAATGATTCTAACCTCCTTTCTGATTTTTTTAGAGACCTAAAGATTCCAACATTGTCCCCAGACGAGGTTTCCACCCTGGATGCACCTCTGCAGCAGCAGGAGATCATAATGGCAATAAAGTCAGTCTCGTCGATCACCAGGCCCTGATGGCTTACCGAACGAGTTTTATGCCGCCTTTGCTGGAAAACTAGCCCCTGTGTTAGCTACGTTATATACTGACTCTCTTGTCAAAGGTGTTTTGCATGATAGCCTAAATCAAGCTTGTATAACATTACTTCCCAAATAAGATAAAAACCCTTTGGAATGTGGATCCTACAGGCCGATTTCACTCCTGAATTCAGACTATAAAATACTAGCGAAGGTTTTGGCCAACCGATTGGAAAAAGTTTTACCCAACATAATCTCTTCAGATCAGACTGGGTTTTATTAAAAACAGGCACTCCTTTTTTAGTATTCGCCGACTACTTAATATAATGTACACCCCCAGCCAAGCTGCTTCCGAATGCCTTCTCTCCACGGATGCAGAGAAGGCTTTCGATAGAGTAGAATGGGAATATCTATTCGAGGCCTTGAAAAGATTTGGGTTTGGAAGTTCCTTTTTATCCTGTTTGAATTTAGAAGTAATCATAGCTATAAGAAGTAATCATGCTATTCAAGGCATTTCGCGATATGGCACTGAGCATAAGCTATCTCTCTATGCCGATGATCTCCTGCTGTTTGTATCCAAGGCTGAGGTAACAATTCCCTCCATTCTTGAACTTTTTGATACATTTGGGATTGTGTCAGGCTATAAATTGAATCTACACAAGAGTGAATTACTGCCTCTAAATATGCCTCTCTCCACATTAGCAAACATTACTGTTCCCTTCAAAATTGCAACACACAGTTTTGTCTATCTAGGCATAACTGTGACGAAAAACTTCAGTGATCTCTTTAAAGAAAATTTTACCAAGTTACACCTCAGTATGCAGCAAGACTTGTCAAAATGGTCGCCGCTTCCTCTCTCGTTAGTTGGGAGAGTGAATGTGGTTAAAATGTCTGTATTGCCTAAATATCTTTATCTGTTTCAAAGCCTCCCTATATCCATTCCGAATGCTTATTTTAAGAAATTGGACTCTGTAATTACATCATGCCTTTGGAACAATAAGAAACCATGTTTGCGCAAAGACCATCTGCAAAAGTCAAAGCAAGATGGAGGCCCGGCTCTACCGAATTTCCATTATTATTACTGGGCCTCCAATTTATGCTGTCTGACCTACTGGCTGCACTATGAGCACGATTGCAGTGGACACGTATGGGTAGAAATGGCGAAGCTTTCTTGCTATCGTCTGTCGTAGGTGCATCTATCCCATTACCCAGAAGCCTAACAATTGAGAATCTTATAGTCAATAATACTATCCAAATTTGCTTTCAGTTTAGAAAACATTTTAATCTTCTGAAGATGTGCTTAGGCAGCCCAGTAGCTTCCAACTATGTTTTTTCTCCTTCAGTGTATGATGCCACATTTCTGACTAATGAATACAACTTACCCCCCTCTCATTTTTTTAGGTACCTACAAATACGACACTTTCTTTCAGGCTCTATCCCAGGGTTCCCAAATAAACCCCCTCATGATGTAATGGATGACATTATGTGTTTTAACCCGGCTAAGAAAAAGGCCATATCATCAATACTTGTTCTGATTTTGCACCTGGGTTCTTGTTCTATGTCTGCAATTAAGCGATCCTGGGAAGAGGATCTTAAAATCTGTATTACTGAAGCAGACTGAGGAAATGTTTTAAGTAATATTCACTCATTCTCCATGTGTGCAAGACATTGCCTTCTGCAGTTTAAAATAGTGCATTGGGTACATCTCAGCAAACCAAAATTGGCAAAGATGTATCCTCAGATTGACCCAACGTGCGAAAGATATAAATTGACAGAGGCCACCTTGATCCATATGTTTTGGTCCTGTCCCAAAGTACAAAAGTCCTGGACGGATGTCTGTGAGGCTTTGTCATGCATATTTGAAATGAGAGTAACACTCAATCCACTTTTATTTTTATTTGGGGTCAATTCCGATGGTCTGGCACTACCGGCAGGGGGTCAAAGACTTATTGCCTTCTCTACACTATTGGCAAGACGTCTAATACGTTTGAAGTTGAAGGACGCGGCCCCCACCCACGGTTTATTTTTAATTATATTTGTTTGCTTATTTTTCTTCCTTCTTATTCTGTATACCTTGGTTGGCGTTATTTTGCACTTTTAAACTTTTGATTACTTGACAGCGAACAGGGGTTTTGTTTGTTCGGGTGGGTTTTTTATTTTAATTTTTCTCTCCTCTTTTACTTTTATTTTATGCTTTGTATTTTTGTATTTCATTGTGAAAAATAATAAATATATTAAACACCAAATTATGCTAACAAACCCCAAAGGACCCCATCGAGGACCCCTGGGGAGGAAGGAGGTTCCAGACTCCACTTTGGGAATAAACTCTTCTTCTTCTTCAAACAAGTGTGCCTATAAAAAGAGATGAAGGAAACTTGTGAAGCAGCTCCTGTCTTTGAAAAAGTCTGTTTTTAAGTCAGTGGAGTTTTGAACTGGGTCATGTTGTCATTGGCAGCTCTGTCTCTGGGCTGGGTCCTGTGTGGCTCAGAGCCCTCCTCTGTCCACTCATGACTGATGCCACTGCAAACTGGGTTAGCTTGATATATAGTGCACCCACTGCATAGCTTTATATTAAATGTGACATGATAGGAGGAGGTGAGTGTTAAGTTGAGTTGTTCTGGTGTATCAGCTCTTATTTTAGTGCATTAAATATGTCCTGGTGATCTTTTACCTTTTATTTAAGCGACTTTAGTTTTTATCCCGCGTGTCTCTTCACTACATCTGCATGATGGCAGATTTTAACATCAGAAAAGGAACGATTCTGCTAATGGCTAGAAAATTGCCTCAAAATGCAAAGTTTTCAGGCAATATATATGCTAAACACTCCTGCTCACCTCAATATTGCAGTCTTATAACTTACATCATCCTGATTCACTTGGAAACCCCAATCAGCCATGTTTTCTGGTGTCTTTGACAGACAAACCCAACCAGGGGGACCAGCCAAAACCAATTAACCAGTTTCTGTCCTGCTGGATGAACTTCATCCTCCATCGTGGACAGCAGCTGGTAGTCCTCGCTTTACTCTGCAGCCTTGGTGAGCTCAGTGTACCCTCACATGAAGCCATTTCTACCTGCTGCAGGTTCCCGTTAGAGTGGCTCAAAAGTTTACAGGTGATCTCCAGAGCAGAGCAAGGACTGCTGTCAACCTGCTGCAGCCCAAGATGGTGGAGTTAGAAGTGGAAGCTAACTGTTTTCAAGGACTACAACCAGTAAGCCAAGGCAGTAGGGAGAACCCATTAAGGAAAGCACTGGTCTTTTAAAGTTAGATATTCACGAAGGTTGCCTGATGGATGGATGGTTAGTTGGTGCATTGGGGTGTAGCAGGAGAATCCACACAATCACAAAATGGTCACAGGGATCTGCACATCCAAATGAGATCTAGTGCTCATCGTCTAATGACAACATTTCCACCTGCTGGATCAAAGCAGACTTTTGCAGACTAGACGTAACAACTGTGATGTCACACAGTGGCTTCAGCATTTTGGCCACCAACATGTAAAATGCTCATATCTGGACGAAAGGGTGCAAGGTTCATCAGCTTTATCACCTTTAACTGCATGGGTGCAGCACATAGACACATATAACTGCTAATTAATGCTAAGTAACAGATGATTAAACTATCAGAATTTCACTCACAGTGTGTACCACACAGCGATCCGTGTCATTAGTCAGATAATCCCACTGAAATGCTCCCACAGACACCAGCACCGCACACATCCAGTATAATAAGCTGAATTAGTGGAAAAGTATGAAAAATAAAAATGGCATTTTAAAACTTCTTGATCATTTGACTACTCCAGCAATTAATGCTAAACATTAACTTCATCACCAGGAAAATGAGAGAGTGCAGCTTTTATTAGCAGGAAATGTTCTTTGTCACTCCATTATTTATGAAAAATGTCATTAAATCATTTCTCTCATTTGTTCAGAGTTAGGCAGACAGATTAGTTTTAAGAGTCCCAAACTCCATCAGGATTGCTGATGTGCATAATATACTGCCTGCTACTCCATACAGGTTATTTATCAGTAACAGCTCATTTCTTCTCTGACCTTCTGCAGTATTCAGATTAAACAGCAATGCAGTGAGACAGGCTGACACATCTAAAGCCATCAGAATCACAAAGTCCATTTATACAAAAAAGACATTCACATGTAATAGACCTTCCTCTCTAACATCAGTCTTTGAATACAAGTCATTATGTCTGTGGCAAGAGAGAAAGCTGCTAACTTTGCAAGGTCTTTCATTCAAGCTTAGAGAAGATCTCTGTAGACAGAATGACTCTAATCCTCTGTATCCTCCATTCATTGGACTTTGTGTATACACATGATGTCCTCTGCAAGAGTCAAACAAAGCCTACAAAAGCAAAAGCAAAACTATATAAAATATAGTTACAAAAATGAAGCAGGCTGGTGGCTGGGTCTCTGTGTCTGTCCTGGATTATTGTATTGTAAATGAGAATGTTACGTTTCTGTTTATTGGGACACTTCTGTACATGTTCATGAAGTCCATGTGTGGATTTTCCCACAATAGGTCTCCAGAACAGCATCAGTGATCCTTATGTCACAGCCGGGCGGCCAACACAGGTGAACGGACTCAGGAGCAGAAAACACTCGGAGGCATGAGGGATGAGTGCAAACCAGAATATTTACAAAGAATAAAGTGAGCGACAGAATGAGAACTAAATCCATGAAACATTAAGCGCGTTTTATGAATGAGGCCATATATATATAGAACTATAGAGCAAACTATGAACTTAGATAATACTATATATTTCCTAGTATCAATACTGTGAGAAACATGACACCACAAGCACATTATTCATGAACCAAGCAACACTAGCGGCCAGGTAATGAGGTAAAAGATCACCAGGACATATTTAATGAGTCTTAGGCTGATGTGGACAAGACTCAAGGGAACCTGATACTGGGTTTTTTTTTAAGTGAAAACAATCGCTGTTTAAAAAATAAAAACATTAAAAACTTAAAGCATTGAAAATCCAGAACCCATCCATCCACCCTGGCCTCCTCCCTCCGTTTGCCCTAAAGACAAACGGTCACACTTCTTCTGGCCACTAGATGGCTCTACCACATTTGAATATGACCTGTTAAGGCATTTGCTTTAGCAGGTAGAGATAAAACCTTCTTTATACACTTGTGTCGCTCAAATATTTTCAGAGCGATCATTAATACTTGTGTTGAGCAGGCAGCTCTCTTCTTTGTGTACTTTGTGTTTTAAATCCGGCCCTTAATGAGCCTCTTCCTCCTGAACTGTGGGGATAAGCTGAGCGCCTCGTGTTCATCCCTTACACTCTGAACCTGTCAAAGAGACAAATTGCATCTCCTCGGGGTGAGAATCAGGAGGTAAATGTAGAAGTAACCTTCGGCCCTGTTTCAGCCCACTTTCCCAGCGCCGCGGACGACTCATCAACTTTTTCCAGTTTAGCAAATTCTTCATGCTGCATGAGGGAAGGCGGCCAGCGCAAACACCTGGAGGAGGCAATTCAATGGGTGGTTAGCAGCTTCCCGTTACTGCACAAACCTGCCTTCACAATGCCCAGGAGTGGCCTAATGTGCTATTTCTGTGCATATAAGAGGGTGCACCCTATAGAGGAGATAATGACCGGAAAAGCAGCCAAGAAACATCAGAGCTGAAAATATCTTAAGTCCAGATTTGGTTTTTCAAGTTTGCACCAACTTTAAAGATGTGCTCTTACAACTTGGACTCTTACAATACTGAAGATTATTTAAATATTATAATCTGCTGTATTACAGATTTACTGAGAAAAGTAGAACACTTTTGCGGTGACTTATCTTGACTTGATTTTATCTTGACCTCTGAGTGTACTGACTTTGACTTCAGTGTAAAGCACATCATGGCAACAAGCCTGTTAACAGTCTCTGTTTGGTCTCTAAGCAGTCTGGTGTTTCCTGTTTTACTTCAGTCTAGTTTTGGTTGTGACCTCCTGTTTTCACCTGTGTTTAATTGCTTTTTCCCAGTTCTCCTTCGCTTCCTTTGTTTCAGTTCTGGGTACATACTGTACACAGCCCCCACCTCTGCAAAGCCCTCAACTGTGAAGCAAGTTCAACATGATATCTTTGCATTATCCATCTTTACTTAACCTAACACTGGCAGCCAGGCTACATAAAGCTGGTTAGTAGCTCAGTGAGTTAACTCACTGTTCAATAAATCTGAAAGTGTGTCAACAGCATGTGACCAAGCAGAAACATGGATGAGTGTGCTGGCAGCAGAGTGGATAATTTTACAGAGAGCTTAAAACTAGTATAATAAAAATATGAAGACGTTAAACACACAATACAAACTGAAAGTAACACAGCAGCTGCAGATGGAGCAGAAAACCAAACTATCGAAGGGACTGTGAATGTGTGTGCTTTAAGAGTAAGAGCGGAAAATACCTACTACATTCATAACATTTGGCTTATTTGAATGCAGGTTAACAGGTTCTGTCATTCAGACACATTTGACGGATTTTATTTCATTAAATAAATGTTCAGTTTTAGTTTTTATTATTTCAGCTGTGGTGCTCAACACTGAGCGAGGGTAAAGACAAAAATCAAAACAGGATAATGTCCACAAGTACAAACAGGCCTCCTATTTCAGGATCATACAGTGGCTTGCAAAAGTATTCGGCCCCTTGAACTTTCCCACATTTTGTCACATTACAGCCACAAACATGAATCAATTTTATTGGAATTCCACGTGAAAGACCAACACAAAGTGGTGTACACGTGAGAAGTGGAACGAAAATCATACATGATTCCAAACATTTTTTACAAATAAATAACTGAAAAGTGGGGTGTGTGTAATTATTCAGGCCCCTTTGGTCTGAGTGCAGTCAGTTGCACATAGACATTGCCTGATGAGTGCTAATGACTAAATAGAGTGCACCTGTGTGTAATCTAATGTCAGTACATACAGCTGCTCTGTGACGGCCTCAGAGGTTGTCTAAGAGAATATTGGGAGCAACAACACCATGAAGTCCAAAGAACACACCAGACAGGTCAGGGATAAAGTTATTGAGAAATTTAAAGCAGGCTTAGGTCTGCAAACAGATTTCCCAAGCCTTGAACATCCCACGGAGCACTGTTCAAGCAATCATTCAGAAATGGAAGGAGTATGGCACAACTGTAAACCTACCAATAGTGATGGGCAGATGAAGCTTCATGAAGCACTGAAGCTTTTCATCCAATTGGTTCATCCCAGCACAAAGCTTCTTGAAGCTTCATTTGCTCTAGTAGGACACCTACTGGACGTAAAAATATTAGTTGGCATGAATTTGAAGAGTGTGGCCTTTTGCACACAGCCTGTAAATGTCAACAACAAAAGGAGTGTGTAAAACATCTATATTGTAGTGATGGCAGTATACTGTGTATATTTATACTGGCAGTATGGAAAATGATTATTTGGAAATGCTTAAAATGGAAATGATCATTTACTGTGAGGTGAGGTGTGGTTGGGGTGTGGACAGTGGTTGTGCTTTTGTAACGTTGAGGTATGGACAGCTACACACTGAGGCTTTGAGCCTCAGTCCTGCCTGTTCATATTTTATTCTGTAAAAACTACATTTTCACTGCTTTTATGACCTTTTTAGTGGGGAGAACATAGCTAGGATTTAATGATTTAACAAATCTTTTAAATCCTTTGTCCTCCACAGTGCTAAATGGCTGGGAGTCCTCAATCACCATGCTAACCAGGTCTTCATCTATTTGAGATTGTTCTCCTGAGGAAAGACAACAAAATCAAAGCACAAATATAAATATCAAACACGTAACTTATTACAGTTGTATAATATTGTTATATTATTTAGTAACATTACTGCATGCTATATTATCATGGCATTTGATGGCTCACCTGGTCTTGCTCCACAATCGCTGTTCCCCTTATTCTCATGCAAAGCTCTGTAGTGCCTAAGCATGGATGAGGTGTTGTTGTTATATCCCAGCTCCCTGGCACATAGCAAACACTTCACCTTGTACAAAAGTAAAGCCGCTGAACATAAATTGTATTGCACCATCAGTATTATGAAAATACATCTTCTGTAGAAATTTATATACCTTGTTGGGAGGAATAAAATCAAAATGTTCCCACACAGGGGAGGACCACCTCCTCTTCTTAGCTGGCTCCATTCTCTCCTGACTTTCTCTCCTCACTACAGCTCAGGTGGGGGAATCTGTCCATAGGACAACTATTAGTCGTGCACTGCACAAAGTTGGCCTTTATGGAAGAGTGGCAAGACGAAAGCCATTGTTAACAGAAAACCATAAGAAGTCCCGTTTGCAGTTTGCCACAAGCCATGTGGGGGACACAGCAAACATGTGGAAGAAGGTGCTCTGGTCAGATGAGACCAAAATGGAACTTTGTGGCCAAAATGCAAAACGCTATGTGTGGCGGAAAACTAATACTGCACATCACTCTGAACACACCATCCCCACTGTCAAATATGGTGGTGGCAGCATCATGCTCTGGGGGTGCTTCTCTTCAGCAGGGACAGGGAAGCTGGTCAGAGTTGATGGATGGAGCCAAATACAGGGCAATCTTAGAAGAAAACCTCTTGGAGTCTGCAAAAGACTTGAGACTGGGGCGGAGGTTCACCTTCCAGCAGGACAACGACCCTAAACATAAAGCCAGGGCAACAATGGAATGGTTTAAAACAAAACATATCCATGTGTTAGAATGGCCCAGTCAAAGTCCAGATCTAAATCCAATCGAGAGTCTGTGGCAAGATCTGAAAACTGCTGTTCACAAACGCTGTGCATCTAATCTGACTGAGCTGGAGCTGTTTTGCAAAGAAGAATGGGCAAGAATTTCAGTCTCTAGATGTGCAAAGCTGGTAGAGACATACCCTAAAAGACTGGCAGCTTTCATTGCAGCAAAAGGTGGATCTACAAAGTATTTACTCAGAGGGCTGAATAATTACACACACCCCACTTTTCAGTTATTTATTTGTAAAAAATGTTTGAAATCATGTATGATTTTCGTTCCACTTCTCACGTGTACACCACTTTGTGTTGGTCTTTCACGTGGAATTCCAATAAAATTGATTCATGTTTGTGGCTGTAATGTGACAAAATGTGGAAAAGTTCAAGGGGCCGAATACTTTTTCAAGCCACTGTATATCAACCGTCACAGAACAATAAAACAGTTGTGAAGAAGTCTAAGAATCTATATTTCTCACTGATGCTCATCAGGGAAACATTAAGAGGTTATTAAAAAAAATTCAGACCCTCCTACTATCTGCACACAATTCTTTTTTCTTTTTTTTTCTTTTTTTGTGTCCTGTTTGGATCTTTAGCCATCAGAATTGTTGTCTTAAGGCGAAGAAAGATGCCAAGCGGATTTATTTTACCAAGTGGATCATCATGGCCTTGCCACATTGGTCCATTTGATTGACCTTTATTATAATTATGAATTTATTATTCATCTGCACACAATTCTTAAGGGTCTTCCAGGAGTGATGACGCTATTTTCCATAGATTTGATTGGTCAGTATGAGATGACTTTATACCCGCTGATGTCTAATTTGCAATGTGGCTTGCTCTGGAGCAGGTTTGCAGTATAAGTCAGCATGAACCAGCGTCATAGTACAGAAAATCCACAGTTAAATCTAAAGTTATCTGAGTAAGTTGAAATCCTAGCGGCCTCAGATAGGTGTTAGCTGTTTCCTCAGGCTTGCTGCAGTTTTCTTGGGTTTCTGTTTGTTTTTGACTTAATTGGATTTTCCTACTGACCCAATACAACGTTTGCTCTTCATGACTTTGCCTGCTTGGAGTCCTGCATTTGGATCTTTGTGCAAACCAACCCAAGCTTGGATTCTTTGATGCATTTTGAAGCATTTTTTATGAGGACATTTTATAAACATTATGAGCTGCAAAACATGAATCTTTATAAACAATAATTTTACTCTAGCAGCTAAAAAGTATATTTAAAAAAAAAACTATATTTCAAGGAGAAACATGGACGTGAAAGAAGGTCTGGTTGTTTTTCCGGTTTGCCAACAGTTATTTTTAATGTCACACCTCCAAAGCGTGTCCCCCGACCTCTTTGTCCGTCTTCTCCTGTAATTTCCTCTCGCTCTATCACCTTCTCTAAAATCTAATAAAGCAGCTATGAAGCTGCAAAAATAGATTTGGGCAACATCCCCGGAGCTCCAGCGAGCTCTCCCTGGCCCTGTGTCTGTTTTTATAATTGAATTATTAAAGTGAACAGCATTTAAAAACTCAAATGCAGCCCAGAAAAATTCCCAGAGCAATCGTTGGCAATTTGAATAAATCCTATTACGAGATAACTGCCGAGTCTTTGTAGCATCATTTGTAAGCAGGAGCTGTAGTGGCCGTTAATGGCTCTCCTCCACAGCCAATCACAGTCACTTGTGCGCCCACTCACTCGCACAAAGACACACAAATCCACTACTCAGGGCTGTGTACAAACACACGGCTGCAACCTGCTGCCGCCGACCCACAGTTTGGTTTTGTGTTGTGTTATTACTGTTTCAGAGACGCAGCAAGTCTGCTTATTAATCCTCCCCAGCTTCACTCAAAGCCACAGCTTATTTTAAATTCCTCTCATTCAGAGGTAATTAAAGTGTTATCTAAATGCTGCTGTAATAATCATATCCTAATGGAGATCTGATTGAATCATTTTAGTAAGTTATAATGTATTAATTTAAATTATTAATGAGGATTCATTAATTAATTAATGTTTTTACTGAAAATCACACGTGACTTTACAGTATGTAGAGATTGTAAGAGAGATGGAGGTGACCTTTGGGTTGGTCAGGTCACACTTTGGAGCTGAAGATGAATTTTTATGCTTAAATTTGAGAGATTTTATCTGCTGTGACTTTTTTTGTAAAAAGAGAAATATATGAAAACCCTCAGTTTTGTTATGTGCCAGTTATTTCTTATTATTTATTCTTAATTATACTATCAAAGTTAGCAACAGCCAATTTTATTACATCCCATGTCTTCAAATTTAAGATTTAACAACAATAGTGTGTGTGTTGGGGGGGGATTTTTGTATTATATATTAGAGATTTATTCATGCATATTGTTGATTTTTTCTTCATCAACTTGCATTTTTTCCTATTTATTTATTCATTTATTTTTCTTGTTTGTTTCATAAATTTGCGTTTTATTTTATAATTTTTCCTCTTAATACTCTTTTAATGTATTGATTAATTTTTACCCTATAATTGTATTTTGAATTTTTTTTTTTTTAACTTTTCCTCTTATAAAGTTGTGATTTTTTTTTCTTTTAACCCTGAAATTTTTACAGTTTGAACTAGAGCTTCTTTTACTTTGGGTTTTTATTTGAAAGAAAAAAAATAATATATATTAGTTATCCTAATAATTTAACGAATCACTGGAAAACAAAGAAGCTGATTAGATATTATTCATGTTATTCACCTCCATCCCAGTGGATGTGACCGCGGTGTCCTCAGTGGTGCTACAGCCCCGGGTCATGATGATCTGTTCATGTCTTTTTTTCTGTTTGCACAGTGAACAGAAAAGAAAAGCTTCCCTTAACCCTGCTGCTTCTCCTTTCTGTTTTCAAGGATTTAAGCTCTGGAGAAAAATCCATCACAGGCAGAGCCAACGTCCATCTGAACAGATTTATCTGCCGGGCTGAAAGCCTTTTATTCTCCCTGAGAGTGATTGTATCTGCGAGCACTTGTACAAAGGGCTGCAGCATGTGACTGGGCTTCAGAATGCTGCCTGGCTCTACGGTATGCATAGGTACAGAGTGTTTCATCTGCAGGTGAATAATGCAACAGTGGAAAAGGTCTCTGTGGAATCTACGCATTACAAAAGCATCCTGGAGCCTGCAGGGCTGCAGAGAAATGTACAAGGATTAATTATGTTCATGAGGAAAGATTTACAGAGCAGATTCTAGTTTGCAGAGATTGTAAAAGTCGAGATGAAAGGCAAGCGGCTGATGTGGGGAAAAAAGGCTTTTCTCTGAGTTATACATGCAGCATATATCCCCTAGGCAACGGGTGGTCTGGGGAGCAATGTGATGCATGACAATGATGCTTTCCAAATTCAAAAAGGCGGACCAGTGCTCTGTTTTTGTGCAGTTTTAATCTCTGCAGGTCACCACAGGGTCAGTTTGCACCAGATATCTAATAGGTTCAACCTGATTATGTTCAATGTGACACATTAAAATGTCAGCTTGGATTTTGGAGTTGGTCTTGAATAGATTTCGTCAGCAGGACAGTAGCCTGGAATTTCCATTTAAATTTGTCTTGGTGAGTTTGTGGGAGAGAAATTTTCGAATTTCCACTGGAGATTCAAATTACGCACTTAGACATGGACGAGATGGAACCACTGAGTGTTTGCATGAGCAAATATTAAAGTGTGAGAGGGAAGGGGGGGTGGCCGTACTTTGATGTGAAGTCTCCTGAATTACACATGCAGTGTACAGCTGGGAACACAGTGATGTTGCTCTCGGACTCACTTTATGCCCGTTTCCATTTCAAAGTTATCGTCTGGTACCATTTTACAGCCAGACGACAGGCAATTATGTAAAAATTAGTGTGACAAATGTCGTGACGGGCTAACAGGGACGTGAACGAGTTTCCCCAGTTTGGTTGACATTGGTTAAAAAGCCTGTAAGGAATTTGAAACCTTAAAGGAGAATCCAAGAGTGGAAAATAACTGCTTCCAACCCTCTTGGCCTTTGTGTTGATGTTAATGAATATTTCTTCATATTTTGCTTGCAGGGAACCAGACTTGAGCAGACGTTCTCCAGGATTTCTGAAGGCCTTTCAAAGCTTTTCGTTAGACGTCGGTCAGCCAGACGTTGACCCAGCGCTTTGAGTTTTGTGTATATGTTTTTAAGCTCTTGCAGTAAGTCCGAGGCATGACTGCTTCGAACAGGAAACAATAAACTGGATGACTTTAGAGTGGGCATCTCTTATTTTATGGTGCAGTGTTAAAGACCAGAGCCATGTTGTATGTTTTGATCTCTCGGCAGGATGTTCACTCTGTTTTTATACTGCATTAACAATAATATTTGGATACTCTCTTATTGAGTGAGCACCATCAGAATCCCTGCAAATTCACATGGGTAACATCCTAAAAACAGAGACACAGCTATGAGGAGGTGATATGCTTGCCTTTACCATCCCAGTGAGTCATGAAATGCTAAAGCTACAAAACCACAAAGTCACTCTATGTTCTGAATAGAAAACGGGAGCACAACCCTGATGACTGATTCAATCAGACTTTATCTGAGTTACAAACGCTGCATGATTCACCTTCAGCCTGACCACGCACAGCAGAGACGGTGTAAACCTTTCTCTGCAGAGAGCCGGCCAAACAATTAGTACACACGCATTATCGGCTGACACATTAATTATTCCTACTGATGTCCTCACAGTCAATCTTCTGACAGACAGAACGTTAAGCTCGGGCCGATGTGCAATTACCAAACTGATCGCTAATGAAGCCAGAAAACACCGTTAAATACTGTAATGCAGTGTGTCAAGTGTGGCTGTTTATTTATAGGCGCGCAGTGGATTTCAGACAGTTTACATGCATATCACATAATCCAGACCTTTCAAAGGAAACAATTATCCTCATGTTCTGCTTCTGTTGTGCTGCTCCTATTTGCTTCAAATGCAAACAGACACAAAGCTTCAGAGAGGGAAAATCGGCCTCTATAATTTTTATGTTTTCCATCATCATGTTTTATTACTCGAGTGTTATTACTGTAGTCATTACACGTGTCATATGCAACAAAACTAGAAGGAAAAAACCGAAGCTCGTGTCTTTGATCTGATTCTTTGAATTCCTATCGACACCTTGAGGTCATAGGTGAGGGTATGAATGTAGACTGACTGGTCTTCTTCACCACAACAGACTAGTACATTCCATATCAGTGCAGCAGCTGCATCGGTCACCTCCCCTCCTTCCTTTCCTTAAACATGATGAAATCCTGAGATACTTAAACTCAACCAGCAACTCATTACCAACCTGAAGTGGGCTCTGCAATGTGCAGCATGTCGCCACATCATCCCAAAAAGAAAAAAAAAAACAGTCCTGAGAACACCAAACTGTATACTCTCCATCTCTCCATCCTTCAGCTGTGCTATAAAATTACAAACAGAGTCAGTGACAAAGGGTAGCCCCAGCGAACACTAACCAATAATTCAAACCAAGTTTTGGAACAATAATCCTGGAATCACAGCTCTGGTACCACAAACTACTGGGACATTCCCTAAAGGACACGCAGAAGGATGCAGACTGATGGGGCAAATTCCCACACACCACCAAATATCCTCAAGGTGGTAAAGAGCTGTTCCAAAATGATTTGGCGCAGAGTTTTGAATTTGTATATCCGTAGCTCTCCATCGGAGCAATCTAAGTTAACATGTAACAAAGTAAAGTTACCTCTCTCCTTTGATCTCATACAGAATGCTGTCATGAATCCTCTTTCTTACCTGTTTGCCCCCATCCATCCGTTACATTACTGCCATCTTGTGGCCACAGTTGTTTGTCTAACCCGGTCTCTGAAAGCAGGATTAATTCCGCTTGATTGTGGAATCCTGGAATCTGAATAGTGGATCAGTGATCGATGGTCATCTCTGTGTTTGTTTTGCAAACACAGAGATTACAGCATGCATGCTCTGCATGCTGTAATAAACCTCTGCTCTTTGAGACTGATGGGAAATTACCACATTGCTCTACTTTCGCTGCTCTGAGATAAGTTACCAGCTGTGCTTTCAGAGCTAGCATTAGCAAGTGATGAAATGAGCAAGACAAGTTTTTTCTGGTTTAGCAAATTTAGTAATGAAAACTTTGAACACTTTATGCTTAGAATCTCTGAGAAGTTTAACCACGAACGTTTTTCATTAGTCTATAATCCCACGATCAATGTTGACAAGATAAGATTGGGGAAACCTGCAGTCAGCTGAGACTGAAGAAGTCACTTTGATGAGTGATGAAACGTTTCTCCTACATCCAGATGAACAGAATCAACTTTTGGAGATTTACTTACCTGGATGATTGAGAATGCATCAAGACGTCGACAGTTAACCATGTTGCACAGTGTTCACAGTGTTTTTCATGATTTTGACCGACCACTCAGATTATCCAGAATATATAAATAATGAGGAAATATATTTTTACAGTCTATGAAAAGCAGACATATTCAAGTAAAAAAATATCAGCTTACAGGACTTTTTTTGATAGGTGAGGTCAGGTTGTTCTCTGTGCTTAGGGGAGTAAACGTTTCTCTTTATCTGTGCATTCAGCATTCAGCAGCAAAGCACTGTGTGTTTTTTACTTTGCTGTTTTTCTATGACCAAGGTCAAAGCGAGTCCAGCCTGATGACAAATCTGCAGCAGAGAAACTCAACCAGACTACCGATGATAGAGAAGACCTCTGATTACCTCCCATGAGACAGCTCGACAGCTCAGGCACGAACCCAAAACGCATAATCTCACAGGTGGGCTGCATGATGGCATTTCAAGGACTCTGATTTGCTTTTATCGAGTAGAAAACAGATCTTGTCTGTTTTCCATTCAGGATGGAGGAAGGTTTGTTTCTCTTTATTTGTATGACCACTGAAAGTGCTGAAGTAAGCAGGTTTAAAATGAAGGTAGTCTTTTTTCCCCCCATCAGGCTGTTGTTTGAAACAATCCAGGTTTTTTTCAGCTGGTATTTCTCACTTTGAAATAGCTGTTGATTGAACTATTGTGCTCTCATGTGCAGCACTATGATTTAATTAACTGCAAAAAGCAAAAACAGCCTTTTTTTCTGTTCTGTTGTATTTCTGTTGTATTAAAGCAGATGATATTACACGCACGAGAATCGATCTCCTGCACAAATCGAAGAGGCTGCTGTCCCTGTTGCTTTAATAAGCTCGGTGATGTGTTCTTTTAGAATTAGTTCATTACGTGAGATGTGTCAGATGGACTTGCCGCTCTGCTGGCCTCAGTTTTTATTGTATAATATAAACTTCTATTTTTCATCCTTTTATTATTTCCACTTCTTGCTGTTAAATGTTAAATTCCTTCTAGGCTTTTATTTTTGAAATATCCAAAGAAAAAATCTCAAGAACATGACTTTTCTCCCCCCTCATATGTTTTTCCTGATTGTGAACAACAAAAATAACTTTCATAGCGCACACGTGTCATGGTGGAGTGAGCAGAGGAGGGCGTAATGTCAGAAGAAAAGCAAGTTATTTATTGGATGTTTGAAAATCCATGGACTATGACAACATTTGCATCACATAATAATTGTTCCCACAGAAGATGCAAGTTGTTGTTTTTGTTAAAAAAAATTTTATTTCAGGTTTTAATCAACAAATCAATAAATAAAATCCGGCACAGGTCGGTGGAGGTTGCTGGCAGTTTCTAGGTGAAGTCGGTCGCATAGAGGTGTAGGGTGGTGAGCCAGAAATCTCCTTGCGATTGCTTTGATTACAGCAGGTTACTATGGTTTCATGGACGATGGTAAGTCATCTTCAAACAACTGCTAGCTAAACATGAGATTCAGATTCCTTTCTAGTACGTCACAAATGAATTACTGAATAAAATAAGAAGCACAGAAAAACACACAAAAAATTACAGTATAAACAAAACCAGGTTAACAGACAGTAGTGCAGCTGTCTATTTAGACAGTGAACGGTGAGACAAATGAGTGCAGTATTTCACTGTGTTAGAACATTAAATTAAAAAAAAAAAAAAAAAAAAAAAATATATATATATATATATATATATATATATATAAATATTCAGAGGCATGCTCAGCTATTGTACTGGATAATGACACTAAAATGTGTCTTTAGTGCTACATGTAACATTTCAAGCTTCCTGCACAGGGGAATCATGTGTCAGCCTATCGTGCTAATTAATGTTTTAACACAAGAACATGGATATTAGTTGTTTAAGGTTACCCACTCTACAAAAAGAAATGATCTTGTGCTAGGTACAAACTTAGACTGGTTAAGACTAACCCCAGAAAAAAAATTATAATTCAGTTTGAATTTGGAAATGGATCTCAAAATAAAAGAATAAACTAAATAATTAATTTTAAAAAATGAGTCTTGGTAACAAAATTAGTCAAAATGATCAGAAACCATTTTTCGCAGTGGATAAGAAGGATATAGCAGTCAGTACAAAGTGAATCTAAATTATTCCCAGGCTCATGGTGTGTTTTGATGCTCCAAAGGTCTTGGAGAAATTCATCCCGATGTTGGTACAACTGATTTTGGAACAACATCAAAGCCAAAACATCTTGATTGAACATTTTAAAGTGTTTTCTGGTGCTGCCCCACAAAAATCACAATTTTTACACTTCTCAGTGATCATTAAAAGAAAGCTGTGATTGCACTAATGTTTTTTAATCACGTTCGGACAACAACAGAGCTCTGCTTGTTGGTAGAAGTTCATTGTTGATTTTCTTTTCCTGATGGGATTCATGACAAAAAGAAAGAAAATAGAATATCACCCAACTGAATACATCAAATCTCTTGTAACCTCCTTTGTGTATATTTTCAAAGAGTTTTCTGTCTCCCACTGTGGGAAACATTCAGACGTGATTTGAGGCTCAGCTTTTGTTTAAAATCTGTCACCTCTGGCTACAAACTTCTTTTGTCTCAAAGAACCTTGAAGCAGCGGGAAACATCCAAAACACATCCAATACCTGAATAAATAGTGCTCGACAGGCACATCTGCAAGAGACTCTCAGGCTCATGTTCTCATAAAGCTGACAGACGAGATTCACTCATACAAACCGCTCTGTCCTCAGTGGAGTGGAGCTGGCAGAAATTCAAGTCTAGCATGTTAAAACAGAACAGAACCACAGTTTGTGTAGAAGATACGAACATGTCACAGTCGCCCTTGTCGCCCAGATGTGGACTTACCTTATATCTTTTGTGGATGTCATGTCTTGAGCCAAATGTTGTGATTTGGTGCCATATAAATTAAACTGAACCCCTCTTTTTCAGCAGTCGGTGTAGTCCATGGAAGACTCATGGAGGCATACCGGTTTCCGATATTACCAGAAGTATTTAAACACAGCTCTCACATGATAATATAGCTCAGGCTAAACCTACCTGCTGTCCAGTTGTTCGTGTCCCTTGTGAAACCCTAGTCTGGAAAAAAAAAAGCCTGGTTCTGTGGAAAACTGAACTTGAGTGTCACCCATTGATTTCTGAAACCTTCATTACAGCCTTTAAAACATTTAACCTGTGTCCAGTGTTTCCTCAGAGTCAACCACAACAAACTAACATTATCCATTAGCTTGATAAGTCCCATCTTTAAGCCTCGAGTTGGACAGATGTTGACATCATTGGCATTACGAGAGCTTGATGTGATCCAACAGGCACAAGTCAACAACACAGACTAATATTACTGGATTCCAGTTTTAAAAAACAAAAAAACAAAACACGCTTATGTTATATGTAACCGACCCAGAGTTTGGGCCGGTAAAACAGATTAAATGTTCCTGCAAAACAGGGAAATGATGAGACAGAGACGACTGGTGAAGTTTCTCTTTGCCTCGCTTCTGCCATATTTATTTATACAATCACATGTATTTTTAATTTGCAGCATCACCATTCTCTATATACAACAGAAATAACAGTAAAACCGTCTGTGTGTTCAAGCTGCAATACCACGATCTTTACATGGGAAACAAGAATACTTCATCATTTACTCGGTTATTCTCTCTGAATGACAATTCAAAACAATATGAAATGCATGTTCAAATACATTTTTACCTCTCTTTAACTTTTAACCCAAATACCTATGTATTCTGATTGTTTTAACCAAACTACCAGTGCTTGGTCTTAAATCAATTTAGCTTAGTGGCTCACAAATACATGAAAGAGTCATGTGTATGTCGACAGGCTTAGCTTTAGCTTTAACATTCTCAAAATCACTTTTCAGAACCAGTAAACAGTCGTTTTTCACTGCCAACAGCAGATTAACATTCATATTCACAATATCAGGACACAACAAGGAGCTTATTCAGCTAAACGACCCGAAATAAGTGAAGAAAGGAAACCAAAATGGCGCCCGCGGCTGGCTGGGCTTTGGCATTTTTTCAGTCCTTCTACTTCATAAAACGTAACCAATAACAGCGTTTACCCGCTGATTTATACCCCCACATTTAGCTATGTTTCTTATCAATATTTTACAACCGTTTTACTATAGTTTTACCGGTTACAAACCTGCAAAACAGGGAAATGATGAGACAGAGACGACTGGTGAAGTTTCTCTTTGCCTCGCTTCTGCCATATTGGAGAGGAGGACCTATGACCTCGCTATTCTGTCTCACTGAACAATGCGCCACCCGGAGGCTGGGGGGTGCAACTACCTCATTACACATGGTTCACTTCGGTGACAAGTCTCTCTTTCTTTTAACAAGTACTACTCCTGATGTGACCACACATTAGTGTGTCACACGCTCCCTGACAAATGGAAATGGCTCCTGATATTCAAAAATACAAACATTTTCAAAAGTAATACAGTCAAATACTCAACATGGCATATGTGCAGGGTAAGTATATGGCCCAACTGGATAAGGCACACAAGATGCAAACCCTGGGCTAAATGGTACAAAAGGTGTTAGTGTCCATGGCTGGTATGGAAAGAATGGCGCAGCTAGTGCAGATACTATGGCCTGTGGCTGTAGAGCCGGTTCTCCCAGTGACTCATAAGTAAACACTTGTCTAGGTCTCCTTTCTCGGGCTGACCTTCTTAACTCAGTCTGTGGGTCACCTGCTGGTATCTGTGGTAGCGCTTGCCCAGGTAAAGTGGACCTTTCACCTTCTTCTTCCAGACAATTCGGCTGTGCCTGTACCTCAGGGACAGGGGGCATCTGACTGTCTATTCCTGTCTGTTCATGTTCGCTGGAGGTTCTTTCTCTTTCACTGTCTCTAGTTGGTAACTGGAAGCGGTTCCTGTGGTCCTCAGGGCTTTGGCTTGTTGGGGGTACGCCAGATTGACTATAATGGATGTCTCTTTCAACATGTCTAGCCTCTCTGGGGAACCTAAACCAGTACCCTCCTGCATCCTCATCAGATTCTGAGTCACTAGAATCGCTTTTCTGTCTGTTTTGTTCACTTAACTCCGCTTCTCTCTGTCTAATCGGTTTCTTAGGTGCCTGCTCAGATCTCGGAGGCGGAGCCTCAACTGGGAGGTCGTTAACCAGTAATAGGAGGTTACGGTGTAGGACCCTGGTTTTACTTCCATCACTGCCCTCCGAATAGACTGCATAAACTGGATTATCACCTATTTGCCCTTTAACCAAATAAATGGTTTTCTCCCAGTAAGATCGCAGCTTCCCTGGTCCCCCACGTTCACTGCAGTTCCTTACGAGGACCCTATCACCAGGCTGTAACACTACACCCCTCAGCTTTTTATCATAGAAAGACTTGTTTTTGATACTAGACAACCTACTTTTTTCACTGGCTATCCTGTACGCTTCTGTCATTCTTTTCGCCCACCTGTCTGTGTAGCTTTTGTGTGACATTATCTGCTTCTCCCCAACTAGACCAAATAAAATGTCTACAGGAAGGCGCGGGTGATGCCCAAACAGTAGAAAATGGGGGGAAAAACCTGTGGATTCATGGCGCGTACAGTTGTAAGCGTGAACTATGTGTGGCAAATGATCCTTCCAATTCCCCTTTTCTTTTTCACCTAGCGTTCTTAACATTTGTAAAAGTGTCCTGTTAAACCTCTCGGCAGGATTACCTTGAGGATGATATGGGGATGTTCTCGAGTGTCCAGTACCTGATTTCTCCCTCAGTGTCTTGAAAAGTTCATTTTCAAACTCGCGCCCTTGGTCGTGGTGAAGTCGTGCTGGGTACCCAAAGCGCGGAATGAACTCTCCAAAGATTCGCTCAGCTGCTGTCTTCCCAGACTTGTTTTTGGTGGGGTACGCCTGGGCAAACCTGGTGAAGTGGTCCACGACGACAAGAATGTATTCATATCCCCCCCGGCTGGGCTCCAGGTGGAGATAGTCGATGCAGACCAGGTCCAAAGGCGAGGTGGATGTGATGGTGCCCATTGGAGCACGTACTTGGGTTGTTGGCTTCTTGCTAATGATACATCGGCACTTCCTGGTAACATAGCTTTCTATGTCCCGTTTCATGTACGGCCAGTAGAACCTCTCTCTCACCAGTGCCAGTACTCTCTCTGTGCCGATATGTCCCATGTTATCATGCAGGTGCTTTAACACCGTCTCTTTGTACTTTGCAGGGAGGATTAGTTGTTGCCTTTCACCTGTCTGTCTGTACATCAGTCCGTTTTTGAAATGTAATTTGTCCCACTCCTGCAACATTTTCCTCGTTGTTTTAGTCACTGTGTTTCTGATGTCATTTGTTAAGACTGTCATTTTCTCCTTTAGCCTCATTATTTCTCCAACCGTTTTGTCTTCTCTTTGTGCTTGAGCTAGCTCATCTTGGTCGATTGCAGGGAAAACTGGATGTGGCTCCCGGGCTGCATTTTCAGCGATAGTTAGGGCAGCAATCCATGCAACATCACTTTCTCGAGCTGCTCTAGCTCCACCCCAGGCTGCTTGGACCACCTCAGGTGATAACTCTTCAGTGCACTCACCCACATACATGTCAATGTTAAGAGGGAGACGGGACAATGTGTCAGCATCAACATTGGCCCGGCCAGGCCTGTATTTGATCTCAAAGTGAAAGTCTGACAGTTCCCCGACCCAGCGATGGCCCACGGCATTAAGCTTGGCAGTACTCATAACGTAGGTCAATGGATTATTATCTGTATAGACGGTAAAGTGTGGAGCATAGTACAGATAGTCTCTAAAACGCTCACACACTGCCCATTTAAGTGCCAGAAATTCTAGCTTGCCGCTATGGAGACAATAATTCTTTTCTGCTGGTGACAATGTCCTGGACCCATACGCTATTACCCGTAATTTTCCATCCTGGCGCTGGTAAAGAACAGCACCGAGGCCCTGTTCTGAGGCATCTGTGTGGAGGCAGAACGGTGAGTTAAAATCTGGGTAGGCCAAAACTGGGGGACTCGTAAGCATGGTAATTAGCTGTTCAAGTACATGCTGGTGTTCACTAGTCCATTCAACGGGGGCCTTGGATGACAACTGGGGACCTTTAGTCTTCAGTTGGCGCGATGGGAAGGTTGGCATGTCCGGTTTTACTTTTAACAGTTCATAGATAGGTTTTGCAATCCTCGAAAAGTCTTGGACGTAGCTTCTGTAGTAGCTTAAGAAGCCAAGTAGACGCCTTATATCACCAACTGTTTGAGGTGTCTTAGTTTTTAGGGATTCTACTGCCTCTAAGTCTTTTGGATCAATCCTTACCCCTTCTGCAGATACAAGGCGGCCAACATACCTTACTTCTTTGCGAAACAGTTCGCATTTTTCGGGTCTTAGTTTTACTCCGTGCCTCTGGAGTGCTCTTAAAACTTGTCTCACACCCTCAACATGCTCTTCAAATGTTGGTGCATAGCATAAGATGTCGTCCAGGTATGGGATACAACAATTGTCCCTGAGCGAATCTA
The DNA here is from genome assembly GCF_057382095.1 of Aulonocara sp. 'chitande type north' Nkhata Bay. NCBI lineage: Eukaryota > Metazoa > Chordata > Actinopteri > Cichliformes > Cichlidae > Aulonocara > Aulonocara sp. 'chitande type north' Nkhata Bay. Next base: position 25,521,732 of record NC_141358.1, read on the forward strand.
ACATCTCCTCCATGCTTCTTTGAAAAGCCGCAGGTGCATTGGAGAGGCCGAAGGGTATTCGTACCCACTCATAAAGGCCCCAGGGGGTGACGAAGGCTGTGAGGTGACGTGAGCCCTCCGCCATGAAGCCCTGGTGGTACGCCTTTCCCTGATCAAGGATACTGAACCATGAATGCCCCCCCAGAGTGTCGGTCAGGTCTTGGATCCGAGGAAGAGGGTGTTTATCCGGAATGGTCTTCTGATTCAGCAGACGGTAGTCTATACAAAGGCGTAACGAGCCGTCTTTTTTTCGGACACAGACGACTGGAGCAGCATACGGTGACCTGGATTTAACAATCCACCCCTTGGCCAGGAGGTCCTGAATGTACTCCTTCACTTCGGAGAACAAAGGCTTTGGGACAGAGGAATAGGCCCTCTGCACTGGGATGTCATCTTTGAGGTTGAGTGACATGTGCAAACTAGGAATACAACCAATGTCATGAGCATCTTTAGCGAAAGCGCCTGACTCCTCCCATAACATCTTTTCCACAATGTCTTGCTGCTGTTTCTCAAGATGGCCTAGATCTACTGGTGGCTGCCACAAAGTTCTAGGGGAACCTGTCTCTGCCTGACAAACAGTAGTTGCCTCTACTTTAGCGTCGTTTTCAATGGGTGAATCTGTCTCTATCACCTTCTTAATTGCCTGGACGCTACCAATAGCAGTCTTTCTTGTTAGAACAATGTCATGTCTAGTGTGGTTTTCTACAGGCACAGCTACATAAGGTAGTTTGCCGGGCTGGATCTCTAAGAGTCCCTCTCCTAATCCTAACTGCTGCAACTGGACAGAACTCTCTTCAGGCTCAAACAAGACTAAACGTTCACTTGGGTCAAGCTGTGGTGGGACTTTACACTTTACCCAGGTTGTGCTGCCAGCAGGAATTACTGTGTCTCTGTAACCCACCCTCAAGCGCCCCTGAGCTGTGTTCTCCTGATGTGTCTGGATGAAATGTACCATTCCCTGTGCTTCATCGACTGGAATAGACAGTGCACCCCCAAGTAGCTTAGCTAAGTTAGAAGCAGCCTGTGCTGGGCTTCCCTGGATTAACACTTCCACCACATTGAACCCTATGAGTGGTGTGTCTAAGGGCACTGAGCTAATTAGAAACGGCACGTTCATGGAAAGCTCTGGGTCTTCATTGCCTGGCAAATTTACAGTTAATATTACCCACCCATCAAATGGAAGAGATTCCCCATTAACTGCATAAATCTTTGGCACTTTCCCATAGTCAGTTAACTCTATGAGCTCTGCTATCGGACGAACATTGACATCTGGAATGTATTTATTTTTCCAAGCTCGGTCTATCAAGCTAACCTGAGCCCCTGTATCTACAAGAGCGGTCACAGTTAACCCATTAAGAAGGCATTTTGTTGTTGCTTTTTTTCCTATTAGTCTTACTATTGGCTCTCTGTTGCTTACAGCGGTTTTTAGTGGCTCATTTTTGCTCTTCTTGGATTTCTGTCTCTTGAGTTTAGCTTGGTGCACTTTGGTGTTGTCACATGATTCAGTCTCTGTGTCAAGGTGGGACTCCGATGTTGTCCCGGTCACAGCTGGTCCCTCCGCAGCAACCGGCCCTCGTTTCCCGGCTGCTTTGGACGTTTGAGGCAGCCAATTGCTCTATGGCCCTCTTCGCCGCATGAGAAGCAGTGGTTACAATTTTTAGAGCCCACCTGTGAACATGTAGAACATGCATAAAGTCTCTCAGTCTTTGTTGCAGCTGGTCTAGCTGTACTGCTAGAAGACTCTTTCTTCATTTTTTCTGCGAGTGAATCTACTACTCTAGTGAGTGCATCAATCTTCTCTTCCAGTTGCTTTACTGTGTCGGCTGTTGACTTTTGATCTGCAACCTCTCTCTTTGTTAGTTTGACTTTCCCCTCATCCACATGGGCAACATGAGCACTGAACTGTTTTGCTCGGGGTGTGGAACCTAATCTCCGGTGACGCTCAGATTCTTCACTGGTCACTTTCATTGCATGTTTCAGAATCATCTCATCTGTCACTGACTGGTTCGCCAGCAAGGGCTTCAGCTCTCTTCTAATATCATTGTCCTTATGTCCGATCCCCTGATAAACTGTGTGCAAGAAGACACCTTGAACTGTTTCTGGGGTATATTTAATCTCAGAATCAGTCTTTTTGGACTCAAAAAGAACTCTTTGTTTTAGGCCAATTATGCGGTAGAGAAATTGTTGTGTTGTTTCATTTTCTCTCTGTTTGGCACAAATCAGTTCCTGGAACAGCTCTGTACTACTCCTTTCTCCAAGATGGGACTGCAGGAATCCTTTTAACCCGGCAACTGTCATGTCATCTTTATTAACTAACATGTCCTTGAAACTGCCTGGTTTAATTATTTTTAACACCCCTCTAACAATCTCAGATTCTGTAAAATTCTCTTTTAGACCCTCCTCTATCTGCCTACACACACTGTTGTAGCTGATGTCTGACATGTGATCTCCTACTTGGCCTCCCTGAACCTTGAACTCACGTCTCGGAAGATAAGGTAGGTCTTTGAGGGAAACTACAGGGCCTGGGGGAGGTCTAACATTACTTTGTGAGGTGAGTTGTTCTTGAGCTTGCTGTAGTGCAGGAGTTTTTACTAAACCTTGCAATGTCCTACCAACCTTCTCATAGTCCGAAATCATTTTAAGGAGTTCTTCTTGTGGGATGTTAAGGCTAGAGTTAGACTGATCCATGTTTACTTGAGCTGCATTGAACTGGCTGGGCTCTGAGGTAGGGTGGGGTGCACGCTCTGGCGTCCGTGTTTCCACATCTGTCTCCACGGCACTGGTCTGGTTGTCGGTAGGATTCAGAAGTTCATCTACCATGTCCTTTAGCGCTAACAATTCCCCCATCCCACTGTCCTCAGCTTCTAACATTGCCTTGCTGTAGATGAAGGAGTTGATGTACTCGAAGCTTCCTTCTGCATCATCACTTGACAGCTCTGACAGATCCTTGCCTGGTACTGGACCCACCTTTGCAGCAATCTCAAAAAGCTGATCCGGCATCAGCGCGAAAAGGCCCTTCCTGATGTCCCACACCAGGCTCTTCCTTACGCCGTCAGCCATGATGTCCTCCTCGTTGCTCTGCGATGGGTAGTTCTAAACTGGATCTTCCCTCTGTAGTGGATAGCAGCTCCTCCGCTTTACACCAACTCTCCTTGGACCATCAGCTCCGCAGCAGGTCTTACGGATGTGTGAGGATCAGCTCCATTGATGATGTGGAACCAATCCCCGTACGGGCCACCAAGAATCTGTAACCGACCCAGAGTTTGGGCCGGTAAAACAGATTAAATGTTCCTGCAAAACAGGGAAATGATGAGACAGAGACGACTGGTGAAGTTTCTCTTTGCCTCGCTTCTGCCATATTTATTTATACAATCACATGTATTTTTAATTTGCAGCATCACCATTCTCTATATACAACAGAAATAACAGTAAAACCGTCTGTGTGTTCAAGCTGCAATACCACGATCTTTACATGGGAAACAAGAATACTTCATCATTTACTCGGTTATTCTCTCTGAATGACAATTCAAAACAATATGAAATGCATGTTCAAATACATTTTTACCTCTCTTTAACTTTTAACCCAAATACCTATGTATTCTGATTGTTTTAACCAAACTACCAGTGCTTGGTCTTAAATCAATTTAGCTTAGTGGCTCACAAATACATGAAAGAGTCATGTGTATGTCGACAGGCTTAGCTTTAGCTTTAACATTCTCAAAATCACTTTTCAGAACCAGTAAACAGTCGTTTTTCACTGCCAACAGCAGATTAACATTCATATTCACAATATCAGGACACAACAAGGAGCTTATTCAGCTAAACGACCCGAAATAAGTGAAGAAAGGAAACCAAAATGGCGCCCGCGGCTGGCTGGGCTTTGGCATTTTTTCAGTCCTTCTACTTCATAAAACGTAACCAATAACAGCGTTTACCCGCTGATTTATACCCCCACATTTAGCTATGTTTCTTATCAATATTTTACAACCGTTTTACTATAGTTTTACCGGTTACAAACCTGCAAAACAGGGAAATGATGAGACAGAGACGACTGGTGAAGTTTCTCTTTGCCTCGCTTCTGCCATATTGGAGAGGAGGACCTATGACCTCGCTATTCTGTCTCACTGAACAATGCGCCACCCGGAGGCTGGGGGGTGCAACTACCTCATTACACATGGTTCACTTCGGTGACAAGTCTCTCTTTCTTTTAACAAGTACTACTCCTGATGTGACCACACATTAGTGTGTCACATATATTCATGCACTACTGTGTAAATTCTGTATCATCTGTTGCATAATGAACCTTCTTGTCTGGACTTACGCAAGACTATATCTAGTCAGTATCTCTCAACCTCAGGGTCCCTGCTGAGGGTCCCACCAGAGAGGTGACCTTCCATGCTCCTATTGCTATTATCAGTAGCTGGGGGAACAGTTAGCCAGGGTTTACCAGGGTTTACACCCCCGTGCGCTTACTCACAGGGGTTTTTAAATTGCTCTTTGTCTGGTCCCCCACCCAGGACCAATTTGCCATGGGAGACCCTACCAGGGGCAAAAAGCCACCTGACAACATAGCTCCTGGGATCCCTGGGACACACAAACCCCTCCACCCCAACAACGTAGCGATTCTGATCAATATATAATTATTTCTCCATCATATTTCACAGTGGCAGTTTAGGTTATTTTTACTTTTTTTGTTGTGTGGGCTACTTTCCCCCACTGGGAAATGAAAGTCGTTACTGTTTGAGCAGTAGGTGGGAAGGTAGGCCTGTCTTAAGAGATACCCTAACTTAAATTTTTCTTCTTCCCTTTTTTTTTTTTTACTTCAGTTGGAACCATAACCTACAAAATACACAATTTTTTATTTGCCAAGATTGGAAAAATAACTCAACAGGTAAGCCAGATGATGTTCATCACGGAGATTGTGGTTCTTTCCTGTGTGAAAAAAGGACAGTCGCTGTTAAGGCACCAAATACACTTGGTTAGCTTCGGGAATATCATGAGGCGAAACCTGATACAAACAGTCTTTTAGGTCTGTTACACGCAGTTTCACAGGTTCACCTACATCATCTGGTCCATACAGGTGCAGCAAATGGAGGTGCTAAATGTAGGTGCACTTTTGCCCAGTATGAATATATGAGGCAGGTGTCATAATCAGCCTTAAAGAGCATAAATTAAAGGCTGTATATCTCAACTGTCTGTTCATCTAGTAGCTTTAGTAAACGCCACGTAATGCTGTTCTGCTGGCTTTAGAAGTGGATGACATGTAAATTAAAAAGCTTCTTTTGTCTGAATTTTTTTTCCACTGCAAACAAATGTTTGAACAAAAGAGTGTGCCACCAGCTAGAGAGAGCTTTTAACTGCTTTCGGTCTTCTTCTGAAATCTAAAGCCTTTTAAAATGCCTGTCAGCCAACTGCCAGGTGAGATTTTGTTTTTACAGCCTACTTTGTTGTTTACACTTTCTGTCACAGCCAGCATGGCCGGTGTTTTTGAGGAGCGGATATAAAAGAAGGAAACATGGGGGACAGAACTGAAGTTAAGAAAAAAGCGAGCCTTTTATTCTGGCTGTTAGAAAACAATGCAGAAGCAAAATAGTAATGGCAAAAAGGAAATTATAACCTAAATGGGGAAAGCTAAAGCTAGACATAGAAAACTCTACATACATACATAAAACATAAACATGAGCATGAACCTGAGAAAAATGGAGACTTGAGATGACGTTACATTCCAGGAACATTAGGTGAGCTAATTAGACGACCTGACAATGAACAGAGGGAGACAGACGACTTAAATACAAAGAAGGGTAATGAGGGAAGTAGAAACACATAGGATAACAAAGCTCACACAAATGAACATGAGGCCACAGGGGAAGCAAAACTAAACACACTGAACATGGAAGACAGGACTCCTCAAAATAACATAGAAAACATAATGGGATGTAAACATGACAACACGATCTTGAGAACATGGAACACATGACAGACTTGGGAGACACGGAACACAAGGAGAGACACATGAGAACAGATAAGGGAGACAAGGGCGCGAGCATAACTAAGAGGACAACAAAGACTACACAGAGAACAGACGAAGACTCAAAACTAAAGGGACCTTGATGATAACATAGACTAGACCAGTCTTTCTCAAAGAGTAGTGGTACGCAGGCTCTCTCTGGTGGTACGCAGGGAATCTCCATTTTTAAAAAAAGATTAAATAATATACTATTGTGGAGGTATGCAAAGACGACATGAGAGTTCCCGACGCTCAACCAGAAAACGTGTCCCAAAGCGCGAGTCCTCTTTAAAGAGTAGCCTTTCCTTATCGCCAGAGAGAGGAGTTTCGGAGAGTGAGTAGCGCCGCAGCAGCGCCTTGAGCATTTGTCTTGGGTGGGAGGATTCCGGAGGAGGGTCATCACCCGGTGGGTGGACAGCGGATCCAGCGAGGCCACCAAATGATGGTATTTCGTGTCGAAACGCTGCGAAGAACAAACTGAGTTTCGACGTGCACGAACCATAAAGGAGGGTTGTGGGTTGTGAAGCCAAAAATCTGGCAGCCTAACTGCCACAGCAAAAATGAAAACATATAGCTCTGCTATGACTTTCGGCATAAATGAAGACAGAATACTAAACAGCAGTGGTGTTTGTAGGGTTACTGAAGTTTGGCTAGCTGGTATATAACGATGTGCTACGTGATGGCTAGCTACACAGCTATGTTAGCATAATATAAACACAGTGAAGCTGGAGGATCAACGCTAACCTTTTTCCACTCAATAACGATTCCCGATGAACAAAGGTAACTGCATGGCAGGATGCTGTTAATGGACCAAACTTCAGTCAGGAGAACAACTGCAATATAAGGTTAGTCATTAATATACTACTGGGCTGAGCTGTAGTTACATCGTAAGGTTTTAAAAACTGAGCTTTAAAATGAATAGTGATGACAAAAACTGAAAGAGGCCGACAGATTAAATAGAACAAAATATAAAGCATTAAAACATGTTAAAAACACAACAGCCTTAATAAATGCAGAATAGATTGGACCGGAAGCAGGTTTCATCAGGTCATCACTTAAAGAGTGGATATCCCACCTGTTGTGAATGTTTTAATGCAGTACAATTGTTATTATTATCACATGTCACATCCTGTTTATGACAGTTAAAATAAATAACATTCATATAAGAAATAAAATTGTCTTGTGTAAACTGTATGTGTTGTTAAAAAGGCCTATACTACTGTACTTTAATGTCGGTCATAAGGGTGGTGCTTCAAGAGCCATATATTTTCTGAGGCAGTAAAAGTTTGAGAACCACTGGATTAGACTAAACCTTAACTAAAAAAAAAAATAACACAAGAACTTAACATATTTAAATAAAACCTAAGAAATCAAAAATACAAAATAAACTCAATAAAAACCTGACACTTTCAGGGATGTAGTGTATTTGAAAATAAGAAAAATATTTGGTGTAATAACTGACTTTATTCATGGATTGATTTTTCAAGATAAGGGAAGAAAGAAAAAGCAATCTGTCACATTTCACCAGTGCTTGATGCTTAGTGAGAGGATAAAAACTTTCTTATGTCACTGTCAGATTGTCCATAAATGTCAGGCAAAAACATTTCTGTAATTTACTCACTAAATAGCTTTTAATGAAGTTTCCTTTTTATGTAGTTCTTTTCATTGAGAACATGCTGAGAAATAAATCACATTTTAATTAGAGATGGCACGATACCACTTTTTTATGTCCGATACCGATACCGATATCATAAATTTGGATATCTGCCGATACCGATATGAATCCGATATAGTGTTTTTTAATCAACAAAACTGTTTTTTAAAATATCTTGCTGCATTTTGCAAGTCTGCAAGTTCATACTCAAGTTTAAAACAACAACTACACTAAAGCTATTCTGTTATACCTGTATACAAAAAAAATATTTCATAGTTAGACCTACACCATCCTCCCTATTCTGGTATTTTAAAGAGTACTTAGCGTAAATATTAAGCAACCTAACTAATAGGGTTCCAACTCCCAGCAACAACAAAAATAAAAAAATAAAAAATAGGGAACCACCCCTCACGCTCCACCTCATGATGCTTAATCAACGTAATCAACCTTAATTTGATGCAGTGTGAAAAAAAATGCACAGAAATCAATTATTTTTCAAGAAATATTAAATAGATTCAACATCTTTCTTCAACAAAATTGCAGACTGCACAGATGGTACCTTCCCAAAGGAAAATGTACTATAGCTTACTAGGGTATATATATTAGACTTAATAGTCACTATATACAGTAATTGACTTCTATTCATTTTACATCAAATTAAAACTTTGGGTGTCAGATAATTATTTATTAAAAGCTAGACATTTTAAATGAGAATAAGAAAGAAAAGTATGTCTTTGTGCCCCCTTTTCCCAGTTAATGCCCTATCGGCCCCCCTGGCTAAACTTTGCTAGATCCGCCCCTGCACAGTTACCAGCCGTCAGCTGTAGAAAAAGATCCTGGTGTAGAAATTAATATTAAATAAATTCTAACAACAGCTTATCAAGCTTAAACGTGCTGCTGTTGTTCAGCCGCTGGTTTCCTCTTTCTGGTGCAAAGTGGACCAAAAACAAACAAGAGAGACTCACGACAGAAAAGCCGATCAGCTGATCATTAGCAGTTTCACGATTGAAGTAGCAGCCGGAGAGCGAGAGGCAGTCGCTCGTTAAGCTTAACGTGGGAATGCTTTACAAACATTCAGAGATGGACTTACACACTTGCTTTACTTCTCTCGGGGATAACTTTGTCGGAGATGAAATGCCAGGTTGCTAGCGAAGCTCCAAATGCTATCCAGACCACCAACAGGTCCCGCATGCCACAGCTGCTCTATCACGTGATGCATACTGCTCCGACGTTCTGAGGCGAGTTACGGCGTGTTGCAAGTTTTGTGAGGTGCTTTCGTGATATTTAATGGATCGGATTACATTTTTTTATTTTTCTCCGATATCCGATCCAGTAATTTAGGTCAGTATCGGACCGATACCGATACGTAATATCGGATCGGTCCATCTCTAATTTTAATATTTACTTTGAAAATTGGGAGTTTTAATTACAAATGACTTTGGTTTGATATTCTGCACAGTTAAATGACTGCATCTGTAATTTCGGTTTCCATAATTGCTTATTACAGCAAACGAAAATTGCAGTTTGAAAATATGTGTGGTCTCTGAATCTGCGGGAAACAAATAAATTGAGGCTGTTTTCAGTTTGTCAAGCAGCTCCAGCAATCTGCAAAACTTTATGTAATGGAAAAAAGTCAGCTAGTGCAACTTATGAGGTTATTAATTGTAATTAAAATTAACAATCAAAATAACTTGCACATGAAACAGAAACATAACACAACAACAAAAGAGCTTTAAGTGAGGCTCTCAATTTCTCTGTCAGACTGAATCATCTGAGACAGCTGTGGTACCAGTTTCAGTCAAACAGTTTTTGAAATTCGGTCTTTTTTTATATAGATGGAGATCACACAGAATCAGAAGTGAGCTTCACCTTATGCAATTCTGCTTCATCTCAGACTGAGGATTCATTTAATGCTTGATAAAGGAGTTCCTATTTAGGCCTGCAAGGCTGAACGTCTTGTTAGATTAGAATTTACTGAAGCACCTTTAAAAAACAGTCTCGGAGATGAGGTTAAGAGAAATGAAAATAAACCTGAAAAAGTAACCACACAGACAGCTTTGATTGTCATAATGAAAGACATTTTTTTGCCTTTTCAAAATGACAAAAGTGGTTTTGTTCAGACGTCCATGGCTGGATCCTGATCATCCTGAGGTTTGTTTAGTTTTAGGGGTTAATAGAGTTGAAACAGTGGCTGAATTTTTTTTGCATGCCCCACTTCAGAAACCAAAAGAGTTAAAGCCCCAAACTGTGGGATCACATCAGTATCTGACAGCACAGCATGTTACTGTTAGAGCTCGTCAGGCTGGAAATAATATTACTGTTTTTTGTGCAGCCTGCTTAGGTCTACATGATAAAAACTCCACGAAAACAATAAACTATGTTTGTGCCACTAAAAATGGAGAAGTCAAAATTTTAAGTGGTTATCTCAAAATGCTGGATAATTATCTCAAATTATGCACCTCAAACTTTGACTTAGTTCTGAGTAACTCCAATTAAGATGATCCAAAATTTTTGAGGTATTGGCAGCAATGTATTTATTTATTTTTCTCAGTGAAAAGAAATTTCTATAAAACTAGCATACAAAAAGTTAAAACTACGAAGCTACCTGTATATTCTCTCACTGGGTAAAACTTTACAACTAACTGAATACATGTATGCACAGTGTTGGGGAGTAACAGAATACATGTACCGCCGTTACGCATTTAAAAGACAAAATATGAGTAACTGTATTCCGTTACAGTTACCGTTTAAAAAGGTGGTATTCAGAACACAGTTACTTTGAAATAAAGGAATTACACGGTGATCTTTCCCTGTTTCATATATTAGGCGACGCCCTCTCTATCTCTGGTAATTCCACGCTGGTGGAAACCTAAACAAAACATGGATTAAGAGGCTCAAATGATCGTGTCTCAATCGTGCGGCTCATAATGACGTGAAGAAATATTTTTTAAAATTATTTAATATGAAGGCAATAGGCAGAGTGTTACAGGCATCGCCCTAAAGAATGTAGCCCCATGGGCAGTGTAGTCCGTGCTGCAGGGAGAATGGACTGCCATACCCATTATGTGTCTGTGAGCGAGGGAGGGAGAAAAAGGACAGTGGAAAAGTACGAGTTGTCACCGAGCAGAAACCGGAGCTGGAAGCATGTAAATATAATAATAGCCACTGCAGCCAAAAAGAGTGCCTGACGAGCCCAGCTGTAAGTACGCTATTAAGACTCGACTGTACACTGGGTTCGTGTTTTTCTCCGAAACAATAAGTTCCTTTGGAGCAGCCTTTCAACGCCTCTCTCTGTCTCTTGCTAGCAAAGTTGACCCACACAACAAAGTAAAGCTAGTTTTCGGCTACGAGCCCGACACAGAACCCGACGTATTAGCCAGAGGTCCCTTTACGGTTTTACGCGTTTACGGTTTGGAGCCGCAGACCTGTTTTATATACAAGATCGCTGCAAAAAGTGCAGCCTTACCTAATGTCCACCTTACTGTTACCCATTTTATATTAAGATTTACAAATCTAGTTGCTATTTGTATGGCGAGTAGCCTTCAGTAATAGTAATAAATCACACAGCATTAGGACATTCATTAGTTGTAAAAAAGCATGATAATATATTAAGTAATCCAAAGTATTCAGAATACGTTACTCTCATTGAGTAACGTAACGGAATGCGTTACAAAATACATTTTGGGACATGTACTCTGTAATCTGTAGTGGAATACATTTTAAAAGTAACCTTCCTAACACTGTGTATGCATAATATAATAAAAATAATGTGTGGTAGGTGGATAGTGGACCTAAACACAGGACTATGAAGAGAAATTGTGAATTCAAAAGGCAGCTTTGCTGCTGACTATTGCCAACATACAACAATAACATAATATCCCAGGAAACTGCGGGGAAGACACACAGCATGTGCGGAGATCAGACAACAATATGACAAAGAACAGAGCGAGGCTCAGGCAAACTAACATACTAACAGGAGGGAATCGTGACACAGCAGAGGATCACAGTTGAACAAAATCTAACTGACGAGACAAAGGAAGCAAAACTGTACATAATGCACACAAGACAAGGGACTATCACAATAAAACAGGAAACTAATACTGAGACAGGGACTGAAACACACAAAATTTATAAACTTGAGAAAAGGAAAAATCACCACGGAGATGAGAATGATTTCCACAGGAAACAATGAGGACAAAACACAGAGATGAAACTAAGACCTACTGGAAATGAACCAGAACAAACGAAACCGAAGGACTATAGATAAACTCAGATGTACTGAGAAATAACATACTCAATAACTTGAACATAAATGATCTCTCAAGTCCAGAACAAACTTAAAATACCAGGTTCCAGGATCATGACACCAACAGTAGCCTATAAGTGCTCATAACTGGATAAAAATGTCTCAACAAAGACATGCCAGTCTACGGATCAATCCAACCTGAAACCTAAAACCTGTTACCAGACAGAAGAGCAGCTCATAACAGGAATAAAATTCAGACTACCTCTCAGCATCATTGATGTAACCCACTTAATTTGTTCCACATTTAGTTTGCTGGTATGTGGTCACCCTGTCGACAGCTGCTAATCAAAATCATTTAGGACTCGAATAAAAAGACATTATTCATTACCATTTCATATACTGAAACTGAGATTCTGTTTGTAAATAGTCACCGTAACAAATTAATCTGAATCCGATTCATACAAACCACTCAATGGCAGCAGATGTTTGTTCTCAGCTTTTTATTTAACAGCAAAGGCTTGTATCGATCACTGAAGTACCTCTTGAAGGGTTAATTCAAGTGTAATATCTATCAGATTAAACCTGCTTCTCCTGAGAGATAAATCACACTGATAACGTGAGAAAGCAAGCTGGTGTTGCTCTCAGATGAACAAGATCAGGTGATAAGTGGCTCTGTTAACATCACAGAGATGAAGCATCGATAAGGATGCAGGGGTTTGCTGAGGACGCCTGATGGAGATGCATTTCACCCGACATCAGTGGTTCTGCGGCAAATGACAGAGCCACAGCCTAAAAAACACATTATCATATGATGTGTGTGCAGACTCAGAGACAGACAGCTGGACTTCAGACAGGCACTTTAATAATGGCAGAGCTCTGCTGTGAATTGGAAGAAATTTTGCAATACAGTGAATCCCAGAGGAGTGCTGATGCAATGGTAAGATGGAGAATGCACGATAAGGAACAAAATGGCTAAAGACGAGGAACGGGCCAGTTAAACATGATTTAAAAAACAATTTAAGTGTGCATCAGGGGCTTGTAAACACCATTAGTCTGGAGACAAATGGCTGGAGCTGCAGTGGCGTAAAACAGCCCTGCAGTGACCCAATGAGCTGCTGCTAACTGAAAATGTAACTTCTCATCTCAAACTTCAGCAACGGAATAACTAAAGAGCCCAAAGTGCTTTGTGATCATTTACTGATTAATAAACACGATATTTATTGTGTGGGCAGGATGAAATTATAGACCCATCATTTTATGGAAGCACAGTGGCTTTTCTTGCATATGAAGCAACATATATCCCAACAAACATAACAAAAACATGACTGATCATTAGTTGGAAATAATTTCTTTGAATTTCAAGAGCTGGACCACAAACACTCCTCTTTATACCTCTGTAAATGCACCACACACCCCTTCGGTCTTGCTTCCAGTTTCTTGGTTTTGTCGAGGAAAACCTGTTATTTTACTGTTACTTGGTTATCATTTACAGGCACTGTCATTATTTCATCATTACTTCATTAGTCTGTATTACTTATCTTCAGTTTATCATGTATCATTTATTGTTTATTTCAGAGCACGTAGGATAAAACCCATTCTAGATGTAATACTCTATCATGTGGCGAAAGCACCTCTCGAGCTAGAGGGTCCAGTTGGGCCTCCTGCAGTCACTTGCAGGCTTACACAAACATGCACATACAGAGTTATGTAAAACACGCACGTTCACATACACACTTAATAAGAACAGGAAGGTCGTCTTAGGACAGTCTCTCTGAGAGCTACACTATCACAAAGTGCACAATGTAATACACACTTGTTTTTCTCTAAAGTAGCAGTTGATGTCCATATAAGGAGAACGTTTTGAGTGCGAGGAACTGTTATCATTGCCAGTAAGGTCTAACTGTGTGACGTCATAATGACTATAAAGCTTTCTGTCTTTGTGCAAACGAAGAAGAAGTCCGGCTCTTCCCACACTGTAATGTGTGTTTTTAATAAATGATCTGTGCTGACCCAAACTATATCCCAGTCGTAGTCTCTTCCTCAAAATCCGAACCATGACAATTCTGGTGCCGAAAAACCCGGTTTGAGGAGGGACAAATGGAGCGTGGCTGGGGTATAAGTGGTGTCAGACGGACAGCCAGGAGGCCGACTGAGTGATGGGCCCCGGAATATGAGAGGTAAGCACCGCCTGTTGACGTCCAAAGGTGCTGAATTGGAAATTAAAACCAAATTAAATGTTCACTCAGTGGGGCTTCTGTTCTGTTCTGATCTTGAGTAATTAGTTTTAAAATAGGGAATATTAGTCTGACTAAATTCATTGCTGTTTATTTTGGGGGTGAATTTTGAGTTAAGAAGTTATGTGTTTAAGTCAAGGTGTGACAGTGTGTGAAAACTGATGTGGGGTGGTTGGATGCCAGCCAATCACCCGGTAGTGTAGGAAATTTGGTTTTTATTGGGTAGCAAAAACGCGGTTTTGGGCTTCAGATAATTAAACTGGGGGGGCAGAGTGCCCACAGTGAGGCTTTTAAAACAATTAAAAAGGTTGTTAGGACTGGGGACGGGGATCCCCTAAGAATGCAGTTTTGTTCAGCAGGTGGCACTGACCCCTAATCGCGGACGCGTGGTTAGGTTTTAGCCCGGAGTTGGCCTTCCGTTGAGGACTTGGGACCCTCAGGTAAAAGGCCGGCAATTCTACGAGTGAATTGTCTTTATACTGCATTTTTTGATCGACAGGGTCACGGACCCGGCCGGGACCACTCAACGTCGTTGGCCTGTGAGCTTTAAGTAAAGCTGAAGGCGTGGGTTTGATACTAGCGCCAGAGGTGGAGCTCCTTTCCAGCTGCGGGAAACGGTTATAAATTAATTAGAATTTAGTAATCTGACCGTTTTCAAGGCGGCGTCCTTGAAACGTTAATTGACCAGCAAGGGCGCGGCCCTGGGCTATAGATGCGTTTAAATAAGTCAAAAAACTTAGGAACACCGCTAGAGAAATAAACGAGATAAGTGGTTCTGGCATGCGGTGTGTCTATGTCTATACGGGCCCGTGTGTAAATAGAATATATATTACGTGGGTGTGTAAATAAAGTGTAAATAAGTTCTATAAGCTGTCATCCTGTTAAATCTGAAACTCCTGCTAAACTTCCTCTCTACAAACTCTTTTCTCTTCTCTCCCTCTTTCTCTCAGATGGGATTCTGTGTGTGTATGTGTGCTGGAGAAAAAAAAAAGGAAAAGGGTCTCTCTCTCTCTGTCTCTGTGAGAGAAAAAAGGTGGGGGCCGAGTGAGCCCGCGGGGCCAAGCGGGTCCGCGGGAGCGAGCGTGTATGCTGTATGGGAAGAATGAGGAAGAAGGGAGTGAGAAGGAGCGAGTGAAAAGAGTAACCGAGTGTTTGGTGATTTTTTTTTATTATTTCAGAGGCTGTGTGTAAGAGTTTTGACTATATTGATTAAATTCTGTGGTTTTGGAGTTGGTGACTTTAGCTGTGAGAGTTGTGAAAAGAGCAGGTTTTTCTTTTGTTGTGATGTTAAGTATAAATTGAATAGACTGTGATTAATCGGTGTTTTTCTGCCTAGTGTGCTGCGTGGAAGACATAGAAGTGTAGAAATGTTTGTGGTTTATTTTTGTTTGACGTTTTATATAGAGTTGGTTGATTCAGGGTGATTTCTCCCGTTTGAGGGAGGAGTTGGATTATGGTTATGTTAAAGCTTTGCTGTAGGGGTATGAGTGTGAATTTGTGCTGGCTTCGCATGTTTAAATGGATGCATAGAAGTTTGTGAGTGAGTGTTACGCAGTGAGGGGTGGTGAGGGAAACATCAGACTTCACTCTATCTTAATTAAAGTAATTGTTTTATTATCTCTTGCCAACATCATACACATGCAGACAGTAACTTTTCAAAATGGCTCCCAATCCATTTCCTGCTCCCTTTAAATACTCTAAAGACACACCTTAATACAGACTGGCCTATAGAAGAGCTGCAATTGAGGCAGGCTTCCTCTTTACTGGGAAAACAAGATGGCCACCACAAAGGTAACCTGCAACACTTTGTTACTCAAATGCTTCCCAACAGTGAGAAATTGTTATTGGTGGGGTTTAAAGTTAGTAAAGAGTTAAATCAACCCTCCTCAAGAGTTCAATAATTTAGGCAGTTATGTTTATACAAATACTAAATGTATGTTTAGTGTCTTCATACAGGTGGTTTTTTCTTAACCTGGAAACCTGAGTACGGCAGCAGGAGACAAGCCAAGCGTTGGCTCAAAAAATTCACGGCTGGACACCAGAGTTGTCCCCACCCCACCCGGGAAAAAGAGAGAATGAAGTTTTAGGCAGGTTTTTCTCGCTGAACTGCTCCTGGTGCTGTGTCCCTGAATCTCACCAGTGTTAACCTCTGGCGGAAGACATGGAAAAAAGGAAAAGATGTTCCTGGTAAATGACTGAAACAAATAAAACCACACACAACCAGAGAAAGGTATGAGAAGTGTGTGGAACAGACACATGTGCGTGTTAGAGAAATGCCTCGTTTGAGAAAAAAGTTAAATTAACCCACATACAGACGCACCCATACATGCAATGAAGAAACAGCTTACATACATGTGCACATACAAGCAAGGTTAAAGTAGCGACACTTAACATACACCTGTTTTTAAATGATATAGTTTATACACTACTGACAAATAAACTCTCTGGGTTGCAGGACAACAACTTAACTTCAAAAGAAAAGACACTGGTCTGACCATCCAGTGAGGACACGACAAATTTAGTGGTTAAAAGAGTTAAATTGTGACATGTTTTTGTTGATTGCTTAAGACAAATGACTACTGAATGACAGAAAATTCCTTTTTAGGTTTTTAAACATGATTGTAACAATTTTAACACGTACCTGTGTGGTCCTGCCAACTTGGGGGGTTATGAGTTGATTATATGGTGAGAAAAAACAAAAAAGGGGGGAGAGGAGGCCCCGTTGTTTCTCCCCTCTCTGGATAACACAGCCAACACAACACAGCCAACACAACATCATTTTCCTGTTCGCCTGTGGTTGTTTTGTTTTTGTTTTTTCTGAAAGCCGAAGCTGACCTGGACTCCTACCCTCCCCTCTACCATCGTTGCCCTCTCCGCTACCATCTTTGACCCTTTGACCCCTGAAGGCCACAGCAGCTGGACTCACAACAACAACTTGAGGATGTCAACAGTGCTGCAAAAAAGCAATCTCATGCAGAGGAGATGGAGAATGCTAAAGCTTCAGCTGACAGAGCTGTGACGAGACGCGCATTAAGCCCGGAGGAAAAGGGAGGGTGACCAAAAGAATGCTGACCTCTGAGAAGAGCCGAACAGCAGAGCTGCAGAAGGCCGTGGAGCAAAGTAAAGACAACATAAATAGACTCCGATCTGACGTGGAAGGAAAAGACTCTGAGGTTTTTGCCCTCAGTAAGAGCTCAAGGCATGAGAACAGAAATTGAGCATGGCTCCGGAGGAGCTGGCTGCTAATTGAACTCATCAGTCAGACTTGGAGTTTCACGTACAGGACTTGAAATCAGGCGGAAGCTTGCTGGAGCAGGAGGTCGTCAGACCTGACGCAAAGCTCCAACAGCAGGAGTAAACCCTGAAAGAGCTACAGAAGCAAAAGGGTCAAGTTATAAGGAGAAGATGCAGGCAGCTGCAACAACGGATGCAAACAGACCCAAAGAGGAGGGCAGGACCCCAGGGCATGCTTCAGGCCGCTGGTTTACCTAAACTACAGAACAGGAAGGTGATGAACACAAACATACACCAACACACAAACACACACTTCTGCATGCGCCGACTTAGAATGAAGAGAAACACACACATGAACACTTATGCACTCGTTGAGGGAGTGAAAACTGATACATACCCATGCACCAAAATCAAAATGTTGATTTAATTCACTAAGAAGTGACACACAATGCTCCAGCTGCTGCAATGAAGAATGCTTTACTGACAAAGGCTCAATGCTGCACACAACAAATTCAAATACAGAATCTGTTACAATAATAAGCCCAGAGGGCATTTGTGTGGTCTGGGGAGCAGAGTCCAGAGCGGTTTGGTTATGAAAACGATGCCTGTGCGAGATATCTGGGGCTTAAGGCCTCGACTTAATTGTTTACTGTACACTAAAAAAAAAAAAAAGAAAACAGCCTGAGCAGTGGTGCAGAGTGAAAACGATGAATTAACAGTGTGAGTCTTATTTCAGAGCGCCACATCATTGTGATGGAGATTTAATAAAAGGAGGAACACACGGACAAAGAAGAAGAGAAAGGGGGGCCAGCCCTTGAACACGATTGCCTGAGGTATTAAAGTTCTGTACTAAATTCTGGTTTCCAGTGTGAGAAAAGTCACGCAGTGCCAGTAGTAGAGCTAGGTTGAGTGATGATTCTAAATTACTGTAAGTAAATCATTGTACACCCGTTCAAGTTTCATGATAACTGGGATCTAGACTTTGTTGAACTCTAGGCAATTTGAACAGCTAAGATTTGAGTGACCAAGTAGCAGTTGAATAAAAGTCATTGAATAAGTGTTGAGACAAACTGGCAGAATTAAGAGAATTAAAATATTTCAAGAGCTCAAATTACTTAATATGGAAACGGTTCTATTTTGTTGCACCGAATGATCCAAGATCACGCGAAATCGTCAACAATCAAATCCAGCTAACTTACTTAGCGAGGTACGAAGAACGGGCCCCTGCTCTAATAATAATTTGGTATGGCTTCGCGGGCCAGAGTTTGACACCTATGCTCTACTCACTTCACATTTCTTCTGGGATATGTTTGGACCAAGTAAAGATCTATTTCAGTGGTTCTCCTTTTAAATAGACCAGTTTGATGCAGTCTGCAGATCCCTTAGCTGATCTCCTCATCCTGCAGATGATTTCAACACCAACCTTCAGAGGTTTTAGAAAGGACTATGTATTTCCAGGCCGGGACCTTTGCTTCAATTTTCTGGTCACTGTTGCAAAGCCAAAAGAAAAAAATTGAAACTAAATCGCTGCCAGAAAATAGACACTGTGGCCTCAACATTCACAGCTCTCCACTTTTACATACAACTTGTATGAATCTTGATCGGCTCTACTTTGACTCTGAAACTAGACTCTGCACTAACTGATCTTGTTCCTTTCCTTCAGATTACACATATTTATGCGCAGGAAATGCAGATGTTCATGACTACACTAATGCATATGCTGCTGCACAACTTTTTAGTCAGCAGGGTTTATGGGCACCCATTGGTGATTAGGTTAAGCTTCTCCAAAATTCAAACCCATTACACTCCATCCATCCATCCATTTGCTTCCGCTTATCCTTTTTCAGGGTCACGGGGGGCGCTGGAGCCTATCCCAGCTGCCTCAGGGTGAAAGGTGTACATGGTTGCCAGTCTGTCCCAGGGCTACCACATAGACAAAGACAACCAATACAATTCAATTTTATTCATACAGTGCCAAATCACAACAACAGTCACTTTATATTTTAAGGTAGACCCTACAATAATACATACAGAGAAAAACCCAACAATCAATCACGAGCAAGCACTTTGGCGGCAGTGCGAAGGAAAACTCCCTTTTAACAGGAAGAAACCTCTGGCAGAACCAGGCTCAGGGAGGGGCGGGGCCATCTGTTGTGAAAGAGGAAGGAAGACAGGATAAAAGACAGGCTGTGGAAGAGAGTCAGAGATTAATAACAAATAATGATTCAGTGCAGAGAGGTCTATTAACTCATAGTGAGTGAGAAAGGTGACTGAAGAAGAAATACTCACTGCATCATGGGAATCTGCCTATTGCAGCATAACTAAGTGAGGATTCTGTCTTTACATGTTGGCAACCTTCATTTAGGGATGAGTTAACAGTTTAGCATGCCTCTTCACTTACTTTCGTTCCACTTTCCGATAAAACCACCAAAGTCAACTCTACACAGATACCACTCTTTTCGTTGACTTTGGTGTTTTTATGGCAGAATTTGGCCTACATCTACGTCAGTATTTCTAAACTCTCGGTTCTCAAATCTATTCTGTAGTAACTGTGCTGCTCATCTCTTGAGGCCTAAATCATCAAGAGACCCATTTTCATTCACGCAGACAATCTAGCCACGGTCAACAAAACCATCTGAGACAGAAGCGACTGCCATCTTTGTCTTCATCTAATGTGGCTAAATTTAGAATCTTCAACTTGCTTTTCTGAATTTTCAGTGTTGCTACCTCATCTCCCATACCCATCTGTTCCTGCAAATTAAGAGCACGTCCCATAAACGTTATCACAGTGGCATCCTTTTCATCTAAATTAGACACTGGTTCCTCCCATCCACGCTCAGCTGTCGCTACTCATTACAAGCCTTCAGCATCAGTGAGAGGATCAGAAGCATCAGTGAGTTTACTGTTAGCTTCTGATTTTCTCTTCTTCTGCATCATAAAACTTAATTGAAAATACACTAACAAATCATATCCTCTGGAAGCAAAGCTTCATGATTCAAACACACTTAACCACTCCTTACTGCTCCATATTTGTATTATTGGAGGCTTGTTCAGTAGCTTTGGATGATTCATGGCTCAGAATAATCCTTATTTATCCTACACTATGCTTTGGCTGAGCCCCTCACTTCATGCTCTGTCTGGAACAAGCTGTTTTGGGTCCCGGCCGTTTTCTGATTGGTTGCTCCTCATGAGCAGAAGGTTTCCAGAGCTGGTGGGCGGGACTTCTGTGTCTACTCTTCATGACCTCAAACAGAGCCAAGAGTAGAAACCCCCCCCCAGAAAAGCAAGAGGTTTTTTTTTTTTGGAGCCTTTTGACTTGAAATGGTGACATCATTATTTGAAATCTGTGCACATTTCATATTAACACTGACAGCTGTAGGACTAGATAATCTGACCTTTCCCCTGGGATACGTTTACCTTGTGAGAACCCGGCAGGGAGTGTTGGTCCAGCTAATACGGCTGCTGGACCACAGCAGCATGAAAACCCCTCCACTGTATTATGGTGGCGATTCTTTGGTGGGTTGACCTTCCTCAGGCCGAAGCAGACGGCTGAGGACTCAATCAACTCTGAGACAACCAAGGAGCTGGTGCTGGACTTTCAAGGCACGAACATCCTGCACGTACATAGAGACCGTTTATGAGTCTCTGGTGCCATCGGCCATCTTTCATGGTGTGGTCTGCTGGGCACAGAAAGGAACTGAACAGGGTGATCAAGGAGGCCAGCTCTGCTCTCGGATGTCCTCCACACCCAGTGGAGGTAGTGATAGTAGGATGGTGGCTGTTAGAGAACACCTCCCACCCTATGCAGCTCCATCAGAGACGGGCTGCTGGACCCGCAGCGTGTGGTGGAGGTCCACGTGCACACAGTGGGGGCTGATAAATCCCATTGTGCAATGCTCAACACTCCATCTCTGCAGCCATTAACATCCAATATAAAACATCTTGTTTTGCTGTTACACAGTGTGAGTGTAACACAGTGTGTGTCACTCACACACGTCTATTCTTATTTTTAAATCATGTTTCTTCCATCTTGTATAGTGTCTACTTTTTTTGTTGTTATAAGTTATCCTGCATTTATTTATTCTGAACAGTTCAGTTTGCTTCTGTAATATTGTGAATTTCATAATTATTCTAATAAAGGCTGTCTAATCTACCACAGAGCTCTAAAGTCTGATGCATCAATGCTGCCTTTATCAGACAAAAGTAAAACAAAAAGACTTTTTTCTGCAGAAGATTTACCTAATTTCACAGATTCACAGATCTGACGAACATCTTTCTTATAACGAAGGGAAGATTTGAGAGACACAACAATGCAATTAACCAGGAACTGTGATGTTACCGCGTGGGACGTCACAGTCATCAGGACTAAAATCTTAATGATTGTAAATCACAATGCGGTAATATTCAAATCAGCTAATCAGATGGAGGAAATACTGATGGTGTGGTATGAAAATTAAATCTCTCCTAAAATTCAGCCTGTTCCCAGCCTCATTCTGTCCCGCAGATGGAAGGGGTCACGGTTGCTAATGCATTTCATAGGCACCAATAAAGTTCACCAATAATTGGGGCTTGATCACTCCAAGATCAAGGCCCAATTATCTTATGGTTACCTCCAGATAATAAACTGCTTCCTTGTCATGACTTAATACAAAAGCACTGACTCATGACTTATTACATTAACAGTTGAAGCTGTCATCATCTGCAAATTAAGAACCCAAATGTGCACTGTCAGACAAGCTGAAGTAACCAAAAACAAACCTTTGTTTGGACAGTGGCCTAAATAAAGTCCATGAAATAAAGATGAGAACTAAATCCAAAAACTAGCGAAGAAACATGAAGGAATGTTAAACAGAGATGATGACAGACACTAAGACAAAGACTGAGGGCAAGACGCCTCTACATACACAGTCAGGGAAAGTGGACACAGCTGGGAAACAAAACACAGATGATCACAGAGACAATATGAAGAAGGGACAGTACTTAACCTGGGTGTCTGTTGTGTAGTCTGGGAGATGATTGTGTATTCTGGGAGATGATTGAATGTTGGGGTGGGTATAGTTTCCTCTGCGGTGGGGTAGGGTGGGCTGCCCCGGGTCCTGTGGGGCTTGGCAGTGCTGCTGCCGTAGGCCCCGGTCTGGATGGACCTGGGCTCCCTTGCCTTGATGGGTACCAGAGGACGGGGGTGCCTACTGGGGTCAGCAGGGAGCTGGCCCTAGGGAGGGGCATCCTCCCCTCCCTCCTTTTCCTCCCCATCCCCGATACCTCCCTCTTCCCGCTCCACCACACTCACCCACACAGGTAGGGCCTTGGGGTGCGGGTGTGTCACCAGGGTGCAGGGGAGACATTCCCCCCCCTCTGTCCCCTCTGTCCCCTTCTGGCCACCTGTGCCTCAATTTTATCTCACAACTTAGACATCCACATTACTTACGCTCTCATAACACACACACATATATATAGGGCCTTGAGGGTGGGCACGTTAACGGCGTCCAGTGGACGGTCTGTGTACTCAAACCTACCTCTGGCGCCGGTGCCCACCTCTCATTTTTAAATCCATGTTCTCGGGAGGGGCCGTGCTAACACCTGCTGCTCTCTGGCAGCAGCACCATGCTCTCCCTTGTCTGTGAAGGTTCTCAGTCATCCAGGTCATCATAGTGAAAGGAGCTTGCAAAGAAAAGCGTCTGGACTTCTTTAAGTTACTTGAAGACGTTTCACCTCTCATCCGAGAAGCTTCTTCAGTTCTAAGGTCAAATGGTGGAGAGTCCCACATATAAACCTAGTGGGAGTGACCCCCCACAGAGGGACAAAAGGACCCCCTGATGATCCTCTAATTGCCTGAGCCAAGGTGTGAAACTGGGTGTGGGTCCCAATCAGCCAGAGTTTCGGGTGAGTTCATTGTGAAACCTGGCCCCACCTTATCATGCGAATTCCTGAGGTCAGATGGCCCAGGATGTGAGTGGGCGTTAAGGCGTCTGGGAAGGGATCTCAAAACTGGATTATAGATGGCAGAGAGTTGGTGTCGTAAACCACCGCCTCTGTTCAAAGATGGTCGCTCACAGTGGACATAGATGGCTTCTTTCACTCCTCTTTCAAACCATCTGTCCTCTCTGTCCAAAATGTGAACATTGGCATCCTCGAAAGAGTGTCCTACACTCTTTCGAGGATGCCAATGTTCACATTTTGTTTTAAATGCACTTTAGAGCAACACGCAGCAACACTACACATGAGCGGGAGGAGGGAGGTATGGGGTCTTCACACACCCCCGCTCTCTACTAGCCATCGGGGCGGGGGGGCTGGGAGGAGATGTTGGCTGTCCGATTGGCCTCCCTGCTTCTGCGGAGCCTGGGACGGTCTGCTTGCCTCCACCCGGGGGGGAAGGGTAACATCTCTTGGGTCTGGGTTCTGTTTCCCCCTCTGGGGGCAAAGGTACCTGGATTGTGTGTACGTGTGATTGTGTGTACATGTCCATTTATGTCAATCCTTACGTTGGGTGAGTGCTGAGTGTTTGTATATGTGTGCATGAGGGTGGTAATGTATGTTTGTGTCTGTTTGTGCCTGTTTGTCTGTGTCTATATGTTAGGTCGGGTCTTAGACTCCACCTCTCTGGGAACTCCCAGGCCCTCCAAAGTGTGGAGGCCTATCTCCCCTCACCACACTCCCTGCCGGTGACTGATGCCCTCAGGGGTCAGTGCATTGGTGGTTCTTGGTGTCCGGGGCTGGGCGCTCAGGTATGTACCAGCTCACTCCCGATGGCTACTTGGCGGGGCCTGGCGCCTGTTGCTCGGTCAGGCCTCCTCCGGGGTGTCGGGGGCCCTCAGGCCTCCGGCCTCTGGGCCTGCGGCTCGGTTCACTCTGGCACAGCTGGCTGCCGGCAGAGCCGGCGGGCACGCCGGTGCAGCCCCCTCTAGCTTCTGCTCGGTGGCTACTGGGTGACGCCTCGTCTGGGGATCCTCAGCCCTTCCCATGAGGGTGGCACGAATGCCCCTCTGGTGGTCCTCCTTGGGCTCTCGGACTCTGGAGCCTCTGGATGTCTGGGGCCTGGATCTCCTCCATGCCTGCTTCATGCCCTGGGGGACAGGGCTATGGCTCTCTACATCCTCTTGAAGACCATTACATGTGGAAACCATTTGAATACAAGCGCGCTGATCCACACAGGTGTGCACACGCGAGGAAGACGACCTCTCTGATGCTAGCAGTCAAGCTAACTCTGCAGGTGATGCTAGCCCTGGGAGTCTCCTGGACGTGAGTACTGGAATGGCCCATAACATGGATGTTATTCAAATACTCGACGGAATCAGAAATGACTTTTCCACAAAACTTGATGTGGTCCTGTCAGCGATCCAAGATGTTAAAAGAGACGTGCAGGACTTTTCGGTGCGCATGGATGGGGCAGAGATGCGCATTAGCAGCGTGGAGGACGCCGTTAACCCAGAGAAAGGCAAGACAGATGCGCTAGTTAAACAAGTGGCTCTCCTCACGAACAAACTCGAGGACCTCGAAAATCGCTCTCGTCGTTCCAACCTACGACTAGTTAATGTGCCGGAGAAAATAGAACGAAATGACGCAGTGGCTTTCCTAGAGAAGTGGCTCCCCGAAGTGCTGGGAACAGCAACATTCCCAAGACAACCTCTCATCGAAAGAGCTCACCGGTTGCCCGGCCGGACGCAACCCAACCGACCACCCTCACCGAGAGTCCTCATCGTGAAGTTTTTAAACTTCCAAGACAAGGTTCGGGTTATGCGGGCGACTATGGCCAAAGGGAAAGTTATTTGCGGGGGTCAAGAGGTCATGTTCTTCCCGGATCTTTCTACAGATCTCCACCGACGGAGGAGGGGCTTCGACCGGGTCAAACAGCAGCTCAGGGCGATGAACGTACGTTATGGATTAATTTACCCGGCGAGGCTACGAGTGTCATCTGGTGGACATATGCATGTCTTTGAGACCCCAGCAGATGCGGAAAAGTTCATCCGAGGTTTGCAGAATACAGAGGACTAGCAGATTATCTAATGGGAACTGCCGAATCCTTCACTATCTGCCCATAACAACTGTAGTTTGAAATTGTTGGATTTAATGGTCAATATCGCTCATCCTTACTGTTGAATTTTTTGAGGAGAGTATTTTTCTTTTTTGTATTTACTTTGGTTTACCGTTCCTTCGTTCTCCTCTGTTGTATTGGGCATTTTATTTATCCCTTATAGATAACTAGCCACGCCCACTCGTTGATTGGGCTTTCATTTGTGTCTTGGAGTACTGGTTGTTTGACACACAGTCGGCTCTCCGGGATGAGAGTTATGCTACAAGAAAGTTTGTAATGATCATTGTATACATACTTGTTCATGTAGGATATACATTTTCGTCAGGAGACGCAATTGTCTAGGTGGTTTGGTTTTGTTTGACCATAATGTCAGCTCGGTTTGGTCTAGCTGCTCCCTTGTTTACATTGGATCAGTGTGTGCACTTAACTGCACCCCAAGGTCAGGGGGAGGGCGGGGTAGGGCGAGGGGCTGTCCGGTTCAGGTTGACAGCTAAGGGGGTTCATTTATGGCAGATTTTGTGTTATTTGTTTGTGTTTTTGTATTTTTCACAATGTGTTGCTTTTTACTGGTTTACTCCCAGCACAACAGTTAGAGATACTAAAAGGTTTACCAACAACCAAATGAAGATACTATGTTGCACAATCTGTTGTATTAATAAGAATAGATGACTTCATATAAGAATTTTAAATTTACTTCTTGGAATGTGAGAGGAATGATAAAAGTGGTTAAACTAAAACAGGTTATTACCAGGCTTAAACAACTTGACTCATCAATAGCGTTTATCCAAGAGACCCATTTACTCAGAGAGGATCTGGTGAAAGTACGTAGGACATGGCCAGGCAAAGTGCTAGCATCCTGTTGCCCTTCGCACGCGAGAGGGGTTATGGTGTTAATTCATAATTCAGTGCCTTTCCAAGTAAATAACGCTATTAATGATAAAGCTGGCAGATTTTTGGTGGTTCAAGGAACTCTCTTGAAAGAGAATTTCCATTTAGTTAATGTTTATGGCCCTAATGATGATAACCCTTCATTTTTTGAGAATTTATTTCTATTGATAGCTACCCTTCCTGGTAGGATAATATTGGCAGGTGACTTAAATTGTACCCGAAGCTTGACCGCTCATCAGGGATAGACACTTCACACTCTCAAACAAGAAAAAAAATACAACAATATTTGAAAGATCTGAACCTCTGTGATCCATGGAGAATTCAAAAAAATAAAAGGGAATTCTCATGCTATTCAGCAGTATTTAAATCCCACTCCCGAATAGATTATTTTTTAATTTCCTCATCTTTGCTACCCAATATAACTAAGTGTATATATGACAGCATTGTGTTGTCAGATCATGCCCCAACCTCACTATTTTATGAGGTGGAACAAGTGAATAGCCGCTCAAACAAGTGGCGCTTGCACCCTAAATGGATACATGATTCTGACTTCATGAAATTTGTAGGAGAACACATTGATCTCTACTTCTCAATTAATACAATTCAAACAACTGCAGCCGTTAGGTGGGAAGCTTTTAAAGCATATATTAGAGGACAAATGCTAAGTTTCACCAGCTCTAAATTTAACAAATTCAAACAGACAATGAATGAAATAGACAATAAAATTAGAGAATTAGAGAAAGAAGTTAACATAGATGATTCAACACAGAAAAAACAGGAATTATTGACCCTTAAAGCTAAATACGAGGAGCTGTCTATGCTTAAAGCTGAAGATGGTTTAATAAGATTGAAACAGACGTTTTATGATCAGGGTGAAAAGCCGGGTAGACTACTAGCTTGGCAGATAAAGAAACTTGAATCTGACAGAGCCATTAATATAATTAGGAATGATCAAGGGGAATTATCTACAGATCCCACAGAAATTAATAACACCTTTGTCTCGTACTATAAAACCCTATATAAATCTGACAGCCCACTGGACCTGGTAAGCCAAAATGCTTTCTTGGATAGATTGATCTTTCCCTGTATTTCTGAGGATATGAAAAATGAATTGGAGAGAGAAATAAATTTCAATGACGTTTCTGATGCCATTACGAACATGAGAGGTGGTAAGGCTTCGGGTCCTGACGGGCTTCCGATAGATATTTACAAGCTATTTAAAGCAAAATTAATTCCCCCATTATTAGATGTTTATTTGGAATCCTATGAAACAGGTCGCCTCCCTGCTACATTTCGTAGTGCCCTGATCACTCTCATTCTAAAACCGAGCAAAGCGCCAGCCGAAAGCGGTTCTTACAGACCCATATTGCTGTTAAATTCTGACTCCAAAATCATAGCTAAGGCTCTGGCTATGAGGCTGGAGAGGGCTCTTCCAGCCATTATACACGGAGATCAAAATGGTTTCGTTCAAAATCGTCAGGGGTTCCACAACGTGAAGAGAGTTCTCAATATAATCCACGAATGTGAAGAGTCACCTGATACTGCAATACTATCACTCGACGCGGAGAAGGCGTTCGATCAAGTTGAATGGCCCTATCTAATTGAGGTGCTTAAGCGTTTTGGATTTGGTGATCACTTCCGCTGATGGATTGAAATTTTACTTGCTGATTCGGTTGCAATGGTATCTACCAATAATCTCATCTCTAGTCCTTTTGAGCTATCTCGAGGCACCAGGCAAGGGTCTCCGATTTCACCTCTGCTTTTTGTACTAGCCATGGAACCTTTAGCGATAGCAATTACAGTAGATCACATCCCTCGATCCATGGTATTAAAATCGGGGAGATGCTACACAAAATTGCAATGTACGCTGACGATACTGTTGTGTTTCTATCACACCTTGCAGAATCAATACCATCTCTCCTGAAGCTATTCGATCAATTTAGCAGTTTCTCTGGGTTCAAAGTGAACGAAGAAAAATCATCCATTATGTTTTTAAATATGAACGAGAGGTTGAAACCAGTTGTATCCCACCCATTTGTGAATGCCACAGAGGGATTTAAATATTTAGGCATCAGAGTAACCCCAACGATAAGCAATCTTAGTTCAGCCAATTATGAGCCCTTGGTGGTAGGGTTGTCGGATGAAGAATAAACATAGTAAAGATGACTATATTACCTAAATTCCTATATATCTTTCAGTCAATTCCGCTGGCCCCTCCTCCTTCCTTTTTTTCCAAGACCAGAAAGCTTCTTTCTAATTTCATCTGGAACAATAGGAAGCCAAGACTCAGACTCTCCCTCTTGTATTTACCATATGATAGGGGAGGACTACAGTTTCCAAATTTAAAATGGTACTATTGGGCTGCTCAGCTGAGGACCACTATGTTTTGGTTTTCAAACGATATTTCCCTTCCCTGGTTAGCAACTGAAAGAATGTCCTCAAAGGGTCTGTTGTTAAATAGCTATTTATACTCAGCACCCTTTAAAACTTTAAAGAAAATTACTACTAATCCCTTTGTAAAAAACACTGTCTTTGTTTGGCATGAAGTACAAAAAATGTTGAATGACTCTCCTGGGTTGTCCTGTTTCTCCCCAATTTGGGGTAATGAACTCTTTGCCCCGGCTAAGAATGACATGGGCTTTAAAGCTTGGCTGAACAAGGGCATTGCGAAACTACAGGACGTATATGAGGAATGTTCTCTAATGTCATTCAGTGAATTAAGGGCAAAGTTTGATTTACCGCAGAAACACTTTTTTAAGTATCTACAACTTAGAAGTTTTATTCTGGCACACTTAAACAATTCAGTGCACCAACCCCCACTCTCCATCCTAGAAACTCATGTTACAAAAAACTGTTTTGGTAAAAGACTGGTGTCCCAGTTTTATTGCATGTTAGTTGAAAACCATAAGGATAACTCTGATAGTAAAAGACAGGAGTGGATTAGTGACTTACAAGAAGATATTTCATATACTGAATGGGGTAAAATATGTTCAAAAACACACACTCAGACCATTAACACTCATTTGAGAATGATACAATTTAATTGGATAATGCGAACATACATATCCCCTGTACAATTAAATAAATTTGATCCTAATATAATTGATCTATGCTATAAGCGTAATAGGCATCAGGGTACACTATATCACTGCCTGTGGAAATGTGAAGAGATCCAAAGATTTTGGAGCTCTGTGTTAAAATATATCTCTCAGATCACAACTTCTCCTGTACTGCTTTGCCCTAAGATAAGATAAGATAAGATAAGATAAGATAAGATAAGATAACCTTTATTAGTCCCACACGTGGGAAATTTGCATTTTAGGCTTGTATCCAGATGACTGTACTCTGTCGTGTGAGGAAAGAAAAATGGTCAATCTTTGTTTGCTACAGGCCAAACGCTGTATCGCCTTATGCTGGAAGAATGTTGGTTGCCCCTCTTTTAACCACTGGTTAAATAACTTAACATCGAGTTTAGCTCTTGAGAAACTGCCCTATATTGTTAGAAAGAAGGCTTCTGAATTTTACAACATCTGCAAGATATTTTTGGATCTACTGAGGAGTGGGGATGTGGGGGGGGGGGGGCGGTGAGTGAATAAGACAACTAGATAATGAATAATGTCTGACTTGTTGTTGGGAATATACTGTGTAACCTATATTATGATTTTTTTTAAATTATATTTATTTGTATGGCTTGCTATCTTAATTTATTTAACTATGCATTTATTTGGAATCTTTTAGGATTAACACTTCAATTATCATTGTTATTATTATTATTATTATTATTATTATTATTATTATTATTAGTGTTGTTATTATTATTATTAGTGTTGTTATTATTATTTTAATGACTGCCATACGTTCATTTTATGTTGGTGTTGATACTGTTGAAAAAAACAAATAAACAAACGTTTAAAAAAAATAAAAATAAAAATAAGCTTACTGAAGACGGTGGTGTAGAAAACTGGCAGGAAGAGAGCAAAGGCTGGAAATAAAGTGCACCAAGAACTACAAAATAAAACAGTTAAATCAAAGTAGACAGAGCAGCTATTGCTATTGGTCGATGGCACCAGTCATCCAAACTGAACTGAACACTTCAAAATCTGTTCAAAGTACATCATTGTACTTTTAGGGCGAGAGCAGCAGGCAACTGTTTCACCTTACAGAGACTAGTGCTGAAATTTTAAGTACAGGGGGATCCATTCATTTATACCTGCTCTAGTCTGGCAGACCGCCCAAAGCTTGTAAATCTGTGCCGAGTATTTATGCTGGTGTCACTGGGCCTATAAACTGTCATCGAAATGTGCATGAGGCATTATCATTTCCGTTTCACCAATTTACCCAGAGGTTGGAATCTGAGCGTGGTCTTATGAATCTATCATATGCTCTTAAATACTGATTCACAGTGTTTAAAGCTAAATTTATGTGCTTGCTTAAAGGCTTCATCTCTAATGTAGTGCCATACATGAAACGTCATATTTCTAGGTGGAACGTAGTGATAGAACATCCGATCGGGCATTAAATTAAAGGACTGCAGATGGCCGAGCTGAGGTGACCTTTTTTATATACTTTGAACATTTTTAGCTTCACATTAAAACTTTTCATTTCCCACTTTAAAGCTTCATGGAGTTTGAGTAAAGAGAAAAGTCTGATCTAATAGATGCTGTGATTAACCTGGGCATCTCTCTGGTTGGGTGATTTTCAGTTTAGTTTTCCAGTGCGCTCATTTTTTCTGCTCCCCTCATCTGCTGCGGTGATTTCCTGTTTCCCAGAATGCATTCTTCTTCAAACTGTCTTGTTGCTGAATCACATTTTGCCTGATTTCCTGCCCCTCAGGGTGCAGAAATTGGTATCTGTGTTTCCTCCCTTGTGATGGATTTCTCCCTGTATGACTTTTGAATGCCGGGAAAATAACATGGAGGCTCTGTAAAATCCTTTGATCCTGAAGAGATGGTATCAAAACATGTTTACAGCTGCTAATTCCACATCATAGAAACATTTACGTCTATTAAAAAGCCTCCAAGAAAATTCAGTTTCCACTGGTGGAACACATGTTTGCTGAGCAGGTAAATCTCCCCATCAGCAGGATCAGAGTTTACCTGACTTAATCCATCCATGCAGACACACCACTCCTTTGATGAAGTGTCAGGGAGTTCATATAGGACGCACTGGGTGCAGGTGTCTACTGCTGATGGTCTACTCCGCCCACCTGCTCCACCACAGAAATACAATGGTTAGACACTCTCAAAAAAACAAAACGAAACAAAACAAAAAACCTCACCTTGGGCCACTCGAGACCCTTTTAATGTTTGCATCTATGGTAATTTTGCCCAGCAATCATTAAAAGCCAAAACAATACAGAAGTACAGATCCATGGTGTCGTCCTCTAAAGAAACACCTTGCAAAAATCAGATCTCAATAAGAAAAATCATCTAGAATGATATGTACTGGGTAATGTGTTAGGAATGAAAGGACGCCACATTGTTGGATGGAATTTAAAAGGATCAACCTACAGAGTGCTGAATTTAAAGACACCTTGAAACTCGAAGTAGATAGTAAATGTCTTTGGCCCCCATGACACTTGCATGTATGGCTGACAACCCTAGGGCTCCTAATGAGATGACGGATGGCGTCCTGAGGGAAATCCTCCCTGGGATGCTCTGAACCAGAGCATCACTGAGCTTCTGGACAGTCTGGGGTGCAACTAGGAAGCATTGGACAGACTCAAACATCATCTCCCAAAGTTGTTCTGTTGGATTTAGGTTAGGCGAGCATGGGAGTCAGTCAGTGGTATCAATTCCTTCATCCTCCAGGAACTGCCAGCATATGTCTCATCACATGCAATCAGGCAATTCAATTCAATTCAATTTTATTTATATAGCGCCAAATCACAACAAAAGTCGCCTCAAGGCGCTTCATAATGTTGTGCACCAGGAGGAACCCAGGACCCACTGCACCAGTGTAGAGTCTGACAGTGGTCCAAGAATTTCATCCTGATCCCTAATGGCATTCAAGGAGTTTATCTGGCCTGTAGACATCTGTGCGTCCCTTCATGGATATGCTTCCCCAGACCATCACTGACCCACCACCAAACCATTCATACTGAGCCATGTTACAGGCAGCACAACATTCTTCATGGCTTCTCCGGACCATCTCACATTTGTCACTTGTGCTCAGGGTGAACCTGCTCTCATCTGTGAAGAGCACAGGGCACCAGTGGTGGACCTGGTAATTCTGGCATTCTATGGCAAATCCAAAACAGGCTCCATGGTGCAGGGCAGTAAGCACATGACCCACTAGAGGACGTTTGGCCTTCAGGCCACCTTCATGTCAGAGGCACTCACACCAGCATCCTGCTCATTTTGTAATTCTAGCAGCCCTTATTCTGTTCCTCCTTGCACAGATAAGCAAATACTGGTCCTGCTGATGGGTTAATGGCCTTCTACGGCCACGTTTAGCTCTCCTATAATAATGACCAGTCAACTGGAATCTCCTCCTTGTTCTTGAGACTTTGCTAGGAGACACAGCCAGCAGTGACACTGACCCTAGCCAAATGTAAAACTAGTGGCAAATGAAACACCTAGTCACTCTGCCTGACTTTTACCCAACTTTTGTCCTGGTTTACAGGTTTAATTTACAGCTTTTTCATCCGAAGAACTTAACAAGAACAACAACAACAGTAGTCTAAGATGCTAGGAAAGAAAGTGACTGGACTTCTTTGAGTTTCTTGAAGATGTTTCACCTCTAATTTGAGAAGCTTCTTCAGTTCTAAAAAGCAACAACAGTAAATGCTTTTTGAGCCAGTGGCTCAAAAAGCATTTACTGTTGTTGCTTTTGACTCAATCAGAAGTGTCATCCCTTTTGAACAGAATTAATCTTGATATAACCAGCCAAGATCTGTGGTGTGTTCATATAGAAAAACCTCTCATGGAGATGTTAAAACATTAGCACATTTCGTATAGCCTTCAATTAACAGATCTTGTCTTTGTTATTACCCAGTTTGTAATTGTGCAGACAGTAAGTTCAAAGAAAACTGTGAATCTTAGTCCTCATAACTTGAGTCATGCACACAGTGAAGAAAGTTTTATTCTTTTAGTCTGGAAGGCTTGTGGATCACTCCGGACCTGTGACCGGGGTCAGGTCAGGCCTCTTAAAAACATATTTTTTAAGGTTTGGTATCCAAACTCCAGGTTGAGTTTCTTGTCTAAATGCATTCTAAAGAAGATATCTTTACTGAAAGTTAAGGTGTTGGACAGAAATATGTCAGCACACTCCAGTCTTCACTGCTGAACTACTGCCTGCATCTACAACCTTTGCTTTCAAGCATCCACCCTTTCAGCCGCTCTACAGTCAGTACCTCCAATGTCACCTATGGCTAAACTCAGCCACCAACTCTGTGTCCATCTACCTCCGACCTTTGCCCCTTTCATGTCCTGTATGAAAATAAACCTTTTGAAACTTTGACTCAGTATTTATTTATTTTTTAGTCCCGCCATCTGTGGCTGAAAACCTCACCTCTTTCGGCCTTTACACCCAACAGTTGGAATCTAATGTAGTGCCTTCACAGAAATCTCATACCTGCACAGCATCCAGCACGGTTTAAATAAAACAGGCAGCAGCATCGCTGTGACAGCAGCATGAGTCAGGGATGACTAAAAGGAAAAACTCAACTACAGATGGACAGAAGCAAACAAACACGATGATTGAGTCTTTGTGGAGTTGCTGAGGGGTTCTGTTTCTGTTCTGCGGCAGAGTAAACTGCATCTATCATCACCCTGAAGTGCAGAACTACTAAAACAATTCATTCCACTTCAAATTTTTCCCCAAGAATCCTTCTCTCTGAAGACAGCAGGCAGCTTCCTGACCTCTGACCCCCTGTTTGTTTCTAATATCCCACATGGAGGGTCTGGAGCTCTGCTTAAGTGAGTCAGCTAACTGCCTAAAAGGTCACTTTTAATGCATTGTTGTACATTTTGACAGCGTTCTGTGGCGATCTTTGACTTCCTGCACATCAGCTCTTTTAAAAGTAAAAGCACCTCCAGTGGGAGTCTCGACCTCCACCTCGGCACACATTAAGAGACAGAAACCCAAATGAATGTAAATTACAGACATCTCACACAGTAGAAAGCCACGGAGGGTGCCAGCTTGACATTTTCTCTTAAACTATTTCCATTTCACATGCAGCGAATCATCAGTTTATTCTTTGAGCAGATCAGCTTATTGTTCCCACGGCGCTACTTGTTTAAAATGTATTCACCAAAGTCCAAATGGGGCATCTGTAATTCTAAAAAGGAGAGGAGGGGTTACAGGATAATCACGCTTACATGATTCCTGCAAATTGCATGTCATGATGCTCGAGTCAGAGTCGAATCCTCACACTCAGGATGGAAATTAGACCGTCAAGATGAAATAACTGAACTGTCTCGGCTTTCCGTCTGCTGCCGATGTGGATAAAATCAGAACAAGAAACATTTCATTTTCACTGGAAACATTTTTCACAGCCAGAATCGGAGCCTGCATGTGGATGATTTTACAGAAACTGAACTTTTATCAAGCTCCAGGGACAAAATGTGAAGTGCGGTTGCAGGAAAGATACAGTCCAGAGTCCTGGCAGCCTAAACTGCAATGGTTGCTCATGTTTTAGGGAACAGCACAGTCCCTGCTCTGACAGGGATGTTATCTTTTTTGTAGCTGCACTTTACTGATGTCCCC
Source organism: Aulonocara sp. 'chitande type north' Nkhata Bay (assembly GCF_057382095.1). Lineage (NCBI taxonomy): Eukaryota > Metazoa > Chordata > Actinopteri > Cichliformes > Cichlidae > Aulonocara > Aulonocara sp. 'chitande type north' Nkhata Bay. The sequence continues at coordinate 25,556,775 of NC_141358.1, forward strand.
TAAATGCACCACAAGGAGGTGACTAACCCTAACTTTAAATTGATGTTCTCCTGTGTCTTCATCGTTCAAATGTGGTCAACTGTATTAACACAGTAAATGCTGATCAAAGCAATTTAAAGCAAGGAAAGGCTTTCAGTCTGACTGATAAACCACCTGTCCTGATTGCAGATGTTAGGATAATTGAATCCAGGGAATGAGAAGATATCCCAGATACTTTAAGCTTGTTCTCACTGCTTGGTTCGTGCACTCACTGAGTTCTCCTCAAACTTGTGCAAACATCAACTTCAGATTCAAACTGACTGTGATATAGTATAAAGAACTAACAGTGGTAAGGAAGGTTGGGATCGCTGCAGTTTTCAGTCAAAAAGTTCACACTTTCCAATCCCGAAGGCAGCGATGCGGAGCAAGATGAGTGTTATCAACATTTACAGGGTTGTGAACTGCAAATTCACATCCCTGTAAATGTCACTGCAGAGATGTACCGAGCAATCCAGAGGCAAAACACTTAGCCGAAACGATTTGCCACCTCACGTCGTGTTGATTTTGCCCTCAACATCCTTTTTCTCCACCTGCACAGCTGACACTTAGTCCACTGTCTCAAAATAAAAGATCAACTGAGGCTCACACTGAAGCAGAGGAGTTGGCACACAGGGGAGTGATACAGCACTTATTCCTTCAATCTGTCTATAAAATGTCACAGGATTTAGAGAAAGTGTTCAAATCTGCCAGAATCATCATCGTCTGCAGTTACTGAATCCATTTAAGGTCATTCTGAGTAACCTACACGCCATGTGTGTCCTGAAATGATGATTTATTCCAACGCCTGAAGTGCATCGGTGTGTTGCTGTTTTTATTACAGTTTAAATAAATTGTTAAATAAAAAAAAACAAAAAACAGAGGTGCACAAGGAGCACATTTTCTCGGGAAGGTTCTTGTGCTGAGATCTTTCTGATTTCACCTCGTATACGTGACATTAAATAAATTCAGTGTGACACAGAGACCCCTGAAAGTAGAAGACTGCTATCATTTCATTACATAATCCATATTCCTTCACACACGGACAGATTGTGTTTAAACCTGTGCTTCACGAAAACAAGCCGACGCCACATCTAATAATACCGAAGCGAAAATTACATTTTCTGTCTCCTTCCTACGGCGGCTGTCACAATCGTTTCTGCTTGCTGTCAGTGAGCGCCGCGGCCCGTCTCGTCCCCTGGCTCTGATTTTGTTCTCATTTATGAAAAACAAATGCACCTCAGAGGTCTGCTGATATTCAGCTCTCCTGACACAGACATTAAAAGAACCAAGCTTTTCAGGATATGATGCAACTGAGTGGCAGGTTTGAACGGTTCCACGCCGATTTCTAAAGACACCTTTTTTATTTTTGCTTTTAGGTGTTGTTTCCTTTCAGTTACAGGAAATTGGATGGTTTTTTTCCGGCGGGAATATCCGACATGTAGAGAATTTCTGGTGGAGCCGAGCGTTTAAGCATCCGTTACGCCTCCTCCTTCTTTAAACGGAAGAAGCCTTAAAGCTCCACATCCCTCCTACCATTCACGACACGTCTTCTTCTTTGACTTTAACATCTCATCTTTAGCTCTTTAAGTCTGTCTTTCGGTCTTTCTTGGATAAAAGGCTCCTCTTGATGTTACACCACCCACCGTCCTAAAGGAGACCCTTTAAACTGTCAGTCAAAAGATCGTCTACACTCACATACTCCGGGATAGTGAATTTATTTTACACAGTGGTCACAAAAGGGTGATCTTTAGACTAGCCGAGTTATAATTTGCATCCACGATTGCCCCAAATAAGGATATTTAGTGAAGTATTGAGAACTTTGACCCAAAAAACTGATTCGGATGTATTTTATTTAATTTATTTGATTTAATCGTCTTTTGAGGGTTACAATGCTTCTAAGAAGTATTTTCATCCTTATTTGTCACATTTACATGTTTCAGATCATCAAATAAATTTTAATATTACACAAACAGAAAATTCACTTTTTAAATGATGATTAAAACCAAGCCTAACTGCCCCTGTGGGAAAAGTAATTGCCCCCCCCCCCCCCCCCCCCTTTTTAAACATAAATTAACTGTAATTAGAAATCAGTTAAACAGAAGCTGTCTGACAAACAAATTCAAATTCAAATTTTATTTGTCACGTACACAGTCATACACAGTACGATATGTAGTGAAATGCTTGGACAACTGCTCGTGACCTAAAGAAAACAAAGAAGGAAAAGGCTATGAATAAGATAGGAAATAAATATGAAAATTAAAAAGGGTAAATTTAACTAGGAAGGAATAAAATATAAATTGAGGTTAAAAATGAAATAACTGTACAACACAAATTAGAATGAAGGGTAAATTTAACTGGGAAAGAATAAGATAAAATATATAAATTAAAGTTGAAAATAAAATAACTGTACAACAAGATACACAATATAGAACTATATAAGAATGTATGAAGAAATGTAAATAAATATATACACAATAACAGCAGCTGTACAAGTATTAACTGGAAATGAAGAATATAATGTCCAGTGTTGTGCAATCCACATTATGTCTTGTGCAGTGCAAATATGCTTAAAGTGATTTAAGTGATGAAGTGAAAACAATGTCCAGAATGTCCAGTGTGTGTGTAAGAACTATATGTGTGGGTCAGTACTGTGTGGTGGTGTGATTGAGAGACCGTATCGCCTGCGGGAAGAAGCTCCTCCTCAGTCTCTCTGTGTTGGTCTTCAGGGAGCAGAATCGCTTTCCTGACCTCAACAGAGAGAACAGTCTGTTGTTGGGATGGCTGAGGTCCTTCACGATCTTCCTGGCCTTGGTCCAGCACCGCCTGCTGTAGATTGAGTGCAGGTCAGGGAGCTCGGAGCGGATGGTGCGCTCAGCTGACCGCACAACCCTCTGTAGAGCTCGTCTGTCCTGCATGGTGCTGTTCCCGAACCAGGTTAAGATGTTTCCCGTCAGGATGCTCTCTATGGTGCACGAGTAAAAGTTCCTGAGCACCTTGGAGGGCAGTTGGAAGTCTCTCAAGCGTCTGAGGTGGTAGAGACGCTGACGGGCCTTTTTCACCACGGTGTTGATGTGACAGGACCATGACAGGTCCTGCGTGATGTGAACTCCGAGCTATTTGAAGAAAAAACTGAAAGAAAGCTAAAAGATCTCAAAACAGCACGAATCATGCCTCCATCTAAAGAAATAGCTGAGAAACAGTCATAACATCTATAAGCTTGGAAAGGCTGATAGATGACAGAGACATTTCTAAGGCTTTGGGATTCACGTGAACCACAGTGACCATATCCACACAGGGAGAAAAACTGGAACTGAACCTTCCCAGGAGTGATCAGCCTACCAAGATTGCTACAACATCTTGGTGATCCCAGAGACCTCTGGGAAAATATTCTGTAGACTGACGAGATAAAAGCTGAACTTTCTGGAATGTTTGAGTCCCGTTACATCTGCCATCCAACACATGTGATGGTCTGGGCTGCTCTGCTGCTTCGCGACGACTCGCTGTGACTGAGGGAACCATGAATTCTGCTTTCTATCAGAAAACCATGACGGAGGACGTACAAGTGTCAATTCATGTCCTGCTAGTCCACCTTTGATTGGCTCAAAAAAACACAAAATTAAGGTTTTGGAGTGACCGAGTCAAAGTCTGGACTGGTGTGACCCTAAACAGGCTGCTTATGATGGAAAACCCTCCAACGTGACTGAATTCAAACAATTCTGCTAAAAAGAGTGGACCAAAAAATGACAGCGTCATTTAAAAACTGCATTTCACGTTTACTTGTGTTATCTCTATGTAATGTTAAAATTAGTTTGATGATCTGAAACATTTACGTGTAACAAGTATGGGTAGATACTCCTCCAGCCTGGGCTCATTGCTCCATAACCCGAGGAGGTCGCAGCTGTCAGTAGCCCCAACAAAAGCACACCTTTCCCTGAGACCAGCCTCGTTCTGCTGCTGATTCATCCAGCTTCAGCCTCGGTTTGACTGTCAGCCTCACGTGGTCCATGAAATTCCTCAGCGGTGCAATTACTGCTCATCTTTTATCACCTTGACAACGCAATTATGACTTTTTCAGAGGAGAATAATACCTAATTTATTTCCACTGAGATTAACTAAAAATTCAAACTGAGGTTATTACAGCACAGAGTGGAGTGTAATCAGACATTAATATTTGCAAGCAAATAAAGGATGTGAATGTTTTCACTGTGGCTTAGTGTTTTGTTTTTAAATATCTTTGGGGGGGTGTCGTTCGTCTTAATCATGTGACACAGGTAACCTTCTGACTTGTCGTGGTTGTTACTATCAGTCCCAGCTCGTTCGTCATGGAGCGTGCATATGATCGTCCGCAATGTTTAAGGACCCAAACCCATGAGCGTGCTCTGCCCCCTCCCCTGCATCTTTTTTTTATCTGTTCCTCCTCAGCCCCAACTCAACACGGGCACCCGTTTAACACATCAAATAACAGATAAAAGTCGCTCGATTGAGCCGCATTCTCAGAAGGAGCCTCCCTGCAATATCTTGACATTTACTGTCCAGAATCTGCAATCACACGGCAGCGCTGCTCCTGAGTGGAGGCGGGCTGATAAGGCAGCAGAGACGCGGCGCCTGTGCGGCTCTTTATCCCCGGCCAAGAAGCTGTGAAGGACTGGGCTTCTGCCATTGTGGGGCCATGCTGAATCTCCCCTGAGATATCTGTAGCTCAAACAGCCGAGGAAATTACTCTGAAGGTGGAAAAAAGAAAAAATGAAGCACAATTTCAGGAGAAATGGGTGAAAGACGCCAATGTGCAGCGGATTTCTGAGGACAGAAGTGGAGGTTCAGTGTGTGTGTGTGTGTGTGTGTGTGTATGTGTGTGTGTCAGCCTCACACACAATCAGGGCTATGTGGCAGCGTTAAGGACTCACCTGACATGTAATATTCTGCTGCCAAGCCACAGAAACGTTTCCTATCTGAGAAGCAGCACTGAGCAAACACCGGGGCTGAACGTGCACATAGCACACTAGCAAGCATCCAATCAGAGGAGGCGGCGCTCTGTGTGAGTTGTACTTCAGTCGGTTTAAACTGCAATGGGGCGTTGTATCACGCACAGCCGTGGACGGATTACTGAACCAAAGAGTCTGTAAGAGCCAGAGACTTAGGTGACCTGAGGTTCAGTATCTCGCCCAAAGGGCAGCATCTCCAGCAGTGTTTAACCCGGACTCTGCTTCACACCCATCACCCTCACAGTTCCTTTAATAGCCCAGGCTGGTAGAGGATCCAAAGAACAGGTTGTACATCGAGCTGCATTTACAACCTTAGTTAATCCAGACAAGGAAATAACCTTGAAGACAGAGAATGCTTCATCAACACTAATGGGCAAAGCAACTGAGTAGTCTGACAAACTGCCCAAAGAGGGAACAATTTCATTTCTAAGTTTTTCAGCCCTGTTTCTAAAAAACATAAGTAAGTCATGAGCTGTCAAATTTGAACAGCTAGGATAGTTGACTTACTTTCTGTAAGTTGCGACACCGCGTTGAAGAAACATTTTGAGTTATGCCTATGATTCATAATGAGAGTTGAGAAATAATCTGTTTTTGCTGCAAACATCGATGATTGAAAAAAAGACAAAGTGTCTTTCCAAGCCTGCAGAAATACTACTAGTCTGGAACATCGCCAGTGACGCTCTGCTTTTCTATTTCTATTTTTATTAATTTCTTCTCAAATTCATTAGTTCCTCATTTAGCCAGGGCATAGGGCTCCTTTTATGACGTTTTAACTTCTTTACAGGAGCAACAATAGTCCAATAGTTCAAGAAGTGCTTTATTAAAGTTCAGTCAACGTGTCCACACATAATTCATGGATAAAAATGGGATTCAATACATCAGGTAAATGAAAATCAACTCTAAGCGACGCTTCATGGCTAATGTGACGAGATGATCTGAGGGGCAATTTTCCCCTCTCAGAAGCTGGAGATTTAGGAATTAAAATATCAAAATTGCTAAATGGTCTAAAGTAGGTAAACCACAAGTTTCAGTCAGCGATACATTCAGTCCATAACCCAAGACAAGGTCGATGGTGTGGCCCTTACGTGTTGGCCCGGACACAAATTGCGTTTATTTAGGGAATCAATTATATTCAAGAAATCTTTAACCGGGGATTTATCCTCACAACACAGATTAATAGTCCCCCACTATAAGAATCCTTTCATAGTGAGTGATAAAACAAGTCTGAGAATTCCAGAATGAACAAGTCATTATATTTAGGTGGACGATAGATGGCTATAATTAAAATCACAGGACAGCTGAGACTCAAATCAGGTAAGAACACCAAGACTTTGTATCTGTTTGCATTTAAACAGTCTTTGATGATAGAGGCTACTCCGCCTCCCCTCCCAGACAACCTGGGGGAGCTGAAGAGACTGGCATCTGGGGGGCAAAGTTCCAGCAAAGGTGAGACTTCACCAGCGTGCAGCCATGTCTCAGTTAGGAACATGACTTCCAGCTTATAAGTACTGAAAAAGTCCTGAAGCACATTTGTTTTATTCAATAAAGATCTTGCATTTAAGAGAGCTAACTTAACTCTCTGCCCATCCATGGTAGCAGAAGTAATTGCAAGTTGTTTATGACGCAACTACCCATCAGCTCATCTGGTCATAACTGCAGGAACATAAACCTGAAAAGCTCTTCAAGGGACTGGACTTGAAAATGTCACATATGTTTGTGATTGATGCCTTTCACGAGGAAGCGTAGGCCTACTTCATGTCTGAAGCATGTTTCATAGGAACAGTAAGTGATGGATGAAGCCAGCGTGGCGTGGCCTCAACTCTTTACCCCTCGAAAACTACCAGGAGTAACTGTTGAACTGAGTGGGTTCTGGCCTGCTGACTGGGTTTACATCAGAAGGTAGTGAGAGTGGTCTTTGTGTATGCAGCTACCCTGGAAAAACCAAGAAAACTCTTGTAATGGTGGTCAAACCGAATCTTCATTGATGTGCAGCAGGTAAAATAAGTACTGAATTTTCCAAATAAATATATTTCTAAAGGTGCAATTGACCTGAAATATTAATCAGAGGTTGGCAACAACACATCCAAATACAAAAACATCACACCATAGATGTCCAAAAATTAAGTACAATAATGAGAACGCTTGAATAAAGGGACACCAGCTGAAATCTATCGGTGATTATAAAACAATCCTGCTACTCAGAGCAAATTCATATCAGCTGGTTCAGCTGATGCCTATAAAAAGGTGTTATTACCACAATATCACACAAGAAACATCTCACGATGGGTAAAGGCAATCAGCTCAAGATCTTCACATCCTTAAACTCATCATTAAGGGTTCAGGAGAGCTCATCTTTATAGGTCAAAGAGTTAAACCAGCCGTCTTTTTAATGGCCACACCTGTGGCTGCACAGGGACGTCTGTTCCTACAGAAATTTATGGAAAATATCTGATCTCTGAACACGATGATGATAGGTTTGCTAGCACAGACCTATTGCTGGAACGACCAAGACAATTCTACTACAACAGAAAAAGCATTAGACACCAGGCTGAACTCTTTGGGTAATCTCGTGCACGAGGGAGAGAACTGTGACGAGCGCTGTTCCTGCCGCTCAAACCCCAGTCGCTCTCAGTGAGCTCCCCCATAGTTCTGCTCTTCATTGAAGTTTCATGAATATGCATAGATTCATTAACATATGACAGCTTACACAAGAGTACCTTGTCTGTGTGTAGTGTAGGTATGTGTGTGTGTGTGTGTATGTGTGTGTGGGTCAAGATATGACCCTGCGAACGCCTCCTTAAAAAGCCAGTGCCAGGAGTCCAGTGGTCCACCTAAACAAAGGGCTCTTATACTTAAACAGATACAGAGTAGGTGTCCTTCCATAGTATAAATCTGAAAGACAAGGTAGGACCGTGCTGACATCTGATGTTTGAATTCAAAGAACACAGCGTTAAAAACAGTACACAAGGAGCTTGGTGAACATGAGGTTTCCAAGGAAGCAGGGCTTTAAGAGAACTGGAAACCATCGAACTGTGATCTTTATTTAAATCTGAGTAGTTTTACTATAAATGTAGCACAGAGATCAGTGCCGTGTCATTTCCACCTCTTCCGTGAGGAGCAAAACGATTCACTGCCCTCCAGTCTTCCTGCTTGGACTCTTTCACCCTTTAAAAGTAGAAAATATTAATTTAGTGTGCATGGACATGAATGTGTAAATATAAGAGCAGGCAGATGATGAAAAAATGTATTCAAGGACTCAAAAACAGGAGGAAATTCATATCCAGAAACAAATCAAAGGATGGAAGGTAATGATTACACAAGCAGCACGGGGACACGGGTGATGGACACAGATGATCTGGCAGAGGGAAAGAAAAGCACATGGCTGCAGGCTGCAGTCCAGAAACTTAATTCCCCAATCATTTTACCTGGTGTAAAGAAAATTCATAAAGAAAAAGAACTATCGATTTCCCCTTATGTGATTATCTGTGCCACTCTGATCGTTTTCATTAGCGCCGATGGTCAGCTCCTGAGAACTGTGGGATGGCATTATTTCCTTTTGTTTCATAAAGGATGGTCCAGTGTATCCTCTATTAGTGGAGATATCATCTGAATTTCAGGGGACCATTCCTCCTTCACGCCCCCTCTGGCCTCGGCCTATAAAAGCCCCCGTCCAATACCCGCTGTTCTCATTTTCATGCAATACTCCAACCTCCGATCTGCTAGAGGACGATCCCCTCCCAGTAAAAGTTCTCGGCAGAACTCCACTCCGGATCGCCCTGAGGCGCGTCTCCAGCCCCGCGGAGCTTCCCGGAAACACAATCGATCTCAGCGTTCAACTCCGAGGTCGCGTCGCCATTTCCACGCTCCGGTAAGGTCTCCCGAAGCTTCTTTGCCCACGAATATCTCCGACTTTACTGTCGCCTGTCTCCAACGAGCCCTGAAAGAGAGGAGCATTCACTTTCGTTGATCCGATAACAAGGCTACATTATTCCGTTTCTTCTTAACATTTCAGCGCTCCCGCTCTCATTCACCAAACGCAGTCTCTTCCGGACACAAACTAAGCTAGCGCTTCCATTAACAACGCTTCCTCGCTCCTTTCAGCCTCACCCAGCCAGCTACAGCCACAGCTCGCCACCACTCCGCATGCTCCCTCCTCAGCTGCTCCTCCCACTCAGCATGACACTCGTCAAGGGTTGCCAGTTCTGTGTGCCCGTATCCCTTCGCAGCTTGCCCCAACAAACCCTCTCGGCACCGAGTTGCCAGGCCCTCAGCCACACATTCCTCCATTGCTAAACTCTGCCAACAACCTCAGCACCGGGATGCCAGGGTTTTCAGCCACTCATTCCTTCTCTGTTAAACGCCACAGCTAACACCTGCACAGCATTGCCAGGTCCTCTCACCTCCGCTACTTCCCACTGTATTTCAGCTAACATTCCTACAACCAGCCGTCCGACTGCTCCAACCTCCTACCCAGCAGCCTTTCCTTCTCACATTGGTGAAGTTCAGAGCTGCACCTGGCCTAGCCTTTTCGCCCAGGCTCCATTTCTCCAAGCTAACACCACCCAGTTTTTGCTGGCCACAGCAATTCCTCCTCCCAACCCACTGGCCCCAAAGCCTTCTCCCGTATCTGCTAACCTTCGCCAACTAATCACCGCCAATAATTACGTGGATTTAGCTGAGCTCATTCTTCCTCCTCCCTCGCAACCTGCTCTTCTTAGGGTGCTAGATGGCCATGACGGTCCCATTATTATACATGGTGCGGCCCCTTCTAAGTTGAAAGAGCTCACCCCGGTCAAGTTTGCTCTAGCCTTCTCATTATACAGCGACGTCCTCTGCACCGCTTTTTCCTCCCGAAGACCATAGTTTGACTCCTATCTGACCATTGTTCTCTACCTCACGCTACGATTCGGCAGCACCGGATTCTATCAGTACCACATCCAGTTTGCTTCAAAGGCAGCTCGCCTTCAGCAATTTAACCAAGACACCTTCTGGGGCAGTCTCGATCAGGAAATCTACTGCCGCGTCTTTGCTGCCCGTTCTTCCCTCTCCTGCAAGTTGTGCGGCACCCCCCCACATCCCACTTCCGCCTGCATAGTCCCGGCCCAAAACGATTCGCAGCCCTCGTGCTGTCCTTCCGTTCTCTCCCGCAAAAGCAGCCCCAAGCTCTTTGAGTCACTCTCCGAAGCTTGATGTTTGATCCTCTCTAACAGCCATAAGCTGCCTTTTTTGGTTCACCTCCTCGACGACTTCCTAATCATCTCCCCTCACACGTCACCACCAGCTCACGGGTTATCCACTCTGAGGTTAGTCTTCTCCGAACTCGGCGTTCCTTTGTCGGAAGAGAAAACAGAGGGACCTTCGACATCCCTGGAGTTCCTCGGGATAACCCTCAACACTGAACGTTTCCAGGCCTCCCTGCCCACCGAAAAGCTCAACCCTTCTCCTCCCAAACTTTCTCCTCGCTCCCACTTGCTCAAAACGACAGCTGCTCTCCCTGTTGGGACACTTAAACTTCGCTCTACACATCATCCCTCAAGGCCGCTCCTTCTCACTTGCTTTCACTCGCTGCATCTAAACCGTCACTCCTCGACTCCAGGGCCGAACTGCGTCTCTGGCAACTTCTGCTCACCAACTGGAACGGCATCACCTTCTTCTACAACGATCGGCTGTCCCACCCTGATGGTGTTCAGCTCTTCACAGATGCTGCCCCTTCTGCCGGTTTTGGGGGCAATTACGGCCGAAGGTGGTTCTCTTCAGCTTGGCCTCCCGAGTTCCGTAAATATATCCACGATCGGTTCCTGCCTTCATCAGCTGTTTACGAAATCTACACTGTAAAAAGAATAACCCTATTCAAATTTTAAAAAATGATGTCCAATTGTCACATCCAAAATATTTGGCTTCATAGAATCCAAATTGAGTCACTTGATATGACCTGATACTTTTATGTTGATATAAACAATATTACTATACTTGACTGAAACTTTAAATTTTGCATTGATCCAAATTGATTTTTTTACATAGAACCATATTTTAATTATTGAACCAAGCTAATATATTGAAATTTAACCAACCTAATGTATTCACATCGAACCAAATTAACATGAACTAATATGTTTGTGTTGAAGCCAGGTAATTGATTTACATATATTCAAACTATATTTTTTACATTTCATTTTATTTCAGTTCAAAAATGCTCTGCATTTCCTATAAAAAACAAGACAGTTGGCCTACCAATTATTTCAAAATTGTTTATTGTTCCAAACCATTTTAACTATAATCAATAGAGTGGATTAGTAATATACAGATTTAGTGCTGTGGCAGAAATGATTAGAGAAATGTTTGTTTTATAAAACCTGCAACCTTTTGAAAACCAGTATAAAACCTGCAACCTGTCTAAAACTGGCATAAAACCTGCAACCTGTCTAAAACTGGCATAAAACCATTATAAAAACTCTTTTTAAACCAATTTGCAAGTACTCAAAAATGTTTATATGTGCACTGTGCCTGTACAATGTAAAAAAAAAATCTACACATGTATCAATGAAATCAACTTAAATCTCCCTTTCAAATGGGTGTTCTTATAATTTTTGAATGTAGAATACCACTTCAGGCCAACCAAGCAAAATAACCAAGCACACATGCACATGCATGTGCACATACACATCCACACATGCATGCAAACACACTACTGTGCAGTGTTAAGTTCACAATTAAGTTTGCGAATCTTAGAGGTCATCTTGTTAAAGTCAAGCTCCATCATAATCTTTTGAAGAGCCTCAAAGGTGAACCTGAATCCTCGTGGATATTCCATATTAAGAGCATAACAGAGTCCAAAGACCATTGCCACTCCAGCTGCCACAGAAGGCAACTCATTCAGGACTTCCACACCATCAATGATTATCCCGATGTCTCGAGGCTGATGTAGGAGGCTTGAGTTGTCCCTGAAGACGAAGAGTGCCATGGTGGTACTCTGCAGCTCTTCCTCAGCTTCATCTTTCTAGGATATCTTGAGGTAAAATATGGAACAAAATGTACAAGTGAAGAACTGAAGTCTGGCACACCTGATAAATCTTTGACCATAATAAACTACTATTTTGATAGTTGTTTGGTCACAGACTATTAGAACAATTATTTGACTAATCAGATTGTGAATTGCATAATCATTAAATTAAATCAATGGTTTCAATTAAATCAGTTTCATAAATGTTCCACAAAGCCCAAGAAAAAAAAGAAAACGATACAGAACCCTAAGATATTAACTTGATGAGTTGATTAATCGTTGCTGTCCTACATTAAACACTGCATTTAATAGCAGTGTTGTCAAATTTACATCAAGAGACTGCATCTCATGTAGAGACAGAACAGATATGGACATACCATGTATTCTTTTATCAAGTCCTCAACATCAGCAAGGTGAATGAGAGGATAATGAGGGAGGGTCTAGATTATTATGAAATGTTTAAAAAGGATGTGCAGTGTAAATGCAAAATGATACCTGTTCAAATTAAATGAACATGTATGCTTCAGCCATGGAATGGATGGAGCGATCTGTGGTTCTGAAAGCATACAAAAAAAAAGAATAATGTTACTTCTCTATAAAACACATAACATAGAAAAACCAAGAAATACGTAACATGACATACACATCCTTATAAAAAGCTAGTACTATAATTTGATTTAGGTTTACCAAACAGTCTACAGACCAGCCATTAGCGACTAAGTTTGGCATAGGGTCAATTTTTTGCTGTTAAAATTAAAATTTCTTCAGAAAATGCACATTTTTCCGAGCCGCGCCTGAAAGTCAATTGAAGGAATTAGTCTTATGTCATTGATCTTATAGGCTGGCGTGTTATTTCTGTCTCTAAATCATGCACATTAATAATTATCTCTTGCGCTCGGTGTACACACACATAACACACAGATATTTATATGAAGAGAGACAGAGACAAACGTGAGCGCACAAACACAAGCTTGTGTCTAGAAACCGCGAGCTCACCAGAAAAATTCAAACGAAGCGGAGCACGGAGTTATACTATGAATGTTATGAACTATGAACTTATACTAGCTAGCTGTATCCACCACCGATGCATCGTGGTAACGCTAGCTAGCTAATTAGTATACTGGTAAAAAACGGCTTTTTGCCTAACTTGCATTCCCGACTGTGATGGTCGGTTTCTGGTAACCAGTTCTAACGTCGCGCCGGATAGCTAGCTAGCTTGAAGCTAGCAGCTACAATCATGCAAAAATTAGGGGTGGCTGTCGACCCAGCTTAAATGGGGTTATTTTCTGCAATTTTGGCAATACAAATTATAAAAGCTTTTGTAACACACTTGGCTTTACTTACGTTTATTTTCAGATGAAATTAATCAAAGATGTGACACGATGTTTCCAGCAGCCATGCAGAACAAAAATGGGTCCCGGTCTATTTCTGGTGGGCGTGTTCAAGTGCAAATCACTTTGACTCAAATTAAAGATATTATCTGTTCAACATGAAAAGAAATATATGTTTTGAGAGAAATCAAAAACTTTGCGTTGTGTCCTTTGTACAGATATTTAGTTTCATCCAAATCAAAAGTGGTATTTTAAAATGCAAAAAGAAAGGTTTTCACAATCAAATCAATGATTTCATTCTGTTTTGAATGGCACTTATTAGATTGAATGAATGACTGCATGTTAGACTTTTTTCAGTGTACCCGGTAGTCATCGCAGCCTTACTGTGGGGCCACGAATGGTCAAAAAAATCCATCCTCATTCGGTCACACAACTTAGCCGTAGTCGACTGTTAAATGCACTATACACAGGTACACACACACACACAGGTCTTTATCACCAGGTTCCACATTTATTTACAATTTTCCCAGGTTATGACTGAACACAGTCTGACAGCTGTCGGTCCCAGCTGATTTCCCTCTCTCTCCGCTCCTCGCCGTCTCACTATAAAAAGGGAAGGAAACCATTATCAGTCCAAATCGCCATCAGCTGTTCTCACCGGCATCTCCAGCACCGCCCCGTTGAGCCCACTGCACCACTCCTCCCCTGCAGCCGCGCCCAGGACCACACCTCCGCCACATCGACATTATCAACAAAGGCCGAAGCAACTCTCCTTCCATCATGCCCTTCATGCGGCGGCTCACGTGGCTATCAGTCACCCATCCGTTCCTATTCAGAGCAGAACACATTCCAGGCCACATCAATTCCATTGCCGACTCCCTGTCTTGTCGCTCCCTCCAGACATTCAGAGCCTTGGCGCCCCACGCAGAGGCAGCTCCGACCCCAGTTCCTCCATTTTCAGCCACGACGATCTAAACCCCAGCATTGCAGAACTCATCAGCATCTCCCAAGAAGCGATTTTAAATAGCCTCATAGCATCAAAACTCCAACCTGCCCTTCCCATCATTCGACATTGCAACAGTTTCCAGCTTCATATCCATGCCTTCCGGTTCCAGAGCATCAAAATTCCCTCCATAAAGCGGCATCAATTTCCTTGCCAAACTGCTCACAGGTTCACCATGCCCAAACATTGAGTCATTCCAGATATCGCTACTCATCAAAAGTCTCCAGCGTCAGTCACCTGCCACGACCCTACACCGCTTACCCCTAACTTCAGATCGTCTGCATCGCTGCATCTCTACCCTCCGGCTGAAGTATAGTGACTACTTCCTGGCACGCACACTCAAAGCCATGTTCCTGCTCACCTCTTTGGCCTTACACTGTTCCAAATTCACCCCCTCATCCTCGAAGTTCCATCCGACTCTACATCCATGCACGAGTGCCATCCACCCAGACTCCGAAGACTGCTTCATTTTCATACTCAAACAAAGCAAACCAATCAATCGGGCAGCACCATGCCTACATACTACTTCAAAATAAACTCTCCTTTAAGACCCTTTGAACGACTAACCCTTTACCTTGACTTCAGAAAATCTCAGCACACCTTACCTTCAGATTCTCCGTTCATCACCGAATCTGGCCACGCCCCAATCAGGACATGGCCCCTCTCACACTTTCGCCAAGCGCCCTCGTCTTCTGGGATTCCTCCAAATCACTTCCCTGGCCATCCCTTCCTCACCGGCGTCGCGACTTCTGCCTCCCACAAAGAAATCCCTGACCACTCATGCAAGCTCTTGGGTCGATGGTCATCACAAGTCTACCTGGTATACATTCACAACATTCTCCAAAACCTCCATTATGCCCAGTCTTTGCTTCTGCAGGGGATGCCATCTTTGGGGGTTCTGCCCGGCCCGAGAGCCGTCACCAGTCCCCTTCAAGGCCTTCCACAAACCGCAACACTAATCACACTTCCTCATCCCTCATTGCTCATCATTGCCAAGGGAGTGGTCCCTGCTAGTGAAATGCAGGTAACGGAGGAAGCACTGAAGCACCTTTCTTGAGTGTTTGGAGAATTTGACCATATGTGCAGAGACCACCAGGAACCTTCCAACACAACACTCAGTATTCATTGACACCCTTAAGCTTCACGAGGGCAGAATGGGCAACAAGGCAGGGTGCACAAACACAAACAAGGAAAAAGAACAAAGGCAGGAAGCAACAAGAAGCATGAAAAAACGCCCCTTCAAAGTAAAAACAAGGAAAAAGAACAAAGGCAGGAAGCAACAAGAAGCATGAAAAAACGCCCCTTCAAAGTAAAAACAGCTGTACCAGCTGGGCTTGTGCTAAGTTAGCCCTGTGTTAACCACCTGAGGGTAAAATAAGAGCGGTTTGGTTAGAGCAACATAAGATCTACCCTGAAACCTTAGTAAAGACTAGAACGGATATCCGTGCAGTGGCTCCTGAATGGTGTACCATGGGAAAAATGGACATTTAAACTTTTTTTTGGTAACATACGACTGCACAAAGTAAACATTTACTATATTTATGCACTCATTTATAACACAAAATAAATACATGAAAACTGGAACCATGATCCATTCATAAAACTACCAGATCACAGAAAGTGAACAATAAATCACTGCCTGACAATGAGGAGAATAACAACAAGTGAAATGATTTGCTTACTTGTCTGCAGCAAACCACAAATCACCACTGAACAGAGCAAACTGGGACTTTAGCCTTCTGTTGGCACTAATGAGGTGCCAAGGATGCTGAAGAGGGGCTGAACATTCCCTCTGAGGGCCACCTGGACCAATATTGATTATCACGATACAGGAACAACACCAGCATGGGGATAACAGATACACCTGTATCTGTTATCCCCGTGCTGGAGTCAGCTGACGCGGTGGCTGCTTGGCACAGAGGTGATGCAGCGGTGCTTTAAGGTTTGCTTCCCCTTTGGTTACAGTGCATCATCATATGCTGTGCGCAGGGACTAGAGGTTGAATCGTGACAAACACAACAGCACTGAGTGATTGTCTCACTTTAAGCTACATCAGCAGACAAATAAAGGTTAAGAGAACAGCCCAGACAGCATAGGGCTGTGGGATCGTGAATTTTGTAGAAGGTGAAATAAAACAAGCTGTGGGAGCTGACCTTTGATTTTCAGAGAGCCGCTGAAGTGAACTGTCAAAACCAATTTCTGTTTTTATTCTTAGACATGATCGTAGTTCCCTGCTGCAGAGGCAGCTTCTCCCATTAGCCCAGAGCTCACTTTGTCTCACCAAATGCAAAACTTTTGCCACAAAACTGTCGATACTCAGATAGAGAATCATTTTGTGAAAGAAAGGTTACGGCGTGAATTTCACTGTTTTCCTCTTCAGAGTTTCTCAGTCCTTTCCTGAGGTCACTCGGCCTGAAGCGGGGAAATACTGAGTGCACAATGGCTCTCCATTGAAGGGCCGGAAAAGCACATAATCCGATCAATAACAAGCACAGTCAGTATAAAATGATAGGAGCAGACAGAAAGTCAATAACTCAGCAGAGTGTGAAGTTACTCATCAGCTCAAAATCCCTTGTAGTAGCATGTTCCTTCATTTCCTTCATTTCTGGGGGAAATTAAATGATGCTCAGCTGCAGCTTAAGTTTAATTTGCTGGAATGTTTGAAGGTCATCTCGGACACATTAAACTATGATTTGCATGTTTGCGGTGCATTCGTCATGCCTCGTGCTGGGCTCTGGACTTTGATTCAGTCAGTGTTGTAATAACTTGTACAGTTTTCCTTCAGAATTGCCAGGTTAAAGTGAAAACGATTTCTATGTTCATATCCTGAAATTATCTGAAACAAATGGATTTAAACTTGCTTTACAGCTGCAATTTTCTCCTGATGCGAACATTTTTTGAAGTTCCATTTTGCTTCCATTACCATCAGATAGCTCGTTTTAGCTCCTGATGGCTCCTATTAGGTTTCTTTATGCCCTGTTTGCTTCTGAAAAATCATCTCAGGTAGCGTGTGCACTGGCAGATTTCAGGTTTTCCATAAATGTTCTAGACTATTTTTTTCTGCTCTTTTGCAGCTTCTGACAGCGTCACCACCACCAAAGGACACTATTGCAGGAAAGCTGAGGAAGAAATATTTAGGACCAATTTTAATTAAAATCACAGCATTCAGAATTTTTTTAGCCTTTTAAGAGAGAGTGGACCTCCTCACTCACATCAGGTAATTATTCACCATCTACAGCTCATGTTACCTGTGGTAAGGTCTGAGTTTAAGCCCTATTTTATTTTCTATCTGGTCTTTAAGTCTGACTTCAGTTCCCAAAGTCAAATGAACACTGCGGCATCAGTGAGAGTTAAAAACTGTCTAAATTCATCTTTCATCTTTAATAAAATGATCAGCTTTACCAGGTGTAACATTAAGTTTAAAATCCAGGCATCCATGAAAATAGGATTTATGAAGTTTAACAGAGTTAGCTAGTAAGCACAGAGTTAGCTTACTAGTTTCCATCTAAAGATGATATACCATGTGCTTACTGCTGGTATATATTGATGTGCAACGTAGTGGCTAGCTACACAGCTATAGTTAGCATAATATAAACACATTGAAGCTGGAGGGTGAACGCTAACTTTTTTCCACTAGATAAAAGCTAATGTGAGGGTTCCCGATGGTTAGGGACAAATGCAATCACATGGCAGGATGCTGTAAACGGACCAAACGTCAGCCAGGAGAACAACTGAGATAATCCATCCACAATACGAGGTTAGTCATTAATATACTGCTGCATGGGCTGGGCTGTAGTTACTTTCTAAGGTTTTAAAAACTGAGCTTTAAAACGTGTTGCTGATGAATAGTGGTAATAAAGACCGAGAGAGTCCGACAGTGATCACTGTCTTTTTTTAGGGGCTTGTTCAGATTAAATAGAACAAGATAAAAATCATTAAAACATGTTAAAAACAAAACAGCTTAAATAAATGCAGAGATGTTTGGACCCGGAAGCAGGGTTCATATGTCATCACTTAACAACCGGATTTAGATGCTTCCCCTTGGCCAAATTAGTCAAAATAATTGTGGCTGGGGTGTGGTCTCTGGCCTGTTGCAGAGGAGGGGTGACACAGTGAGCTGCAGGGGCAGGCTCCGGGGATGGGTTGGAACAGGTGTGCTCGGCCACATTGATTGACTGGGTGTTTCTCTTTTTGGACAGTAAGAGCTGAGCAGGAAAAGAGTGCGGCAGCCATCAGCCATCCAGGAGTATCTGTGTCCTGCACTGTAAAAAAGAAAAAGTTGAGAAAACTTAAAATTTCAAGGCAACATGATGCAAGAGATTTTTGAGTTTTCTCAACTTCTGCCAACTGTAGTTGACTTAACTAATATTTTCATGTTCTGCCAACTTGGATCTACTTGTTCACCTAATTAGGATAATCCTGTAAGTCTAACAAAGAAATTCTGGTTTCAATGCCATGTATTTCTGCCTTCACCAAACAAAGATATTCCTGTTGAATTAACATACAATCATTCCCTCCAAGGCCATGTATTCCTAAATTCACCAAACACAGATATTCTTGTTGAATAATCATACAATTCTTACTCCAGTGAGTTGAAAATTTACCAATATTAATAAAGAAAAATGTATGCTGTTATCGTACTTGAAAAAACACTCAAACAGATATAGAATAAAACAAAGCACAACTGAATGTTATGTAAAAACGTATTTATTTTTTTCAACAGTGCTTTCAGTATATTTCAGAAGGTCATGGGCAGTGGGGTGAATTTCTGTAAAAAAGCAAACAAACAGAAAAAAACGTGTTGCCAGTTTCTTTAGGGTGCTTTGAGCACCCCAGCAGAGACATTAAAATTCCAGAGTCCAGACAAAAAGAAAAGTGTCCAGCAGCTTAGTCATTCACGTTCACACCCTGACTGTCCTGTAAAAGCTTAACTTAACTATTGCACACTAAATAGGGTAGTGCAACAAACAATTGCCTTTGTACCCAGACATTGACATTTTACATGGGCTCACTATGATGAACTACAGAAGTCAAAAGTTATTAGAAATGTTACCATCAATGAACAGTGAACTATCAGGTAAAATGAACGATTATATAGAGGGAAATGGGTTGAACTACTGGGTTTTGTTTTGTTTTTTTACATGACTCTACAATGCACTTGAACATGTTTAAGAACAAGTTAAACTCATGTCTGGCTTCCCCGTTAACAGTCACAGCAAAAGCTTTGTTTTTAGAGACCTTATGCGCTGTGAGCATCGAGAGCCACCGAGTTCAAAAAAGATGCCCTGAATTGCTTCAAAGGTAAACTCATCTGCTTTGGATAATCAATGTTGAGGGCATACAGAAGGCCAAAGAGGTATGCCAAGGCAGTAGAGAGGTCTGGAATGTTATGTAGCACGATGTCCCCTTCCAACACAACAGCATGTTCTCGCACAGACGTATCGGCATCGTCATCTTGCAGGATGGTGAGGATGGCAACTGATGCACCGTTCAACACTGGTTCCAAAATGTCAGTGTCCTGAAGAGAAGAAAAGTAAAATATGAATTATTGAAAGCTAAGAAAAATTAAAGACAAAATACATTTCTAAAGATCTTAACTTTAACCTCTATACCATGATGCTCATTTGACTCATGGAGGTTTTAAAAAGAAAAAGCTTATTTTCCTTTAATTAACGGCACAATATCTTTCACCAACCAACCTTGTGATGAGTTTTGTACAAAAATATTTTCTGCTGTTGAACACCCGCTAACAATGCCCAGGTGCTCCTCAGCAGAAAAAAAAAAGCAGCGAGAGTTATGACAACTGCAATCCTCACCATAAAATTATCTGGACTGCACTGAGGAAGTGTACATTTCCATTTTGGATTAAATCATCTTTTAAAAACATCTCATAGCAACTAGTTTTTCTTGCATTACGTTTTTGTACTTACTAAGCACTTCAGGAAAACCTGTGTTGCATCCTCTCCGAGGAAAATGGGCAGGCCTCTCAGTGCTGCTGTCTTTTGGTGGGACACAATGTCAGATGTCTAAAGAGTATTCAGTGGAAAACAGACATTTAAATTAGTATAGTAACGTGGTGTACCTACACACAATGCAAAATCAGAACTCTTATAGTAATGAAAATAAAATACAGATCAGGCCCAGCAACATGTAAAACTTAAAAAAACAAAACACCATTTTAACAATTTTACTTTCTTTTTACAAATTAAATAAAATACCGCCAAATAAAAACAAAGTAATGACTGATGACATTCATTTCCATTGATGTGTTTTGGCTGAAGCCAACATTTTTTTCTGTTATGACAAAGGTATACTCTCTTCTAAAAATGTCAGGTAAAGGAGCACTTACCTGTTCATCAAGTTTATCCAAGATGTCTTCCATCTCCTCACCAAGAGCTCCCTTCTTAGACCGGTATAGTTTCAGCAGGCCAGGCACAAATTTGTCCAGGGATGCATTGAACGTCCCCAGGAGGTCTTTGCTTGTGATCCGATGAAATTCTTCAGATATCTAAACAAGACAATAACCAAAATATTGCCATTTATTCAGCACAGAAAATTTCTGGGTAGCTGCCTTGTACAGTCTGCACCATGTTGTATGCCTGACTGTGTTATCAACCGCAAAACCTACTTCAAAAATCTCTCATGAATACACATTTTGCACAGGAATAGAAACACCCTCCACAAAAAACAGTATCAATATGCAAATATATATTATGTTCACACTGAAATGTGAAATTTTTGTGGATTTTTACTATTGAGTGTGACCTTGAGAGGTGTGATCGTAATGCTCCAGGTGTTTTAAATACACATACAAAGTCTGTGTGAATGCATGGCCAATGTGCACCTTGTCCGTGATGAAGGCGGAAATGTTTCAAAAGAGTCTCTTGACTGGAGCTTGTGAATTTGCAAAATCGGCACTGCATGAACTCCACCCCTGAAACACAAGAGACATAGTCAATTTTGCCAAAAGCACTTTTGCAATGGGATAAAACATCCATATCTAACACACAGAAGGAATCCATAGATGCAGGAGCTGAATACATCAACAAGCCAAAACCAGAGACATCATGAAAAAAATATGTAAGGAATCATATTAACTTACATATGACCACTTGTCTACTATATCAAGTATATGATTGATAACATACATGACATGTAACATAAATGCAAGCTTGAATTCAAACATTTTTTTGTTACTATGATAAAAAAATGCAATAACTATAGAAAAATTAATACTATCTGTAACACAGTATACATCAACAACACACAATCATTCCTTTAATATCGTCTCCTTCCCCATTATGTAAAAAGCTCTGAAAATGTAGCAATCTTATAATACAGAGCATGAAGTACAACTTTAATTTGCGTGTGACATTAACTTACAGTACATTAGGCAATCTTACACCAGCTGACAAACTGTCAAGTCAGCTTTAAACATTACTTTAAAGTAACAGTGCTGCACCGGATAAACGGTGACTATTGAAAAAGTGAAAAAACAATATTAGACAAATATTAGACAATATGCAAGTTACTTATATCACTGTCATATAATTGGCGCACATATCCTACACCGACCCATGAAAGAGTCTCCATGACAACGCGTGCTTGGCCCAGTTTTTTGTCAAGGTTAACATAACGTTTTCATGCAAAGATAACATTGAAACTGGTTACAAAACGGGTAATAAGCTAATAAGTTTTACCATGGCAGAAGTGCTGTAAAAAGCCAGTGTGAGATACCGTCATTTAGTGATGTCTGTCTGAATTTCAGAGTGTTTAACATTAAACATTACTTTTTGCGCTGGCCACTACTCTGAGCTAAAACCTTTTTTTTTTTTTAAATATTAAACTTTATTAAGAAACAGTATACAGAACATGTATACAATCAGAACAAAATTAACATATGCCAGGGGGTGTAATACAAAGAATTACAAACATTCAAATAATTTGTAATTACTACAAATGGTAATAGTTTTCATAGCCTTTTTGTTAAGTGATCCACTAATCAATTTTATGTAACATAAAACATCATTATAGTAATGTTTAAAATTAGGTTTTTTGTTACTGTATTTGCATTTGTGAAAATAAAATTTATTTAAGATAACTAATAAGTTTATTATAAAGTAAACATCTTCTTTTTTTTGCCTTCGAAAGAAACAAAATACAACATTTTCCCATTTCACAGTAAAGTCATTATAGAGATGTCCAGCAATGAATCTACTGAAGTCTTTCTCTGAGCTAAAACCTTCAGAGGCTGCTTGTAGCCCGATTACGACACAGCGGCGCGACGAAGGCTGCCCAAATTCATAGTGGACTCCTCTAAATGCGTCCGAGAAATACGTCCTCCTTATAATAAGCATCTCTTAAAATGTTTGCAATATTGAAACATTTCAATATAATGTAGAAAAAAAACGAGAGAAAAAAGTTACGGATCGGACTCCCCGATCCTTATTGCGCATGTGCAAATTCTATCTGTGGAATTAGTTTTAATATTACTCTTTCTGGGTCACAAAATAAACTTTTAAGATATTTTCAGGCGTTAATGTAGCTGTGTAAATTGCTAATATCTGTTCAGTTTATTAAGACAACATATACTTGCAAAAGTGCTCCGACGCTTTCGGAGACGTCTGTTACCCACCAGCTCGATAGCTAGCCAAGGGGGGGGGGGGGGTCAATTAAGTCACTTAGATAACTTAAAAATGCTATAGTTGGCCTTTTTCAGTGTTTTACTAGTTCCATCCTCCCGGGTCCTCAGGAGGATGCAGCCTAGGCGCTTGTAGAAAATCTTAATAACACATGTAGTTAGCTTACCTGCTAGGGTAAATGGTCGGCAGCTCCAGCACCTGTCCAAAACTGCAGAAGTGAAAATCCTCAATGGTCGAAAAATTGCATTTTACATCCAAATCTAGCCACGATGGTTCAAATTTTCTTAGGAGGTTTTTAGTCTAGAACACATGGTAAACCACTATCACACAGCTCAGGTCTGCTCAGGCTCAGTTGAAAGTCCGTTTGGTTTAGTTCAAACTTGTTCAGACCACATGTGCCAGTCATCTACGGGGTTTCCCACTGGTTCCCAACTTGACTCAGAAACTCTGCTCAAAAGTTGATAATCTTTGTTATGCTGTCTAGAAAATCTTAGTTAGGACAACAATGAAAGAAATTTGTTGGGTAGACAAGCTTTTTTAGGTTGTAAATGGAAAGTTTTATTTCTAAGTCAGTTTAATTTAAAAACTTTAGTGAAATCAACAATTGCTAGTTATCGTTTTTACAGTGTGGGCTGAGAAGCTAAAAACTGCATTGTGTGTGTACACGTGTTGCCACAAATAAAAGAGCTGTCGCTTGACCTTGACGCTGGTATGTGTGTGCGTTTGGGAGTCCAGTGTCACAATAATAATGTCTCTTTCCACTTTTATACCTTATGCAGATGTACTTACCACTGAACCTTGAATACCTGGTGAAAGCCTAGCTGCCATGATCTGAGTTTATTTTCTCATTTCTATGTCCAGTTTCTCTTCCCCTGCCTGTTGTCTTAATTGTTTTCATTTGTGTCCCCCGGGCGTTGACTGATAATGTCTTTGTCACGGCATCTGTTATTCTTCCAGTATGTTTCCTTGTGTGCCTCTAGCTGCTGGATTTATGATGCCTTCTATATGGACATATTACTGGAATGTCATTCCCCAAGAAACGTGTATTTAACTCTCTTGTGTGTCATCCAGACCACATCACCTGTTCTGAAAGTGTCCACAGGCCCTTATATGCCAATTTGAACCCCACCTCTTGAAACTCAGGGCTATGTTTGGACTCAGTCCTGACCTTTGAACCACACATCAGAAAAGTTGGACACTGCAAAAATTAAACCAATACTTCCAAAATCTGCTCTTAAAACTGCATCCATGCGTTTGTTTTCTGTAGGCCGCAGCTCTCTGGTCACTTTGTGTCTCCAGCTGGTCCAGAATGCAGCAGCTTGGTTACTTACTGGTCGTTCAAGATGGCATTACATCATGGTCCAGACTTCCATCGGCTTTGTGTTTTCATTGATTTTAAGATTTTGCTGACCAGTTTTAAAGCACTTTTTGGTCTGTCTCAAGCTCTAGAGCACATATGTTGACTCCATATGAGATGTCTCACAGCCTTATAAATCTTGCTTTGATGCGATTTTATCTCCTTATCCTCGTGTCCCCCTGCATTCTCTTGTTGTTTGTGTACTGCAGATGTGTAACTGCTGTCTAAAGCTGGGCATACACTGTGCGATTTTTAGCCCATTTTGAGATGATTTTTCAGTCATGCAACCGTTTTGGGGAGCGGCCCAAGTTTCACCTTAATCACGTGCATCATGTAGTACACATGGGGTAACAAGAAGCGATTAACACCTCACGACCAGCTCCCAAACAGCAATGGTATGGTCACAAGAAAATAAAACCTGTTTGAAATCCTGGTCGCCCCTCATGAGAGTATTGCACTGCTGAAGCAGTGCCACGAGCCAATTTAACACAACCTCTCACACTGCACACGCACAAACACAGAAATGGAAATGAAAAAGACAGAGTAGCACGGGAGTGCAGCGTGTGATCTGGACACAAGCGATGGAGGCCGAACTTGCAGAACTTTGGCAAGCTCATCTGAGCCTGTGGCCTCACAAAATTGTCACGACCGCAACAATGGAAAGAGTTGGACATTGCTGCTCAATTGCAGCTGCCTGGTCAATGTTTTTCATTAGCAATTTAACAAAGTTGATGGTGGTGGTGTGTGTGTCTGTGTGAATGAAAGATACAAAGAGGGAGAGCGAGAGACAGATTTTGCATGATAAGCTTCATGTTATGGATGCACAGTTTGAGCACTCAGGTCGCATCAGAGCATCAGGCTGTATAGTGTGAGACCCCGCATCGTGACCTATGAACTTCTAACCCCTGCAATTCAATAGTACAGTTTGAGCAAGAGCTGAATAATGCGAATGAAAAAATTGCACAGTGTATGCCCAGCTTTACTGAGTCATCCCCAGTGTGTCATGTCTGTTTCATGGTAACTCCTGGCTCTTTAGAATATGGATTTCTCTGGATCTATTGTGTTTAAGTTTGACTGATCAGCCGCAATACAGGCTCACCTTGTCATATTACGGATGTGTGAGCAGTGGATTAATTCGCACAACCAAATGCAGGAGACAGAAATAACACCAAACTGAGCTTCAATGCTGGTGGTCCAGGTCTAAATGAGACGTGTAAGTTCATTACTATATATTTATTAAAAATCTACATCTCTGTAAAGCCGTCGCAGTAACACATAGTTCTACCTGAAGCGTCTCTGAGTATTTATTTGAGGAGGAGGAGGTGTGCCACCTCGGTGGAGGTGTGCCCTCTCTGGGAGTTTTCTCGTCTCTGCTTTGATTTCCGCCCCTTTGAAGCTGTTCACCTCTGAGCACATACACAGTTCACTTCCTGCCTCACACCCGTGACCTCCCCAGCTTTCTGCGCCTTGACTCCACAGTCGATGCATCGATCAAGGCTTGAGGGGCAAAACAAGGCAGAGATCCAAAAGCCTCCGGTGAACTCAGAGAAGCAGCACGCAAACGATGACAAAGGATTGACGCTTCATGCTCCTGGACGGCGTCTTTTTTGTCTCCTTCTTTTTTCTTTATTAGTTTCAAAGTTTTGATGTATGTGAGGAAATGCCCAGCTTCAGTAATGAGAACAAATGTAATTTAGCACTTCCAACCTCGTTATGGATCGTAATGTCTGCAGTAAAGACTTCATAATTCAGCACATATTGAGTTCCTCACTAATTACAGGATGGGTGTAAAACAGAATGCAGGAAAACACAAAAACACTGGTGGGAGAACGAGTCTGTGTGTTGTGGGTAATGTGCACAAATATGGCCTTAACCACTGAAGCTCCTCCACGGTGATCCGTGTGATGAACGAGCATTTAAAGAACTCCAACTGTCTGATTGTAACGGCTCGATTTTGACTTTTGTCAATGCTGCAGACAAACACAGTTGATTAAGCTTTCACACTCGACAGAGTCGCTCCCAGCAGACCTCCGCATCAATACGAGGCTTTAAAGCAGCTGTGTAATTGTGAGGAATGAGGTGTGTTTGGAGCTGAGGGGACCGGCCGGCGATGATTTCCACCGTAAAAGACTGCCGAGGCACACGCTGCGCATTCATAGCCGTACTGAAATGATGGATTTACAAATTCATAAAAGGAGGATGGAAACATGGAGACTGTGCCCTGGACGGACTCTGTAAACCTGAATATGGTCCCAGAAATTGAATTCAGCAGGTGAAAGAATATTCATGCTTAACCTCGAACTGCAGCTAGAATTTATTTTAATTTATGGATCATCTGATGGCTTTGTGTTTTCTCCTGGAGTCACAGCTTTGGATTTATTTTCTGCACAATGACTGCTTAATGCTTAATTACTTCTCGTGTAAGCATCACAGGACCTTTGCTAATGGGTTTAACTGAACAAGATGCATTACCATGACAAAAAGGGACCTTTGATACACATTTTAATATAATTTATAAGTATTTGTTGCTCAGTGAAGTATTTTACTGACATGAATTTATTATGCGGCTCCTTTGATGGTGACTATTTGTTGGTTGTAGAAAAAGATGGTCAGAGTGGTTTGAAATGTTCGTAAATGACCCGTCAGGTGCATATAATGTACACACGTGATAACAAGATAGGGTGGATGATGCTAATGAGTCTGAATCTTGTGCTTGGACCTTGTATATATATATCAGGTGAGGTTACTACACATTTACTTTGATTTCATCACACTTCTTTAATTCTTAATGGCCGTTTTTAATTCATGTCATGCTTTTGCTGTAGAGTGGAAGGGAATGAATCCCTTTGACATTGCATCAGGAAGGGCAAAAATGCCAAATCAAACATGTGGAGCTGCTGTAGTTTGACTAAAGGAGCAGTTGAAAACAGCTTTTCCTCTTGCTTTATTGGCTAGCAATAACCACAAAAGGTGGGCTTTATGTGCCCATCATCCGCCCCACCACCTCCTTCAGGCTGCGATTTACTTACGAGGTGCTTAATTGATCGTTTGTGGCCCAAACATAACAAAAGTGACACACTTTCCTCCTTCATTAATCTCTGCAGCAGAGTACCAGAAACAGCTCAAGACCAAAAACCAACTTTCATTTAGTGACACTTGCCAAAATACAGAGTATATCCTCGAGGTCTAACAAATAAGCTGGATGCATTTCATTTAAACCTGCAGTGCACTTGAGGTCAATAACTCCACGGGGAGCCTTTAACGTCAGGCAAGTAAAACAGTTTGTTTCATGTAATTTTGGGACTAAAGGAGCAGTTTCTAATACAGCTTTGTGTTCAGCACAGAGCTGGAGTCGGGATGTTGTTCACCCGGCTTAGCATGGAGCCTGGAAGCAGGGGAAGAAGAGGAGTGCGTTTGTATAACAGAGATAATTTAATCTTTTAGGGGCAATTAGGGGAAACATAAACATTAATAATAACATTTTGTGTTTCACATATTAATTGCTCCTTTCCAACTCTTTTTGTTTTGTCTCTTTTCCAGCTGGTCCTGAACGTGATCTCCTCAGGCTGCCTCTTACAGC
Source organism: Aulonocara sp. 'chitande type north' Nkhata Bay (assembly GCF_057382095.1). NCBI lineage: Eukaryota > Metazoa > Chordata > Actinopteri > Cichliformes > Cichlidae > Aulonocara > Aulonocara sp. 'chitande type north' Nkhata Bay. Next base: position 25,584,688 of record NC_141358.1, read on the forward strand.
ATCTTCAGTTCTGTTTGCCAGCAGCACCGATTTGTTTTCCTGAGCTGAGGCGATCATTACACCCACTCTGCAGCCTCGCTCTGCGCAGGCCCTCGCCGGCGGCCACCCAGTCAGGCCAGCGGTCTGTCTCGCACATTGCCTCCTCCTCTTCTTGCTCTTCAGCTCCTCTTCCTTCATCCACCACGAATACAGCAGAGACCGTTATGCAAAAAGGTCTGTTTGTCTCTGAATCACCGTCAGCTGAAGGCCTGATGTTGGCCGGTTTGGCTGATTGCCAAAATAAACGTGACGTTATAAATTGCCGTGCTGTGAGTGCGAAGCTCTGGGAAGGAGCAGCTGGGTGTCACGGCTGGCGGGGTGAGCCGTGTGGTGTTGGAGGAAAAGGAGGACCCAAAATGCGGCAGTGACTGATGATTCGAGTGATGTTTATTTACAAGTGGTGGAGTGGCAAAAACAGGCAGTGAGGCATGACAAAACAACTGAAGAAACCTAAACTGGGAGAACTAAATGACAAACCTGAGACCATACAAAAGGGGTGCGGGGCAGAGACAGGAACGGAACACCGATGAACGCAGACGAGCCGACAACGAACACAGACCGACACCCAGTATATATACACACACACACACACACACACACACACACACACACGGTAATCGGGTAATCGCACACAGGAGGGAAGAACAGCTGATCTGAATACACATGATGAGTGGAGGACACAAGCTGAACACAATAACAGACACAGACCGTCAGAATAGAACAGGAAATCCAGAACACGAGCCTTCAAAGTAAAGCAGGAAACACACAGACTGATTTACAACACAACACGGGGACATGAACAGAGCACCAAGGACAGACACAGGTAGGGCTGAATATACACCAAACTTCAGGTTCAACCCTAAACTAATACAAAATCAGAATAAACACAAAACGCTGGGTCAACGACCCAGGACCATGACACTGGGTTTCAGCAGGGTTTGTGTGGGCGGAGTCTACACTTTGTACCCATCCAGGTAAGTGTTCGGCTTTAACAGGTCACAATCAAACATGTCTTTTATTGCGTAAATAAAAAATAAATTAGAAAGTCAGAGAATTATCTTTTGTATAGTGGCGTTTTCGCTCCAGCGGTACATGAATAAAGACTGTATACAAAGCTGGACATGACAATGTGACATCACTCATTTTGTTTTTGTAGACCTGGAAGTGACCATACTTGGATGGAAGGTGTAATTTGATTGGTTAGCAAACAGCAGTCAGAAATGCGTTTAGACATAGATACCTGCTAATTAGTGTTAATTCACAAACTAATGAGGTCTTCGACAGGCTGATCTGTGGGTCATGTGCTCTCTTTTGTCTCTCTTTTGTTCTATGCTTAGAGACGTCACAGCTGTCTTTAATGTTTAGTTTGTCCTAAACGCTGACCGTGGTTGCTGTCCATGGTGCTGATATTATTGACGATTGCTGCTTGCTCTTATTTTGCACTTACAGTGTTGGTGTGTGTGGAGAGAGAGAGAATGTGAGCTGCTGTGCTCGCTCTGACGTGATGGGGCCTGGAACACAGTTGTTGCACCTCTGATGTCAAACATTACTCAGCCAAATCAAAGACGCATAATTTACATTTATTTTCTATAGATCAGCCAGCGAGCTGTGACTTAGTTAGGCAGCATGTATCTGACAGTGGTGTTAGTGTAACCGTGGGTATAACTTCTTTTAGTAATGTCTTTAATAAAGGTGTAACTGGCAGATGATTAATGTGGTATAAATGATCGTTCACCAGGCATCTTTCTCAGTGTATATGCAGTATTTCTTCACTCTCTCCTCTGAAAGTTTTTTTTATTTCAGAATATTTCGCTTTAATCAAGCTCACGAGGAACTTGCAGCAGCCAGTTTTAAGCTTCCTGGAGTTAAATGTTGAGAAACTGTGAGCTCACACTGTGAATGTAATGATTTCCTGACAGCACAAAGTGAAACCATTACCTTTTCCCAGTAAAGTGTCATCCTCACCTCCATCCTTGGCCTCACCGGGACTACAGGCTTCCTCTCTCGTCCATAATCTGAATTATTCTTTTAATCATTGCTCTTCTGTCTGCTGTCACCTTAAGTAATGACCTACACTGGGTGGAACTATTAAAGCCATTTATTATGCCCTCACTGGCGCTAAATTCTGCTGCCTTTATAGCCAACAGCTTTCCTCTCTTTGCACCTGAGACATCTCTAGCTGAGGGATAAATATGCACCACTTGGCCACAGTTTGGGGAGCAGGAAGTTTCTGAGAAGCTGTCAGCACATTTCATGCAGCTTAAGATTTATGCTTTGCTGAACTGTGGGAGTCTGAATGAAATGCTTCATGACCAACAAGCATCCATCCTGCTAAGGCAAAAACAAACCATTAAGTGGTTGTTTGGCTGAACGTTATGGCAGCAAAGGAGCCAATTTTAAATCTGAGTGGGGGCACGATGACTGACAAAGTTCCAGACTGGTTTGTAAAAGTCAGGAAATAGTTGCTTATTATCACAAATAGCTACATTATTGCTCATTTAGAGGCGAGTTTGTGTCTATCTAATCGATGCGAGTACAACATTTAGCCTCACTCAGCTCTGCCTCTGGTTTCCAACAGTGTCTGCTAGAATAGTCCTACTCTTCATCTGACACCAGAATAATGGACTGTTTGGATATTTAATAACTGTTGAGATCCTCATGAGACCTTGTTGTTTTTCACTCACACCTTCAACCCACCGGGTCACCAGTGAAACACTTGGGGTCAGAGTTAGGCAGCTGAAAAAAAAGTTTCAGATACAAGACAAGAGAGAGATGCCAGGGATACATGCAGGTGGGTTGGAATGATCAGCTAATCAATAGTTAAATTTGATTGGCTGATTGACGCATCATACAGTTGGGTGAGCTGATTTTTCATGTCATACAGCCTGGCGTTCCAGCATGAAGATACTTCCTCAAAAATAAGGTAATAATGTATATCCCAAAGGCCTCCTTACATCCTCAAACCTTTCCGTGCAAGCAGTTTTTCCTTCCCATGACGCATTCATGATGCAAATGTCTGTAAAGTTGCTGTTTCTATACTTCAGCATCTAACTGGTGCTGAAGGAGTGAGAATAAATTGAGCCCTGTTTACTTTAAGTTGCAGGTAATACCAGGTAATATCTGGAGCTACTATTGTAACACTTCTACCACGAAGACACACGTCACAGTTTCTGTGTCTACGAGACGCTTTGCAGTGAGTGATGTAAATGTCATCTTCAGGTGGTCAGCGTGAGGCTTCGTGCAGATGCCCATGTACCTTTGTTCTGGTACTGTCTCTCTCCAATGGGTTGAGTAGGCATTCTCCATCCCTCTGGGTGGAGTCCGGACAACCTGCTTCTCCTTAACCTCATCACTCTATAGTTTCCTTGCTGGCTGAAAGTTTCCTTTTAGCTGGTCTGCTCCACCCACACACACCCCTGTAAATAATTTGGATTTGACTCACCTAGACTGTCTCCTCTCTCAGAATCTTCCTCCATGGCCTGTGCTGCTCTCCTGAGTCCTCCTTGTCCCCTTTCACTTACCTGACCACCGGTAACATTACTGGGCCTTGACAAGCTATTCTTGACCTTGCCCAACAATGCAGACAGACATCAGACAAGTATAAGAGGAGCTCCTTATCCATGATGTCTGCAGCTGAGCATAATCCCCTCCTTGAACCCTCTCAGACACAACAGATATAATCAACCTTCACCTCTTGGCTGCAAACTCTGTCATGAGATTTAAGACATTTTCTTCAACCCTTCAGCCATTTTTTTTTCAAATATACACAAAACTCTGTGGAAGCTCTTGATGGTGTTGAGTTAGGAAAACCTCTACGCAAAATTTTGACTATTTGTTGTAAAGAAAAAATATTGAGAGAAGTAGTAATGTGCTCCTCGGTTTGTTCTGACGCTGGTGTTTGGTGCTGGCACAAAGCATGATATGGATTGTCAGAGCGTTCTGTTGGAGTCTGGTCTGCACAACAGCCAAAAATCAGTCTTTGAGAGCAGTAAGAGTAAATCAGTAAATTTATGGACCAGAGAGGCGAATGAGACAGAACTCACTACAAAGCTTCTTGGAGCTGCAGATTTAGATGATGATTCGCTTTTCTAATTGGTTCCCCCTTCATTTAATAGATTTTTTGAGCTGTTACATTAGACACTCGCTCACACGGAGCATCTGTCAGTAAAAAGAATTGAGTCTAATTCCTGCACGATGACTCGAGGTGTGCATGCTGCTTCTTGTAAGGTGCACTGACCCATTCAGAGATGAGCACATGTTTGATAACGAGAGATGGATTGAAGCTAAATGACCCAAACGCTGCAAGAAGAGAAAAAAGAAGCAATGATGTGTGTAGGCGAGGTAAAGCTCAGTGAAGCATCCCACTGCCAAACAAACAGAAAGGAGCTGAACAGAATCTGTTCGACACGAAACAACGAAAACATGCCGACGACAACGAAAGACGTGAATTCACACACAGACGCTGAGGATGGATGAAAGACGTGTTAATGTGTGTATTCAGCTCCTCCAGTCGTCTGTTGACATATGCTCCAGTCTTGCATTGGTTTTGTTATGTGATGAACTGCTTGTGAAAACACTGTCCTGATGAATAATTTACTGTGAATGTACAGTATCTCCCTTCTTCTGGTTGTGTTTGCACAGAAATCCTGACGAGCTGCTGGAAGATGGTTTCTGCATGGCTGGAAGGCTTCAGATTCAGATGCGTCAGCAACGAGGACAGATGGAGGCGGAAGAAGTGTTTCAGATCATTTTCTGATGGAAAGGTGTCAGAAATAGTTTACTCACTGCTGGTTTCAACAGTGGAAATCCACTCAAAATGCTGTGTTTGAGTAAAAATTTCAGGTACTTCAGTCTAATTCTGTTTTACTTTTGGAAAATTCTGCACTTTTTACTCAACATCTGAGGGCTTTTGGGGCCTAAAGGTTCCACAAAAGAAACAGCAGGAACCCCACAATGAACATAAACGAGGAGCTGGGATAGAGGAAAGTTGCAAAGTGGCTTGCAGCAGCAACAGTGATTAAATGCAGTCTAAAGCAGCTTTAAGAGTGAGCCACGTACCAATTTACCATTGGACAAACACAAGAGTATGAGCAGTAACTGCAGCACAAAAATACTGGCGGTTGTGCCTTAGTAGATGCACCTAAAGCATAAATTTAAAATTCTTAAGTTGCCTTTTTTCAAGTTATTGAGTTCACAAGATTTTCAGAAAAGCCTGACCTCTGACCTTGATCTTCAAACTCCTCTAAGATTTTTAGTAGATGCATCTATGCTATTAATTTGAAAATCTCAAGTTATTATGTTCAAAAACTTGGGGTCCCATGCCCTCTGACGCCCGTCCACCCAGCAAGGTGACGACAATCCCTTATCAGCCTTTCATGGCTGAGGGGTCAAAACGTGAGTGAGTGAACAAGGAGAATTTCACAGAACCATTCAAACAAATTCAGGTTGCAATCGAGCTTATAAGTAAACAGGAAAACTCCATTAAGTGGAAGTGTGTGTGTCCATTACAGGATGTCAAACCTTTAACCTGCGTAATTCCACGTTATCCTTCAGAAACATAGTTTTTAATTCCATGTTTAGTTTGGTTCAATGAGCTGATCAGCTGTGATACCGGCTGAGCAGAAAACACTGACCTTTCTCAACAAGAGCCACGCTCAATTTTTCAGTTAGTTCAGTATCCCTACAGCAAACTATAAAGTGACGCAAAGATCATTTTAATCCGTATGAAATTAATTTAGAAATTGTTATTCCAAACTGGGAGCTTCTTCTGGAATAATGAGGAATTTTAACAATTGTTTTCTTGTATAGCTGACATATAATGTACTGAGTGAACTTTCTCAGAATGGCATTGTCTCTATTTTATTTTTCCACAGTTCACTGTTGAAGTGGGGCATTAATCAGTGGGACACCGCTAGTAAACATGTTGCATGTGTGGGGGTTCCCAGCCAGAGTTGCATGGACTCCACAAACGTAGCTCATCTCCCTGTACTAAAAGTTTCAATTTAGTGTATTTTGCTTTACTAAGTATTAGTTCTTAGGGCTAAAGGTGGCCAAAGTGCTTTTGATTACTTTGAACGAGGAAAATAGTAATTGAAACTGCCTTTTATCCATTGTTCCACCCATTTGTGTGCTTTTCACTTGAGCTATACAGGGATGAAGCGAGGCCTGCTGCTGTGTGTGTCCACTGATTTTGCTGCTGCAGTTTGTCTTTTGGATCCACATGTTAGTGGGTTGTTTTTGTAAAGCCAGTTTTGCAACCAGCCTGTTTGTCGTCGCAACGCAGTCAACCATTTGATATCTGCTACACTTGCCTTTGTTCATTCTCCCACTCTGTTATCCTGTCACACTTCACCTGTGTCTTATTATCTTCACTCAGCATTTATCACTGGTCTGGTCTTCCTCTTGTTCTTGTTCGATCCCTCCCTCATTTACCACATTTAGTGTTTTTCACCTGTGGTCTTCTGTCGGTATTTGGCTTCACTGTATGAATATTATTACCAGCATCACGACATGCTCGGTTTGTTTGTCTGGTCTCACTATCAGTAAAATGTTTCCAGTAGGAAAGTCATTTTGTGACACGCAAAATTCAGAGACCTTCAGGATGAGAATAATCTATTCACCCTCTTATGTTAATGGGTTGTTTTTTAGATAAAACCCATAAATTCTGAAAATCCAGTACCAACAATACAAAAGGAAATCACAATAAAATAAAGTAAAACACAGAGGCTGAGTATTGTAAAAATCCAGCTCAATAACATGGATCATAACAAAATATTGAAATAAGTAATGTAGCTCAATAAAATGAAAGAATTCCCAAGAAAGAAAGAGAGTGCAAAGAAATAATAGTCTCAAAACACAATAAAACAGAACAAATGGCTCAATAAAATTAAGTAAAGTAAAATAAAAAACACCAAATAAACCGAATGTTCATGTGCACTGAAACAAGCTGACCTACAGATATGATTGATGAATATTTTCTGTTTAAATATCTGCCCTCACTGCTTCTGCAGTTTTGTGTGTAATAAATGCCAAAATGTACCTTAGAATACCAGAAAACACTCTGAATCCATTCTTCCATTCAAACTGATCAAAGTAATAAAACTATGATTCATTCAAAAGCTGCAGAGCAGAGACTTTTAGACAGAGACAACTTAAAAATGTAGAAATTTGCAGGAAAATGCAACAACATATGTTTAAATGATCCTTACATTCAGTGTCTGTGGGCGACAGATTGTGTGGTCGGAGCAGCTTCAGGCCCAGGTAAAGATCTGCTGCTGTGAGCAGTGAGAGCTGATAAAGACACAGAGGCTGTGCCTAAGCACAGCCGGGTAAAGCTCAGTCACACCCTGAAGCTCAAACTGACCATCATCTTTGTCCTGAAGATGGACGTTACAGCATCACACATGTGTGGCTCTGTCAGCACAAACAAATTAGTTCCAAATTAAACCTTCCGACAGTGTGAGAAGCAGGTACGGCGCTGTGACATCAGCTCTGTGCCTTCATCTACATTCCAGTCGATGTGTTTATTTGGCTCCTGCAGCAGGATACACTTCCAGCAGGGCTCGCGTTGCCATGGTTTAGCCGAGCATCAGACCATGGAAACAGTGTTCAGCGGGCCACGACGGACTGATCAATTTCAAAGGGAGCTGGCGATATTAATTTCTGACAAGAGGAAAGGATGACATTGGCTCTGGGTTTCTTGGCAGATACCACAAGCTTCTAAATTTGTGTTTAAAAGAGGAAGTGTGGCAACGGTTTATATTTTGTCGCATGTGCGGAGCCAAAACAACAGAGAACGTGTCTGCTAACAAGTACTGTGTGTGTGTCTGTCAAAGCCTCCCATTCTTTGTGCCACAGAGCTCAATAGTTGTCCAAAAACTGATAATTATGAGGCACACTTGCTCTGGGTGACATGTTCTTCAGAGCTCAGATTCACACAAACAGGTGGAGATTTCAGGAGGACCAAGCAGTTGACATTAGGCGTGTGTTTTCTAGCAATGGGCGTATTTCTAAGAATAATACCTGATGAAAATGATGGTTTTCTATTCTGTTGGGTTGGGGAAACTCTTTAGGAGTTGCCACAGCCGATCTTCTGCCTCCATCTGACTTTAGCATCCTCCTCTGTCACCACATTCATGAACCTCCTCTGTGGTCGTCCTCTTCTCCTCCTGCATGGATGCTCCATCTTCATCATCCTCATTCACCATCAATTTGCCAAATATATCTACTCTCTCTCCTATGCACATGTCCAAACTCCTTAACCTGAGCCATCCCCCATTTCTGGTCCTGTCCATGCTGTTCACGCTTCAGCTCGGTGACTTTTTGTCAGTGCCACCATCTCCAAACCAAACATGACAGCAGCTTTCACTACCATCTTGTAAATCTTTCCTTTCACCCTTGCTATTATCTTTTAGTCAAAAATCAGCCCTGAAACTCGCCTCCACCCACTCCCCCCTTCCTGCACTCTCTTCTTCGCTTCTCTTGTGGACTGTCGTAGCTTTGGTTGACAGTTGAATAAGGACGTCATCAATAACGAAAGGGTGACTGAACCTCACGACATCGATCTGGAGCACACTCAGAGCTAACCAACAGCTAACCCGCTGGGTTTTTTTTTGCTGATGGCCTCTGACCAAGGAGGTGACATCAGGGTCTCAGACATGTAAAGCTGATCAGGTGGTAGCCTGTGCAGCCTGTTGCTGTACATCAAAAGGAACAAGGATTGGATCATTGTGGTGAGACGTCAGCCTGTTCTATATCAACAAAGTTTGTGAATGAGTCTCAGTTCGCTTTCTCAGTGATTGATTGTTGTTGCTATGATGATGGTACTAACAAATACCCACACTCCACACCATCACAGCGAGGCACAAGTCAACAAGCACGGAAGCACCGTCCAAGGGCGTCCACAGAGAAAGCCCCTCACATCTTGGACATTGCTGTATAGCTGACTGCTGGTCGCTGGTTCCAGGCTTCGGTTGACTAGGCAACGCTCTAATGTATTTACATCATCCTCATATGTTGATCTGCAGTATCCTCTACGATCACTGGCAGTTGGCTCAATTGCCTGCTTCAAAGTTGAGAAAACATTGACTTATGGAAGTCACTAAATGTCTCTAGTCATGTCCAAATTCATGGGCTGCATCCTCCTGAGGACTGGCCTTCGCGGTCTAAGTGGGCTGGGTCCTCAGGAGGTCAGGTAGGCCGGAAGTAAATTAGCAAATATTGGACGGTCTAGCCTTCTGATTAGCGTCACCGCTGTCTCGGTGGAGTTTAATAAACTCAGCTGTCTGCTCCTTGCTATATAAAATGTAACAGGACACTGGCGTAAATTCTCGACCATCTCACACTTCTGTTTAATCAGTTTTCTGTTTGACGTTTATTCAGCTGTGGGAAAATCACCCGGGGGATTAAAAAAGTTTTTTTTTAATCTAATCTAATCTAATCTAATCTAATCTAATAACTTTAATCTCAGCCAAACCGATTTACTCACGAACAAATAAAACACTGAAAAAAGCCAAACAATAACATTGTTAAGTGACTTATATATTACGTTTAACCTGAGTGGTGAAAGACCGCAGTGATCTTTAAATGATGTGCCGGGAGTTTGCCATTCACGGCGGCTTCAGTGACCCTCGAGCTCCCGGCTAGCTATCGAGCAGGTGGATAACAGGCGCCTCTGAAAACGTCGGAGCACTTTTGAAAATATGTGGTGTCTTGATAAACTGAGCAGATATCTGAAGTTTACACAGCTACGTTCTCACCTGAATATATGTTAGAAGTTTATTTTGTGACCCAGAAAGAGTAATAAGGGTAATATTAAAAAACTTGGTAGCGGCCGCCATTGTTGAAAACTGGAATTGGCTGAATTCTGGGATATGGTGGGCCACGAAGGACACACCCAACCCATCCTTCAAATTCGGGGAAAAGGAGGACGCATTTGTCGGCTGCATTCGGAGGAGTCTACGAATTGGGACAGCCTGTGACGTAATCGGCCTACAAATCCGGCCTCAGGAGGACGCAGCCCATGAATTTGGACACCCCCTCTGACTTCTATTGGTCTCTATTGGTTGTCACGGATACTCTGAAGTATCGCAGAATCTTTTTCAGGAGTGATGGGAAGACAGAGTAGGAGATGGACCAGCAGATTGGTGCAAAAATTGCAGTTATGCGGATCTCCAGTTGGGTGAAGACACAGATGAGTTGCAAAGCGATGCTTTCCATTTACCAGTTAATCTTCATTCCAACCTTCATCCATGGTCATGAGATCTGGGCAGTGAGTGAAAGAGAGAGATACGAGCAATCAAAAGGAGTTTCCTCCATAGAGTTTCTGCACTTCGCCTTAGTGATCAAGGGGGGATCTTGGAGAGTTGGAGGAGGCTCTGAGTTGAGATAATGGGCCTTAAGATCTAAAGGAGCCAGCTGGGGGGGCTCGGGCCTCCTGGGTAGCTGTTGAAAACAGTCCTGGCGGAAGTGTATGTCTAGCTGAGATGTTACGATTTACGTTTACATCCAAACTTGCTTTTGCGCTGTGTTTTCCAGATGTGGCTTGAAAATAGTTCCTCTGTGAAACTGTTCACATTGACATTTGAGGAAGATTTTTGTCCTGAGTTGTTGGGTCACATTTTCTGGAAACAAACACTGCTGCTGAAATTTTCAATATATGTTTTTAACAGGTCTGTCAGAATCAAAAACTTTAAATGATTTAAATTTGGTCATTGTCCCACTCAAGGCCATGTTCTCAGGCATGACTGGACGGCTTACACAGGGCTGCTACATTCAGACCTCTGTTTGGAAGTCGCTTTCTGACCACTTACAATCCTCACTCTGTGATTTCACCACCAACAAAGCTCTGTCTTCTGTTTTAAACCAACCCAAATTTTATTTGAAGAATCTGCACAGGTAAGTAGAACCGGTCTTTAGCTCCAACTGAACATCGTCCAGCCGAAGAATAGTCCAGCCTGAAATTGGAACTGAAAGTGGGACGGACACCAGGATTTTATGGTTGTTTAACACAGATCAGCTGGTGCACCATGAACTCATCCCCTGGACCGAGACTGTCAGCATCTTAGGGCATAATTCCCCAAAATGCTAATCAAGTTGAAGGACCGCCTTTTTTTCTACACGGGAGGAAATCCAGGGTCCATCACAGAGGCACAAAGTATAAAGTGACATAACAGGTCCTCCATCTAAAGATGACAACAGCACCGAAACAATCCAAAGGTACACAAAAAGATGACATTGAAGGGGAGTTCAGTCAAATTTAAATCAGGAAAGGCTTCTGGTTTTGTTCCTGGAAGTTTTTGACTGCACCTTGTATTCACGAAAAGCCGATATCGTAACTAAAAATGGGCAACTCGCACCAGAATCATCTCCACACACTAACAGGGTGACTTTGACCTTGCGGTGAATTGTTGGGTCATTTTTTACTGCAATATGAACTTAAATATGTTTCTAGTCACTCTGTGGTTTTAAAGTGCACATTTGATGTTTGTGAGAATAACTGCTGACTTTTAAAACACTGCACATCACTTAAAATGCAAAAACAGCAATAAACCTATACACTCGCAACACAACGGCCACCTAACTGCTGTTGCGTGACAAAGCCCTTATTATGCTGTATGTATGCTGAGCTGGGTGCATTAACATATAATCCCCACTCACGGTGGAGGATGCAGATTCAGATAAGAAGCATGGAAAAGACAAAAAAGAAGCAGGGCGTGCATTTCATTAGGCAGTCACAGCAGACATTTTCCTTACAGCTTCCACTTTTTTCCCCTGCTGATTAATTAAGTTACGAACTGTTAATGTCGTCACGCAGCACCTCTATCAGCTCACATCTGTCAAATGTTTTATCCTCTCAGAGCAAACTGAAACGCCAACAGATTCTGGCAGATAGAAGAAATGCCAGCGCTCTCTTTGACGCCTCTTTTTAAGGCTCAGAATCATTCAAATCGGAATAAATGAACACAAGTGAGCAAACGGTCACATCCTCATGATGCCATAGACCTTTTTTATTCATTTTTTAAGTTTTCACAACAGCAGCAGTGCTTTTTGTGCTCCATCCGGGCTGGATTTCATCCTGCAGAGCAGAGAGCAGTTACAGTGCATCGCCAATGTGCGCAGAAGCGTTGTACAGCAAAAAGCTAACCTGGATGAAATGCAACTTCCATTGGACTGACGGAGCCACCAGATGAATTTCACACTGAGCTGATCGATACTGTACACAAAGAGGCGACTCGTCACAGAGCTGGATTTGAGCACAATGGCTATCCTAATCCCAGAGTGGCCGCCGTTCAGTTACAGGAAGAGGTGGGATCTCTTCGAGAGAAACTGCACCGGGATTTCCTATTTTTTAAAGTGGATAGACACTTTCACTGTTTCTATTGGGGAATCAAACTCATTAATTTCAGTGTTGATCGGGAACAACTCAGTGAATTTTCCCTTGTTAAAGGAGACTGATCCTGCTCTTCATTATCTTCGGAATATAGTCGTTAAATGTGCCGAAGTTTCAAATAACGCAGTAAAAAGTGAGTAAAAATAATCTCTGTCGGCCAAAAGCAACAATTTTAATCCCTCAGCTGGCTTCTGCAAGCTAATCTGCCTTTTTTTGGTAGGTGGGTCTTAAAAAGACAGGAACGGGACTATTTAAGGGCCAGTATGAGCTTAATAAGGATTATTTTGAACCAGGATTTATCCAAAGTTACTCTCGTGGAGTCTCAAAATAAAAATATGGGGTTAGGTAGAAGCAGAATAGGTCACCTTTATGATGAGTAGAAAATTCAGCCTTTTAATTTTGATGGAAAAGTTTAATATATATAATATACAGCTTTCTATGTGAGATATATCAATACCATTCTTTCTTTTGTATGTCAGCACCTGCTTAGCCTATCTTAGCTTAGCGCAAAAGCATAAACCAAGGAGAGAAAGCTAGCCCACGACCTTTCACCTTTAAAGCTTGCGTACTCTCTCTAGATTTGAGTAAAAGAGATGTGATGCTAGCTGTTTCTCCTTTGAGTTCAATGTTTATGCTAAATTAAGCTAATATTATCACCTCCTGACTTCACATCAAAGTCTGAAGATCTGCTAGATCTCTGTAGCTACGGGGGCGCATTGAGGGTAAGAAAAAAACAAAAAAAAAGAGAAAATCTTCTTTTCAAAGACAGAAGTGGCAGAATTGTAGATTATAAAGCCGAACACATTTGTGAGGAAATTTTTCATTTTAAGTGAAAATTTAGATTTTTGTGAAATTTCTTTGTGAAATTTGTGAATTTTTACAAGGCTAGTACAATATTAGAAACTCACCTTCCTCTCCAAACTGTTTATTTATTTCTACGTGTTACTTCAGACTCTTTAGTGTTGCTGTAGCTGCTCCTGAACTGATAGGAGGGAAAAACTGTCTGACAGCATTGTATGAGTGTGACGATAAATATTTGGATGTCTCGTCTTGAGAGTAGCCTTAACCTTTTCCTTTAGCCCTAGGGCAGAAATCCAGTAACCATTTAACAGTTTCCATAAATTACCTGGACATGGTTCCAACCTGCTTTCTGGGATTATATATGTTCAGGGCATCGCTGGAAATTTTACAAACACAGGTCAAATTAAGAGTCAAATGCAACTCAGTAAATAATAATCCATTCATTTTTTTAAAAAAACAAACAAACAAACAAAACGTTTTACCTTTTATATATTTAATTTTTAAATTGTATTTGCTAATTTATAATAAATAATTTGTTAATTTCAAGTCTAAAATATGGTAAAATACTGTAAATCACTTGAATGTCATATGTTGTTGGCCCAAACTGAACAGAATAAGCTTTAAAAACTAACCAGTGTGTAAACTGGGTATAACTGTACAAACAGAACTCCAAGAAATGACACCTAAGACTGTGCAGTTAAGTTGGATCTTAATTTCTTGGACAAGTTCAGCTTCCTGTTACGAAGCGTATATAATGAAGATAAAATAAATCAGATTCACAGTCAATTTTCCTTTACTTTTACCCTGCAAAAAAGCCAAAGTTGCCATCACCCTAAAACTGTAGTTATTTCATTTATTCAGCTGAATTTAAAGTTAAAGGGTGAAAAATCCACTGTCATTCCAGAGGATTTGAACCATCCTTTCAGCTGTTCCCTTGTTTGCTAATGAGTCACTACATGCTTGATTTGGATGCCCTTCCTGATTGATCCAGGCCTGAGACCATCAGGCAGGGTTTTTATCTCTCCTGTTGGCCTTAAATTAGGCGTTCTCTCCCGCGTTGGGTGAATAACTAGTACACCACACAGCCACAGTAGAGCAGCCCTAACAAAACCAAGCCCATCACCTCACTGCCTCTGCTATGGTTCTGCACATGTGTGGCTTTTTTTTTTAATCCATAAAATGATTTTTTACATTTTTTTAGAAGCTGCAAGCAAACAGATTTTTTTTTTTTAAGATTTTTTCCCTTGAAATGTTCTTTTAAGGGATCAGCAGCAGCAGCTACAGCCTGACATTTAACATGTGATTTTGATCAGAATATCGTGACATTTTCCAGCTTTTTAAAAATAAATAAATTTGCACAACTTTTGAGGTGTGGAAGACACAAATGCCAAGAGATGGGAGTCTGCATCAGCAGCCGTTAGAGTCAGATCTGAATTGTTTGAGTCTGATATGAGACGGCACATTAAAGCAAACATCAACACTTAGGAATGCATCTTTAGAGAGCTCTGGTAGATAGGTTGGGTTTTACAGTACCGGCTCCTCCCTCTCTCTGAGATTAGCACTATTTTACAGTATGACCAAGCAAAATCCTGCCTCTTTTTTTTGACAAATTAATGTAAAAATCACACTGATGCATACAGATTCGTACAATTACACTCAGTTCTGAGCCATGGTTAAAGGTGAACATCAGCCACAGCAAGAAAAAGAAACAGAAATACACACACTGGCCACAAGAATAAACCAAATTTGGATCTTTTCCCACAAACTAAAATCATGCCTTTGCCCCCGTTAGGGCCAGGCACATCTGAAGAACTGAACTAAACATGTTGTAGGCACCGGTATTTCCCCTTATTGACGGGAAAATGAAACACAAATCTTATTTTTTGCCCTTCGGGCTCATGGTAGCTTAGTCTTAAGCTGTTTGTGCTTACGAGCCAACTGAGGCTGGCTGTCAAACTCTTATGGCAAAGTGAGTCTGTATGCTGCAGCCAAGTGCAGCACATACAGGCGGGGGGTGGCCCCTGTATGGGGAAGGGGGAGCTTTCTCTGAGTCTTTATAGCAATACAATCACCTGCAAACGAGTCACACGCCTTACACTCACTGACACCTCTCATCTGCACCAACATCCTCAATAGCAGCACAGGCCGGGAGGCAGGTCCATGTCCACCACCTGCACCACCTATCAGGCAGACGCTCCTTCTGGAGCCACTGTGCCATAAAGAAATCTGGCTTTGGGTGATGGCAACTTTAGGAGAAGGGGAGGGGGATTGGGGAGGGGGGGGGGGGGATCAATGTTTGACTCAATCCTGGTATTTTACAGATGGGAGCTTGAAGGAGGTGTGTGTGTGTGTGTGTGTGTGTGTGTGTGTGTGTGTGTGTGTGTTGGGGGCGGGGTAAAATCATGGCTGGCATCGTCCTTCAGGCCCTGAAGCATCTGAACCGTATCAGTTTGTGGAAGGCCTGCTTGAAGTCCTCGTTGGACATGGTGTAAATGATGGGGTTGATTAAGGAGTTTAGGTAACCGAGCCAGGTGAAAATGTCAAATAGCTCCGGGTGGAAGCAGGAATCGCACAGAGGCACTAAAAGAGTGTAAATGAAAAACGGCAGCCAGCAGATGATGTAGGCTCCGAGGATTATTCCCAAAGTTTTGGTCGCCTTCTTCTCCCTGGCGGCCGAGATGCGCTTCTTCTCCAGCAGCGCGTCGGACACAGTGACTTTGACTTGGCTCACGTTCGCGGACGAGGTAGTGTCACAGGAGGAGGAGTCGTTGGTCCCGTAGTTCAGGGACGTGGTGGACGCCACCGAGCCGGGGGAGTTGGTGATCAGGTGCGCAGAGGTGAGTCTCTTCCCGGGCTTGCTGTGCGCCTGCTTCAGGATGCGCTTCCGGGCTTCCACGTATATCCTCCCGTACAGGGCGATGAGCAGCAGCGTGGGGATGTAGAACGCGCCGAAAGTGGAGTAGATGGTGTAAAAAATGTGGTCGGTGTTCACGTTGCAGCTCGTCACCTCCTCCGCCTTCACCTGGCGCCAGAAGAACGGCGGCAGAGAGATGGAGATGGCAATCACCCAGGCGGTGGCGATCATCCCGGCTGCGCGCGCCGGCGTGCGCTTCTTGGAGTACTCCACCGCGTCCGTGATGGCCCAGTAGCGGTCCAGCGCAATTACGCACAGGTGCAGGATGGACGCGGTGCAGCACGTGATATCCGAGGACAGCCAGATGTCGCAGACCACCTGCCCCAGCGTCCATGTCTGGCTCACCGTGTACAGCGCGCTGATGGGCATCACCAGGATAGACACCAGTAGGTCCGTGACCGCCAGCGACGCGATTAGAAAGTTTGCCGGCGTGTGCAGTTTGCGGGACTGGTAAATGGTGGCGATGACGAACGCGTTTGAAAGCGTCGTGGCCAAAGTTATGAGCGCTAAGGTGACGGCCAGACCCGCCTGGAGAGCCACATTACTGTCCTTGGGCTCCGCTTTCGCCGTGAAATTGGCATGGGTGTCGTTGGTCGAGATGTTTAGCAGCTCTCCGTAGATGGCAGGAGTCGGTTTAAGCTGACTGGCATTCTCCATCCCTCCACCTTCCCCGGTCAGACCCCGCTGTCATCGAGCGCAAAGGAGACCGCTCCGAAGCTCCTCAGATATTCATCCACCGCGCGCGTTTCTCGTCTCCATCTCCAGCACTTATCCGACACATTTCTGCCTCCTCCTCTTCATCCTGTTCGCGTCACCCGCGGCATGTTTAACATAAAAACTCTCTGATCAACTTAAATATCCAGCAGCTGAGAATTAGAAGGCTCAGAGGGCGGCCTCTCCATCATTCTCCGGTCATTTTCTCTCATATTGGACTCTTTTTTTTTTTTTCAGTATAAAACAAGAAAGCGGGAGTTTCATCCGCGTTCAGCTCTCCTCACAAGTTCAGAGCTGCTCAAGTCTGACTCCAGGTTTTATACTGCCAACGCACCGCACGCCTAGCTCTCTCTCTCTCTCTCTCTCTCTCTCTCTCTCTCTCTCCCTCCCCTTCTTTTTTTTAAAAATCTCAGATGGTTAAAGGACTCTTGCAAATATTTTCCCCCGAAAATGTTCTATTCTTTTACATCTCAACCAAAGAGTCTGTGAGCAACGAAGACGCAAGAATCAATTTAAAGCATCACATATTTATAGGTTTGGGAGGTATTCAGTTCAACAACAGTTGCCTCAAGGTGCTATGTACTTAACACCCTGCAATAATACAAAGTCTGTGCTGAGGACTCAGTTACTACCCAATCAGATACTTTTCTGATTTTTTCTTAAATGGGGGATCAGTATCTGAGTTTATCTGTATGTTACCTGTAAATGAACAAAAAAGCAGCCAATGTCCAAAGAAAACATTGAAAGACCACAAAGTTGAAGAACTGCTACTTATGACTACTTTTTAAAAAAATGACAAGAAAATCTGGTTCCTTGGAAGCAAACTAAAGAAATGCAGATCCCAAAGAGTTGATTCTGTTCATCTGGACACTGTCCAAATGAACAGAATCAACTTTTTGGGCTTTACTTACCTGGATGATTGAGCATGCATCAAGACATAAAGAAATGCAGAGTAGTTGAACCCAAAATATATCTCTGAAGAAGCTGTCTGATTAGAGACTTCTTTTCATGTTGTATTCATAGATGGGTTTTCTTTAGTTTAGGATTTGGTGTATTTGATATCCTCTGCTGTTGTTGTTCCTGTATCATCATTATCATAATAATTCTTCAGTTCAAAGCTGAGATCCAGAGATCACATTTTGGATCCACAGCCAGGAAACTCAGGTGATCTTAATCTAAATGAGTGTAGGCTGAAATAATATAAAGCTTTAAAGTTATATTGTGTGTCAAATCTCATCTCTAAATGTCAGTAGATTGCAGTTAGTCTCAGTTAGCTGCAGAGGTGGGTCAAGTATCCAAAAATTGTAGTAGCATTACTTTAAAATATTATTACTCAAATAAAAGTGACAAGTAGTCGTCAAAAAAGTTACTCAAGTAAGAGTAAAAAAGTACTTGGCGAAAAGACTACTCAAGTAGTGAGTAACTGTTTGAAATGTCCAATTTATTTTATAAATAAATGCTATCAGACAAACAAAAATTAACAAATATACAAATTTTTAGTATTTTCAAAAGGAATATATGTAAAAACATCAACAAAATAAGGCACAATTCTAATTTCCAGATTTCAGTTTTTCACAACATAAAGCTTTTTTCACCAATACCTACAGTAAATAATATAAATATATAAACAGTGCAAACAATTTCCAGTGACAAGATATGCTGTAAACTTTATATTCATTTTTGCTCCAAATGGCACAGCAGCCTCAGAGAAAACATTAGAACGAGGCATCTTCAACATATGTACATTTTTTTTAAATTCCTATTTATCCCCTTCGTATATTTTATTTATATTTGTCTCTGTATTTATATATGTGTGTGTGTGTGTATATATATATATATAATATTCTGTAACTTCTGTCGGTGCTGTGCTTTTTGGAAATCAAATTTCCCAGAGGAACCCACCCGAGGGATTAATAAAGTTCTATCTTATCTTATCTTATCTTACATACAAGGCAGCTCAATTTACCATAAATTGTATGGGTGTGCATTTATTTCTGCATATTTAGCAAAAATGTGCCATTTCTTCACTCAGTGAGGTGATAGTTAAGCTTCAGCAGCAGTTTGCTCTCAAGCTCATCTGAGTACGTAAGCGTAGAGCTGCCACCCAGGCAAAAGAAAAATAGAGTAATGGTAAATGGTAAATGGCCTGTATTTATATAGCGCTTTACTAGTCCCTAAGGACCCCAAAGCGCTTTACATATCCAGTCATCCACCCATTCACACACACATTCACACACTGGTGATGGCAAGCTACATTGTAGCCACAGCCACCCTGGGGCGCACTGACAGAGGCGAGGCTGCCGGGCACTGGCGCATTAATATATAATGTCACGTTCATACAATATAAATATTATATTGTAGGAACGTGATAATTATATTGTTCAAACGTGAAAGGTATATTGCACGAACATGAAAAGTATAAACTGTTCACGTTCTAACATGATATAGCTCTATTTTTCTTTTGCCTGGGTGGCAGCTCTACTCTTACGTATCCGAGGCTTTTCAATGTGGCCTCACAAAATTACCATGACTACAACAACCTCAATTGCAGCTGCCTAGTCAATGTTTTTCATTAGTAATTTAGCAAAGTTGATGGTGGTGTGTCTGTGTGAGTGAGTGAGTGAGTGAAAGATACAAAGAGGGAGAGCAAGAGACAGCCCTGACTTATCGAAGAATTAAGAAAGCGGAATCGGCTGTTCAAACCCCCACAAGGCTGCCCGCTGGGATTGGAACGATGGGACGAGGCGTGAGTTTCTCAAAATGGTTCATTGAGTGCAGCACGGATAAGATCTTGGAGAAGCTTACGGCTGCCGTGAACACTCAGAATAAGACCTCTGAGTGCAAACTGGATTACATCTTGGAGGGGCTCGCTCGGAATAACACCTCTGAGCGCAAATTGGATCACATCTTGGAGAAGCTCACTGCGGTCATGAGTTTTCAGAATCGGCTCTTTGAGCACAAGAATGACAACATCACGGAGCGTAAGGTTGATAAAATCATGGAGAAGCTCGCGGCTCTCCAACGGGAGATTGAGAGACCAGTGTTGCACTGTTAGAACAGCTTTGAAATTCATATGAGTTGTCGCACTAAAGTAAATGCTGATGGTGGATCAAGGAGACCAGCGCTTATGCTGCAGGCCCGGATGCACTGTCTACACTGGCTGTCTCTCACCCTTTACCCATCCCTGTTGCTTGTCATGTGTTGGTGTATTAAGAGTTTTTTCATGTGCTATGTGCAGAGGTGGTTTTTTTGTTCTGTTCTCAAACTGATCTCCCTGTTGGAGCTCAGTCTGGGGGGAGTTATTTTTTTCTCCTTATTTTTCCTCATGTGGTGCATTTTCCATTGTTATACCTCTCTGACCTGTCTTCCCCATGTGATGTTTTTGTGTAATGTATGTATGGTCGGAGGGTAAGATGGCGCCGCCACTGCGTGCAATAGGTCGGCAGCCTTAACATGAAATTTCCCCTTGTGGGACTAGTAAAGGTATCTTATCTTATGTGTTTCTTGCTGCTAGTTTTATCTGAAGTCTTCTTGGATGTCTCCACACAAATGTTTGTTTGTTTCATATCCCGGTGTGACCTTGTTAAGGAACATACTGTAAATGCTGCCAGCGCAGACGTCTGCTGTTACTCTCCTCGTCTGTTCTCCTTTCATGTCCATTTGAACACATGACAGCTGGAGGCGGCAGCAGCAGGTGCTCGGCATCATTGCCGTGATGGATTGTGGTCACTGAGGTCACACGGTTTCGATCCTCTGCAGCCTTCAGGTCCTATCAAGATGAAAATGGAGAGACAGTTTAGTTCAGATAACAACTGTGTCTGAGTAACACACTGTTTCCAGGCTGCACTGATACTCACTAAGAATCAACTAAATAAACCCCATGCATGAGTGCAGCTAATTCAACATAACTCAGTGGTTTAAAAAAACAAACAAACAAACAAACCAACCATTTTCACAAGTCATTTTCATCTTCATGGTCATCATCATTTGTGGTAATTCTGAGTGTTTTTATAACCAGTTTACATGTGTTTTGGGAATTTGGAGTATCTCTATGAATATTTAACATCAGTGTTTGGTAAATTTGAGTATTTTTATGATCTTTAAGGCGTGTTTCTATTTTATGTCAATGTGTGGTCATTTTATTTATTGCATGAATAGTTTGAGTGTCTCTGTGGATGTTTTACAACAGTTTTTGCTTTAATTATGTTTATGGTGGCTTTAAATCTGTGTGCAGCTATTCTGAATGCCTTTCTGACTATTTTATGTAAATATGTGGTCATTTTCTCTTAATTTGTGAACATTTTGAGTCAATATATTGTTATTTTACATCTGTTTGTGATTATCGTGGGTGTCTTTCTGGCTATTTCAGGCCAATTTGTGGTGTTTTTGTTTGGTGTTTTACACTCACTTGGTGTTGGTTCACTCTGCGGTAGAGTATCATTTCCTGTTCCTCATTTAGCCAGCAGATCATCATTTAGCATGGAAAGTCAGTTTATTGCTCTATTTTAAAAAAGCCCTCTGTAAAGCTAGAACATCTTATTATTCATCACCGATCGAAGGAAATAAGAACAAGCCTAGGATTCTCTTCAAAACTGTAGCCAGACTGACAAAAAGCCAGAGCTCTTTTGAGGCAATCATTCTTTTAACATTAACTTGTAATGACTTCATGAAATTCTTTACAAATAAAATTTTTACCATTACAGAAAAAAAATACTTGTAACCATCACACAGACATAGCATTATGTACAACTACTTTCAATAGCATTGTTATTTATGTTGACTCTTTTCCTTCGGTTGATCTTTCTGAGTTCAGGAATTACTTCCTTCAAATCACCGACATGTCTTTAAGACTCCATTCCCACAAGATTGCTCAAAGAAGTCCCACCATTAATTAATGCTTCAGTCTTAAATATAATTAACTTATTTTTAACTCCTGAGCTGCAGTGGTTGGAATCATATCTATCTAATAGACTCCAATTTGTTCATGTAAATGAAGGGTCCTCTTCAGGTTAATTATGAAGTTCCACAGGGTTCAGTTCTAGGACCATTTCTGTTTGCATTATACATGCTTCCCTTAGGCAGTATCATCAGAAGGTAAAGGATACATTTTCACTGCTATGCAGATGACACCCAACTTTATCTATCTATGAAACCAGATTCACACACCAATTAGTTGCACTGCAGGAATGTCTTAAAGTCACAAAGACCTGGATTACCTGTAATTTTCTGCTTCTAAATTTAGATAAAACTGAGGTTATTGTACTCGGCCCTGAAAATGTTAGAAATATGGTATCTAACCAGATTCTTACTCTGGATGGCATTACCTTGGCCTCCAGTAACACTGTGAGGAACCTTGGAGTTATTTTTGACCAGGATATGTCCTTCAATGCACATATTAAACAAATATGTAAGACTGCTTTCTTTCATTTGTGCAACATCTCTAAAATTAGAAATATCCTGTCTCAGAGTGGCGTGAAGTGGCTCAGAGTATCTATGGCGACTTTATGTAGTTTTGTCATAATCTTGAGTGTATTGCTTATTTTATTTTTTTGTGTTTTATTTTCTTGTTGTTGTTTTTACATCTGTGTGTATTTATTCTAATTGTCTTTGTGGATAATTTATGTCAATATGTGGTCATTTTGAGTGTCTCTATCATTATTTTACATATCTTTTCGGTAGGTCATTATTAGCACTGTTGCCTGGGTTCGAATCGACCATCTGGCCCTGGTCTTTCTGTGTAGATGTTGCATGTTCTCCCTGTGTCTTCCTGGGAGCCAAGTAACTGTCTTCTAGCTTAAATTACAGGCTATTTCATAGTTTAATAAATGTTCATATTCAATCAAGGTTTTCGGGTTTAAATGTGGATTTAGGCTGCAGTGTATGTGACAAGTTTTTAAAAACTGATGTTAAAGACGTGTTGCATGTGAATACTTCTAATAAAAAGCTGTAAAGGTCGAGAACGATGAGTTTTTGGGGGGCAAACAAGGAACAAAGGAGCTTCAGCAAACGCTTGGAGAGGAAACAGGGTCGACATGTCAAGCAGCCAGTGTTATAAATAATGTTAAACCACCTTAGAGAGACATCAGTAAAAGTTTGCCTTAGTTTAGCTGAAGAATCCTGTGGACACTTCTTTCCCTTCAGCAAACGATGTTCAATTTTTAAGCTCTGAGCTTCCAGCAATATCAATCAGAGCAAGATTTTCAGCATAAATCATTCAGCACACTTCATCTCTCTTTCTGTCCACGTCGCGTCCATGCTGTGCAGCTCAGCCAGCTGAGTCAATGCAATGCTCCCTTTCCTCCACCCAAACTCCTGCCGACCTTCACCCGTACACCTGCACGTTGCAGACACTCAGAAATGAATTCTTCTGGAAAGGCCTCGGTCTCAGCGGGGGAATGAGGCGTTCAGTGAACCAAAAGGGCCTCTGTAACTAGCTGCTGCTTCTTCACAATGAAGAAAAGCTGGCTGGCTCATTTCAGCAGCAGCAAACATTCATCTCCATCCAGAGTGGAGGCGATTGTGGGATGTAGAGCTGGAGAAAAACAAACACGGCTAAAACTGCTAAGACAATAAAATGTTTCTAAGGACAAGAAACTAATTTCACTTTCTTCAGTTGGGTCCAGGAGAGAGGGCAGATACAGGGCTTGTTGTTGTTGTGTGTCTCTTTGTGGGTGTTGTACTTGATTTTGTAGCTGTTTTGCATGCATATTTTTTCTTCTTTGTGGTCATTTGTCAGTTATCATGACTGTGAATCTGCTTGCTTAGGCTGCTGCCCCCGCGACCCGGCCCCGGATAAAGCGGATGAAGATGGATGGATGGATGGATGGATGGAATCTGCTGGGTTCACTTTGTGATTATTTTGAATCTGTTTGTGGTCATTTTGCCTCCAGTCGAGTTGGTTTGGGCATCTGATTAGGATGCCTGCTGGGTCTGGCATTTGGGTGTGTCCCATTGGGAGCACACGATGAACATGTGGCTCAGCTGGCTCCTCGGGCTTCTTCTTGAAGAGCTGGAGGTGATGGCTTGGGAGGACATGTATGTTTAGACAGCTTGAACCAGGATAAGCGACAGAAAATGGAGAATGTAGGTGAATAATTTTTTTTTTTTACATTTAGCATTAAGGTCAAAATAATTCTGCTTGGAGTCTGAAATGATTTCCACACTAATAAAAATGCTGCGACTGCATCTGAGACCGGTGCAGCTGTGTTTCTGCAGATGTGAAGGCAGTGTTTTTGCCATGCTTCTTCAAACTGACTGACATGCGTACACTTCAGCATTTCATTCAGCAAACTTTCAAAAGGTGAGCCATCACTGCATGGAAACGTTGGTAATTTCCAGTGAATTCTTAGCTGAACCAGGAGAAAAAATTACAAGCTGCTTTTTTTCCTGCTGAAAACACCGTTTGTAGATTTGATGTTGAACGCAGGAAGCCAGGTTGTAATTGATCCTTAATATCATGCAGATCCAACATGTATATTTGAGTTTTTACCACCAGGGCTGGACTGGGACAAAAAATCGGCCCGGGCATTTTGACTAGAGACTGGCCCACCAAAAATGTGACGTCATTCAGGGGTAAAACCGCAAAGGATTCTGGGAACTTGTGGCAAGAGTTACTAGCGCATGCAGGCTTTCAATTGAACTCAGTTACACAGCGATAAAAAGAAACACAAAAAATGGCAAGAAGCTGTTGTATTATTAACTGCAATAGCCGGTGTTGTGCCAAAAAGTGATTGTCTGCCAAAAACTGATTTCCGGTATTTGCCAAAAACTGATTGCTCGTATTTAAATTGCTATAAGTAACTTGTTGGGCTATAATATGTGAAACATATGTCAAATGCATCCCTCATGGATGACATAAAGTCATCTCTCCATCTCTCTCTCCTGCTCTTTTATTTCTCTCTCTTGCTCCATCTCTCTCTGCTGCTCTTCTGTCTCCTCTGTCACAGACTTCTCCACTTTTGATGATAAATCAGCCTGGTGCAACATGTAAGGATTGGCACAATTTGTTAAGATTTTGAGGAGTTTGAGAAACTAACCTCAAGCATAAAATAAAATTTACTATCAGTAACTTCATAGCACCCGCCCAGCAGTATATAAACTCCGTCATGCTAGCTAGTACGCAGTACCAGTTATTTTAAGCGACTGTAAAAAGTCAACACAACGAAAACAAACTACAACTAAACTTGGTTTATATCTGACACAGATAGACAGCAGGTCATAACTCCTCCTCTTGCCTCCCCTTTCCCTTATCCACCTGCTGGCCTCCACCACTTGCTGATGTTGCTAAATCTGTGGAAGCTATGCCATAGCTACCGCCAAACAATTCAGTTATTTTAACACGTTTGGCAGCGTCTGCCTGAAGGGCTTGTTTCTTTTTGGCCCTAATTTTTTCTTTTTTTTCTTTTTTCTTTTGCCTGTCCCGTTTGGCTCTTTTGCCATCAGAATTGTTGTCTAAAGGAAAAGAAAGATGCCCAACAGATTTACTTTACCAAATTGACCATCCCAGCCTTGCCGTAATGGTCCATTTGATTCACCTTTTATTGTTTATTTTATTTTCACTTACTGAATACGGGACAGACTTGACTGGGGGAAAGAAGGGGAGAAAGAAAGAGGGAAAGAGAAACAGCTGAGAAGAGGGATGGGGGAGAAGGGCAAAAAACAAAAACCAACAGAATGAGCAGGAAAAAAAAGAAAAGAAAATGCATATATCAATCACCTGGATCACCTGCTGAGAAAGAAAAAAGAAAACATGCAGAAGAGAACAAGAGTAATAGAATAAACAACATCACAATGATATATGGTAAATGGTAAATGGCCTGTATTTATATAGCGCCTTACTAGTCCCTAAGGACCCCAAAGCGCTTTACATATCCAGTCATCCACCCATTCACACACTGGTGATGGCAAGCTACATTGTAGCCACAGCCACCCTGGGGTGCACTGACAGAGGCGAGGCTGCCGGACACTGGCGCCACCGGGCCCTCTGACCACCACCAGTAGGCAACGGGTGAAGTGTCTTGCCCAAGGACACAACGACCGAGACTGTCCAAGCCGGGGCTCGAACCGGCAACCTTCCGATTACAAGACGAACTCCCAACTCTTGAGCCACGATCGCCCCACAGTAAATACTAAATATTAAACATTATTGTGCAGCACATAAGATCAACAGAACACAGTGTGCTTTGAGGTAGGAGCCAAAAAGGGTGTAGTTTGTGGGTGTGATCACCCGTGTGTACACCTGTGAGCATGGACGCACTTGTTTTTTTTTTTTTTAAAGGTTCCTTCATGTAATGATCTGCTAGAGGGTGTGGGGGGGCCACAGCCCCGTCCTCCAGGGCATGAAGCAGGTATGGAGGAGATCAAAACTCCAGACATCCAGAGGCCCTAATTTTTTCTGCACCTCCTTTCCTTTTTTTGTTCTCCATTTTCTTTAGTTCGTCTATAAGATTGCTAAACAAGGGGGAGGGTGCATCCGACCTCCTCGGCTGTAATTGGTCCAGCCCAGAGTCGATCATGACCAATTGGCCAATCCAACACCTTTCATCATTTATACCCTTCCAAAAAAAAAAAAAAAAAAATTGATCGGCCCATAAAAACAAAAAATCGCCAGCGGACGAATGCCCGGTATGCCCGATGGCCACTCCAGCTATGTTTACCACTGTGGTAGCTTTGCAAGTGAAATACATATAAATATATTTGTGTATACATGACACTGTGAACTCAAAGGCCCAATAAAAATCTTTTAAAATGGGAACATTTTAAACTGTGTCTGTGTCTCTGGTTATCCTTTAGTCTTTTATATTTTTTATCTTTATTTTTTTATTTAAAAAATATATGTCCAACACTCCTGCATTTACAGTGTAAGCTTTACTGTGTGTAACTGCCACTGCATGTGAAGGTATAAAAAGAAGGTGAATAAAAGTCCTTAAAAATGTCAAGACAGGTGAAGCCAGAGGAAGACATGAGGAAAAAAGTAAAACAGAACTCTTCAGTTCAACCCGTTTTATCTGTGTGCTACCTAAATAATAAATAATCAAAGCAAATTAATGTATGTGTCTAATGTATTTGAATGTTCCTTTACGATATTTTGACTTTTTCCATCTTATATATGGGCGTGATCTTCAGCAGACCAAACAATAAATATTAATATATATTTTAAAAAATCACATTAAATTAGTATAGTTATTTATTTGTTTTATTCTTTTAACTACCATGGCACATTTTAGCGCAAAGAGAAAAGTTTTATGGAGCAGTGTTGCATTAAAATATCTTGTTGATTAAGTTTTGCTTTAATGACCAGTACTTTAAGAAAAATAATCATCACACTTTAAACATCTGGTCTTGAAAGGAAAGAATAACACCTGATATGCAACATCCAAACAAGCTAATTATCCTCTGCAGTAGGTTATGCTTTTATTTTAAAATGTTTGCTTCTACTTTCCACTTTAAAATAGCTATAGATATTTTAAATAACCAGATTAAAAAAACATAAAATTAAAATTAAAAATAACATTTTTAATGCAGTAATTTAAATCTCATAACTTATCTTATATCCTTTTTTCTAATGGCTACCTCTGAGAAGCAGAATCTTCCCAGTAACAGATTTTTAGTGTACCATCTTCTAGTGATGGGATTTCTGGCTCTTTTTAGAGAACCGGCTCTTTCGGTTCGGCTCACTGAAAAGAGCCGGCTCTTTCGGCTCTGAACCGCTCTTCAGGTTGTTTTGTTGCTTTAATTAATTTATTATTAACAATAATATGAAATTATGCAAAAAAGGAATTACTAATGTAAAAAAAAAGTGGTTTTATTTATATATGTTTATACATAAATATATACAGTGGCCCATAGAGACAAAACACATACAAACTCCAAAAAGCACGTACAAACTCCGAAACACATTTCTAGCGTTAACTGAACTTCAAAACAGAGCTACCTAAATCACTTAAATTACACAATTGAAAGCATATGTGTATTGTTTGTGTATTTCTACACAAGCACTTATATATATTCAAAAATTTTAAAAAAATTTTCATTTACCTGCTACTACCACACACCAAACCCGGTCATTGGTACTTGCTGGCTTGTGTAGCCTCTAGGTAACAAAAGCTCAACGCCAGGCCTAGCATCCTGGAGCACTTCTGTTGTGTTTTGTACGTGTTTTGGAGTTTTTACGTGCTTCAGGGTTTGTGCGTGTTTTGAAGTTTGTACGTGCTTTGTCTCTAGGGGCCACCGTAAATATACTTTTATTTATTCACTCCACATAAAATGTAATAAATAAATCATATAATACAAATAGGGCTGTTCGATATAACGATATATATCGGATGACGATATAAAAACATCTATCGTTTCATTTTACGCTATCGTTTGTTTTGTGGTGTCGCAAAATAAACTGTTTACGGCAATATTTTTTCATTATTTTGATGGTTATTGTAGTGGCTTTATTAATTTCCTACAGTTCTCTCTTTCTCTTATATTTAATATAACCACACTACAGACAGACAGGCGTTTGTTTTTATGCGTTGTCGTTATCAACAACGACGGTAAAACCACCGCGTGTCCGCTTGTTCTACATAAACCTTTCACAATAAAGCTCAAGATCCTGTTAAGACTTCAGACTTCAAAATAAACTGAATCACGTGAAAGGGTATGCAGAGTGTTTGCGGATGAGAAGCAAAAAAAGAGCCGTCAGGTGCTAAAAAATAAACCTTAGACTCAAACATTAAAACAGGCTTTTCCCTGCAGCACGCTGTGTAATAAATACTCACAAAGAAAACGGTGGCCGTTACAACTTGTGTCTAAAAATGTATAGTTTCATGCATCAGTTAAAACACTCGACTCCAGGTACATGACGCCCAGCTGGAAACACTTCACGCAAGTTGAGCTGCCCGAGATTCACAGAATTTACATAAAAAAGCTACATTTTTGTGATTTATATCGTTATCGGACGATAGTAGAGGTGGGAATCACCATATATATTATCACGATACTTAACGCACAATACGATATTATTGCAATTTTTAAAAATATTTTGCGGTATTCAGATTCTGTACATAAAGGTAAACTTTATCAATATTCATTTTATCTAATGTCAAAGTCTCACACTCAGTCTTTGTCTCATTTCAGTCAGTTTTATTGGTGACAAACTGAACGGTTTGTATTACAGTCTAGTCCAACTTAACTGAATGCAACCATCTGGTATAATTATAGCTATTCTGAACTATGCAATTTATGATAACTATACAGCCCATTCAGCAACTGAAGAATTTGAAAGTAAATTAAAACAAAATATAATTTTACATTAAATAAAAAAGTTTTAAACTTAATTAAAATAAATCATGTCTTAAATTAAAAGAAGTAAACTGTCATGTTTATTGCTGCCAAAAAACAAGTTAAACACATTTGGACAGTGAAGGAATGTCAGGATTCTTGCTCAGAAAAAGGATCAACATGCTCTGAAGTCAGAGTTCCAGTCCACAAAAACTTTTTTTGTAACAAAATATCGATTTGTTCTGTCCCTGTATCGATACATTATTAGCAAACAAAATATCACGATACTATACAGTATCGATTTTTTCCCCCACCCCTAGACGATAGATGTCTTAATATCGGGATATGAGATTTTGGTCATATCGCACAGCCCTAAATACAAAAACCAACTATTTACATTTCAACTTTTAACTATTTAAATTTTCAGCTTTTTCCTTTTAAACAAATTTAAAATGAAACAACACAAAACCTGCAAACCACAACACAATTAAATATAAATTACAATATGAAAACAAAAAGAAGATGCACATTCTCTGTCATATGGGCCTGCATGAATAAACTTTCTGAATCCTTTATCATCCACAGCTTGTTGAAAAGGCTGTGGAAGTCCCTATATTAAACACGTAGACCTGTGACACAAAAATCACCAAACTCGGACGACCACAGACTGTTTTCCTTCGTGGTGATTAAAGAAAACGCTGGGTTGGCATGTAAAAGGGCATTTATTCCCTTCAAAGACCTGCAGTTCAAAAAAGCGCCCCTCCGACAGCCAAACCCATCTGTTCTCTGATTGGATTGTTACATTTGTGATTGACATGACATTGACCAATCAGATAAAAGGAAGAAAAATAGTGTCAAAATTCGTACTTGTAACTTTCAGGGTTTTTTTTGGCTAAGTCCACACACAAATCTTTTTTATGCACGCACAAATCTTTTTGACACATACAAATCTTTTTTATGCACGCACAAATCTTTTTTACACATACAAATCTTTTTTATGCACACACAAATTTTTTTACACATGCAAATCTTTTTTAGGCACACACATTTTTTTTTTACACATACAAATCCTGATTTACAAGTACAAAATATTTATGACCACATTTTGAGCCCATACCTGTGCTACTGCAAGTGTAACTACTGCCCCTCCCCCCTCTGCTCAGCGCAAAGCACAAGGCTGGCATGCAGAGTGAAGCGGAAAAAAAGTGCGAGAGAGAGGGTGAAAGAAAAAAAAAAAACAAAAGGAGCCAGCTCACGTAGTTCACGTCAAAGAGTCGGCTCTAAGAGCCATTTCGTTCGCACCGACACATCACTACCATCTTTCTAGCTGCTGAAGATAGGCTAGCTCTGAAAGTGAAGGACTTTCAGTTAAGTTTATTCGGAAGGTGAGGAGGACAGGCAGCGGCTAATGGAGAAAGAGGATGACGGCTTAACAGGTAAATAGTTATTTGTGTAGTTTGTATATCAGTTTGTTGAAGAGTGCAGAGAAAAATGGTGAACATTAGCTGGACTGTTAGCTGTGCAGCTAGCTAAGTCCCATTAGATTTTGTAGTTTGTAGTTTTAACTTCACCTGAAGCAAAGTTTCACTCAGTTTTAGTTCTCCTCTCAGCTAAGGGTATATGAAAATATAGAAAATAAAAACGGATGGACTGTGTGAGCTGTAAAATAAAGTCATGGGTTTATTTCTCTCTAGCGCTCTATTAGCTGCCTGTCCAAAAATAGATGCATAATATATTTGGATAAAATTGGGACAAAATGATCACCACTACCACATGCAGCATGAAGGACATAATTTCATTGTATCAGTGAATAAATGCGTTATATATTTTGTATTGTCCTGTGTACTGTCTATTATACTGTGGCTCATTGGATAAGCACTCAGTTAAAATGTGACAGAAGACACTCACTAAACTTAGTTTAGTTAACTTAAACTATAACAATTAAATAAATTAACACCTTCAAATGTAAAAACTAGACTATAAAGAACAGTATAATTAGCGATAAACAATAAACAGAAAAAAGGAAAAATGTGTAATTTTTGTTAATTCGGCTTTAATATTTAAGTTCAGTCAGTAAAGAATTTAAATAAAATATAAGAAGTAAAAATACCCCCCCCCCCCCCCCCAAATGCATTAAAGGTAAAAGGAAAAAAACTCCAATGAGCAAAAAATGTAAATAATATCCAATAAAATTAAACCTGAGAAGTAAAATTAATTAAAGGGAAGGAGAACAAAAGTTAAAGTTTCACTTTTTTATTTTAAGTTAAGACTGAAAGAAAATATAATTAAACCTATTTAAAATATAGATATTATTTAAAAAAAAAACACACATTAAATATGCTTAACCTAATAAAACTATGTTTCTAATAACATTTCTACATTCTACATTCATGCAGTTAGTCAGCCCATCAGTTTTTGGAATGTGGACTTCCTGAAATATTTGCCCCTATCTTTTAGGACTGAGTCGAGCCGAGTGGTTTTCCATGCAGGCTAAAGTGGCGGTGGCGGTGGCTTTAATAAGAAACCGCCCCCCGGGTATGAGCGGCAGGCAGTACGCCGAGGCTCTGGGCTGCAGGCTGAGGAGTCAGGATGAAGGCTGGAAGAAGAAAGCAGAGGAGCTGCAGCGGGAGGTGCTGAGGCTGCGGCAGGAAGCACTGATCGCCACAGCGACATGTGCCTCAAAGAGCAGCACGCAGGTGGCAGGTAGGCCTTCCTCCAGAGTCAGCTCACTGAAGTCAGAGTGGCTTATTAGTATAATTAATAAAGAGTTTTTAATTTGAATTAAATCCTGTAGAAATGCTGCTTATTTACAGAGTCTACTTCTAAAACTCTATATGGCACATTTATATGCGCTCTCCTTCTTTCCACACTTACTGCCCATCATTCCTCTTTTATGTGGGAGACCTGTAGCTGCCTGCTGGTTCTCGCCAGGCGCCATGACAGGCTTAAATGATGATATCATTCATTTCCCATACCTGAATGAATCCTGGTTCCCAGCAGAGGCTCCATCTTTTTGTCATTTAACAGACTGTTGCATATAAAAACAAACAGAGCTATAAATAGAGCCACCTTTATGAAACCTTTTGTTTCAAGGAAAACGTTTGTCCTCCTAAATCTAAACCTCAAGGGCCGTAGGGAGACATTTAGGGCTACCGAGGTGCATCTGCTGTCAGGGTTACGAGGTAAGACGGCTGTAATTCTGAGATCAGAAGCCCACTGATCTGTTTTTAGAGACCTTTAAAACAACAAAGCATTAGGGTTCATCTCAAGGTCAAAAATGAAGTTTTACCTCTGAGAAACTCTTAAACGTACACTTTAAGTAAATACATATTTATACGAAATTAGACTATCAGTCTGGCCCCTAATGCTTCTTCATTAGATACTATAAATGCCACACCATTAACGATAATGTTCTAAAAGTATTTAAAACAGTTTCCCTCTTTAAAAAAAATGAGGTGTTTAGAGGTGTGAGCTCTCGATGTTTTTGAGTGTGAAGAAGAGCGCAGGCTGAAACATAAACTCCAGTTTATGAGATGTCGGCACCTTGTAACTTCCAAGGTCGACAGTAAAATTCGGCTGAAGGCAGCTCAGTGACAGCTTGTCCTGACGACGGGGATCATATTGGAAATAAGTGACTGTGATTATCTTCTTTATGGCATAATTACATGATTATTATACTATTTATATTAAACCAAGCCATACATATGCTGCCAGTATTGCCCCGCCCACAGGCCGCGATGGCCTCTTGCCCCAAAACCGCTTTATTGATGAGAGTCTCCTGACCTTCATTCGCCTTTTAACTTAAAGCATTCAGAATTCAGATGTTAAAATACCAAATTAACGCAAACACACACACAAACCCATTGAGGCAGCAGGAAACGAACATGCTGTGCGCTCGATTCATTCTTCTGTGTAATTCTTTTTGCAGACAGCAGCAGGATGGATGACCCTTCCCAGGATTTGTTTGGTCCAGGAAGAGTGGAGTTCAGCGAAGAACATCAGCAAGACTTTGACTCAGAGACTCCCGAGCTCTTCCTGCATAAAGCCAAGCCTGCCGCCGCTTCCCCTCCACCGCTGTTTCCCTGCAGTCACCGTGATGAAGCCACGCTGCATCCTCATGTGCAGTTCATGCAGTCGCTGTGTGCCCTGCACCGAGTGGATGGGAACAGCAGAGGAGTGGAAGCTCTGTGGTTCGGGTGTGATGGAGACGTGGGGTCAGTACTCGCTGACACCGTGTGCCAGCTCCTTGACTCTGTGGCGGCCGCCTGCAGGGATTCTTCCACGCTGGAATCACACAACCTCCTCCTGAAGGCCTGCCAGATCGCTGCCCAAGCGATGGACCTCTACTGCTCCCAGCAGCTGCCGTCGGCTGAGCTTGTAAAACGTGTGGAAGAGCCACTGAGGGAGCTGAGCAGGATGCTGCTGCACAGTGATTGGCCCAACGGGGTGAGTACAGGAAAACCTTCCCCGAGGTTAGAGCTGTACAGTTACAGGTTTAAGCTTCTCAGTGCGGGCTGCAGAGGGTTTGCTCTGTTTGAGTCTCCATAATTTACACAGTCGCTTTGTTTACAGAAGCTTTGAGCTATTTTACAGTTTTTGTTTAGTCTGCAATGATCTGCAGATTCAAAGAGATTTTTTCTTTACATTCTTTTGCTGTCTCACCAAACCTTTCCCAACTTCCTGGATTTAGTTTTTGGGTGTGTTTGTTTTCATTAACTTGTTGCCTGATGGACATGTCCTCATCGTTTTCTGTTTAGTTTCCGCCTCAAGACAGCCTGTGTGAATGTGTGTGTGAATGGGTGAATGTAGTGTAAAGCGCTTTGGGGTCCTTAGGGACTATGTAAAGCACTATACAAATACAGGCCATTTACCATTTGCAGGCCATTTACAACAAACGCTCCCAGTTTGTAGACCAGTTGGACTGTTGTGTGTTGAGCCATTGCTGGCTTTCAGTATGCCAGTCAGTTATGACTGGAGCCAGTCGTATCCTCTTTTCAGCGGTGGTAATCGTGGGTAGTTTGGCTTCAGCCCAGTGCTGTGAGTGTGTATCGTGGGGAGTTTCTTTGTTTCATGCAGCAGAGATCTGCAGAGTAACTGGCAGACAGAGAAGCACAGAAGAATGAATGATGGTGAAAGTCACAGAAAAAAACAGAGTGTCTTTGTTTGGAGACGTTCAAGGGCACCACTGATGTCCTAAACTAAAGTCAGCCTCACACTTCTTTTATGACAACATAGACAAAGTATGTGAAGATTTTCAGAGTTTGGACACCAACATGGAGAAAAGACTACAGCCCCCAAAATGTGCTTACTGTAATCATGTCTCATCGATGTGTTTTTGCACTGCAGTTTTTCTTTTGTGATCTTTTCTGTTTGGGTATTTTGTGTGAAACGTGCTCAAAGGCTCATGCTAACGGTTTCATTCACACAGGGATCATCTCCTTTGTCTTTGTGTCTGTCTTTATTTAATTTTTGGGGGGTTTGTGTGAAAATATGTGTCGATTCAGCTGAATGTAGCAGCAACGGAGAGCTCAGAGGCAAATGTAAAAAATGATCATTAGCCCAGTGAACCACCAACAACCACAGAGTGTGATTAGGGGTGAAAGAGACGCGTCGCTGGGGTGGATTTAAAAGCCGGCTCTGCAAACAGCACAACTGTTTTCAGTCTCTCCAGTTTTTCTTTTGATCAATTACTCTATAAAAAACAGAAAAAAGAAAGAAAAGACTCAGTTACAAAGATATAAAACAGAGGAGCAACTCTGAGGCTCTCAGAGAGGCTGCGAGTGGCTGTAGCAACGCAGATATTTGTTGTGCAGAGAGTTAACATGTTGCTGTCTTTGTTTTCATCCTCATGAAACTGGAGATTTTTCTTTTTTCCACATGAATTCTGAACAGTGTTTGTTCGATGTTGCTCTGCCGTAAGTGTACACAGTTCGACATAACCGGTGGCCCGATGTCCAGTTTACGGGACACTAAACCTGGATGCACTACAGTCGACATCAAAACCTTCACATGTAAAAAAATTATATTTCCTCCAACCAAGATGAAGAGAAACATCCAGCCACCACTGCTTTGTGTTATACAGCAAAATAAATGAAAAGCTAAAGCTCTCTGTATGCAGATGAAGTTTTATTTCTCCAGTCTCTCAATTCCTCATATTTCTTGTAAACTTTGCTGCAGGCCAACAGCAGCTGTCCTCCTTCTTTCTAATAGAAGTGCCTGTAGCCAACAGGGGTGACTGAAAGCTGCAGTTGGTCAGTTATTTGCAGATGTTTATAGATTAATAATAGAAGACTGATAGGATGTGTAGTGGGGGTCACAGGTCAGGTGTATTTTCATTACTGAAAATCCTCGGCTTGGTTTGGATGAGGAACTATGAATTAAAGTGTGAGTAACACTGAAGTGCTGCCAGTCAAATCCACTTGATTGATTTATAATCAGTAACTGTGAACACATACTGTAAAACAGCTGCTGTATGTGCTTACAGCAGTTTGCTGATCTGCAGCATTCAGTTGCCACATTGGATTAGACATCCCATCTCAGATTCACCCTGAGGTCAAACTGTGCAAAACAGCAAAAGACCCAAGAGCTCCATCTGAGACTCTACCGGCCTCAGTCAGCCTGTGGGAGGTTAAAGTTCACGAAAAAGACTGAACAAGTACGGCCTGGTTGGAATGGCAGCCATATCTTTGCTCTAAGCTTCCTGGAGCCATTTAAAAGAAATGCAAATGAAGGGACAATAATATGAAAATAATAAAAACTGTTAATACATCAAACAGATGTAGAGAAAGAGAGAGCATTACAGCATATCTAACCAGCATGTCTGAAGATCCAGAGAAGTCATGTGATTGTAAATGATTTACATTTACAATTTTATTCTGCGCTTTATTTTATATATTTATATATTTTACTAATAATCACAATAATGCAGAGTGAATTCAAACTGAGCAACATCAGCCGGAAGAACAGGGTTTAACTACGACACCAGCAGCAGCGCTTGATCATTTTAAAAGTATGTGATATATGCAGTGTTGGGTAAGTTACTTTAAATTAGTAACTTAGTTACATTACTAGTTACTTCTATCAAAAGTAACTCAGTTACTTCAAGTTACTCGTTACTTTCAGAGTAACTAGTTACTAGGGAAAGTAACTTTGGTTTTACTCAGAATTCTCTTGTTAATGTGTTGCTTCCGTAACCCAGCAAGATTGCCAGTCTTCTAGCTTGCTTACTTGCCACAAGTGCACTGTGCCACCAACCAATAGAAAGGAAAAGATAATGTGCACATTCCCACGAGAGAAATCCCACGCCTGATTCTATCCTAGCCTGCTTTTTACATCCAACACAAAAACTGCAGTCGTGGTGCTTTCGATTGTACTCAGAACTCGGAAATTCTGCCTTCTGAATAGGAAGATGTAGGTAACACCAGACTGCAGATGAGCTGCATACAGGGCTGGACTGGGACAAGAAAATCGTCCCGGGCATTTTGACTAGAGACTGGCCCACCATTATAGGAAAAATCATGAAGCCTTTGAATGAAAATAAACACTGTTGTGACAGTGATGTACACTGTTCTGATGGTATATATGCATCAATCTATCAATTGTTTGTTGTAAGATTCAGATAATTATTTTTTAAAAGTGAGACATTTTAAATGAGAATAAGAAAGTATTTCCTTGTGCCCCCCTTTCCCTTTTAATGCCCTACATGGACCCCTGGCAACACTTTGCTAGACCCGCCCCTGCACAGTTACCAGCTGTCAGCTACTTAGAAAAGGATCCTGGTGTTATTTGTCTCTCAGAAACAGTTCATAACTTCCCTTCAACTCATTCATGTTAACTAAAAGGTAAACCTGTTTCTCCATCACAGCTCTGATGATTCAGTAAGGACATCTCCTGGTTTCATCTTCATGTTTCCCTCTCACCAGATAACCAAACAGACATCATGACCAGCAGGTTTACAGCTGTGGCTCCAGCAAACATCAGCTGATACTAGAAATTAATATTAAATAAATTCTAACAACAGCTGATCAAGCTTAAAAGTGCTGCTGTTGTTTAGCGCGACATCGACTGGTTTCCTCTTTCTGGCGCAAAGTGGGCGATAAATAAACAAGAGAGCCGATCAGCTGATCATTGATCAGTTTCATGACTGAAGTAGAAACAGGAGAGGGAGGGGCAGAGAATGAGAGAAGAAGAGGCAGCTGTGCAGCAAAGACACAGAATAACTTCAGCTTTGTGTCCGGGACAAACTGTGTTCCTTTTCACCTCAATACGAAACGCGTAATTCTGAATACCAGACGATTCCGTTTTTTACGGGACGGTTGGCAACTCTAATAATTAACTTTATGAACAAAATAAAGTTCAACATCAGTAACATAGCACCCACCCAGCTGTATAGAAACTCCGTCATGCTAGCTAGCACGCAGTACGAAAAAGTCAGCATAACGAAAATAAACTCCACCTAAACTTGGTTCATATCTGACCCAGATGGACTGCAGGTTATAACTTCTTACCTGAAGTTCAGTTCACCTGACACTCTCGGACCAGCGGCCACTTCGGGTCTCTCCTCTTGCCTCCCTTTTCCCTCATCCACCTGCTGGCCTCCACCACTTGCTAATGTTATTGAATCTGTGGAAGCTCCGCGATAGCCACCACACGAAGTAACGAGTAACGAGCCTATCTAAATCCCAGTAACGAGTAACGCGTTCCCGGTTTTGGCATAATAACTAGTTACCGTGCTCGTTACCACAATAATAACGTAGTTACTGTAACGCGTTACTTAATAACGCGTTAGTCCCAACACTGGATATATGTAATGGGCACATTTGATCTGTTTAAGCTACACTCGCATTAAAAGAAATTTAGCCTGGAGAGCCTCAAAATTGTAATTCGTATTTATCATTGCTGTTAGTGATTCTTTACAATCTATGAATGTAAACCTGTATAGCCACTACACAAAAAAACATAAACATCAAAAATCAGTAGTTGCACTGAAAGTAGTTACAGCGACCAACAGGCCATCTGGAGGTTGAGCATTTAACACCTTTGCCTGGCAAACTGTCTCCAAACAATCACTGTCTGAATCGGACTGACTGCAGTCACTCTGAGACATTGGTAAAGGTTTGCAAATAACTGCCGTCTGATGTAGAAATGTAGAGAGTTTGCCAAGAAACTGCAACTACTCAGGGTCAGCCTGCACTGACGAGTACAGCTTATCTCTTTGCATTGGGGGACTGAACTGGCCATATTTCTGTATAAAAGCAAGGCTGCTGAGCTCCTGTTGATTTGCAGCTAGGAGGCCGTCACTCACAGCATGGCCAAGCTGGTGACCACCATGAGGAGGAGGTGCCAGGTAGGGCTGCTCGATTATGGCAAAAATGATAATCACGATTATTTTCACTGAAATTGAGATCTCGATTATTTGACGATATTTATTTAACCCTTTAAGACCTACCATAGAACCAAGTCCGCCAGAGCTTATATTATTTTTTTTACATGCTGTAGTGCCATTTGTGGGAGCATTTCAAGTCGCTATACATCAATACAACTGTTATAGCCCATATTTTAATAATATGTATGTATTAAGTCCATAGTAACTACATTAATTCCAAAAAATTGCAATAAACTACAAAAAAATTGAAAATCATTTTTTTGTTTTTTTTTTACATATATTTCTACTTGGAGAAATTTAAGAGGTTTATCCCTCAAAACTTTAAATACAAAAAAGTTGCAAAAAAATAGTTTACAACAACAGGAAATTTATTTTGAGCGTCTTCATAGTTTTATTTTGGAGATACAGCAATTTTTATATGCTGCAGGACAAACGAAAAACAATCCTATGATGCAAATTTGCAAAGAAAACAGCATGTGCATCAAAATAAACTATTTCCAGCAGTGCAATTCGAGTTCTAAGCATCAGAGAAACTATTCAGAAAAGTCAAACCTGACTTATTAAGAACACCAGTATAGGCTTTTAAGGCCTACAAGTAAAAAACTACATTTTCCGCGAAAATGACGTCACTTCCAGTTTCGGGCAGGAAATGGCGGACATGCGTGAGTTAGCGGTGACGTCTGTTTCAATGTGGGAAGTGTTAGGAACAGCTGATCGGATCGGTAAAGCGTGTTTCTGGAGTATTATGTTTTTGTTGCTGCAAGCGCTTTTTATGCAATATTTGCAAAGCTTTATGTGGAAGGAAATCGTGACCGAGGACAAGCTGATGGCATAAGATGTAAGTACAACTCCTCTGGTTTCATATGCAAAAAAAATTATTGCGCTAGCTTACATGGTTCAGGTTCTACAGGGATTTAAAAATAGTTACACAAAACAGAGCGTGCTGCTCTGACCGGCTTTAAAGGGTTAAAAATAACAATGTATTGAATAATGACTTTAAAAAAATAATATAAAACAGTGTGCAAATACTGATAACAGTGCAAATGTTTGCAATATAAAAAATAAATGAAAAATGTAAACATCTATGTTTAGTGAACTTTGCAGTGTTGCTCTGTGGTGCAG
The DNA here is from genome assembly GCF_057382095.1 of Aulonocara sp. 'chitande type north' Nkhata Bay. Classification (NCBI taxonomy): domain Eukaryota; kingdom Metazoa; phylum Chordata; class Actinopteri; order Cichliformes; family Cichlidae; genus Aulonocara; species Aulonocara sp. 'chitande type north' Nkhata Bay. The sequence continues at coordinate 25,624,324 of NC_141358.1, forward strand.
CTACCACACCATAGCAAAATTTACACACTATGTCTACTTGATCCACATCTGACTCCGCGAACCCATAATGTTTCCACACCACTGAAGTTTTTTGGTTTTTTTTACCTCTTTTCAACCAACGGCAGTCACTCTCCTCTCCAAATAACTTCTGCTTAGCTTTCCGAGCTTCCCTCGGGTCCTCCTAATTGTTGTGACGGGTGTTCGAAATACAGAGAGGTGCGCTCGATTTGCCACACGGAGCAGCGCGAGAATAAAGCATGAGGGAGGGGCTCATAATCGGCTCAGTCATTTTTAATGATCGTTGAAAGCCCAGCTCGTAATCGTGATTAAAATTTGATTAATTGAGCAGCCCTAGTGCCAGGCGTTTGTGGCTGTGTGCGGTTCTTCCACATACTACTGATCCCCCTGTTTGCTAAATCAATAAATTGCTAAATTGCCATTATGTGTCGCTTCTTGACCTTTCAGTCATCCAATCCAACAAGCCCAACCAAACAAAAGTCAACAGCAGAAAAAGCTGTTTGGCACTGAGGGGGAAGATTGAACAAGTTTTTCAAAAAAAAGTACAAATTTCCTTATTTTCTTATGCTGAGATTATATATTTTTGGGTGTTTTCAGTCTTTAAAATAGAACAGTCTGGAGAAAACCGGAAAGCTGGAGTAAAATTGGTTCGTTCGTACAATATAATATTTATATTGTACGAACGTGATAATTATGTATATTGTAATAACGTGATATTATGTTGTTCAAACGTGAAAAGTATATTGTACAAACATGATAGTATATTGTACAAACAGGAAAAGTATCTTGTTAGAACAATAAACCTTTCACGTTATAACGTGATACACTTGTATTTTTCTTTTGCCTGGGTGGCTGCTCTACGCTTCCGTAGATTTGTGATTTTTCACTGATTTATCACATTTAATGACCGTACTAGCAGAACCAGAACCAGAACCAGATTGCATGCAGTGGCCTGTTATTTTTATGTTTTATCACCATCTTCATGGAGCAAAAGTCACTTTGAAAACGATGTGGTCCCTGTCTTTGAAGCGCCCATTTCACAGGGGGCGAGATTCAAAGTTTATTGCATACGGTTCCAGTAACTTCTCCTCCAACAGTTTTCCCCAGTGTGACTCCAACTCAGAGCAAAAATCCTCTTTGATGGTTCGATTTGACCAATCAGTGATGCATGTGCAATCACTGTTTCTGATGTGCTCCCTCCTCTTTCAGTCTGGGGTTTGATTTTTTTTTTTGCAGAATGAAGCAGCGCTCAGCACAGAGGTGTAAAGTTTCTCCTCTGAGTCAGACATGGTTGTACACAGGCAGAGAAATAGCTTTTAAAATGTGATCGTTCTTCTGTAGGTGATGCAGTTCACTGAGCTCAGCTGGGCCCGTTCTTAAAATGCAGCAGCTCCAGGCTGTGGTGCACTCTGGTGCACTGATGCTGCCGAGCCTGGAGAAACTGGTTTTTCTACCTCTTCTGTTATCGATGCGCTCTGGTGTGGTGGATGAACTATAGAACAAAACAGCAGCTTTGGGACGAAGCCTTTGCATGTCAATTCAGAGCTGTTGGCACTGAAACATCCCAGATAATGCGCACTGCTAACAGTAATACTGTAAAAACATTTTACAGAGTGTTTAACTCATTAAAGCATTAAAAAGCAGCAGCAGATGATGATTTCTGGAATAACTAGTGCTGTGCAAAAGTTTAGAGCCATCCCTTTAAATTTATCTGGGAAAATGGGAAATGGGTTTAAAGATTTTGTAAAGCTCTGAGCAGCTCTCTGTCAGCTCTGTGAGGATCTTCAGGAATTGTTCTCCAATCAAAACTCTTCTTTGGATGCTTCTACGTTTTGTTCTGTTCTCTGTCAGGATGATCTCATGCTGCTTCAGAAATGCTGAGGTCCAGGCTCTGGGAGGCCCATCCATGACTGATATATAAGGTATATGTTATTATAACTGTTTGAATATTTAAAAATCATGCACATCCTTTGTTTTGACTGGGGATGGCACAGGTTTTGTAGTTTTCTGCTCTCCTCTTGTTTCCAGTGTTTGCTTTGGTCTGATGAATGAAATGTTGCATTCTCCAAGTTAAGAGTTCGCAGTCTGTCGGTGTTAACAGAAAATAGGGTAATGAAACTTTTCAGCACGACGTTTTCATGAAGTCTGAGCTCTTCGACCTCGTGGTTGGCAGTTGGAGAGGCAGATGCTGTCTGTTTACATGTTTCCTGTCACTCCTGATTAACCTGTAACACGACCGGACTGGAATATGGCTCATCATTAGCTCATCACTGATAAATACAGCTGCTCTGTCATATCAAATGCAAGCATACAAAAACCCCTTTAGCTTGATTTTCCTGGTAGGAGGAGTGTGGACCTGGCTACAGAAACCAGGTGTAACGGCCTTCATTGTTGAGCATGTGAAGCGTTTTCACTTGTTAAAATGGAAAACACACTGAACCCTGCTGTGTCACATGTTTTATGCCATCCAAACATTCACTTATTTTTAGGTTTTTAAATACTCAGAGGTCCCACTTATTCTACGTATTTGTTATTAAGTAGTTTGCAGAGGAGCACCTTATGAACCGTCTTATTAAATAATTAAGAGCGCTTATATCTGAAGCAAAATGTGGTCATTCACTGCTTTATCTTTAAACGCGGGGCTCTGGGGTCTCCAGCACACTAAGCATTTTCATTGTGCAGCTGATAGCCTTCTCTCAGCTTCCATTAAAAATTTGCATTCTCTGTAACTTCTTGGGTCAGGACGTTGGAAAGGACTTTGAGGATAGCCGTTTAATGAACTCTTTCTGTTTCTGACGAACACGCCATCGCTCTGCCAGTCAAACTGATTGTCACAGACAGTTCGTATATGGCAGAGGAGGTCAGAGATGAAGGGCAGGGGTAATTATAATACTGGAAACGGCTCCTGACATGATCGAGGAGGAAAAAACGGCAGCTGGGACACGACTGTAAAGCTTTCTGACACCAGACTAATCTATTAAACACGCCGTTCAAGAACAATTTCATATCTGTGAGCAGACGAGATTGTCTGGCAAAGTTCGTGGATGCTTTGAGTAGATTTCAGTGTCTCCCTTTAACTGACAGAGATGAGGGAGAACACTATCGTGCATTATTACGACCTCCCTGCCTATTAAAACTGTTGAAATCATTTAATAAACAACATCAGTCTTGATCCAGTTTATCGTGAGATGTTTTATACACAAGCAGTCGCTCTGTTTCTGTCAGGAACTTTCGTTTAATTGCAAACACAATTGAACACAAAATAATAAAACTTACTTTTAAATAAATGATTAATCTGCTTGTGATTACCTCATGCAATTGCTTTAAAAAAGAGAGGACTTAAATGTTATATCTTTCAGGATTTTAAACTCAAAGTATTCCTTGTCTTGCCCGGAGTTCTTCTTCGTTTTGCAAATACATAAACCAAATGTGCGGAAATTATAGGTTATATAAAGCGAATAATTTTGGATCTGCTTCCCCACCATAATTTATCTGAAATTAAAAAACCTAGGTGTGATTCACAGTCTCAGCTTTAATTTTAGGTTTAAAAACTCAAGCGCTTACAGACATTTTTATACCCAATTTCCTCTTATCGAGGACTAACATGTAGCTGGGCAAATTGTCATAATCATTGTTAAAATGCTAATTTGTAATACGCTGTGGAGAGTCTTTTGCATGCGGCTCAGTCTGACCCTTCAGTCATTTGTGATGGTTTGTCAGGATTTATTGTAGCTGTTTTTAGTCTTCGTTTGTTTGTGGGTCGAAATGCTGATAAAATCAGATTAATGAGCAACATAGTCGTACCTCAACCTTCAAAGATTTCTGGATCGACTTTGCTGATTATTTTGGGTCATTTTTGGTCTAATTCATTGTTCCTGAAAGGTTTGGTGTGAGTTAAGGCGGGCCTTGGTATTTTATTATTCTAATATACATCAGCATACAAAAGTAATGAATGAATTATTGAACCATTACTCTGTAGGGACTTATCTAAAATTTTAAAGTGAAATTTTATACATGAAATTTCGTTTTTAAAGGGATCCAATCAAACAGTCCAGCACTTTAAGAACAAAAGCATTCAGAGAATTAGTACAGCCCTTCCCCTTTAGGGTAAGGGCTGTACTAACACTTACACTAACTTGTATTAGCACTTTGTTTTTATGATGACGTTAGCCTGTTATTGTGTCACTGTCATGCTGAATTGAAAAAATAAAAAGCGTGTTGGACAGCTGTCTTCGTGCCTGTTCATATGATGTATTACTCTATGTGGTTTCTAGACATTTTTTTTCCCGAGGTGAACTTTGGGCGCTAATAATGAAGGTGAAGGTTAGCTTAGCAAACCTAGGTACTTATGTCCCCAAAGATCAGGTGTGTTGTTGGGAAGCTTGAAGATGTTTTTACTGATTTTGACATTTGTTGTGACCTTGACCTGATTTTCACTAAAATTAAATCAGCTCAAATGGTTATTGGTATCTGCCATCACACAAAATTTTAAAATTATATCTCTCAAACTATGTTTGTCTGTCCGTCTGGCTGTTAGCAGTCTAGCGTCAAACAGAACTGATTGACACGAAGCTAACATGACGACCTTCTGGGAGAAACCCATCCAACTTACCTGAAACCTCCATATTTTCAGTCTTCTCTCTGTGGTAGACTTTGCTATCTTGATAGGTTGAGAGGATCCTGTGATCAGCCACCACTACTGTTCTCTCCTGTAGAGACATCAAGAATTTTTTTTATATTTCAGATTAAGTTATTTGGCTCTCATGCCTGTTTCACTTGCACAGAGAGCCACAGTCTTGACTCTTTGCATGTTTATTTGATGAAGAAATGTAAAAGAATTGCCCAAACTTGTTTGAAATGTGCTGTTACAATACATTCAAGGCCCTGAGAAAGACGAGGTTCCATATCCTAAACCCTTTCTCCAATTTGTGTGTGAATGGCATCAAATAAAACAAATGTGCACTTGAATATGCTTCGGTCCAGAGTTCACTCCTTCCACACATCAGTGAGCATCGGGCTGACTGTGTTGCTGGCTCACTGATTATCTTTGGACCACTTTTGGTGGGTATTTCATCACTGGTCCTTGCTGTTGTCGAGATGCTCTGTCTCAGTCATTCAACCATCACAATCTGTGACTTTCTAAAGTCTCAGATCCATTTTCTTTCCATCAGTGAATCAACACCAAGAACTGACTGTTCCCCCGTTGCCCTCATGTATCCCACCCGTTGGCAGTGCCACTGTAACAAGATAATCAGTGTTATTCTCCTCACCTGTCAGTGTGTTTGGTGCTGTGGCTGACAGTTGCATGTTGTAATATTTAACTTGTTTATCTCATCTTGCTGTGTGGACATATTCACTCATGCCATCTGTTGGGTCTGTCTAGCACAGGCCCACCGCACACCATCCAGCACAAGTCTTATCAAAATCGATGCTCTAACTCTTCTTTATGTGATGACTTTTTTTCCCCACAAAACAAGAGGTGGTCTGTATACATGAATCAGAGGTCCTGGAAATTAGGTTTTGGAGATGGAAGGCGAGGTTCAGGTGCAGTTTAACACGAGTCCTCTCGCAGTTTTTCTTTGTTGGGGGACAGCTATAAAACAACTGATCATCCAGGATGGAGTGATTTATTCTTTAATCTTTTGTTTTTCTTATTATGACTTGAAATGTTGAATCGAGTGACTCATAAGAAATAGGTTTTAAAAAGTTAAAAACACCATAAAGTGACTTTAATCACTGCTTTTTTAAAACTTTGTATTCCTAGAAATATAGAGTAGTGCAGGGGTCGGCAACCCAGGGCACGCGTGCCACAGCTGGACTGGCCATCGGCCCACCGGGCATTGTGATGGTGATTTTTCATTTTTATGGGCCGATTGTTTTTTGTTTGTTTGTTTTGTAACGGTATAAACAATGAAAGGTGGTGGACTGGCCGGATGCTGGTCGATGTGTAAAAATAACTCAGTTGTTTGGTGGTGGCTATGGCGGAGCTTCCACAGAGGCCAGCAGGTGGATGACGGAAAGGGGAGGCAGAAGGAGGAGAGAACTGAACTTCAGGTAAGAAGTTATGACCTGCAGTCTATCTGGGTCAGATTTAAACCAAGTTTAGTTTATTTTCGTTGTGCTGACTTTTTACAGTCAGTTACAATAACTCTTACTGTGTACTAGCTAGCATGACGGAGTTTCTATACAGCTGTTCGGTTGCTATGATGTTACTGATAGTGAACTTTATTTTATTCATAAGGTTAGTTAATAGAGTTGCCAACCGTCCTGTAAAAACCGGAATCGTCCCGTATTCAGAGAAAATATTACGCGTTTCGTACTGAGCTGAGAAGGAACACAGTTTGTCCCGTACTTCAGCTAGAATTAAAAAAGACACAAAGCAGGAGTTTTTTAATCATGAAACTGATCAATGATCAGCTGATCGCCTTTTCTCTCTTGTTTATTTATCGCCCACTTTGCGCCAGAAAGAGGAAACCAGCAGATGTCGCGTTAAATAACAGCAGCACTTTTAAGCTTGATCAGCTGTTGTTAGAATTTATTTAATATTAATTTCTAGTATCAGCCGATGTTTGCTGGAGCCACAGCTGTAAAGCTGCTGGTCATGATATCGGTTTGGATATGTGGTGAGCTGAACAGGTAAAGGACAAACAGGTTTACCTTTTAGGTGAAATGAATGAGTTGAAGGGAAGTTATGAACTGTTTCTGAGAGACAAATAACACCAGGATCATTTTCTACGTAGCTGAAAACTGGTAACTGTGCAGGGGTGGGTCTAGCAAAGTTTTGCCAGGGGGGCAGGTAGAGCATTAACAGGGAATGGGGGGCACAAAGAAATACTTTTCTTTCTTATTCTCATTTAACCCTTTAAGACCTACCATAGAACCAAGTCTGCCAGAGTTATCTTTATATTTGTACATGCTGTAGTGCCATTTTTGGGAGTATTTCAAGTTGCTATACATCAATATAACTGTTATAGCCCAGATTTTGATAATATGTATGCATTAACTCTATAATAACTACATAAATTGCAAAAAAGTGCAATAAACTACAAAAAATAGTTGTTGTTTTTTTGTTTTTTACATATATTTCTAGTTAGAGAAATTTAAGTTTTGTTCCTCAAAACTGTAAATACATTAAGGTTGCACAAAATAGTTTCTAACAACAGGAAATTTATTTTGAGTGTCTTCATAGTTTTAGTTTTGAGATACACAAATTTTTATATACTGCTGGAAAAATGAAAATAAATAGTGCAATTTGAGTTCTAAGCATCCCAGAAACTATTCAGAAAAGTATGAAGTCAAACATGACTTTTAAAAACACCAGTACAGGCTTATAAGGCCCCGAAGGTACAAAACTACATTTTCCACGAAAATGACGTCAGTTCCAGTTTTGGCCAGGTAATGGTGGACACGCGACAGTTCGCGCTGACGTCTATTCCAACATAGGAAGTGTTATAAACAGGTGATCAGATCGGCAAAGCGTGTTTCTGGAATATTATGGTTTTGTTGCTTCAAGCGCTTTTTATGCTGTTTTTGCAAAGCTATATGTAGAAGGAAACCGTGACTTAGGACAAGTTGATGGAATAAGATGTAAGTACAAATTATTGTGCTAGCTTACGTGGTTCCGGTTCTACAGGGATTTAAAAAATAGTTACAGAAAATGGAGCGTGCCCGCTCCGACCGGTTTTAAAGGTTTAAAATGTCTAGCTTTTAATAAATAATTATCTGAATCTTACAACAAGTTTTTATCTGATGTAAAATGTATACATATACCAACAAGACAGTGTACATCACTGTCACAACAGCATTTGTTTTCATTGAAACGCTTTATGGCCTTTCCTATAATACCTGGTAGGTCCGTCTCTAGTCAAAGTGCCGGGCCAATTTTTTTTCCCAGTCCAGCCCCGGGCATGACACACAGTGAATTAATCTGAGATGGTGCATTAGAAAATAAATGACCTGGCCAGTGGTGCACATCGCAAATTAACTCGCATAGACACATTAGTTGTGCCACTTCTTAATGACGGTATCTTAGCTAACAACCCCAACTACCAGATTAAACTTGTAATTGGCTAAAAATAACTTAGCCTACCGGTGAGAGGGACGTTGCTTGCTGGCAGTTTTTTCAAGCAATGTTGAACGTTCCATATTCAGACACTTCAAAAGCTTCAGGAGCATCAGCACCACCTAAATACACGGATACATCCGGATACTCGAGTCAGAATTCACAATGGGTTTTTGGGACTTTCTTGTGTATGGACCAATGTTTTCTTTTCTGATCAAACCAGAAAGCTTTAATGAGCAGCTGGATTTGTGTCGCATTAACTGGCTGGACACAGAGGACATCGAAATGCAGCTGATTGAACTGAAAAGCTTGACTCTGTGGGGGTCAAAGTTTGCAGAACTATGAACGCTGGAATCCACAGCTGTGCGTGTTCATGGAGCTTTTCACCTGCTGGACATCACTACCTGACAAGTTTAACTGTCTTCAGAACATTGCAGAGGCCTTATTGACAGTATTTGGCTCTACATATCTGTGTGAGCAGATTTTCTCTCACATGAAGAGTGTCTTCAGGTCTGAACGCTGGACACTCGGAGACCTGTGTCTCTGAGTGGGAGACCAGAGATCACATTGACATGTGTGTCTCTGTATTAACAAACATGCCATATTGGCCCAGTTGACTTTTCTTATCATTGTTGTGAGGAGGCCATAAATAGCATTTGTATTTTCTGTTGTACAGTTCATTTGCTGTTATGGATAAAAAGTCTTTTTTTTGTTTCAAAATAGTTGATAACTATTCGCTGATAGCTGCCAACATCTGCGCACAAATATAATTCTATAAAGTGGTTCTATATAGTGTGTAACTGTTAATATAGAGCGTTATTAAATTTACTGCTAATGCAATCATATGGCACACTGACTTCTGAGGACATTTTAGATGGCACTCTTCTAAGGAAGCAGCTAAATTATCTGTTATGTAGTGACAGTCAGCGTTGTCAGAATCACAGCAAAGATCGTCGCTACAGCTCAATGCTGAATGTCAGTAATGTCAGTTTTAATAAAAACTATTAACTAAAGTTTAGTTACAGATAATAAGTGCTAAACTGGCAGTTATGAAGTGTCACCTTACAGATCTGCTCATATTCAGGTCATTTGCTTCATGTTTTTACACAGATTATTTTTGTTGTTGCTGCTGTTTATGCAACTAGTTTTTAAATAGATTAGATACCCCAGTTCACCCTTCAATAACACTCGAAAGGTCCAGTTTTATTTATGTCTGTCTCCTATATCCCAACGGGGAGCTGGCTCCAAAGAAGAGAGGCCTGAAATGTTCTGCCTCCCATTCTACTTTTAAATACTTGAGGAACAACAAGTAAGCCTGCAGTCTGAGAGCAAACAGCTCTGCTCGGTTACTATGAGGTCTTCAAGGTATGATGGGGCCTGATTATTCAAGACTTCGACTTTGGAAAGGGTTTTCAACATCACTGTGAGACAGGGCGTTTATAATTTTAACATTCTTCTAAAAGTTGGGATCTTCTGACAAACCTACCTCGTATTCATTCACATGCTCCAGACTTCTTGGATAAGTTGCTACAGGTTGTGCATGCCTGTGTTTTAGCACTTAACCCCTTTGTGCTCATTAACTTGATCACTTCTATCAGCTACAGTCTTCATTAGATGCATTTCAGCATTTTGTTGAGCCACTCAGTCATTTTGTAGTCGTGCAGAAAGGAATAACAAGAGATTTCACTGTTTGGTGTTACTAAATTTGAAAACGGAGACCCATGTGACAGCTTTAGACAGTTTTATACCATCATTGTTTGGCCTTTTTCTGAAACCCTGGCTGTGTATTCAAACAGTGAAAACAGCTGAGTAAGAGTCCTCTGCAAGTTTCAGCAAACTGCTTACAGCCTCAGTTTACAGCTGCAGTTTATTCGGTGGTAGGTCCTGCCTTCAGAGCTGCTCAGGTCCTCACGGTGAGCTCTTATTTCTGCCTGCATTTCTCAGACACACCTGGACGAGCTGTTGTGTGCCAAGACGAATGAGATTGGACAAGATGAAGAGCTCACAGGGTGAAATTGCCAGCTCCGGATCCCCGAGCGGCTTCGTTCAAATGTCACTCTCCCTCTGTGCTGAACTGCAGACATATTTCATGCAGTAACCTTTCAGAGGGTGAACAGTTTGGTGTCTGTCTGACTTCTTATAACTCCACCGCTGCCTCATCTTACCCATGTCATCCTTTTGTCTGCTGGACGAACTTTTATTACCTTCTCGTACCCTGGATCCAGCCAGTGTTTAAACTCGCCTTCATATCACACCATTAATTTTTCTGACGGTGCTGCCTTTCACTCTTACAGTGCCTTCACATATGCAGACAAATCAGGAAGCTAGGCTTAAAAAAATAGGCCTCTTGCACAGGTTTGTACTCTGTAACATCATTTTTCCAAAGGCATACAAAATAAATGCATTTTTAAAGGATGTGCAGGTAACGCATGAAAGACATGAAATAAGAAGATGTTGCAGTAAATTTAAGGGGGGAAAAAAAACTTCCAACGATCAAACCAAAGACTGTGAGTAATCCTCAGTCTGTCTCACAGCTGAACAGAAGGAGAATAACAAACCTTTACAAAGAGTGTGTCATACTGGTTGAAAGGCAAAATTTTTTCCAGCAGCAGAAAGGAGATGCAGGCTGGCTTTTTGTCTCTTTCATATAAATAAATAAAGATTTACACCTCTCTGCTGGGCTTCAAACTGCCAGGTCAGTCGTAGGTTAACTGGACGTGGTCCCTGCTCAAAATTGAAGTTTTAATGAAGTCTGAGAGTTGGGTATTTCACCCCCTGGTTGCTGTTTTTGGAGCTGCCAGGCGGAACTACATCAGAGGACAGTTTGGATGTGTCGGCTGTAAAATGGCTGACAGTGTGTTTTGGGATCAGTATACTTTTAATATAATATATAATATAACTAATATTAAATAAGTAAATAAATGTGACATAAAATAAACCTAAAGTACAATTAGGGCTGGGCTATATCATACCGTTCGCGGTAATACCGGTATAATGTTGGGCAACGATAAGAAAATGAAATATCGTGATAGAATATGGGTAAAACGCGCATGCTCAGTGCCTTTGTTTTCATAAGCACATGGCGGAAAAAGCATGGCGGCAACGGAGAATAAGAAGGGCAAAAGCAGATCGTTGAATGAAACGGATGAACCAGAATTGGTTTGTAAAAATGCTGCAACTTCAGTGTGGAACTGGTTTAGCTTTCGTCCGTCAGATACACAACAAAGCACTATTTTTGGTAGAGCATGCTAGCGGGCCGTCGTTATTACCGTGTTTTTTGGAAAATACGGCACACTTAAAATCAATCCTTTGATTTTTCTGAAAATCGACAGTGCCCCCTTGATGGATACGAACCCGCACCGCTTGATGGATTGTCGGAGGATTATGGCTATCGTTGGCAGGAGCCTCGCGGAGTGATACGTACTGTGCTTCAACATAATATTACCGTATTGTGTGTGTATAACCTCTTTTTAAGTTTTGTGGATATTATACATGGTTATGCTGAGGATATGTCTTTTGGTTAAACTGTCAGCGAGGAATTTGCATTTGCACTGTTAAATTTTTATATAACTTTAATGCACATAAAAAACAGCTGCTGTTTAAGTGAAAATACATTGATGGTTTTCTTTTTTTGCACTAATAAAGTTGTGGAGTTGTAAAGTATTCTATCTAGTGTAATTATATTGTCAGTTATATCGTTATTGCAAATTTTCAAATGTATATCGTGATAAATATTTTTTGGTCATATCGCCCTGCTCTAAGTACAATTACAGCCATTAATATTCAATACTTTAGTATGTTTGTCTGAAAGAGGTTTCTCTTTTAAATGAGACTCAATATCATTACCTGTATAAATAAAGGTTAAATGAAAATTATGTTAAATTTAAAAAAAAAATCACAGATCGTGAAAGTGGTTTCTTCTGGCTCAGGTTGAACCATTCACTGGAGCCATTTTTTACATTAAACATAGCAATGTTATTCTTATCTTTTTTATGTCTTTATTTGCTGGGTTTATTCAGAAAAGGTCTCACTTATTGCATTTTTCGTGACCTGCTGATCAGGATTGATCCTGATTCTGGTTGTCTTTGTTTTGTTACATCAGTGTTTTTTTTTCATAAAAGTTTGGTGAATTCAAGTCGTTATTGAGTTGCCATTGGTCGTGCCGCTGCTGTGTGACAAACCCTCTGTTAAAAAACAGCTTATTCCGGTCACAGGCTGATATGAGGTGCTGCACAAAGGCCCAGTATCAGATTAAGAAAGCTTATTTTGAACTGGGAAACATTGTTCTACCTTTTCCTCATGTGTCAATAGAAAAAGCTTTATTAATTTCATAAACTAACTATTTATTGTGTCTGTTGTAAAATGTGAGTGTAGAGAGATCCATGTTAAATGCATCACTAAATGATGTCCACGTTTTAGTTTATTTTACAAAGTTAGATATCATGATGAACTGTTGATGCTGGAGGTGAATCCTGCAGAAACTCTGTTTATGATTAGTTTAGAATCTTGAGAAACAGAATCAGTGTATTTACAGATTTTATGTTCTGTGTTATTAAGTTCTAAAGTTCTAAGGAAGCATCATCGTGGTGTTTTTCCAAACTCAGCTCGAGCCTGCGGAGAAGCTGATGGAGTACGTGATCGCGCTGGGTAGCAGCCGCATGTCAGCATCTTTGCTCGTTCGTCACATCCTCTCAGAGATCGGCGCCTTGGCCGATCAGCTCTGGCAAGCCTTCCAGGTAAACGCCCGCTGCCTTCCCCACACCTGCTCCTCCACCTCTTCTCCTGTGTCTTTATTTTTGGCTCAGTGACAATGCTGATCCCTTTTGTTTCTTTCGTCCTCCGCTGCCCGCTGATAAACTGCAGGTTTATTTTCCCAGTCTCTGCAGCTTTGCAGCTCTTTTTTTTAAAAACCATGTTCAGATCATAAATGTGTGACTTGTGCTCACTGTTTTTTTTTTGTTTTGTTTTTATTGTTCTTCCCCACAGATTCTCTCTCTCTCTCATACATCTATTTTTTATTTGACCTTTTTGCTCCTCAAAGTCGCCCTTTGTACGAGGCTTCAGGCCCAAACAGTTTGCCCTTATCGACTCATTGCCACGGTCGCGTCTGAAAGACCGTAATCAATACCGCTTCCTACAGGTTTCCTGTCCACCGTATTCAAGAGTTTCTCAGTGGGTTTCTCTGACCAGGTGAGAGCTGCGTGTGACCGGCGTTGCTTCCTGTGAAAGACAGAGGCAGGTGTCATGCCTCCGGGGTCCTGCGAAATGGAAATGTGTAAAAATCAAAATTTAAAAAAAAAGGATACAGACAATTTTCCCCCTTCACTGCTCCTGCTGAGCTTCCCTCCCACTCAGCAGGGTCGGTCACGCTCACTTGAAATTTATCCATGCTGCATTTTTTTAGAGCCAAGTTAAAGAGGACAAACAGCTGAACACACTGTTCACTGGAGATATTGACAATGCAAAACAGCCTTGAGCTGCAGTGAAGCCTTTGTCTCCAGCAAACTAGCAGTAATGGGTATCTGTAAGCAAGACTCTGAAGAGGTAGTCCTTCGTAAAAGTGCGGCCCTGTTATCATCCTGTGTGCATGCACGAGGCCTGTAATTGCGAACTTGAATTAAGCAGGATGTTAAACCTGTTGCTATGACGGTGTGACATTTCCAAGCACACGGGCAGCCATCAGTGTGTCCATGGAAATGTCTCAGAGACCATCCCTCCCCACCCCACAAGCCTTTTGTTCCTCTTTTCTTTCAAGGCTAGAGAGATGGGATTGAGATTGGTATTTGCAGACGGCGGTCCCATATTTGCCTGCAGCTCTCTGTGGTTCAGCCTCTCGGGGGAAGAGCTGTGTGGCTCCCATTATGTAAAAAACTGGAGAGCAGCATTTGAAACACACAATCATGCTCTGCTTCACAGTAAATGATGATGGCTGCCTCTGTTGAACCTTCAATTCTTCAATCACAGCCTTCAGAAGAAAACTATTTCAGCCCGCAGTCCTCAATATGTTTTAAATGCCTTCTCCTAACAAAGTATGCTATTAAAAACTAGAGATGGCACGATACCACTTTTTTATGTCCGATACCGATATCATAAATTTGGATATCTGCCGATACCAATATGAATCCGATATAGTGTTTTTTAATCAACAAAACTGTTTTTTTAAATATCTTGCTGCATTTTGTATAAGTTCATACTCAAGTTTAAAACAACAACTACACTAAAGCTATTCTGTTATACCTGTATGCAAAAAAAAAAAAGTTTCATAGTTCAGCAATACTGATCAATCTAATAAACTTAAACCTACACCATCCTTGTCACGGATTGCCGGGGCAAGCCGTGTGGAATGTAGAAAAGGACCCAAAGGGCAGCAGCTCTGGAGCAGGTGAGTGTTTATTTAACAAAAGAAAATACAAACAGCAATGGCGTGGGTGAAGGTGAAACAGGAAAACCTAAACTGGGTAAAACTAACAAAACAAACCAGAAACGAAGATGCAGAGGTCCGGGGAAATACATACGGAGAGACGCAGGGAGACCGAGGGGAAACAACACAGACGAACCAGCAATTACTAAGACAGAAAATACAACTTAATACACTCAGAGAACACAGGGAGATTACACACAGGTGGGAGACACAGCTGGGAGTGATTAACATAACGAGACTAGGGAGGCAAACTGAAAACACTCACATAAGACGCAGACCTTCACAATAAAACAGGAACACACGGGCAGAACAGAGTAAACACTAAACAAAGGAAGAACAGAACCAAAATCGAAGAAAAAACACAAAATGCTGGGTCAAAAGGACCCAGGATCATGACAATCCTCCCTATTCTGGTATTTTAAAGAGTACTTAGCGTAAATATTAAGCAACCTAACTAATAGGGTTCCAACTCCCAGCAACAACAAAAATAAATAAATAAAAAATAGGGAACCACCCCTCACGCTCCACCTCATGATGCTTAATCAACGTAATCAACCTTAATTTGATGCAGTGTGAAAAAAAAATGCACAGAAATCAATTATTTTTCAAGAAATATTAAATAGATTCAACATCTTTCTTCAACAAAATTGCAGACTGCACAGATGGTACCTTCCCAAAGGAAAAAGTACTATAGCTTACTAGGGTGTATATATATTAGACTTAATAGTCACTATATACAGTAATTGACTTCTATTCATTTTACATCAAATTAAAACTTTGGGTGTCAGATAATTATTTATTAAAAGCTAGACATTTTAAATGAGAATAAGAAAGAAAAGTATGTCTTTGTGCCCCCTTTTCCCTGTTAATGCCCTATCGGCCCCCCTGGCTAAACTTTGCTAGATCCGCCCCTGCACAGTTACCAGCGTCAGCTACGTAGAAAAAGATCCTCGAGTAGAAAGTAATATTAAATACATTCTAACAACAGCTGATCAAGCTTAAACGTGCTGCTGTTGTTCAGCCGCTGGTTTCCTCTTTCTGGTGCAAAGTGGGCCAAAAACAAACAAGAGAGACGGACTCGCGACAGAAAAGCCGATCAGCTGATCATTAAGCAGTTTCATGATTGAAGTAGCAGCAGGAGAGGCAGTCGCTTGTTAAGCTTAATGCAGGAATGCTTTACAAACATTCAGAGATGGACTTACACACTTGCTTTACTTCTCTCGGGGATAACTTTGTCGGAGATGAAATGCCGGGTTGCTAGCAAAGCTCCAAATGCTATCCAGACCACCGACAGGTCCCGCATGCCACAGCCGCTCTATCACGTGATGCATACTGCTCCGACGTGCTAACGTTCTGAGGTGAGTTACGGTGTGTTGCAAGTTTTGTGAGGTGCTTTCGTGATATTTAATGGATCGGATTGCATTTTTTATTTTTCTCCGATATCCGATCCAGTAATTTAGGTCAGTATCAGACCGATACGTAATATCGGATCGGCCCATCTCTATTAAAAACACATAGAATGTATTCGTGGTTTGGGGTAGAGCTGGCTGGACTCAAATTAGAGGATGTCTTTGACTCTGTAGTAGTTTTTCTGCCCCAAAATGGACCTTCAGTGAGATTGGTCCACATGAAGAAAAGAAAGTCTGCATCACCTTGCTTACATACACCATCTGTGCATTTTCCCTTTGTTTTAATAAACAAACATTTATTTTAAGCTGTAGCAGATTAAACATTACTTCAGAATAACCAATTTTGACCAAATTCCTGGTGATTTTTCCTTCCTTGTGGTCCTACTTTTGCTTCATTGCACAAAAAGCAAATGCATACATTTGCCTAAGGAAAAAAGAAAACACTGGGCCAGTTTTTTATATCAGGAAAATGTTTTAAACCCATTATTTGCACTCTGTACAGTTTTATATACAAGGGGAAACTGCTGAGTTGTCCACTTATTTAATGTAAAACCAAATGGAAAGCCTCAGGACAAAGTGAGAAGTGCTTTATGTAAGACTGCTATGTCCAAGTAGGGGATTAGTGACTATATGAGTTCAGACTGATTTTTAGAAATTTCTGCCCTTCACCCCAAGGGTGAAGTGCACAAAAAAAAACTCAAAGTAAAGGTAAATGACACTCATTGTCAGCATTCATGAGGAATTAACTTCACTTTTAACTTAAGTACCAAGCAAACTCCTCAACAACAGCGATTTCAGGTCTATTGGGCTGAAATGTAAGTAGAGTAAAACATAACCCCTTAAACATTTCACCAGAGACTTGCGGGATGTTAACTAGTGAAACAGAAACATCCAGTGAAAGTTCAGTGAAAACTGTACTATGTCATAGATAAGAAGATTGAAAAGCAGTCACAGGCTCTAGTCTGATTTGTGCATGTAGGTCATTCCCCAACTGTGAGGTTCTTAAAATGCTCCAGCACCTTTAGTTTCCTGAAAATACATACAGTGTATAAATAATCTGATACACAGAAGTAGAGATCTATGTAAACTTTTGTATAACAAAGCCTAAAGGTCAACGTTCTTGGGTTTGCACTGGTTTTACACTTAGCTTTGGCTTTTTGGCTTGGGTTTGGAGTAGTTTAAGATCTAGTTTTGGTTGTGGGTAAGTTTTTCTCTTCACTTTAGGCTTGGTTTTGAACTTGTGTTTAGACAAGTTTGAGACTTGGTTTTGTTCTAGAGTTTGGGCCTTTTTGTAGACAGGTTTGTTTTGGGTTTGGACTGGTTTTAGATTTATTTTGGTTTTGGGCTGGTTTAGATCTATTATGGGTTTGGATTGGTTTTAAATCTAGTTTTGAACTTAGTTTTGGGTAGTTTAGGGATTTGATTGGTTTAAGACTTGGTTTTGATCTTGGGTTTAGGCTGGTTTTAGACTTTGTTTTGGGTTTGGACTCATTTTAGATCTAGTTTGGGCTGGTTTTAGATGTAGTTTTGGGTTTGGGCTGGTTTTGATGTAGTTTTGGGTTTGAGCTGGTTTTAGATCTAGTTTTGAGTTTGGGCTGGTTTTAGATGTAGTTTTGAGTTTGGACTGGATTTAGACTTTGTTTTAGGTTTGGGCTGGTTTTAGATCTAGTTTAACAGCAAAAATTAAGAAAAATTATGGAATAGGATAAGATAAAAAGAATAACTCACTCTAAACAATAGAATACAAATCAAAATATCAAATTCAAATTTTATTTGTCACGTACACAGTCATACACAGTACGATATGTAGTGAAATGCTTGGACAACTGCTCGTGACCTAAAGAAAACAAAAAAGGAAAAGGCTATGAATAAGATAGGAAATAAATATGAAAAATTAAAAAGGGTAAATTTAACTAGGAAGGAATAAAATATAAATTAAGGTTAAAAATGAAATAACTGTACAACACAAATTAGAATGAAGGGTAAATTTAACTGAGAAAGAATAAGATAAAATATATAAATTAAAGTTGAAAATAAAATAACTGTACAACAAAATACACAATATAGAACTATATAAGAATGTATGAAGAAATATAAATAAATATATACACAATAACAGCAGCTGTACAAGTATTAACTGGAAATGAAGAATGTAGTGACCAGTGTTGTGCAATCCACATTATGTCTTGTGCAGTGCAAATATGCTTAAAGTGATTTAAGTGATGAAGTGAAAACAATGTCCAGAATGTCCAGTGTGTGTGTAAGAACTGTATGTGTGGGTCAATACTGTGTGGTGGTGTGATTGAGAAACCGTATCGCCTGCGGGAAGAAGCTCCTCCTCAGTCTCTCTGTGTTGGTCTTCAGGGAGCAGAATCGCTTTCCTGACCTCAACAGAGAGAACAGTCCGTTGCTGGGATGGCTGAGGTCCTTCACGATCTTCCTGGCCTTGGTCCAGCACCGCCTGCTGTAGATTGAGTGCAGGTCAGGGAGCTCGGAGCGGATGGTGCGCTCAGCTGATCGCACAACCCTCTGTAGAGCTCGTCTGTCCTGCATGGTGCTGTTCCCGAACCAGGTTAAGATGTTTCCCGTCAGGATGCTCTCTATGGTGCACGAGTAAAAGTTCCCGAGCACCTTGGAGGGCAGTTGGAAGTCTCTCAAGCGTCTGAGGTGGTAGAGACGCTGACGGGCCTTTTTCACCACGGTGTTGATGTGACAGGACCATGACAGGTCCTGCGTGATGTGAACTCCGAGGTATTTGAAGCTGTCCACTCTCTCCACTGGGCACTCGTTGATGACGGGGGTCTGGTAGTTCCTCTCCTGCTTAGTGCTGAAGTCCACTATCAGCTCCTTTGTCTTACTGACGTTTAGAAGGAGGTTGTTCCTCTGGCACCAGTTCTCCAGATTCCTAATCTCCTTCAGGTAGGCCGTCTCGTTGTTATCAGAGATCAGGCCCACCACGATGGTGTCGTCAGCAAACTTGATGATGGTGGTGGAGCTGGTAGTGGCCACACAGTCATATGTGTACAAAGAGTACAGCAGGGGGCTCAGAACACACCCCTGGGGGGCTCCAGTGCTGAGAGTGGTGGAGGCTAAGACATGTCCACCCATCCTTACTGCCTGTGGTCTGCCAGTTAGGAAGTTGAAGATCCACTGACACATAGATGAGCTGAGTCCCAGATGCTCCAGCTTGGTGGTGAGTGTGGAGGGAATTATGGTGTTAAATACAGAGCTGTAGTCTATGAAGAGCATTTTAACATAATTCCCCCTTCTAGTGTCCAAGTGAGTGAGTGATGTGTGGAGGAGATGAGAGATGGCATCGTCTGTGGAACGATTTGGACGGTAAGCGAACTGTAGTGGGTCCAGTGTGTCTGGTAGTGAAGAAATGATGAAGTCTCTGACCAGGCGTTCAAAGCACTTCATCACTACTGAGGTGAGGGCTACAGGGCGGTAGTCATTGAGAGAAGCAGGGTGGGGTTTCTTCGGGACAGGAACAATGATGGACTCTTTGAAGCATGTGGGGATCACCGACTGAGATAAAGAGATGTTGAATATCTCAGTGAACACAGGAGCTAGCTGGTATGCGCAGTCTCTGAGGATACGACCTGGGATGCCGTCTGGTCCTGCTGCTTTCCTGGTGTTCACTCTCATAAAGGCTCTCCTTACTTCATGCTCGGAGATGACGAGCACGTTTCCGGTGCTGGCAGTATCTTCCTGTCTGCAGCCGTTAGCGCCGCTAGCACTAGCATTGTTGGAGTCCTTAGCTGCAGCCTCGAAGCGAGCATAGATGAAGATGAAGATGGCGCCTGTGAGGTCGGCTGCCGTCACGACTGCTCCGACCACTTTTTCTTTGTCTTTGTTTTTTAAGTTAGTTTTCAGCGTTTCTAAATCGGCAAAATCATCACCATTGGGTACATTAGGTATGACAGTGACACTATTGTCTCTATTGGTATACAATTTACTCACAATTCGAAGTTTTTAACTCCGGATCCGAGCTGGCCGAGTGAGATCTTGAGGGAGAACAAAGGGAGGCGGTGGCAGCCTAGAGGGAAGCGAGCCGGCGTCAGGAACAGGCTGAGAGCTCGTGCACACCGCACACCTCTGCCTAGCATCCTGCTCGCCAACGTCCAGTCACTGGAGAACAAGCTTGACGACCTCAGGGCCAGGGTAAATACAAAACTATATGCAATAGAATAAAATACTGTGTCAGAAAAAATCTAACATTTTAGATTTTGGGTCTAGAATGAATGCTTTAACATTTACTTAATTTCTATTGCAGTTTTTAGGTAAAAATAGTTTGACTACATTTTAAAGTGATATAATAGGCTTCTAAAGCCCAAAGAAAAAGTCCAAAGTGCTTCAAATCCTCTTTTAATGACTAACTTTAGTCTTTCAACTAATGAACCAATTCAACACTATACAGCATTAAAATCACTAAAACTTTCTGGCACATTCCTTAACGGCACCACACATAGCAGCTAATTTCAGCCTGAATGTTTATGTCACTAATACTGACTGCGTGATTTGGAGTGACATTAAACTACATATTACTTTGCCGGCGACCCGCTGGGACGCTACAAAGACCCTCTAAGAGCTTCTTGTTCGTCATTCGAAAACCACTGAGCTCTGCAGTTACAAGCTCGCCCCATACAGAACTGAGATCTTTCACACTCTCGGCAGGCTGAGTCAACGCCATGAACAGACCCCTGCCTCAGCTCTTTGTCAGTAGCAGCAGACCCCATGAGCAGTGTTGAGTGAAAAGTAGTTCTCAGCATGGAGGATTTCTTTTGACAGGAGAACCATCATGACAGTGGCAGAAGTGAGTGGGTGGATTTTATTTGTCTCCTTTCATTTTCAAATGTTTTGATTTTTCTTGCCAACATTAACAGGACCATCAGAGAAAGTGAACACTCCTTCATAATAGCATATCACTGGGTGACAGAAATTTATCACCAACACATTCATTTCAAAACAAAATACCCAGTGGTGTGTCTTTATTTCACCTCACGGTGCCTTTAAACCTTTAGCTTAGGTTAATTAATAATCTAATTCTAAACATACTCTGCCGCAGAAATATTACTACTAGTTTCACTACTTACCAGTGTGTGAATGTGTGTGTGAATGGGTGGATGACTGGATATGTAAAGCGCTTTGGGGTCCTTAGGGACTAGTAAGGCGCTATATAAATACAGGCCATTTACCATTTACCATTTACTTACCTGTAGCAGTCACATGATCCGATCATCTCGGTAAATTAACCTGTAACGATAGGCCAGCATTTACTGTGTTGCGCCAGAAGCTCGGGAGGAATGAACCAACAAAAAAAACGGCTTCCCTTCATACAGACAGACACCACCCTGTAATCAATATGCAGGTAGGTTCCTAATTAGCCCAATCACATGATACAAGGAGCGAATGCAGCGGAAAGAGAGAAAAGGTGAAGCAAGCAAGCAAACAACCAAGAGAGAGAGACACGCGCAACCCATCCGGCCACATAAGTATAAAAGTACATCCAGTTCTCAGTAGGGCTGCCACGATTAATCGGCTTGGCTGAGATTAAAGTTATAGTTTTTACACAGCTGAATAAACATCAAGCAGACAACTGATTATCAGAAGTGTGAGATGCTGGAGAATATACTCCGGTGTCCTGTTATATTTTAAATAGCAAGGAGTTTATTAAACTTCAAATCTGCAAATTTCATTAAAATTTAATAAACCATCATCTTGTCTTTATTGTTAGTTAGCACATACCTGAAACACTTAAGGCTATAAGCTAATGATAGTTATATAAGAGCAGATGCTGCTGGTGCAATAAGCTGTACGTCCAATGGGTGATGATCTGATTAGTCGACTAATCGCAAAAATAATCGGTGACTAGTCAACTATCAAAATAATCGTTTGTGGCAACAAAGTAATATGTAGTTTAATGTCACTCCAAATCACGCAGTCAGTATTAGTGACATAAACATTCAGGCTGAAATTAGTTGCTATGTGTGGTGCCGTTAAGGAATGTGCCAGAAAGTTTTAGTCATTTTAATGCTGTATAGCAGCCCTAGTTCTCAGCTGGAGATACTACAGTTTTTTGGCTAACCTTCATCTTTAAACTAATGATTCAGATCAGATTCAGTCCCACGCGGGCTTAAAGTGACTAAAACTTTGCAACACATTCTCACTCCCAAAGTGTAATATTTTATGCTAGGTGACAAATCGTCAACATCTTACACTTCTGGGCACCCAACACGTCCCTTAATTATGAAATCGGAAAAATTAGGAAACATGAGAACCATTTGGAATCAATCTACACATGTTTGTTCATTTTACTTAAATCGCTTTGGAAAACACTATTTAGGCTACGTCCACATGTACACGGGTATTTTTGAAAACTGAGATTTTCCGTTTTCGTTTTAAAAAATAATCCCGTCCACACGTAAAGGCAGAAATGAAGGAAAACGCTGCTAGGAACATGCCAAAGCAGCAGGTGGCGATATATTCCTAACCGTGCAGAAATGTTGGCCAATCAGAAGTCTAGAAGCCTCGGTGGGAAAAAGTAAAGAAACAATAACGTGGCGCACAGTGTGACATCAAAAAATGCGCACACATTTGACGCTGCATTTTCTCCGTTTTTTTCGTCCGCGCGTAAATGCAAAAACAGAGTTTTCAAAAATATCCACCCTGGCCGGAGTTTTTAAAAATCTTCGTTTTCAGTGACCAAAAACGCAGTTTACGTGTGGACGAAAGGTGCAAACGCATAGAAAAATCTGCGTTTTCAAAAATACCCAGGTACGTGTGGACATAGCCTTAATGTCATTATAGTGCTGGATAAGGTTAGGGATCAGGTTAGGGTTAGGGCTGGAATACATGGCTGGAATGTGTATTACCGCGGGACCGTAATTCTATTGGATTTAACCCATAACCTGGCGCATAGCATAAGAACGCTGAAGGTCACCTTTCGCGTTCCTCAGGAACGCCTTGGGAATAAGAACGGGCTGAACTTTATGGCAGATGAGTTAAGATAAGATAAGATAAGATAACCTTTATTAGTCCCACACGTGGGAAATTTGTTTTGTCACAGCAGGAAGTGGACAGTGCAAAAGTTATGAGGCAAAAATTAGAATACAATAAGAATAAATACAGTACACAGCTGTACAGAATAGAATAAAATAATATACTATATACAGTAGAATAAAATAGAATAAAAATATACAATAAGATAAAAATAGAATACGAATGCTATATACAACTGAGTAAAAATACAACGATGCCAGAAAAGATTATTGCACTTAGTGTTATTGCACATGTGTGGATGTGTGTGTTTGTTCAGTTAAAGTCTTTGTTGTGGAGTCTGACAGCAGTGGGGAGGAAAGACCTGCGAAATCTCTCCGTCCCACACCGTGGGTGCCGCAGTCTCCCACTGAAGGAGCTGCTCAGTGCTGTCACAGTCTGCTGCATGGGGTGGGAGACGTTGTCCAACAGGGATGACAGCTTAGCCGCCATTCTCCTGTCACTCACCACCTCCACTGGGTCCAGAGGGCATCCTAGAACAGAGCTGGCCCTTCGGATCACCCTGTTCAGTCTCTTCCTGTCCCCAGCAGAGATGCTGCCGCCCCAGCAGACCACACCATAAAAGATAGCAGAAGCCACCACAGAGTCATAGAAGGTCTTCAGGAGTGGGCCCTCCACCCCAAACGACCTGAGTCTCCGCAGCAGGTACAGCCTGCTCTGCCCTTTCCTGTAGAGGGCGTCTGAGTTTGGAGTACATTTAGTTTTTGACTGGCTTTAAACGTGGTTTGGTGGTTTGGACATATTTTGGTGTATGTTTTAGTCTCTGTTTTGCAATTGCATGAAGATTTATTGTCTTCATGTAATACCTGAACGATGTAAATAACTCGCAAAAATAACATGTTTTTCATGCGATCAGCAGGTCAGTTTATTTATTGTGTCTGTGATTTGTCATGTCATTCAGTTGATTTTCTGTCTAACAGCATCTAATAATGTTCGTAATCATTTATTCCTGTGGGAGATCTGTGACACCGGACAATCTAAATATGCATATAAACAACGTTAAACTCTGGATTGCATTGACAAACACGCTGCTGCCCTGTAGCACACGATCATAGAGCTGTGTGCGTCATGAGTTATCCATCAAATAGTGAGTTGCTATGCATTTCTGTCTACTCTTGATAAAAAACACTGATTACATTAATCAGAGCTGAGCATTAGTCATACGAGCAGCACATTGAAATTTACAGGAAACCTTTGGGAGCTGGAGTGATGAGAAACCTTGGTTTGAAACCTTGTTTGGTTTGAGCGTGCCTCTCTCTGGGTTTGTGATTTTGCCTTGAAAAATGAAGAAAATAAATGCAGCTTTCTGTTGGCATTCATTCTGCTGTATTTCCCTAGAAATGAAATACATCATTGAGGGCTAAACTGAGGTTCTCAGGCGGTGAGTAAGAGGATGTTGGATTTCTGCAGACCTACCAGATCGTTTTAGAACGACGCTGATAGGCTGGTTAATTGAACAGTTGATTGTTTAATTAGTAATTTCTTTCCATTGAAGGGACAAACTTAATGTTATGAATGCCTCTCTCCTTGGCTTCAGTAAACTGAAACTTTTTAGATTATTTCAAAACCTTTCACATTGTGTTTTGATGATTTTCTTTTCCCCTTTGGTTGTTTCTTTAAGTTTAACAAATCATTTGTCGCAGTTTTCTTTCTCTTTAATAATGGTGGCTTTATTGTTGGCCTTTTTCTGCAGTGCTTCACTCACGTCCAGAACATTTATTGCAAAGGTTTGCTGATTGATTTTTGTGTAATAGACCAGTGTACCGCCTTCAGCTAAAAACAAGGATGTAAATGTTGCTGTCGAAGACGTAAGCCATGATAAACAAGTCAAACTATAAACTCCCACATGCTGACTTTTGTTGGTGGCTATTGAAGAAAGGCTTGAACTGGGCGCTCAGGTGGTGCATTAAGAACGTTTCCCCTGGGAGACGAGAGCTGAAACTTTGTAACTTTACAGAAAAAGACTTAAAGGCAGAATTTGAGTCCCATGCTGTGTTCCCACAGGTTACTCAGACATCCAGGTACTGTGCACTCTATTTTTAGTGTCTGTCAGTGAGTGATTTATGTGGGCATTGAGATTCAGTTAACCCTTCACTCCTGCTGATAACAGAAGCAGATGGCTTTCCAGTCCTCTCTGTAGGACCCTCCCCCCGGACAGGAAGCAGTTCATCTACCCGAACAAAAACTTGACTTTAAGCATTTCTTTTGCAAACCTCAACACAGATTCCCGACATTTAGCTTTACTGAGGAAACATCGAGATTTTTTTAAATCTCACTATAAAGTCATTAGATTTTTATTGTTACTTTTGAAGAGGCAGGTTTTCCCTTTTCGAAGTTCAGACCCCACTTTTGTCATTAAGTAGATTTTAAAACAGTATCTTTATTCTTGTTTTCATAAATATTAATAGAAATGAGCAAAACTGGACAAAACCCAGAAACTAACACTATTTACTATTTACCCAACTAACTAACTTTAATCATAATTTTGTCCTTCTGGAAAGAAACCAGAGAGCACTGACATTCAGGTTTACGAACGCGTAACAAGTGTTCAGAATAACATGTTGGTTCCATATCTTAAATTTTATGCTCAGTTTCCATTTAAAGTGCGCTGTACCAGTAACTGTTGATACATGGAAACATTTTTTAAATAATAAATGAAGAGGAAGCTCCATTTGGTTGGCTGTGTGTACGGATACTGTTAAAGCAGTAATTAATTGAAGTGGTCAGGTCATCGGCACACTGCCGGCCCTCTTTTTCTCCAGCTGGTGGTTCAGAGAGCAGATTGTTCCCATCTGTCCGGGGACTCTCCGCTGACTCAGGCCTTCTTTTTCCAGTGGTGGAAAGGACAGGCGATGATGGCTGAAGGGCGTGGTGTCAGGTTCACACATCATCAACCTTATTTCCTTGTTGTCAATCGTGCTGTCTAGTCAGAGACCTGAACATTGTGCTATGAGCCAGTCTGGAAGCACATTCAAGCGAGAATTAAAATGGATACCAGCACAGGGATGTTATTTGTTGGTTTTTCAGTGGCTGCAAGTGCTGATGACACTATTGTGAACTGTATTATTACAGTTTATATGTCAGTATGTCAGCAGTTAAACTGGTTTTAACAAGTCAGCATTCAATACTGGGTGCAAAAACACATACAAAATTATAATTTAATATATATGTATTATTTGTGATATATTAATTCAAAAATGTTCTTTAAAAACATTCTGAAAGGTAGAAATGTCTTCCACACTATGAATGCCTGGATCCAGATTAGTTTGAGATATTTTCCTATTATAAATATATAAACTGAACGAGCAGCCTAACTGACAGACCCAACAAACTATTTAGTCCCACAGTTTGATTAGATTAATCATAATGAACAGATTTGTCTTCTTCAGGCCGAAGCTTGTAATAATGTTTTTGTTGGAAAATGGAGCACCAAAACATGCAGTTCCACAAATGTCCACTAGGGTTTCCAACAGAGAGTCGGTTCTCATTGCGTGCATTACTAAAATGTCCAGCAATAAACTGTTTTGCTGTCTGTTAGGAATAGTTTCCGTATTCCTAACAGCAGTCCAGGCAGCTGGTGAGCATTAAACTCTATTAAGGCTTTAAAGTTTGAATCCTTAGGGGTGTGGTCTCTTGGACTGACAGGTGTATGGTGAGAGAGGTATTTGTGTGCTAGGCTTATCTGCCATCGTCTGCTGTGCAGCTAATCGTCACGCTGTCCATGACACCTGAGTTCCAGTTTTAGTGAGTAATATTCTAGGATTTAAAATTGGACGTTACTCAGAAATGATTAATTGGGATCTGTATTGCTGCCTTGCAGCTTACTCACTAACCTGGCCAGAGTTAGCTCTGATAACTTAGCTGATAACTTAGCAGTCCTCCCTCTTGTTCAAAGATTGTATTAAAAAACCAACATGGCTGTGGCAGAAGTGCTAACACGGTAGAGTCCTAACCCCACTGACTTAACTAAAGATGGGTAGCTGTGGTTGTCTTTGGATTTTCATATATGTCGCTTTTACCCTTCTGATCCTATTTGAAGGAGAGATCCTAATCTTCAAATGCCTGTTTGAAGACTGTTGGCAGTGTCATGCTTTTTTTCTTCTGCTTTTGTTTAGTGGAGGTTTGCAACCTGCTTATAGCTGCATTAGCACCACCCTCTGATGGTTGTAGCACATTACGTCCTACCAGGAGCTTTAAAATGCACACTGACCCGCTGGAGGTCAAGAATTCATCATAAACCTGAATTACAATGTTGATAATCAGATAATGTGAGTCTGTGATGAGGCTCTGTGTTAATGTGTAGGTAGACTTGATGATTGTACTAAAGCAAAGCAGACACTAGCATGTAAACTTCCATATGATGACACTGAGGTGCAAGATGATAAACTGCGCATCACTGAAATTCAGAGCTGTCACGACTAAGGAATTTTTTTTATTTTTTCACATGCACGGCTTCAAGGACACGAGTTCTCAGTGAGTAGTGAGGAGGGCGAGAGGATGAGGGGCTGCGGCACTGTGTAGGCGGGCGTTCCTGTCTGACATATGCCCTCAGAGATGCTCCAGCCCAGTGCCGCTGTCCTTGGAGCGACGCAGCATACAGATAAGCCTCACCATCTGGACGTTTCGCTGTTCTGTCAGAGGTCCGTGACACTCGGTGGCAGCCCCTTAGGACAAAGCACGCAGAGATCCGCCAAACCTCTGGGCAGTGTAAATGCCACTCTGACGCCATTACTATGCACCCTCAGTGGTTGCTGTCCCGGCGTCTGCCTTTTATGCAAAGTGTCGGTGGATACTTCATCCTTTTCTTTTTCTTTTTTTTAAACTGATAGTGCAGAAGATTTTTAGGAGGGTGAAAACAGACAAAAGCACCAAATCTCAGCTGCTGAACAAGCTGAAAACCAGACGACAAATAAATGTCTTTACGGTGGAAATGGGCCCAAATCATGCAAAACTCTATAAACTAGCACTGAAACTGCACGCACGACACAAGAAGATGTAAAACTCGGTCAACAGACCGACGTGAGCAAGTTAATTAATAAGATAAAAATGAGAAACAACAGAAAAAAAGAAACAACAGTCACCGGCAAACACAAACAGAAAGGCAACAAGAGGATGCTAAAAACTTATTAAAACTACAGAAGACACAGAAAATGATTACAATCAAGAGTAGAATTTTAAAAATGTAAGAATCAAAAGTTAAAACCAGTGAACAATCAACATTAATCCAGTAAAAATTATTACAGGGTAAAAACAGACCATAAAAATGGCCTCCCTTTGTTTGAAGGTACTTAATATTCCTTCAGGTCAATTTTAATCTCTAGGATGTGGAGGAAATGGCAGGAAATAAATCTTTGGTGTGGTAAAAGCGTTTTCAGCGTGATGTGACGTCACCGCTGCAGTTCTGTTGGTGCCTCTGAATCTTCTCCCTCAAGCCTCAGGACATCATGGTAGGTCTCACGTTCTCAGTCTCACCCTGGGGACAAATTCACGGTGCATGATCCGGTGAATCCTCCCAGTTACCTGAGGCGCTGTCTCCGGGCTTGGAACGTGCGGACTCTTCAGCTGCAGTGCCAGCTCTTAAAGGACGATCCTTAAATATAAATTCAGGTCAGTTTGAAACAATTTTGGGGTCTGCAGTGAAGTCAGAAATAAAAAAAAAAGCTGTGGACATACCTGAGAAGATGGTTGTTTGGACTCAGTAAATGGTGGAAAATAAAGAGCATGACAGTTTGCCAGTGAGCACAAAGTGACGAGGAAGAGAGAAGAAACACAAACGGACACATCTTAGGAGCTGAAGGCAGAACCGGCTTTTTTTCTAAAGGCTCCAGAGACAAATATCTGGCTCTGGATGCTAAACATCCGCCTTTCTTCACTTCCTGCCTGCGTCCGCCTGCTGCTTTGTGCCGGGCAGGTGGTGTTTGGTGACTTTACTGCAGCTAGTTTGATGAAAACAGCTGCCCGCTGCTGCCACCAAACACAAACCGTGAGCTGGAAGAGATCAGCATGCAACGTTTGATGAGGTTCTCTGTGGTTTGTGACTAAGCAAATGACTGCTTTTGCTTCATATAAAGTTGTGGTAGTCTGCTCTGACACAGCGGTACTTTCAACTAAATGTCATCATTTTAAAGCAGAGAGAAAATTCATTGATTTCCAGACGTTTGCACGTTCAGCAGCAGCTGGAAAACCTGCTTTCTGTATGCTTTTGAGCACACAAACCATAACATCAAGTCTTCCAGTCTTTTTCCAATGTGGATATTTCTTACCAAGCTCTTTGTGACATAAATAACATCCAAGACAGGAAGCTGGAGTTAACGGGTTAACTCCAGCATCTCTAAATGATTCTAAGTTTGGATTTGGGGGTCAGGTAAGTTTTTAGACATCTGATGACTTTGTGGCTGGCAGGTTGGGGACCCACACGCTCACGATTCAGGAAACCAAGAGTCTACTCAAAACACAGATTTAATGGTGGTAATTCAAAATACAGAGAAAGCCAAATTCTCAGGGAATCCAGGGCAAGGAAACACAACAATGAGGGATGGTGCGACAAAGGACAAAAGGAGACAATATGTACAGTGGGGCAAAAAAGTATTTAGTCAGCCACCGATTGTGCAAGTTCCCCCACTTAAAATGATGACAGAGGTCAGTAATTTGCACCAGAGGTGCACTTCAACTGTGAGCGACAGAATGTGAAAAAAAAATCCATGAATTCACATGGTAGGATTTGTAAAGAATTTATTCGTAAATTAGGGTGGAAAATAAGTATTTGGTCACCTCAAACAAGGAAAATCTCTGGCTCTCACAGACCTGTAACGTCTTCTGTAAGAAGCTTTTCTGTCCCCCACTCGTTACCTGTATGAATGGCACCTGTTTGAACTCATCATCTGTATAAAAGACAGCTGTCCACAGCCTCAAACAGTCAGACTCCAAACTCCGCCATGGCCAAGACCAAAGAGCTTTCGAAGGACACCAGGAAAAGTATTGTAGACCTGCACCAGACTGGGAAGAGTGAATCTACAATAGGCAAGCAGCTTGGTGTGAAAAAATCAACTGTGGGAGCAATCATCAGAAAATGGAAGACATACAAGACCACTGATAATCTCCCTCGATCTGGGGCTCCACGCAAGATCTCATCCCGTGGGGTCAAAATGATCATGAGAACGGTGAGCAAAGATCCCAGAACCACACGGGGGGACCTGGTGAATGACCTGCAGAGAGCTGGGACCAAAGTAACAAAGGTCACCATCAGTAACACACTACAACGGCAGGGAATCAAATCCCGCAGTGCCAGACGTGTTCCGCTGCTGAAGCCAGTGCATGTCCAGGCCCGTCTGAAGTTTGCCAGAGAGCACATGGATGATACAGCAGAGGATTGGGAGAATGTCATGTGGTCAGATGAAACCAAAGTAGAACTTTTTGGTATAAACTCAACTCGTCGTGTTTGGAGGAAGAAGAATACTGAGTTGCATCCCAAGAACACCATACCTACTGTGAAGCATGGGGGTGGAAACATCATGCTATGGGGCTGTTTTTCTGCCAAGGGGACAGGACGACTGATCCGTGTTAAGGACAGAATGAATGGGGCCATGTACCGTGAGATTTTGAGCCGAAACCTCCTTCCATCAGTGAGAACTTTGAAGATGAAACGAGGCTGGGTCTTCCAACATGACAATGATCCAAAACACACCGCCCGGGCAACAAAGGAGTGGCTCCGTAAGAAGCATTTGAAAGTCCTGGAGTGGCCTAGCCAGTCTCCAGACCTCAACCCCATAGAAAATCTGTGGCGGGATTGAAAGTCCGTGTTGCTCGGCGACAGCCCCAAAACATCACTGCTCTCGAGAAGATCTGCATGGAGGAATGGGCCAAAATACCAGCTACTGTGTGTGCAAACCTGGTAAAGACCTATAGTAAACGTTTGACCTCTGTTATTGCCAACAAAGGTTATGTTACAAAGTATTGAGTTGTATTTTTGTTATTGACCAAATACTTATTTTCCACCCTGATTTACGAATAAATTCTTTACAAATCCTACCATGTGGATTCATGGATTTTTTTTTCACATTCTGTCTCTCACAGTTGAAGTGTACCTCTGGTGCAAATTACTGACCTCTGTCATCATTTTAAGTGGGGGAACTTTCACAATCGGTGGCTGACTAAATACTTTTTTGCCCCGCTGTATACACACACCAGGTAATGAAACAGGTGATATGATGAAACATAGCTGACACTAATTGGTTTTATGAGACAAAGGCAGAGAAACCTAAGAAGGAGATGACTAAGATAAAGATAAAGATAAAGGTAAAACATAAATGGACAGCCTGTGATGCAAAAGGAGCAAAACTCAAACACAAATGATCCTCAAAACTAAAACAAAATCACAACTGTTCACAGAAACCCCAAACTGTGGGTCCAAAGCCTAGGCGGTGACACCGGCACTGTTGGGCCTCAGCTGTGTGTTGCATCTAATCTTCAAATATCAGGACTTTTTTTCTCCAGAGCCGCCTGATGCTTGTTGGTGATCTCTGACTCAGAAAAATGTGGCTTTAATGGGATTGTGCTTTCAGTTTGAGTGGCAGAGGTGTTCTGAAGGAGAAAGTCTCAAGGAGAGATGAGAGGTGAACTGATGAAATCTCCAAAAAGCGTTCAGCCTCTGTAGGTGTGACGGTGAGAACTGAAATCCTTGACTCGGTTAAGTCCTGATAAAAGTGATCGTTGGTAAATCAGCTGTTAAAACCCATCATTTGAAGACAAAATGATGGGCTGCTGTATTGAGGAATTGGGTAAGTTTTCCCACAAATGTCTCTTCATACAGAAGATTCACACTGAGGTGGTGATGAGAGAATCAGTTTGATAAGAAACAATTGAGCAAAAAGGACCTTTCTGTGTGTGATGTTGAATCTCATCTCCACACAAAAGGGAAAAATATGAATCGTATGCTCACAAGCAAAGTGTGCAGCATGCAGTTCTGTCAGTTATACTCTGAAAACGTGGATGAACATTAAAAACTGAATTATAAAAAGCCCGAGTCTCAGCTGGAGTTCCTGCAGCAAGCTTTGTCAGGACTTCTTGGCTTTCTTATTTATCCTCACTCACCAGCTCCGCTCTGTTCCTCGCGGGGACAGAAAACCAATAAAACACCTTAACGGAAAAACAAATGATGACATCAATCCTAGAGGCGGTGCTAAAGTTGGTGAATGCGGCCATGTTGAGTTGAGTCAGCAGTACGTTGAAAAGCGGTTGAGAACACGGGAGGCATTGTCAGGTAATAATCAGTGAACCGTCAGGTGCTGACAAGGCTGAAAAAGGCAGATCAGCAGGTCCAAATTAAACGTTTTATTTCTGGTACCAAAAATAAGAAATTAACTTTTAGTTTTAATTAAGTTTCCTGTCTGACACAGACAATAAGCTTCACCCAAATCTATGGTTTTGTGAATGAAAGAACACATGAATTTACCAACTTCATGATTTGAGGCATGTACTCTGTTGGAGCCCACCTCCGGTGGACGTTAGAGGAGCTGCAGTTTTTTAGCATCTCCTTTCAATAAACTTAATGACTTAAAGGATTACCCACAGTCATCCATAGCTGTTATGGTAATACACTTGAAGATGCAACATCATTAATCTAGCAGCATGCATGAGTTTGGCTGAATCTGTCCGATCAGGTTCTCGTCATGTCATGTGCTGCAGTGCTTTGCTTCTTATTGTCTTCTCTGCCTCTCCAGCTTTTTATTTTCACGGTTTACGTGCAGCACACCTTTAAGATTTGGCCTAATGGCCACACAATATCCCAAACACCAAGAAAAGAATCACTCAGATTTTAGTGGTGACATTTAGTTCAGGATCAGAATACTTATATCGAGTTGCCCAAACCATGCAGCTACATATTAATGACTTAACCCGGTGCTCAGATGTTCTTCGACTGAAGTTTTTTCCATTTATGGTGCCTTCTTCCTGCTGTATGATGGAGTTTGTCCAGCGAGGCCATCGAGGATCCCCGGCATGAACTTTTAGTCTTCTCACCAACATTTATTGATGAAGACCATCTTAAAGTTGCACTCTTGTGATTAAAACTCAGGTTTTACATTGGTCACTCCTCAGTTGGCCTTATACTGAATGACCACATGGCCAGCCCATCCCTGCTGGTGCTCCATTGGTAGATGTGTATGTTGGATATTTACAGTTGGTTGTTTTGTCCACTAGAAATATTTTCTACTAAAACATCAGTGCTATTTAAAGTATGTCTGGAAGATGTCTCGATGATCCTGATGAAGGCTACAGGCTGAAATGTGCTGGTCCAGAAGTTATGTTGTTCTTCCAGATGTTACTCGAACTTCAGCCTAGTCAGAGGTTTGATCTTCTCCATGCATCTCAGAAGCACTGCCAGTTGCATCCTTCGTACCATCCTGTTTCCTGGAGGAGCTACATCACTAGCATGCAGCTCTGCAAAAGCCCACTGAAGATCTCGAGCATCATATGAAATTGCTGTCTCATTCCTGCTGGCATGTCATTTTGTTAAGAGGAAATAGGGAGCCAGGCACCAAGAGGTGTGAAACTGACTGAAGAAGATGTTGGATTGCAGAATGAAGACCAGCGGGATCTGGAAAATGATGATGGTAAATGGTAAATGGCCTGTATTTGTATAGCGCTTTTCTAGTCCCTAAGGACCCCAAAGCGCTTTACACAACCTGTCATCCACCCATTCACACACACATTCACACACTGGAGGATGATGATGATTATGATGTGTGTTACACTAGTGTGGTAAGCAGCAGGTCTGTTATTTTCTTTAAAGTCACAGATGGAAGCCACACAGAAGAATTAATGTCATTTTTATACTTTTCTTCCTTTTCTGGGGAGTTTTCTTTTTCCTTTGCATCCTTTGTCTTGAAGCTCTAGTGGCATCTGTGGTGACGGCTTAATTAATTAGCATTCTTGGGCTCTCGGGCTGTCTGTTGTCTTTATCTCTATTTGTCGTCTTCCTCCTACAGTGCCCGCCTGTCTCAGCTGTCACTTAAATAATCAATTGGATCCACTTTTCTGCTTAGTCTTTAGTATCACATGCGTCAGGCGACTCGGGATGGATAACCACATCGAGGAGCTGCAGTGACTCTAATGAATTGGCAAAGACAGGATGGGAAATATATGGTTTCATCGCCTTTATGGCCTTCATGTAACATGATGAGTTAATATAAGCAGAAAAGACAGAGAAGATATTCCTCTTTCCCTTCGTTGACTCTTTTTTTTAGTGCTCAAAAGCATTATTTAGTGTCTTACTGTCAGTTAATTGTTCCCCACGTAAATGCAAGCTGCAGCATTTTCATGTAAAGCTACCAGCTCCTCACAGTTGTAACGTCTTTGGCATTTTCAGTTGAGCTACTGTCTGACTGGCCTACAAATCTGCTGAGAAGCAACATCCTGACACTGTGGTGTGTCTGCATAGCAGCTCAACTTTGGCTGTCACTGCTGGAGAAAATATAAAATTAATTGAGCCAATATTTAGACCGATCTCCGGTGCTGCCAAGTACATTTAAAGAGCGGAAATTTGGCAGACAAAAGCCAGTTTTCGCCAAAACTTTCTGGACTATAATCCAAGTTATGACTGAGCTCACATAGAGAGAGACTGTCTGCCAGTTTATTTCCAAAATCCACTGATGTGTCTAACTTTAGCGACCTCAGAAGCACATAATGTAGGCAAAAGAGAAACAAAACTAACCAAGGTTGTGTTAAGGGTGCTAGCAGTGGTGTAGCGGTAGTAAAATGGTAAATGGTAAATGGCCTGTATTTATATAGCGCCTTACTAGTCCCTAAGGACCCCAAAGCGCTTTACATATCCAGTCATCCACCCATTCACACACACATTCACACACTGGCGATAGCAAGCTACATTGTAGCCACAGCCACCCTGGGGCGCACTGACAGAGGCGAGGCTGCCGGACACTGGCGCCACCGGGCCCTCTGACCACCACCAGTAGGCAACGGGTGAAGTGTCTTGCCCAAGGACACAACGACCGAGACTGTCCAAGCCGGGGCTCGAACCAGCAACCTTCCGATTACAAGGCGAACTCCCAACTCTTGAGCCACGATCGCTCAAGAGTCGTTTTTTTATTCTTGGAAAGTGGTGTTAAAGTTTCATAAAGGAACCTTAGCAGATCTGTTGGAACGAAAAGAGCAATCAGGACAATTTTTTTTATTGAAGAGGCAATAAATAACACACAAGTTCATATTCAGGGAGAGCAAACTCTTACTGCAGAGCCCCCCTTTTCTATCTAAGGGGTTTTCTTGGTAGTCCATAGTGTGCTACCAGTGCAGAACTATGCATATTTGCAGTTAAGCCCAGCTATTTTCACTCTACTCCTTTTAACTCTGGCCTAAATCAGAACCAGATTGAATCATTAATCCGATAACGGAGATAAATGAGGTTGAGAGGCCTCCTAAAACTGCAGATATTTCATCTGCTTTC
This sequence comes from Aulonocara sp. 'chitande type north' Nkhata Bay, assembly GCF_057382095.1. Lineage (NCBI taxonomy): Eukaryota > Metazoa > Chordata > Actinopteri > Cichliformes > Cichlidae > Aulonocara > Aulonocara sp. 'chitande type north' Nkhata Bay. The sequence continues at coordinate 25,659,750 of NC_141358.1, forward strand.
AGCATAGGTTTAGAGATCTGTTTAGAGTTAGAGACCACTGGTGGCTGGTTTTCCGCCTAAACAGCCTGATGATGGACATTCTCTCTGTGCGGTGAGGTGGGCTCTGTCCGTCCACCGGTGCATGTGTGACATCTGAAGAATCGTCAGATTAAACAGGATGAGGCGAATAAACTGACGGACAGTTAGCTGCAGATCAAAGCTGTCCTCTGTCCTCACAGCACACCGGCCTCATTAGAGGAATGTTCAGAGCAGCTGATCAAAGTCACTTTAGAAAAGTAAACGTGGAAGCCTCTGAGGGGTCACTTTACTACTCACAAGCTCCAAGTCTGAGGGGTTACTTTACTACTCACAAGCTCCAAGTCACAAACACGAGGTCATACAAAACAGGCTTTTAACATTCTGCCCATCCATTTACAAACGGGGAAAGATTACTGCTTGAATCTTAATTTTAGAATTTCTAAGATGATTATTTCTCATAGAAAGCATTCACCATTTCAGTTTTTTGTCCTGAGCACACCAAAAACTGCATTTCCTCTGATGCTTTTATAAACTCATGCTAAATCTTCACAACAGCTGTAAACATGTTTACAGCCTGATACTAAAACTGTTTGGCATTTATTGCTACATAACAGCTGTGTGGGGGATTCATTTATTAATAACTCATCCATTTGGTTACAGTGAAGGTTTAAAGGTAGGGGTATAGTGGCCAAGTTCCAGTTTAATGAACAAGTCATTAAACTGGAGCTTTTGACTGTGTGTTTGCTGCTGCTGACATTTGGAGCATTTTAATAATTTTTTTTCCAAAAAGGCCTCCTGTGTGGTGCAGACCACCCAAGAAGGTGGTAATAAAACTGTTTTATCAGTGTATCAGTATCCATGTAGTGTGTTGTACCTGTACAGTTTAAAGGTGTAGTTTGCCAATTGAGCTTGCTAGGTAAATATTTAGCGCTCCATGCCCGGTTCGTAGAGAGTTAGTAGTGACTGAAATTTCCCTGGTCTGGTGTTGTTATGGTGGTTCTCTGTGTCATTCAGCTGTTTCTCTAATGGTGCTCCTGTTCTGCGAACACCAGCATTTTAACCTGCAGCCAGCGATTGTGTTGGTCCTGTTCTTCAGTTTTGGTGTTGGTGGTGTCGTGGCACACGAAGCGGCTCGGTACCTGCTGCAGGTTCTGCGTGATGTCACCCGCTCTCCCCTGATCTCGTCAAAAACAAATTTAACCTGACCAGCCGGCTGTGAAGTAAAGTTTACCTGCTGATGGAAAGACTGAAGTGCTGAAGCTTTGGCAGTGGTGCTGTTACAGAACTTTCTTGACCTTGTTGGCCTATGTTTGTTAAGTTTGGGCTGTTAACATTAAAACCAGTGGTTTATGAACCACTTCATTTGTATGTTAAACTGAAAGTGAGCTCCAATAAAATGTGTCACTGCTAGGGCTGCCACGATTAGTCGACTAGTCACAATTATGTTGACTATCAAAGTCGGCGACGACTGATTTAATAGTCGATGCGTCGTTTGAAGCTTTGTAAGATCACAAAAGACGCAGGAATAAGTTGTTATGATTCAGTGTCATGGATATTTTTTTTGTACTGTGTTTTTTGTCTTCCACACCAGGGGTCCGTTCTTCGTACCTCGCTAAGTAAGTTAGCTGGATTTGATTGTTGACGATTTCGCATGATCTTGGATTGTTCGGTTCTCCGAAGCTCATCCGGGACTTGCTGTCATAGCAACAGATCCGTAAGCGTAAACCTGCTTGGGAGCAGGCTTACTTTATGCATTTCCCAGAAGAACCCACCCGAGGGATTAATAAAGTTCTATCTTATCTTATCTTATCTTATCTTATCTTATCTTATCTTATCTTATCTTATCTTATCTTATCTTATGTAAACAGGATTAGATCGCGGCCACTCAGGTATGTCCGCTTCATCTATATGAAAGCAACAGCGATATTTTTCCACTGTTTTTCCATAAATAAATATTATCAATGTAACTAAAGCTAATGCAGTATTTGATTCTGTTATTGATTTCATACAGATACATACAGGCCATTTCCTAAAAAAAGGGAAATGTACTATTAATCATTCTATTCCATGTATTTGATTATTTCAGATGTAATTCATATTTTAGAGTAGTAATAGTAAATTACTTCATGTAATCAAGATGAGAGACCACGGCTATAAAAACGAAGGGGGATTTGGGAAGTCTGTCGCAGCCATGTCCTGTCCGTATACGCGAGCCACCCATTGCGGAAGGTGCAAGATTGATAAGGAGAGTCCTCAGAATTCAGCGTATATTGCGGGATAGACAGGATCCTTTAGCTCAGCGCGACAGTGTGCTCATTGAGAGATATCGATTTTCCCGTGAGGGTATTATTTACTTAACCAACTTGTTGACGAGGGGGTGCAGGACCACCACCTGTCTTTTTTTGCTCTGCCCTTTTCTTGGTTGCTGTTATAAACAAACAAACAGATTATTTCAGGGTCTCTTTCCAAGAGACTAAAAGCAATATAAGTGATAAATCTTACCATTCTGTAGAATATTCTTATATTTCACCTTTACTTGTTCCCATGTTCTAGTGGGTCCTGTTGTGGCTCTAATGTGAAAGAGGATTTAATGTAATATAATATAATATGATATAATGTAATATAATATAATAGATTTACCCTACCGCCTACTGGTGTTGGCCAGAGGGGCCGATGGCGCGATATGGCAGCCTGGCTTCTGTCAGTCTGCCCCAGGGCAGCTGTGGCTACAACCGTAGCTTGCCTCCACTAGTGTGTGAATGTGAGAGTGAATGAATAGTGGCCTTGTAAAGCGCTTTGGGTGCCTTGAAAAGCGCTATATAAATCCAATCCATTATTATTATTATTATTAAATTACTTACGAGTTTAATTTGTCAGCAACTTTCTGCCAGCCCTCTCTCCTTGCTTTTGCAGCCTTTGCAGTGTTCCCTTGCGTTTTAATTAAACTCTGAAACTCCTGAAATCCCTCAATCAAGAGTTCTTGCTCTGCTGCCGAAAAATACTGAGCGCGCTCCTTCGACATTTTCGCCGACCAATCAAAGGGTTGCCGATCAATGTTTCTACTATCGATGTGTAGCCCCTGTTAAGCCACCCAGTGATCTCACATTACTTCATCCAGCTATACTAATCGTCAACAACAGGTGTGTTCGGAGAACCGGAATAGCGAGCTCAAAGTTGGCGCGATGATTTGATCTTGGATGTGTCATTTGATCTTGGATGTAGTAAGCGAGGTACGAAGAACGGACCCCAGAGGGTGCCATAGTTTGTGTCCTGTGTTATTGCTGCTATGTGAGTTACAGGTGGAGGCTGACCATTGGTGGAGGACTGGGAGAGGCTGGCTATAAATGAGGACCCTTTTCAACTGACACGCCCTTGCCTACTTCCTGTTCCCAATGAACTGTGCATGTGGCTGCGTGTGAATTTGTATTCTGGGAGCTTTTGCCGTGTTGTAAATAGTTTGTTGTATATAGATGTAAATAGTTGTCGATACTTGTTTTTACTCGGTGGCTGTAGGGGTGAGAAGCCATTTTTCTTTGGGAACCTTTTCTCCTGTTTTTGGTTAGGGAGGCAGGTAAGACACCTGTAATTTTCTTTTGGGGTTTTCTGTGAAGGTAAGCCAGCTGCATTTCATTTCTAGAGTTTTTTGTTTGGTGTTTTGGCCATGCTCACCCTGACGCCTGCTACCTTTTGGAACTTAATAAACTGACTGGCTGTTGTGAAATCCGTGGTAGCTGTTTTTTGTTGGTTTCTTCCTTGAGAGCAGGGAGTGTGGGGGCATTTCTCCTTATTTTTATTTTCCTTATGTTGCACGCCGGTTTTCCCTGGGCTGGGGTGTAATGTAATTGGGGGCTCGTCCTTTCCTTTTTTTTCGTCTTGTTTGGGTTGGCTTGGGGCGTGGGCTCGTTCGTTCTTTATTTGTTGTAGTCGTCGTTGCCGGTGTCATTTGTTGACTCTGTTTTTCTGGTTGGCAGTTTTTTCTTGTGTGGGGGGCAGGGTGTTTGTAGTGGGTGTGTTAGTATGGAGTTTAAATTAGAGGAGTTCACCATGAGTCCAACTAAGGGGAAGTTGGAAAGGTGTAAAAAGGGTGATTTGGTGCTCATTGCAAACTTTTTTGATGTACCTGTGCCATTGAACGTGAAGAAGAAAGAGCTGAAAGAGCTCCTGTGTGTTAAACTGCATGAAAGGGGGTTGTTTGGTGAGCCAGCTCCTGCAGAGGGAGTTGAGGCGGGAGCTGTTGCTGGCATTCCTGCCCCACTGAAAGATCTCCCTCCTCAAACTGGCCCTTCTGCGGTTAACACTGCGCATAAAGGAGGTTGAGTTACAGAAGCAGCAGTTGGAGGTGGGAGCCGCTGTATCTGCCAGTCCTCCTACACCTCGGTCAGCCCCGCAGTCACCATCCCCGCAGTCAGAGGACGGCTTTGATGTAAGTAGGCACATCAAATTAGTCCCAGCTTTTAGAGAGACTGAGATAGATTCGTATTTCATAGTGTTTGAGCACATTGCAGGTGCACTACACTGGCCAAAGACTGTATGGTCTCTTCTACTCCAGTGCAAATTGGTGGGGAAAGCTAAGGAGGTGTGCACAGCTCTTTCATTGGAGGACAGTTTGGATTATGAAATGGTAAAGGCTGCTGTCCTACGTGCATACGAGCTTGACCCAGAAGCTTACAGGCAAAACTTTAGAGGTCTTAGAAAAACTGCTACCCAGACTTATGTAGAGTTTGCCAGGGTAAAAACCTTGGATGATTTGCGTGAGCTTGTGGTGTTGGAGGAGTTCAAAAGTCAACTCCCAGAGAAAGTAGTAACCTACTTAAATGAACAGAAAGTTACAACTCTTGCCGCTGCTGCTGTACAGGCCGATGAGTTTGCATTGACACACAAAAGTGTGTTTTCATCTCCTGTTTACAGCACACCAAACTCAGTCAGTCCAAAAATCTGGTCTCCAAAGAACACCCGCAGTATCACATCCGCAACCACTGAAAATAGAGAGTGCTACTATTGCCATGAGCAAGGACACCTCATTGCTGCCTGTCCCGTTCTTAAGAGGAAAGGAGCAGTCCAGGAAGGCTAAATCTCCTTCCCCAATCAGCTTTCTGCAAACCAAACCGTATGCTCTAGAAGGGGTGGCCGTACTTAAAACTGAAAAGGACAGGATAGATGACGAGTTCAAACCGTTCGTGTAAAAAGGTTTTGCTTCTCTGCAGGAGGGGGAGATACAGGAGAGGTGGAGGAAGATCTCAGCCTGGGTGTTTATTGTCTTATGTAGTCTGGAAGATGAGTGGATGGTGGGGTGGGTGCAGTTTTCTCTGTGGTGGGGTTGGGTGGACTGTCCCGGGCTCTGTGGGGCCGGGGGGGCGCTGCTGCACTGGGCCCCGGTCTGGATGGGCCTGGGCCCCCTTTCCCTGGCGGGTCGCGGAGTATGGGGGTGCCTACTGGGGTCAGCGGGGGAGCTGGCCCCAGGGAGGGTTCACTTGCCCCTCCCTTCCTTCCCTCCCCATCTCCAGCTGCCTCCCTCTTCCCGCTCCGCCACAACCACCCACACATGCAGGACCTTGGAGTAGGGGTATGTCACCAGGGTGCAGAGGAGGCTACCCCCTCTGTCCCCTTCTGGCTGCCTCTGCCTCAATTTTATCCCACAACTTAGACATTCACATTACTCACACTCTCATTACACATACATATAGGATCTTGGGGGTGGGCACGATACACGGAATCCAAAGTACCATCAGGGTGTACACCCCACCCCTGGCGTCGTTGCCCACCTCTCAAGGTTAAATACACGTAGACATTGAGGGCTAGCAGGAGGGACCATGCGCTTACCTGCTGCTCTCTGGCAGGTAGCTCCATGCCCTCCTGGGTTTTAAATGTACCTTAGAACACACATGCATCAACACTACAATGAGCGGGTGGAGGGAGGTTCGGAGTCTTCTCTCACCCCCATTCTCTGCGACCTGCTGGAGCGGGGGGGCTAGGAGGAGGAGTTGGCCGTCCGACTGCGGTCTGGAGTGTGGGGCCTCCCTGCTGCTGCGGAGTCGGGGCGGTCTGCCTCCCCCCACCGCAGGGAAAAGGGTAACACCACCTGGGTCTGGGTGCAGTTCCCCCCTCCAGGGGCAAGGGTACCTAGACCCGGTTTGTAGAGTACGCTTGGGGAGTGTGATCGTGTGTACAGCGTCTCTTTATGTCTGTCTCCACGTTGGTTGAGTGTGGAGTAAGTGCATATGAGAGCATGAGGGTGGGAATGGATGTTTGTATATGTGTGTGCCTGTATGTCTGTGTCTATATGTCAGGTTGGGTGTCAGGCGCCACCTCTCTGGGGACATCTCAGGCCCTCCAAGGTTTGGAGGCCTATCTCCCCCCACCACCACTTCCCCTGCCAGTGGCGGACTCCCTCAGACATCGGTGCGTTGGTGGTTCTTTGTGTCCGGGGATGGGCGTCCAGGTACACACCGGCTCACTCCTTGGCGGCCGCTTATCGGGGCCTGGAGCCTGGGGCTCGCTCGGGCCACTTCGGAGGTGGGGTGCCCCCGGCCTCACGGCCTGGGGCTCGGTCGCTCAGGCGCAGCTGGCTGCCGGCGGAGCTCACGGGCGCGTCACTGCAACTCCCCCTGGCTTCTGCTCCTCGGCTGCTGAGTGAGCCCTCATCTGGGACTCTCTTCAGCTCTTTCTGGGACAGTGGCGCGGCTGCCCCTCTGTTGGTCTTTCTTGGTCTCTTGTGTTCTGGGGGCCTCTGGATGTCTGGAGTTTTGATCTCCTCCATACCTGCTTCATGCCCTGGAGGACGGGGCTGTGGCCCCCCCCCCCCCACACCCTCTAGCAGATCATTACATGAAGGAACCTTTAAAAAACAAAAAAAAACAAAAAAAAAAACAAGCGCGTCCATGTTCACAGGTGTACACACGGGTGATCACACCCACAAACTACACCCTTTTTGGCTCCTACCTCAAAGCACACTGTGTTCTGTTGATCTTATGTGCTGCACAATAATGTTTGATATTTAGTATTTACTGTCATGTTCCCATATATCATTGTGATGTTGTTTATTCTATTACTCTTGTTCTCTTCTGGTTGTTTTCTTTTTTCTTTCTCAGCAGGTGATCCAGGTGATTGATATATGCATTTTTTTTTCTGCTCATTCTGTTGGTTTTTGTTTTTTGCCCTTCTCCCCCGTCCCTCTTCTCAGCTGTTTCTCTTTCCCTCTTTCTTTCTCCCCTTCTTTCCCCCAGTCAAGTCTGTCCCGTATTCAGTAAGTGAAAATAAAATGAACAATAAAAGGTGAATCAAATGGACCATTACGGCAAGGCTGGGATGGTCAATTTGGTAAAGTAAATCCGTTGGGCATCTTTCTTTGCCTTTAGACAACAATTCTGATGGCAAAAGAGCCAAACGGGACAGGCAAAAAAAAAAAAAAAGGTTTTGCTTCTTTGGTGGGAGGAGAGAAGAAAGTTGCTGTTAACATTCTGCGTGACACTGGGGCAAAACAGTTACTCATTTGTGAGGGTGTTTCACCTTTTTCAGCCCAATCGTATTGTGGCGCCGACGTATTAGCGTGGGGAGTTGAAATGGGGGTTATGCGTGTGCCATTGCACGCACGCGTCGTTTGAAGCTTTGTAAGATCCCAAAAGACGCAGGAATAAGTAGTAGGATTTAAGAGTGTAATAAGATAAGATAAAATAAGATAAGATAAGATAACCTTTATTAGTCCCACACGTGGGAAATTTGTTTCCCACGGACTGAAACAGAAGATGGCAGCAATGCATGTACAAGGATGCCAGCTGCCGTTAAACCGTGAAGAAGTAGCTCTGTCCCAGAATTCATAGCGCGGCCCAGCTCAGTTTTCAACAATGGTGGCAGCTAGTTAGTTTTAATATTACTTTTATTATTCTTTCTGGGTCACAAAATAAACGTTTAACATATTTTCAGGCGAGAATGTAGCTGTGTAAACCTCAAATATCTGCTCAGTTTATCAAGACACCGCATATTTTCAAAAGCGCTCCGACGTTTTCGGAGACGTCCGTTACCCACTAGCTCGATAGCTAGCCGGGGGCAAGGCTCACTAGCGCGGTGAGAACACCGGACTCCCCGCAAATCATTTTCAAACCCACCGCCGTCTTTCGCTACTCAGGTTAAATATATATAAGTCACTTAGATAACTTACAAATGTTATTTGTAGAATGGCTTTTTTAGTATTTTATTTGTTCCTGAGTAAATCGGCTTGGCTGAGATTAAAGTTATAGTTTTTACACAGCTGAATAAACATCAAGCAGACAGCTGATTATCAGAAGTGTGAGATGCTGGAGAATATACTCCGGTGTCCTGTTATATTTTAGATAGCAAGGAGTTTATTAAACTTCACCAAAACAATCTGCAAATTTCATTAAAATTTAATAAACTATCATCTTGTCTTTATTTTTAGTTAGCAAATACCTTAAATACTTAAAGCTATAAGCTAATGATAGTTATATAAGAGCAGATGCATGCTGGTGCAATAAGCTGTACGTTTTACATCCAATGGATGATCTGATTAGTCAACTAATCGCAAAAATAATCAGTGACTAGTCGACTATCAAAATAATCGTTTGTGGCAACCCTAGTCACTGCACAGGAGAGCTGTGAACAAGTAACTGCAGCAAAGGCAGTTTAGTTAAATGTGTAATAAACAGACTTTACAACAGTGTCACTTAGACCCCCGGAGAGCAGTCATTTTGGTTTTCTACCTTAGACCCCTGCGGAGTCATCATTTTGCGTTTCTACCTTTAAAAGCCGGAGAGCAGTCAGTCAAATGCTGGAGTCGTTCATATGTATATTAGGTCGTTACCTAGGAATTCTGGAGGGAGGGGAGTGGGGGTGAGTGATTGAGGGGGGGGGGAGCTGCTAAAAGCTGTGAACTTCCTTTTGTGTTTCATCTTGATGCATTCTCAATCATCCAGGGAAATAAATCTCCAAAAGTCACCAACTTGGAGTGTTTCAGTTTGCCATCTTGGGGAGAAATCAACACACATGGGTGTATGTCCTTTGTTGCTGACATTTATTGATAAAAACAGTACAAAAAACCAACCATTTGTACACATATTTACAAATAATTCAACATTTTCAGCAATCACTCACAATCCTGGCACTGCCACGGTATCTGTCGTCTGCATTTACCACATGTGTACCTGTAGCAGTGAACACATCGCACAGTGGCCTGATTTTTTTTGCATCTGTGTTTGACCTGACACGTGGCCCTTTTTCCAGGGCTCGGTGTTTAGGGTTCTGCCCGAAGCAACTGATCTTTTCTTGCCTTCTTCGCAGCTACATGAGAGTGAGCCAACTCTGTTGCAAGCGCCACCAGGAAGTCCACCCGTCTTTCCTTCGTCCCGGTGCATGCTTGATACAGCACATGTGCATTCAGTGCTGCCATGTCAATCATGTTATAAAACACGGCAACTGGCCAGCGCCGTGTTCCTTTGCGGACAGTGTACTCCCGAACCATCTGGTCCATCACATCCACGCCACACTTTGTTTTGTTGTAAAGGGTGACAGTGTTTGGCTTTCTTTTGGTGGTGTTATCAGTCTGAACCACGCTGTGCATGCTGCTAAGAATATAGACTGTCTTCTTCCGTTTGGCCGCATACGCCGTCAGCGTGGCAGCAGAGGTTGAAAACACCTAAGAAATAAGATAAATTGTTATTTTCATAGCCCTTTTACACACAATGAAACACATAAACATAGAACCACAAAAGACCTGCAACATACCTGAGTGGTGAATTCATTGCGATCTGTCTGTCTAGTGGATTGAGGAATTTCCCTGCGAATCTTGTTGACTGTGCTGAGGATGGTGGTTTTCCGTCCAAGAAGTTTTTGCGCAAGTGAAAGCGATGTGAAAAAATTGTCCGTGGTAACATTTCTGCCCTTGTCTAGGAATGGTTCCATCAGCCTGCGGTGAGCTTCCTTTTGTGTTTCATCTTGATGCATTCTCAATCATCCAGGGAAACAAATCTCCAAAAGTCACCAACTTGGAGTGTTCCAGTTTGCCATCTTAGGGAGAAATCAACACACATGGGTGTATGTCCTTTGTTGCTGACATTTATTGATAAAAACAGTACAAAAAACCAACCATTTGTACACATATTTACAAATGGCCTGCTGAGTGGTGCATGGAGCAAGTTTTGGGTGGCTTGCGACCTAAAATCCAAGTACACAGATGCAAAAAAAAAATCAGGCCACTGTGCGATGTGTTCACTGCTACAGGTACACATGTGGTAAATGCAGACGACAGATACCGTGGCAGTGCCAGGATTGTGATTGCTGAAAATGTTGAAATGTACTCACTCACTTTTTATCATTATTTGTAAATATGTGTACAAACGGTTGGTTTTTTGTACTGTTTTCATCAATAAATGTCAGCAACAAAGGACATACAAAGGACATGTGTTGATTTCTCCCTAAGATGGCAAACTGAAACACTCCCCCACCCCCTCAATCACTCACCCCCACTCCCCTCCCTCCAGAATTCCTAGGTAACGACCTAATATACATATGAATGACTAGCCAATTTAGCTTCCACTTCCACCATTTGACTGCTCTCGGGTTTTATAGGTAGAAAGGTAGAAGCCACTTCCACCATTTGACTGCTCTCGGGTTTTATAGGTAGAAAGGTAGAAGCCTGGGGATGCTAGTGTTAACCTGAGCTGATGCATCATGTGTCTGAACATTAATATTCTGGATTATTTCTGACCTTCAGAGGCTTCAGAGACAGGGAGGCAAACAGAAGGAGGAAAAAGAGTAAAGCTTATTTGTCAGTTCTGGCATTTCTACTCTATCAAGTCTTTCCAACTGGGTAAACACTGTAAATACTGTGGTTTGGTCTATGGGGGAACGCCGCTGTCAGATCTGCCACCTCCACTTGACAAATCACCCAACCCAGTGGAACTTTCTAAGTTTCTGATCATGAGAAACTCACAGGTGTGTGTGTGTGTGTGTGTGTGTGTGTGTGTGTGTGTGTGTGTGTGTGTGTGTGTGTGTGTGTGTGTGTGTGTGTGTGTGTCAGAGAAACCTGTGTTCTTCCACCTCCCCGGGCAGCCGAGATGTCAAGATATGAGCCAAGAGAACGCCGACTAGGATGAGATTGTATCGACTTTCTGTCAGTTGAATCAGTGGACCACCCTGAACCAGATGGTTAGCAGGGAAGGAAAATAAAACACGGGTAGGAGAGGCTCCTGAACGGACAAAGAGAGGAAAAAGGAAGCCGTCAGTTTCGGGGACTTGTTTCCTCCTCTGTTTGTGCGGAAAGCAGAGAGTGGTCGTGTTCACGTCAGTGCAGAACCAACAGGAATAGTCTGTGTTCCTCACCTTAGGTCCAGGTAAACAGAGTCAACAAAACATTAAGATAATAATAATTAAGATTATTGTGGTTTTATTTATGTGGAAATAATATTTCTGAAAGCATAACAGATGCTTTTTGACACATGTAGACATTCAGAGATCAAAAAGTCTGCCACTGCTGAACTCGAATAGTTCTCAGTGAATAGTCACTGCTCAAAATGCCCATTACCAACTTTACAGTACTTCATGTTTAAATACTTTGGTCATTTTTACAGTATAAACAGCTAATAAATGCAGTGAGTCAGCCTGAAAGAGCAGCGCAACAATGTAAAACTGATTATGCTTTAAGAAAGGAAGCAATTCTTCACATCCAAACACGTCTGGAGTATTTTCTAATTATTGCAGTTTTAGTTTGTTTTGACTTTTTGTTATTAATTCAGTTTAGTCTCATTTAGTTTCCAGAGTGAGTTTTGATTGTTTTGCTTAAGTTTTTATTAGTGTTAGTGTTAGTTTAATGCCAGAAGGAAATCAGCATAAAAACACAGAATCTTCTGAAAGAATCTCCAAAGGCTCAATAAACAGGCCCATCTAAGCTTCATCTGCAAACTGTGATAACCAGTTCTCTCCAAGTTAATGAATACTGAAGCTAGGGCTTAGTTGTAGTTTTAGTTTAGTTTTCAGAGTCAACAAAATCATTTCACATAGTTTTGTTTTCCAGTGTCAAGCTTTTATTTTTTATTTTAGTGATCTAGAATAACCTTACAATCCCAAATTTCAAATCAGAGTTCCCTTAAAAGGAAAAAGAAACCAGATTTTAAGATACAATAGTAGATTTTAAAATTTGACATAGATATAAACACTCCACCAACACTATATGCAGTAACAAGAAGAGACTGACAGCGATGTGGTTATCATTAAACTCAACAGGAAGTTAAACTGATCTCAACTCCGAGCAATTAAAATCGTTGGAGCTAATGCGTGACATGCCAAGCTACCTGTAACTCCCAGTGGAGCAGGAGCCCAGAGAGAGAACTCATCCCACTGGAGGGTGTGAAGTGATTATCATCAGTTACTCTAGTTTCTCAGTGAAAGCTCGTGTTCTTCCAGGCTTTACTGTTCTGGAATAAAAAAGTGATTAAAAGCCGACAGCACGTTCAGATCGAGACAAACTGAGTCACAATGATGTAAAATACCCAGTTTAGTTCCAAATCTAAAGCTCTTATGTCTTCTGTGATTTCTAACATATGAAATAAATATAATGAGTGATGGCGGGTGGGTTGAAGCTCTGTGTACGGTGCTGCTGTGCAGGCTGACTGACTGACAGAGTTGTTGTGAGTGTGGGCTGAGAAGCTGAAGCTTCTCACTCTCACTGTGGGCTTTCCCCTGCACTCGGGTGACAGATGAGCCCGTCCTTGATCTGTAAATTACTGCCCTTCATGCTGGCGGCCGAGCACAGCTTCATTATGTGCCTCTCCCTCTGCCGCTCTGCCTCTGATTCCCACTTCTCCTCCTTTAAAAAAAAAAAAGACTTCTCTGTTTGGCTTTCTGGACCAATTTCTGTGAACCACCTTCCCTCTGCTTTTCCATGTGGTTTCCTGTGTGTCTGCACCTGCATAGTTATAAAAAAGAGCATATAAAAAACTGAGTAAACTCTGGAGTCTACATCAGAATTGCAAACAGACGTGCAGCGATGAGTCACTGAAGGCTCAAATCTAATTAGCACCATTTATCTGCTTTAAAGGAGTTTCGTCAATTAGCACTTTGATGTGAGATTTTTTGAAAGCAATGGTAAGAAGCTCCTCTGAAGGACTGAAGTCCAGAAATCAGCCGGTTCACATTTAAAAGGGCCTGAACTTTGGTGTGTGTGATCCTCGATGCTTTATTGTCGGTCTCGGTTGGGTTCGGGTCTGATCATACAGAGAGAGTTGAGTTTTGTTGTCCTGATGTTTGGTGTAAACGCCAGGACCAAAGGTGCGAGTCGTCGTTAACTCTGTGTAATCTATTCAGTTTGCTGCCGGTGGGCTTCAGTCACGTTTTCCACATGTCTTAAGGAAAATTCAAGGAAACTGATGAATCTGACCTAAGTTTAGATCCACAGCAAAGAAGCTGAATACATCACATGGTTTCACATATGCCTGCTTGAATTTGGCTTAAAATGCTTAAAAATGCTTTTAACCTCCTAGGACCTGGCGTCCACATATGTGGACATCACATTTTGGGTTATTTAGACCAAAATACTCCATTTTGCTCTACAAGGGCCTGATATCCACTTACTGCTACTGTTCTATCAAAATTTTAAACAAATATCCTCATATGTGGCTCTTATTTTTCTTAAAAACAAAAATAAGGTAAAAAAAAAATAATGGTAATTCTTTGTTTTTACATTCATCGGGCCCCAATATCCCCAAATATCAAAGAGAAATTAAAAATGCATGCTGTGGAAGAGTTCGTGTCTTAGGAGGTTAAAGAAGGTTTAAAAGCATTTTTCTTTCGGATGTGTGTGTGTGTGTGTGTGTGGGGGGGGTGATACTTCTTCCAAGCCAAATCTTGGTGTATTTTTTCTCTTGAAGATGCAGCTGTGAACATATTTGTGTTTGTATTGTCTAATTTTTGCTTTAAGATTTAAAAATCAGGCCTGTGGTAGCGTCTTGTCTCTGTGGTCAGAGATGTTCAGCTCAAAGTTTTTAGTTGATATTCAGACCAGGAAACACATTTGACATCATTGTCATGACTGTACTGTTAATCTCGCTCTCTCTGCCTCCATTCTTGTTTTCTTCTACTGGAGAAACTCTGATTAACACCTCGGCATGACCATCCCTCCATCACCATCAACGGTGTGCGTTGCTGCGGTCCAGTTGTGGTGTTACGAGCTCCGAGTCTAATCAAATGGACGATTAAATACCTTTCAGAATGCTGTGCTTTAATCTCAGGGCAGCTGATGCTATCTGGGTCGTGGTGCTTCAGACTGCCTCGCTGCATACAGATCTAAAAGGGTTGCCAAGTGCAGGTCCTCCACCTCCACCCATCCACCTCAGTGCAAATTTCCCCGCATATTTCCAAATCCCCGAAGTGGTAATTAACAGGTTCACCCAGCCTGTTAGCCAATGACCCGCTGCGACCCCGCTTGGATGAATGATGGAGGAAATGGGTGAATGAATGGAGATTTCGACCCGCTGATGACAGGGTTAGAAATCACCAAAGCTGTTACAACTTTTCCTGAGGGACACAGTAATGTATGTCCCAGTCTAATGGACTCTGGCTCATAACGTAGATATTTTAGTCTGGATCGATTTGATGGACTGCTAGCACAGTTAAAGAATATCTTTTTTATGGAACTGTAAAAACATAGACTTGTTTGTGTTTTGATAATTTAATCAGGTACTCTAAGTGTTTTCTTTAAAGGCCCACAAGTTTTTAATGCCTTTATAACTCAATTGCACTTCACCGTCATGAACACCTGAAATATATCAAGAGGTAACTGCAGAGTCAGAAGCACAAACTCCTTTCCCCTCCTTTCTCCAGGTAAGTCTCCTTACCTGCTGCTTTTAAACATGTCAGGAGCTGTAGTACAGTTAAGTCCATATTCAAATCGAATAATGACACAACACCACACAACACCTCTGATCACATGCTATAAATGTATTATTTCCTGTGGAGTTACTGAATAACATTAAAATGAAACTAAAATCTGGGTGCTGAGCTCCTGCTGCACAGAGTAAACATGAACTGATTCTAATTGTGGTCTTTTAAGAGGACACGTCTCTGTAACATCTCAACTTCCTGCACTCCTCCAGAAAATTGGCTCAAACTCCATTTTGCCAGCTTTCAAAGTTAGCACTTGCCTGGACCTCGGCCTCAGACTCAGGTCGCTGTGAAAATGTTTAGGTTCATTGTGACCTCATGGTTTGGCCTGGATTAAAAATCTGTACCTGGCGTGGAGGGATAGGGCAGTTTATCAGGATCAGCTTGTCTCATCACTGTCAGCCTGCAGAGGAGGAGGAGCGCTAACGACCCGACACTCAGCCCATCATGTTGTCCCCAGCTTTGCGTTTACAGCAGGAAACATGCAGTTATCCTCTGCTGTCTCCTGGTTTCTCCTGTATGCCAGCTCTGTGGTTCTGTGAATAACCACGTTTACAGTGAGTTTATAATCGTGGCTCAAGAGTTGGGAGTTCGCCTTGTAATCGGAAGGTTGCCGGTTCGAGCCCCGGCTTGGACAGTCTCGGTCGTTGTGTCCTTGGGCAAGACACTTCACCCGTTGCCTACTGGTGGTGGTCAGAGGGCCTGGTGGCGCCAGTGTCCGGCAGCCTCGCCTCTGTCAGTGCGCCCCAGGGTGGCTGTGGCTACAATGTAGCTTGCCATCACCAGTGTGTGAATGTGTGCGTGAATGGGTGGATGACTGGATATGTAAAGCGCTTTGGGGTCCTTAGGGACTAGTAAAGCGCTATATAAATACAGGCCATTTACCATAATGATTGCTGCTGCTGCCTTCCTGCCTATACCAGGATCTGGCAACTTCTAAAGCTGCTTTTGAGCCTATAATAGACACAGCCTGTTAAGTATAAATGATCCTCTCATATCCCTCCTGGGTGTAAATAATGCAAATCTGCTGCCATATGTGCAGTTTAGTTCAGCTGAATGCAGCATTCAGCCCTCAGACCTGTAGCACCATTAAATGAAAATTAAAACGTTAACCAATCAACACAATCAGTTCATCACTGTAAAGAGAACTGCAGGAAGAGGAGGTCCGCTTTTCAGGGAGGGACCTGAAGCTTGTGTGGCCAGAAACACAAACTTTATTATTTTTCATGCAGCAGAAGCTTTTTTTTTTTATTATTATTATTGTTATTGTAGTTCTGTCAAAGTTGCTGAATGAACACAAAAAGAGAAACTCTGCAAATAAGTTTGTTTCTGCTTGGTCCACTGGATTTCTCGTTCCCTTCAGCTGCTGTCTGTTCTTTTGCTGGTCGCACAATTTTAACTGGAGGTTTATTTGGTTTTGTTTACTCATTAAAATCATCTGGTGGATTGTAAAAGAGAAGTATTACCCGAGGGAGATTTTAATCTCTCAGACCCACAGAGAGGATCAGAAGCACCCACTGATGGAGGGGTCTCAGCTCATTAGAAAGTCTCTTTAACATCTCCTTTCCTTTGTTTGGAGACGACCTGAGGAAGAGTGCAGTAGATGAGATGCTGCTCGTCTCTGCGTGCGGACGCTCTTAACCACTTTTTCTTCAGAAAGCTTGTTTTCTCTCTGGTCGGACTGTAGTTCTGTAGTCACAGCAGAGTTCACGCTGACTTTTTTTTGCAGCACATTAAAGGAGGAGTTAGATGTGCTGTTGAGCGGGGGAAATGGAAGAGTGATTATTTAAAGTCTGTGGTGTTTGTACCTCGTGTTTTTGGGGCAGATACTCCTAGATGAGGGAGAGAAAATGGTTTGGTTTGATTGGTTTGGTGTGCATTGTACTTTGGATTGGAGGAGGAGGACTGGTTCAGACTGCCTTTAAGCAGTCTGCTGAAAAGTCACAGATGTATTTGAATGTTACAGAAGCTTACAGTACAGTACCTCACACTTCTAATATCTGATCACTAAGAAGTGAAGCCAGCGTGGAAGCACCAAAAGCTGCAGTTCCTCTAATGTCCACTAGTGGCTGGCAGTCAGTCCTCATAACCGCCTAGGTTAAAATGTCTTTATAGGAGAAATTAACACATTTACAGCCTGAAAATATACTCCCATCAGCTCGGGTGAAAGATGGGACAAAATGAAGGTTTTCTTTGTGAGCTTTCTCCTGCAAGATTCACACAAATGCCATAAATCACAGGCTGAATTAACTGAAGACTTACAAGTTAATTATGACACAAAGCCAAACAAGCTCAGATTTCACTCAATGATCCTCATTTCGCTTTCATTTTAAATAAGAAGCAAAGTTCTGTAGTCACACTGAAATCCCATAAATATTCACCCCAACAGCCAATGGGATGAGGAGGAGGCGATCAGGTGATGGCTACAATCACAAACATGTTTTCAGGACTTAACACGAAGTTTCATGATTTTACTCGCTTTCCTCCAAGCTTCCTCTCTCTGTTTTTCTGTATTGTAAAACAAAATTTAACAGCAACGACAAAACCTGCCCTCCATTTCTTACTGTTGGTGGCATCGTGAAAATCCAGTCTGTGGAAGTATCTTAGCAAACACGGCGTGAAGCTGATTTTATTCCCAAAGTTTTTTATTTGTAGTGTCCCACAGAAGCAGATTCACATATGTTCACCTTTCCTGCCACCAATTTGTGTCTTTGCAGAGACTTTAATGTAAACATGGTGGACAGTTGTTCAATAACTCTGTGACCTCTAACTGAAACTAACATGGCAGCAGCCGCAAAGCTAATGCTGAGGCTCCTTTAACCAGTGGGTGGATGCAGAAAGCTGGATGCAGCTTCAGATTCTGAAAAATGAAGCTTTTCAGTGCTTTAAACTGGTATTATTTTTAATGACCAGCAGGGGGCGATTCTTGTCGTTGCAGAAAGGCCCTAGGTGCTTTTTGTCATGGTCCTGGTTCAAGCGACCCAGTATTTGAGTTCCATGTATCTTCTGTATTCATTTGCACCTAGCTTAGTTCACCTAGTTAATTTCTAGACTGCAGTTTAGTTTTGTTCCTTAGTTGTTTATGTCATCTTCCCCTGTACTAAGTCTCCCCGGTTCATGTGTCATGTCTAATCTCCATGTTTCCTGTTTTACTTTGAAAGTCTGTATTCACTGTCAGTGTATTCAGTTTCACTCCTCCTGTCCTGTCGTTAGGTTCATGTGTGTCAGCTGTGCTCCCATGTGTGGCCACTTCCCCTGATCATCCCTCATGTGTATTTAGACTCTGTGTTTCATACAGTCTGTGTCGCGTCGTCTGTGTTCTCACCTCCATGTTTTCCCGGTCAGTCTTTACAGCGAACATCATAGTCTCTGAGTTTCCTTAGTTTGTCACAGTAGTAGTTTTCCCAGTTTAGTTATAGCCTAGCCACGCTATCCTTGCTTTGTTTGTACACCTTGTCTCCAGCCATAATAAAGGCTCGCTTTCTGTTAAGTTCACTCCCGTCTACTCACTTGTGTACGCACCTGGGTCCATTACACACATTTCCGCACGATCTGCCTCCGCAGATCTTGACACTTTTGCTCTGTGACCTCAGCAAGCGCTTTCCTGATGAGTTTCTTGGCTCACTGAATGAAGCCTGAAGTTGATTTTGTTGTTTTGTAAAATACAGCCTGTGACTAAAGAAACATTAAACTCCCTGAAAAATGAGTTTTATTGGAGTAAATGTCGAAACTTTGGGAGGTTGTTGATTTTCTTAATCAGATTTGATAGGAGGAGGCCCAGCAGGTCCTCTGAAAGTATTTCTGTCTCCTGCAGCGGAGCTCGAGCCCCCGTTATGTTTCTATATGCTCCTCGCAGATGCTCCATCACCGCTCCCTCTGGATCCTCGTTCCAGTTATCGATTTCTGCCGTTCATTGAATCTCGCTTCATGGCTTCATAAATTTCATGGGCATGTGAGTGTTTGACAGGTTGGAGATTAAAATGGAATATCTCGCCAACCTCACGGGCATAAAGCTGCTCGACCTCCTTGACGTTGCTTTGTTGTTGTCAAATGAAAGTCGTGGTATATTCTCCTTTACAGAGGTTTAAATCTGGTGGACGCACAGGTCTGCAGACAATAAACCATTCAGGTTGCACATATTTCAAAGGTAAAAGTTGGGTTTTATTGTTTTCCTCTTATCAACAGTCCAAAGCCCACAAATGAGATTGTGACTTTCCTGAAGGAGGACCCAGAGACCACGAATTCCTTGTCGGTTTGTTCGAATTGATTGGTTTTGTATCACCTGCAGTATTTCTTTTAGGCTGATGGATTTCACTGATATTGATGAGTCATAATATAAGAGCCATTAAATTATTGACTTTGTTTTTTTGGTGACCTTGTTAGAACTGAAATGTTTCCCCAGTTCCTCAATAAGTTGACTGATTGAACTCGCGAACAGTTTAGCAGCCCCTCTGTGTGTCCTCTGGCCGGTTTGTCATGTTAGATTTCTATCAATTAAACCGCAAGTCGGTTAGCTGAACCAGTGATGGGTAGTAATGAAAATAACTGGACTTCATCAACAGTGATTAGGTCTGGTTGTTTTTAGGCCTGTGCTAATTACAAGAGAGTAAATGGTAAATGGCCTGTATTTGTATAGCGCTTTTCTAGTCCCTAAGGACCCCAAAGCGCTTTACACTACATTCAGTCATTCACCCATTCACACACACATTCACACACTGGCGATGGCAAGCTACATTGTAGCCACAGCTGCCCTGGGGCGCACTGACAGAGGCGAGGCTGCCGGACACAGGCGCCACCGGGCCCTCTGACCACCACCAGTGGTCAGAGGAGGTCTAGTCCCTAAGGACCCCAAAGCGCTTTACACAACCACTCATCCACTCATTCACACACACATTCACACTTTGTAGCCACAGCCACCCTGGGGCGCACTGACAGAGGTGAACAAAGATAGGTCATATCTTTGTTACATAAACTCAGTGAAGGTAATAACAGAACTACAGTCAGCGGCTTCATGTGAAGCCCGAAGTGCGATTGACATTTTGCATATTAAAACATTCAAACATTCAAAGTCCTTTAGTTGAGCGTTAAAAAGAAAACAAAAAAATTTATAGCACAAAAACTATGTAGTGATCATTTTTGAATCGTACATAGTTATATTTCACATTAATACTCAAATAAAACAGAATACTTTTTGTAAATTCTTTGTCACAAAAATGAAGTAAATGCTATTTTCACTTTTATGCTTGACTTAGCAAATATCACAAGCTGTGCCACAAAAACAAAAAGTTGACGGTCTAACCCGAATAGAATAGAACAGATTTCTACTACTCTAATTTTAACTGATTAATTCACAGGCACCGTTATATATGTGTCCAAACTTTTTATCATAACATTTTTATGCAAACTGGAGAAAATGACCTGAGTGTAAGTCTGAGGGTAAATGCAACGACGTATGTAGCCTTAAGACTGAACTGAAAATCTGAAATCAGACGCTGAATGTGTCCGATATCAAACAGCAGTTAATCAAGCAGCATGTAAGCCTGAGCTCTGCTCTCATCCACAGCTGCTGTATTTCACTCAGGCGATGGATCTGCTGGCCGAGCTGATGCACTAATAGTCTTTAATGCTCTGACTCTCCTGGTGTTGTTAGTATGCTCCAAACACAGACGTTTCCATTCAGTGATTAGCTACCAGTGCTGGTCCACTCTCACTAATCAAACGCCGCATTTAGATTAAACAATAACAGAAAGTTCTCACTCGAGGGGTGTAACACAACAAAGGGCCGGCTCATCTGCAGGTAATGAGCAGGACTTTTTATGTTTGAATAGCTCCATGTATTTCTGTCAGGTTTTCCACTTTGCTGCTCAGGAGACAGACAGCAGTTGTGCGAGCTGCTTTCCCCCCCACGATTGAATATTAATTTCACAGCTGAATGTCTAATTTTTTTTTTAACTGATTATATAATCAAATTATGAAACACTGGTTGACAGCCCTCCTGAGATCAGTGCAGAGCTTTGGTTGTTTTTCTGGTATAAAGCGAGAGGTTCTTTTAAAAATTAATCATGATATTCTCTCTGCACTTATCCCTCTGTGTGAACCGCTTTCATTCCCTCGTCTCAGCTTCACCACTTGGTCGGTTTGTTGGTTTTAAACGGATGGTAGACCAAAGCCTGTCGGCGGCACAACGACGTGAAAGAGGAAGGACTCAGAGCGGATTGAGTCGCCTCTCTAGCAAAGACCTGCGAAGCCTCGTCTCTGCCTTCACGCCTGTGTTCACCACATCAGATGAAACCGTCTCCATCTTGCTGACAGCCGCTGACGGCCGATTGTGCGAATATCTGCGGCCTCTTCGTGTTCCACCAAATATAACCACATGCTGTGAGTATGTGCATACCATAAATTCACGGTTCAGACGCAGAGCTAACAGGACTGTAACCTGCTGTCACGCTCACACTGACTGACATGCCTCTAAATAAACAGCACAGTTACATAAGCATGAGCTTTGCATGTGTGTGGTGCAGTCTGGAAACAGCACAGCACATATTGAATAATCATTATGTGTGAGCCCTCCAACGAGCTATAAACATTAAACATTTCCAGCTTTGTATTGTTACTCTTGGATTCTATTAGAGTAGCTTTGCATGATTTACGGATCATAATAAACATCCTTTATTTCACCCTGAGCCTCGGTGGAGCTCGCATCCCTACTGGTGCCTCCTGGTGTCTCCTTCACACCCCCGTGATTGTGCCAGGACACTTGGCAAACCTTCTTCAGGTGACACGTATGGATAAGCTGGACTTCCTGTGCTAACATAAAGCTGAACAGGCTGAAGGTGACGTAGAGGACACTAAGAAAAATCAGTGAAGAAAATGCAGCGGTCTGTGACCACCACCTGCAGAAGTGAGGGTTGGTTTGTTGTTCCCTCTCCTGTTCATCTGTTTTCATGTCAGTTTGGATGAAAGCAGCTGAAATGGATTAACAGTGGTTTGATATCCCTGACTTTGTGTTGTACTGAGCCGATCGAGTGTTCCCTGAATCTGTTTATTAACAGTGTCTTATCGGTTGTAATTCAGCTTCAGCTGGCTTTTTGGGAGCTCTTTTCATTACCATGAAACATGTCATACATCTATAGTTACATTAAACGACCAGTGGGTGGCAGGGTGTGGAGTGACACATCGCTGTCCAATGTTGTGGTTTATGTGCAAGTATACCATTAACACTGACACAAATACAAGAGAACAGTCTTTGACTAGCTGTCCACTGTAGTCACCACTATGCGTGAAAGGGTTAATACATTTAAATTCTTACGTTTTAGGATTTTAACTGATTTTTTGTAGCTTTGCCTTTGTACAACACCACAGTAGATTTTAAATTAGTCAAAAATTTTTTGGCTTTAATTCAAGGAGTTCAACAAAAGTTTTTCATGAACTCTTCAGGAATTACTGACATTTTTATAACTATACAAGTTAAAGGTTAGTTAGTTAAAGTGCTGTAGCTGCTTGGGTTTAAATGTGTTGGTGGAACGATTAAATGTACCTGCAGGTGTTTCTGGAGCTCTGATCTCAGAAATGTGACGCAGTGATTGAGCAACTCATCACGACTGTTAGATTTGTATTGTTTATTGTCATTTATGCTTAGAAATATTTAACCATATATGCTTGGAGGTGTATAATCGATTGTGTAGTGATAGGATGTGTGATCCTTAGTTGTCTGCAAAGACTTTGTGTGCATTCCAGAGCACTCTGGCATTCACACCCACATTCTTGTCTTATTGTTTTATGGTAGGATAAACTTATCTGTTTTAGGCTAGGTGCCTTTTGTTTAGATGAACTGCTGGACTTCCAGATTTAGGGAAGTCATTTATGGGGTCACACTCTGACCACACACACACACACACACACACACACACACACACACACACACACACACACACACACACACAGACAAGTATACCTATGTAAGATGTTATATGTTAATGAACCAATGCATATTCATGTAAACCACAATAACAGGAGTGCTATGGGGAACCTGGCTGAGAGTCTGGCGGAGGTCAAGTGGGTGGAACGACACTTGGCTCCAGGCAGGTCTCCCTCATGCATGAGTAACACGAAGAACTTTGCCTACTTGCTGTTCAATGCTTTTGGCTGTGTAGTTAAACTGTCTCGTTCCAGCGGTGGGCCTGTGCTAGACAGACCCAACAACGACTAAACATTATCTTATTTGGTGATGGTGAAATTGGCTTTTTCCTTTCTCCAGTCAGACTATCAGAGGCATTTTTAATTCAGTGAGTTCAAGTAATGAACAACAACAAAAACACAGTTCTAGTATTCTGCGTGAGCGGAAGTTAAAATACACCCAGGATCCCAAAAATGTTGGGACACTTTGGAAAATATAAATATTTATTCACAGTACAACGCACAAAGCATCAGATGCTTACACTGAGAAACAGTTGAAGTCACTTTAAATTTGATGGCATCTGTGTTCAGTGATTTCTGGAAGTGTTCCTGATCCGTAGTCTCCACAGAATCAGCGCTTCCGGAGGACCAGAGATCCCAAAGATTTAGATTTTTACAGTTGTTACAGTGGAAGATGACATATTTGAAGTGTTCACAATTTCACATTTCCCTGAAATATTTCAATGATTTTTTGACAGTTTATGTGTTTTTGGTGAATCTGTGTGTCTCTCAATGTTTTGTCTCTTTGTGTCAGCAGAGGAGAAGCTGGAGAGCTTTCAGGCAGAAAAACATGAATCGGGATTTTAAAAAATGGCTGCTGACCTGATGCTGATGGGGTCCGGGCCTTTGTGTTTGTGTTTGTGTGTGTGTGCATGTGTATGTGTGTGGGGTTAAGAGGGTGTTGTTGTCACATCCTGTCGGTTCTCTGAAGGTTTTTGCCAGGAGGAATACCTGACAGCCATCTGGCGCTTGTTTTTCTTTGTGATATCCCTCACACACCAACTTTGACATGCAAATAACACACACACACTCTCTCTCTCACTGGGATGTAGTTGGTATGAGATGCGGCAGCTTCTGCTGGTTTGAATAATTACGTTTTGATTTGAGCTGTTGTGTGTTGTATTTCCTTTCACTCAGTTTGTGCTCTGAAAACAGTCGGATCTCGTGTTTCTCATCTTTCATCTGCAGTTAAATAACTCGTGGTACGAGTATTTGTTGTTTCATCATCTAAAAACCCATCGTCTCAGGGATTACCCCAGTGCTCCAGTTCTTTTAATAATCATTTGGGCTCCTGCAGATCCTTCAAGTCTTCAAAGTCAATGATCTCAGTTTGAAAATAAGCCCTTAATTGACGCTAAAATATTTCAAATTACTTTTTTGTTGTTGTTGTCTCCTTAAAAACGAGGATGAGTTGCGACAGCTCGTCTCGCTGTTGTCATGTCTGAGACCTGCCAGCACCTTACGCAGACCTTCATCACATGAGACCAGTTTGGAAACCCCCCGTTTAAAAAGATCAACAATACAAAATTATCTCCTTCTGCTTGTTCTTCATGTCCTCCTTCTCCTTCCTCTTCATCATCATCTTCTGTCTTCTCATCCTTGTCTTTCCTCTTGCCCCTCTTCTTGTCCTTGTTCATCTTTTTGCCGCGTTTCTCCCCTCATGTTGATGAGATTTGTATCGCTGTAACAGTGAGTGAAGTGAGTGGAACAAGTACTCTTTGTTTTGTGCTGAATTCTGACCTTAAACCTCACACAGGAAACTGGTCCTTTCATAGATTCGAGTTTTGGTTAAACTAATTTTCCTTTACAGGGGCGTGACGGCTCGGTGCTTGACACGTTTCCCGTCGACCGGTACCAGAAGTCATGCTACCTGTTCACCGTCCTGGAGGAGCTCCTGCAGAAACCCGAGGTGGCGCACAGGGTCGAGGTGGGCCCGGAACAGTTCGAATTCCTGAGCCATGTGGAGCAGCAAGTCTTCCTCCTGTCCGATGAGTTTCCGTTATTTTCCATCCGAATGTGGGGGATACGAGGTCTCCTCACCCCTCTGAGCAGATAGGATATGTCTGGAAACATTATTCCTTTCTCTTAATGCAAAAAATCTGACAAAAAAACCCCCAAACATTAAATAAATGTATCGCTTTGAGTGCTTTATTTTCAGATATCTCATTTCTTTGTGCCACAGCGGGCACACACTGTAGTTTCTTAACCAAAACACATCATTTATTTGCCACAAATACCAAAGGCGTCAGATGGTGCAGCAGACAGAGCTCCAGCACACCCTATTATTGTAAAAAAAGAAAGGCTTTAATTGGCATTGGTAGACGACCCCAACCCTCCCATACACAGAAGTCTCACAGACATATTAAAAAATTTAAAACACATAGCAAGTATTTTTCTCTATTTACAGCCTTAATTTGATCTATTTGTAATGAATTTATCTGCGTTAGCTCCTGTGTCAGGAGATAATATATTTTCCTTCTATCACTTTAGATAAAACCACCAAAAATGTGTGAAATGTTTCTACTGGAGTCTGTTTTTTTTAAGCGTCTTTATTCTGCTAAGTGGTACAAAAACATTAACTGTCTCAGTATTTCATTATGAGCTCTGTGGGGATTTGCTGGACTTTAAAGTGTTTGTCTTTGGATGAATGACACTGAAACATAATTGAAATGATTCACGGTGAGCGCTAATAGGATTGATTTCCCCGTGAAGCCGACACAGACCCGCTTTATTTCTGTGAATAATGACTGGAGCTCTTGACCTTTGATATCAGAGCTTTTGGTGTTTAACAGAGTCAGAGCAGGTCTGTGAAACTTATTAGCTGTTGGAAGGCAAGTGTTTAAACTTTGATCTGATAATTTGATCCATCCATTTTATTCATGTATTTCTTAACGCAGGTATAAAATGAATCCATTAAAAATCTGACATGGAATAGATGAAACGTTCTGGAGGTCTTTAAACTCCTCTACAGGTTTAGGCCACGCTGTTAACGTTTGGGTAAAGACTATGAATGACTCATGATGAATGGTACCATTTATTATTAAATGCCATGTACAGCAGGTCCCCGTGGGTTTGCTGTCTTCCAGGTCATGGCAGCCTTAGATTAGGCCCATGTGACCCTGATAGGTTGGCAACACCTCAAGATGACAACCCCACTAGAGGTTCATTATCTCAAACTCCTCATCAGCTTTGATAACTAAAGAAGCCTTTCAGATAAAAGGTGAAGCATTCATGCATCCATCCATCCATTTGTTTTGATTCTTTCTGTCCGGGTCCTCATTAACTGCCCCTCCCATTCTTTAGGAAAAAAGAACTTCACTTGTTTGGGAGCCTATATGAGCTGATATCGTTCCAAGATGGCAGCTCCTCACTCTCTCTCCTCCCAGAAAGCTGGTGCCTTTCTGGCGCCCCACTTAGGTCATCTTTCTGCTTTGGTTTGTAGTTATTTCTAATTTCAGTCACGTGTTGGTTATAGGTTAGCACGTAGTTTTCTTTTGTCCTTCTTTTCCTCAGTTTATACTTAACAAAGGAATCTGCTTTATGTCCTTAGCGAGCCGGGCATAACCATATCTCTGTGCAGGCTGAAAACATCTTCATGAACCTAAAAAGAAGTTTGCACCAACTTGAGTTTTTAAGACTTACAGAATATCTAATAAATACATTTTAACTAATGAGAAAAGTTTTTCTTTCTGAAACAAAGACATTACGTGGCTGATCACTTAAAACAAACCATTTGTAGGCAGTGTATAGGAGCTGTTTTGTTTTCTGGTTTCATTTTGGCCAGTTAAGCTCAAACTGCAATCAAGCTTCAGTTTTTGTTTCCTGCAGGTTAATAGTCCATCTGGATAATAAAACAGAGGGATCCTATTTCCCAGAATGCATTGGATAATGATGAAATAATGGTTAGTCGTTTATGAGCTTCAAGTTTTCCTTTCCTCCGTCATCCACAAAGGGAATTGATGTGTTTGACGGCTTACAAACATCAGCTTCGGCGTTAAATCCACCATGTTAGTTGTTTTGATGCCAGAAGTGATCAAAACTAAACTGTGTCCATACGCTGTGGCTGATAATTAGTGCTAACTAAGTTTCCTTATTCACTAAAATTGGAGCACAATCTTTGATGATTGTAACAGTCACGGCCCTAATAATGCAAAGTTTAAGGCTGCGTTATTAAAAAAATCACTGCCTCTGATTAACAGGCAAACTATACATAGAAACTAGTAACAGGTTGTTTTTTTTATCAGGCTGTAAACAAGTTTATTTCTATGGTAAGATTGGACATCTTAACATGTGTGCCTGTGGGGACTCAGGCACTGTTAGAGACCCTCAGAGGAACTGCATGTTTTGGGACTTACGTAATGGCTTAGTTTTCCGATAGTTTTTCCGATTTTAATTTGCAGTCAAAAATAAATGAAAATAGAACTCACTGTGGTTATTACAGTGAAATTATTGTAAATGTTACGGCTGATGGAAATTATTTGACTTTTACATCCACTCATCTCTCTCTCTGAATTTTAGGAAGGGAAAAATGTAGAGGGACTAAAACGAGGTTTTAAAAAGTCAGAGGAGACGTGCTCTATTATGTGGAGTGTAAATGACTCCCTGACTGTCTCTGGTATTGGATTCTTCTAATGGAGGCTGTATCTCTGTCAGCATCCTAATGATGTGGGCTGCCATCGTTCGGTTTCCAACTCCCTCCTCGGGAAGCCGAGAGGCTCCATCAGCAGTGCTGCTCTCTCCCCTGCTGTTCATTCGGCGTGTGAAATAATAATTTGGGCACGAGCGCGGCTAAATAAGCTTCCTGGTACGTCATCGATACCATCGCTCCTATTGTGTTTGCTGCAGGCTTCTGGCCCTCTCCGTCTGTGATCTCCTCATCTTTCATATCCTGTTGAGAACAGCAAACCAGGCATAGGGCTCGCATTAGAAAAAAGAAAATTGGGTCGCTCATACGTGCGCTGCTGGTTAATGTGCCTCTGTGGAGAGGTGGATACGTCTCTTCCTGTTGGGGGTGTTTGACGGGCGCAGGCATGGCGGATTGGGTCATCAGCTGAGTACCCCAGTGAGAGGCACTCCCAATGATGGATGATGGGAAAATGACTTCATAACATGAGAAGTTCAGAGGCTGGTCCTGGTTTATTTGTGTTTAGCATATAGAGCCTGAATCATTTGTTCTTCTTTTTACATGTCTGCACTTTCTAAATCTTCAAACTTTATTAGCTTTTTAGCTTTACATGAAAATTTGCCCCTGTTGTGATGTGGTTCCTCTTGCATGCTTCCAGCAAAGGTTCAAAGTTAGTAATTGGACAAACATTAGTTTCATCTTCTTTCCTTTGACGTTATCTAAGCTCTATATTAGCTGGCCATTCGAATCATAAAGGAGTTGTTTGGTTCAGGCTCTGTTTGGTCTTTCGACTGGATAATGTCTGTAAATATTAGTGTCACTGCCTCCGCTGAAGTTCCTGAAATCTGCATTCTATTTAATGGCGACCAGGGGGCAATACCTGTGTTTGAAAAATGACATCTGCGTGTATTGAGATTTCTCACACGACATGAATTAAGGGTTGTGTGCCATATTGGATGCGATTCAAACGCTGGCTGAGGAGACATTTATTCTGGTTGGCAGTAGTTGTTGGAGGTTTCTGGCTCTTGCTGGGTGAAATCAGTTCCCAAGAAGGCATGTTGGCGTTGTTAGAAGATTGCCTGGTTTTTCATTTTTATCTGCAAATGGTTGCTAACAACTCAAGAAAGTGCAAGGCAAACTTTTTCAAAGGCAAAACTTTTAGTTTCCGTGTTTGTGGACGAGTCTATTGCTTCCATTCAATCTATGACTGCAGCGGTATGCTAACAGCCAAAACAGTCGGAAATATACATTTGTCCCCCAATGACCACTGGTTGCCAGGTGGTTGCAGATCAGACTTTAGGCCTGTGTGACTGGAGCCTACACTAGCCTACCTTGCTTCTCACACACTGAAAATGGCAAACAGGTCAAAGTTACGTAGTTGGTGGTCACATATCTGCAAAACCTCAGGAGAAGACTGTGGAGGCAGAATAAAATGCCAAATAAACAGGTGCCTGGATAACAAAAGGCTTCTTCAGTTCTGACACCTGATGGGGATTCCCAATATTTTTTACCACCTCAAATGTCGTCCTGAGAGATGATGCTCCCGCCTCCCATCGTGTGAGTCATGAAGATCACGAGTCAGTGTGTGAGTGGGAAATATAGTCTGGTTACAGCAGTAAATATGTTTAGTTTTCGTGCGTGGCAGAAGAAATGTTTTCTTATACTTCCTCTGAAGGAGCAGTGGTACTTTAGGCAGCAGACCAAACCTCTCTGAGGAATATAAGTGATGTATTGTTTTTCACTTATCATTAATTCAACAACTTTGACTGCCTGTAATATTATTATTATTATTATCATCATTATTATTATTTACAGTGATGTACTGAGGGAAAATAAGGGACGTTAAACCCTGTGATTTGCACTGAGCGGTGGGGGAGGCAGTGCAACCCTATAACCATAATGAAGACTCCAAACTGAAGACTCAAAGAGATGCATTGCAGCCTCACAAGGCTTGATTTAAGTTTGTACTGCTGAAGTTGTATGGGGTATCGGTGTGGAGAAGTGAAAACCATTAGAGGCAAGTTTTTGGTAATTTCATGGCGTTTGTTGGGTCAAAAAGCTGCACCCTCAAGTGTGTCTATGCTTATTTATTTGCGAGTTGTTGTGACGGAGATGAATCTAGTTTGTGGCAGTTGCTGGACGGGCTGACCGTGAAATACTGAAGGGATGATGAAAAGCACAGAGAGCTTGAAGTTCGGGTGCAAGAGCATAAATCAGTGAGGCTGTGAGACGGCTTAGTGTGGAAAGCCCTCTCCCATTGGGATTGGATGATTTATGAGCTCTGACTTCTTCAAACTACACAACCCTGATTGATCTGAAGCTAATTTTCCATATGTTCTGTCACTGCTGTTATAGGTAAGGAAAATACTTAAAACCATCTAGTGGTGTAAAGGTCAGAAATGTGAAGTTGGAGGTTTCTGAGCTTTCTACAGGTTTATTAAATTCAGCACATGCTTCATCAAATCTGTATTTGAAAGGATGACAAAAATGGAGTTAAGCAGCAGAACAAGTGAAGAGAGAAAAGACAGCATGGAGGCTAACATGAGGATCACCATAAATACAGAGAGAATTGAATTTGTGAGAGAACTGATTCAAAGAAACATGCATCCGAATCCTCTGAGCAAGAGAAGAGGATTAAGCCTTTATGTGTTGGCACATTTTGGATGCAAAGGAGGTTTAAAGGGAGTCAAATGGGAGGTATAAAGACTTTTTCTTTATATCCGTGAGGGCTGGGGCTGGGGGGTTGATCCATTTAGACTGATAAAGATGACTTCTTGAGTTGTTGTGACCTTGACTGATCCGGGAGCTGATTGAACTTCCAGATGCTCAGTCTGTGGCTTTATATGACAGATGATTCAGAAATCAACTGTAACTGCAGCGAATCATTTTATTACCAGAGAGTAATTGGCACACCAAATTGGGACCTTGAAAGGATATTAATAACTGGGCTGCAAGGTGCTCGTTGAACTGATGTTAGTCTCTCTCTGCGTGAGAAGACAGATAAATGTGATTTATCTGGTAAAAAACAAAGTGCTTGCTTTCTTACATTGATTTATGATTTATAAACATTAAAAATTGGGCACACAGTGGCCTGGACACCAGATATTTGAAGACTTGGAAAAGTAACGCTCTTTCCATATGGACATGAAGCTCAGGATCAGGACTTTCACAGCCAGGTATCCAAACCATGCAGCAGCATATTAATGAATGACCTCATGTTGTGGATGGATCATGTAAGGTGTTCTTCTGGCTGAGGTTTGGTCTGTTCTTCTTCTTCCCATCGTATGATGCCGTTTGTCTTTGCCCATCGATGACCCTCATCAAAATTATAAGAAAAGGTCTGTGACCTCATTGCGCAGACTGTTCTGGGCAATGACAGTCTGCGCAAAACTGAAAATTTGTGTTACCTGACACAATTTCAGAGACTTTATGTGGCGGGGCGTGGTCTGCGGTGCCGTGCAGAGGAGGCGGACGCACCTGCACGGCATCCGCAATCACGCCCCGCCGAATTAAATATTGTACTGGGTCCTGTGGTTGGCGTTGTTGTTGTGATAATGTTGAGTCGGCAGCGGGAGAGCTGCAGCTCTGTGAGTATTGTGGACAGCAACCGTCAAAGCATTAATAAAAAGCATCAAAATGCCACTGGGTCTGCCGTGTATGTTTACACTTTAATTTAAATTTCCTACAGTGAATCCACTGCAAGAGTCATACATTTCTGTTGTGGATAGTGGAAAAACAGGAAGTTTCTGTCATTTGTTTATCTATTACTCATTTACTTTCTTTGTAGTATGAATGTCCATAGGAAGGGTCTTTATCAGTAAGGAAAACCTATGAAGTCTCAGATCTATGCCCTCCTTCATATTTTCCAAAACTGTCCAGAGGGCCAGATTGTCAGAACAATGATGGCCCCTAGCCCTTATGTTTGACACCCCTGGTTTGGAAGCTCCAAAGACTAGAACTCATCACCTGCCTCTCACATGCACTAACTTTCACTGTTGTTCTGTCAGGTTTGTCACTTGTTTTTTAACCTTTTACTTTCCTTCTTGCAACATAGCATTTTGTTTTCATTAAATCACCTGAATCTTATCTGCTCTGTTTGAGAATGCACACTGACATTGAGAAAAGAAACTAACGTGTATGGAAGTAAGAGCAGTAAAGACTTTTACACTGAGCTGAAATCTGAATACGTTGATTAAATACTTTTTGTGTTATTTATCTTGGTCCCTGTGTATTGTTTCACTAACAGAGTACAGTTCAATACATTTTATATATACAGTGGCTTGCAAAAGTATTCGGCCCCCCTTGAACTTTCCCACATTTTGTCACATTACAGCCACAAACATGTAGGCGATCGTGGCTCAAAGAGTTGGCAGTTCGTCTTGTAACTGGAAGGTTGCCGGTTCGAGCCCCGGCTCAGACAGTCTCGGTCGTTGTGTCCTTGGGCAAGACACTTCACCTACCGTCTACTAGTGTTGGCCAGAGGGGCCGATGGCGCGATATGGCAGCCTCGCATCTGTCAGTCTGCCCCAGGGCAGCTGTGGCTACAGCTGTAGCTTGTCTCCACCAGTGTGTGAGAGTGAATGAATAGCGGAATTGTACAGCGCTTTGAGGGCCCCGAAAAGCGCTACATAAATGCAATGTTATTATTATAAACATGAATCAATTTTATTGGAATTCCACGTGAAAGACCAACACAAAGTGGTGTACACGTGAGAAGTGGAACAAAAATCATACATGATTCCAAACATTTTTTACAAATAAATAACTGAAAAGTGGGGTGTGCGTAATTATTCAGCCCCCTGAGTCAATACTTTGTAGAACCACCTTTTGCTGCAATTACAGCTGCCAGTCTTTTAGGGTATGTCTCTACCAGCTTTGCACATCTACAGACTGAAATCCTTGCCCATTCTTCTTTGCAAAAAAGCTCCAGCTCAGTCAGATTAGATGGACAGCATTTGTGAACAGCAGTTTTCAGATCTTGCCACAGATTCTCAATTGGATTTAGACACCAGACAGGTCAGAGATAAAGTTATTGAGAAATTTGATGTGTTAAGATTTTGATAAAATAGTAATAAATTTACAATTGAATGGAGTCAGGTTAGAATCACATGCAATCGATTTGTGATAAAAAGTGAATTAAATGTGAGAAGTTGGTGACAATCACAAATTTGTTGCTGTCTAGATGCACAGAAATTCCTATTAACCACTTTGGTTCAAAATCCAGCCCGAGCTTCCTAAATGTGAAACAGATGTTCAGAAATTCGTCCACAAATTTTTGTGTTACAGCAAACTTGGCAACCTCGCTTTTATATAAGGAGACTCCAGCCCAATGGTGACCAGGCGAGTCGAATCCCTTATTGCAGAAAAACAGCAGTAATCTAAAAACATTGAGAGAGTGACTGCAGTCAGTCCAAAGCAGGCCACAATAGGAAAAAAGGTTAGAGATTGGTTGGCTCCCACCTTGTGTCTTGGAGTCGAAAATAATCGCTCAGAGCGTTCAACCACTGGGGAACCAGCTACTCACTGCAACTTCTTACTATGTGTAAACCGCTGCACCCTGATGTAATAACAGAAAGTGTCTTTAACTCAAGCAGACGTGTTCAGCTGTATCCGTATCCGCCAGTGTCCCTGTAGCCTTCTGTTTCCCCCTAATA
The DNA here is from genome assembly GCF_057382095.1 of Aulonocara sp. 'chitande type north' Nkhata Bay. NCBI lineage: Eukaryota > Metazoa > Chordata > Actinopteri > Cichliformes > Cichlidae > Aulonocara > Aulonocara sp. 'chitande type north' Nkhata Bay. Next base: position 25,692,888 of record NC_141358.1, read on the forward strand.
ACCTGCTGTCAAGTCAGTGCAAACATAGTGACTGCCTCCGCTTATTCCCATGGTTGCTCTGTGGGAACACAGTCAGGCTGATGAATGTAATGTGCTTTAGCAAGCTGTAAATTCAGGATGACTCTGCTCATTCATCTTAATTTTACAGGTTTTTGCATCACTGGAATATTGCAGCACAATTTCCACCCCGGTCACGTTCAGTTTGTGTCTCAGCTTATCAGTGGAAATACACAGGGGAAGAGATGATGTCAATCAATCTCAGTATATAAAGCTTTTCTTAGTAACGCACACACTGTCGAGCAAATACCAGCCAGGGAAAGTGCTCACATTTCTCATTTCTTTTGTTTATCATGTTGGGAAAGGAAATCTCATTTTCACTGTCATAGTTTTGTCATCTCAGCGGCTCATTTTAGAAATGGCTCACCTTTTGCTACCTTTTTTCATGTATTAAACATTTTATTGCCAATGTGTAAGTTTATTGTAACTTAATTTAAAAAATGAGATCTTCTCTAGCTCTCTTGCTTGCTTCAAACCTTTCGGTGGAGCGACAAAATCAATGCTCTCTCCTGAACGCCCCACTGCCTCTCTTCTGCTCTTGGATTAAAAGGCAGCCATATTAACTATGTTAGCTTAGAACTCGTGATCAAATGACCAACAGTATAAACACAGAGTCAGACTCCAAACACCGATTCATCATAAGCTCCATCGTAGAGCCTAACATAAGCACCAACACGACCTCCGTGTTTTCCGTGTTAAATCTGTGTTAGAATAAAAAAAAAGGAAAATAGCTGAGGCTTTGTGCCTCTGAATCTGATTTACACGTCTGAATCCATCCTCTCTGGTAAATGGATGATTTTATCTTTAATTTAGGCTAATTTGACAGCCAGCATCTGTCCTCCACGGCTTCCTGCTGGCTAGCTCTCAGTCTTTCCAGAGGCTGATTGTGACCATCAGTACCAGGTGCTGTCCACTCCTCATTAATGACACTCATTTATCAGGAGCACAACCAGTAATGGATGCATACTGTCAATAACACAGTCAGCAGGAAGTGTTGCTTGTGATGCCAGTCCCACCGCCACAGCGGCTGAGTGCATGTTTGTTAAAAAGCTTCCCCCACCCGGAGACCGCATCTCCAGTCCGGAAGTTTTCAAGTAAGACCTGCAAGTAGATGATTGATTCGAAAAGCCAGCTGAATGTTTTCATTCATCTTAATTCCACTCTGCACCTGAATCTAATTTAGACCCGATAAATGGATTTCAGCTTTATATTTCTGGGGACTTTCGTGGTCTATTTAGGACTGCTGGAACCCCATCTTTATTATTACCTGAATAAAGGGCCACCCTGATGAAAAAATACCTCAGATTTCCCAGAAAAGAGGGGAAAAACATTAATGAACATTGGGGAAACATTGGGGGAAATTTCTGAGGACCATTAATCCAAGACATTTCTCTTCATCAGGTGTCATCAGTCAGGATATGATGGACTTCATCCACCTAAAGGTGTGTCAAAATGTTCTTTCCTTGCCAAATCTGGTTTTAGGAAAACCCGCTGGTCTGGTGAAAAACACGCCACCTTTGCATTGGAAAATGAGAAGTTGTGAGTGACAGCCTCATATCAGTAATACCATAACCCTGTGTGTCATGCACCACCTCCAAAGTACATGGTGTGCATAACTGAGACTCTCCAGCAGCTTTGACAAAACAACATTATTTCAAACCCACGGAATGATAACGACCCGCTAATGCATAGATAAAAACCTCTTGCGCGGCACAGACTCTCCTCTTTCAGGCTGTCAAAGCTCTGAATCATTCTCTCTGAGTTTGTCATCTGCGGCATTTGTAATTCTTGGATGGTTGACAGACTTTCTTTCTGCTTCTTTTCTGTGGGACATTTATGTGGGGAGTTTAAAAAGCTGTTTACAGTTTTCACTAATTAATTTCCTCCATGGAAAAAAAAAGCATATTACGAGAGCCTACAGAAACTCCTGCAGGTGAAAATGAACCACCTGAATACCTCAGAACTATACTGATGTCCCCTATTTCACTCAGGAGAATAGGGGATATTATTCTCACCACTACAAAAATACTTCTTTTTTTTCAGTGTGATTTACCTGCTAAAAACTCTCAAGATTAACACCTGTGCTGTTGTATTCTTGGTTCAACAATGTAGCTAGTCCAATTGTACATGTTTTTGCAGATTAAAGTTCTGTTTGATTGTGAGTCCATTGGAGCCAGAAGACCAGGCATAACGTGCAGGTGGGAACTTTATACTTCCTAAATTGGGTTTTCTTTTATTTTCTCTTCAGTCTAAGTCAGGAGTGACAGATGTCTCAATAATGCCATAATCAGGTGTGTCAAGCTCCGCCTCCGGAGGAAACCTTGTGTATGAATAAGCCACTCTAGCACCTCAGACTGGAAGTACACATTTGCTGATGTGAAATTTGCGCCTGGTAATGCAAACGGAGGCAAATCCACATTTCATGACTTGAAATATTTTAACATTGGTTAAAACAATAAAATAGGATTGTTTTGTCTTACATCATGAAAACCTATTAGCTAGGATTTCCTGATACCACCAGTCAGAAAGAGGAGGACCTGTCCAACTTTTCTTTCAGATGAAAACCAGAGAGGAAATCATAAGACTTCGTGGTAAGTTCTTAAAATCAGTTTCTGTAAGGTGAAACTGTGTGTTTTTAGTGCAACTGCGCAAACATTTGGTGTTCCTCAGGGCTCGATCCCGGGTCCTTCTACAAAATGCGGACACACTTAGATTCTTGAATATTAGCTGCTGGGTTTTTTTTCACTTAAAATTAACACTTTATAAAAGAAATTAAATGCAACAATAATGAATATATTGTTTATACTTTTATTTATACATCTACACTGAACTGAATGCTTTGTCATTATCTCTTGCACTTCTGTACAGTAAGGAATAAAATAACCGTTTCTCCTAAACAGTCTTTTTAATATTAACTGTATCATCAGCTCATTGTTTTTAAATTATGACACAATAAATGTGTCATTCGATATAGAGTCATTCAAAGCTCCCATCTGATCCCCTCAGAATCAGCAATTGTTTTGTATATTAATGACCCTTGATCTATAGTTTGATACTATAAAAATCTTTGACCTTTACGAGTGGGCTAGAGTTTGCACATTGGTGTCATGGGCTATACCCCAGTGTCAGAAAACTGTACCAGTTTCTTGTCTGTAACATGTGGTACCCTCTGGCTGTATCACCACGAAGGATAGATGGCTACTCAGAACAAGTGAGAACGTATGACAGGTGTCCTTTTTACCTAAATTTGATACCAGGATCATCTAGTTCTGTCTCAAAATAATTTACTGGTGTAGGCGACTGTAGCTGTATGGCTGTGAAATGCAGAAACAACACTAGTGTTCACATTTTCTATACTTTTTTTCTGTACTTGTTTTGACATGTCCTACAAAAGGCTCCAGGCTATTAAAATTAGAAATAAAGCACCAAACACAGTGTGTATTTGCAGTGCAGGGCAGCTGGATTGGTAGGATGATGAAATGAATTTGAAAATCCTGCCAGACTGAATCTGTTTTGCAGAATGAAATTACTTGTAGCTTTCCTGCAGCACAAGAAGAGTGTTTGCTTTTCCTTGTAAACAGTGTTGGCTCATATGTGAGTAAGCAGCAGCAGAGGATTGTTATGCAGTGGAGTAAAATATCTATAAATGCCAGAATCTGATTTTAATTCATTCCTTCTTACACGGCAGCCAGATTGTTTTAAAGCTAATATATTTCCTTAATCAAACTGTATAAAATAAACAGTATAGCTGTCTTATTTTTATTTTGAACACACAAAAAATCCACCTTAAGTAATTTTCTTTTTTATTATGTCATTTACAGGTTAAAAGTGACCCTAAATGAACTGTCAAACCTCTTAGAGAGCCTTCCCTTTGAAGCAGAATGACTTTTTAGCAGCTGCTGATTAGTCACTAAGTTACTTCAACACAGAATGACCATGATTAGATTTTTTTTTCTCCTAGCATGTCGGGTACTGCTAAAGTTCAGTTTCAATTTATCTAGGCAAATTTTGGCCTTTGCTGTGTGTTTCGACCCCCATGGGAACAACCTAATAAGTCGTGAGAGCTAAGTCAACGGGAAGGACCCTCATTTTCTTGTGTTACTGGCCGGTTTGATCTGACTTCTGTCAGAGTCTACTTAATTCACTCTAGAGTGAAGTTTTCATTGCTTCCCTCTTGCCATGCAGCCCTCTAAAATATTCAACAAATAGCGAGCTGAACTCCAGCAGCAGCGGGAGCTTGGGTGTCTTCGAATTGCCTCCGGTTGTCAGAGTGCAGCTGAGCGTGCATCCTTCCAAACAATCCCTTATTTTCTGTCTTGTGCCATCCTTTATTGATCACCTTCTTTATACCTTTTGTCACGTCAGATACACATGGATTTGTGAGAGTAGTCAGAGGGCAGTGATTGGTGAAAGCTGGTGAGAGCCGGGGTCCACTGGTGTTAGAAGATTCGAAAAACTGGTGCCATGACAGGAAGCAGTCAACTTTGTCAAAGTGTGCTTTAAGAAGATACTGAAACTTTTCCTCCTTTATAGCTTATGATTCTTTAAGATAACTGGCTCAGCTTTATATATAAAACACAAATTTCAGTCATTTGTCAACACAGTTAGTTAACCTTTACAAAACTTTGCTCAGACAGGTGTAACAGCATTTGTTGGGGATTATTTTTCAGCGTTGAGATGATGTTGATGATGCCAGAGACCAAGGCATTCAGGGACTTTGCCTAGTTTCAATTTGGCAATAAAGTTTTAATTGCAGTAAGTTTCTTGCTTTATTTCCATCCATGCATATAATATTGATATTCCTGCAGGGTTGCCTAGACTGATAGAGATGTGTTTCTAAGATGTGCTCACTGGTCATTCTGGAACTTCCAAAGATAGAAAAGGGTTGTCAGAAATATGATTGACACGATAAAAAGGTCTTGGTTTTTATGTATTTGAGAGATATTAAGTTTGTCTGAAGATCCTCCTCTGTATTTCTGTGTGTGTTTGTGTAAAGGCTGATAATCTTGGAAACTTCATCTATCGAGCCTCGGACCAGCTCCGTTTAGTTCTACCCTTTCGTACCTGTCCCTCTGCATTCCTCAGTGGATCTCCGCTACCTTGTCACAATGGTAAACTTTGAATTATAACTTCGGGGAAAGGCAGTGAACTTGCAGGTAGGCGTATCTGTCAAGTCGATGTGTGGTGAGCTAAAACTGTGGTGTTCTCGTTGACAGTGTCAATCTTGTAAAGGTCACAGCCGAAAGTAAGTAAGTAAGTAAGTAAAACTTTATTTATATAGCACCTTTCAAGATAAAAATCACAAAGTGCTTCACAGAAGCTAAAACCTAAAAATAAAAATCAACTAAAACCAAGTTTAAAAAGATGGGTTTTTAGCTGTTTTTTAAAAGTGACCACTGAGTCCACAGATCTCAGGCTCAAAGGGAGAGAGTTCCACAATCTGGGGGCCACAGTTCCAAAAGCTTTGTCGCCTTTTGTTTTCAGCCTCGTGTGCTGGACAGCAAGCAAGCCCTGGTCACATGACCTCAGGGACCTGCTGGGAATGTATGGATGCAAAAGTTCACTTATATATGTTGGTGCTTGTCCATGCAGGGCCCTGAAAGTCAAGGTCAAAACCTTAAACTGGATCCTGAATTTAACGGGGAGCCAGTGCAGCTGAATCAGCAGGGGTGTGACATGGGAAAACTTGGAGGACTTGGTCAGAAGCTTTGCAGCAGCATTCTGAACAACTTGCAGACGATCCAAAGAGGCTTTACATAAACAAGTAAACAAAGAATTACAGTAGTCCAGACGAGATGAAACAAATGCATGAATGACAATTTCTAATTCGGAGCGCGATACAATGGGACTCAGCTTAGCAATGTTTCTCAAATGATAAAAACAGGAGCGAACCAAAGATTTTACATGGGCATCCAAAGTCAGAGCTGAGTCAATAGCTGAAACCCAGGAGTTCATCACCAGTAAAGCTCCTTCCTATAGAAGTCGAGTTAGTTGGACACAGAAGAGATCTGCTCTGTTTGAAAGAAGTTTAAGTTGTCATAATGAGATTTCTGTGGAGCTTCATAAAAATTAGCTGGCACACCGAAAGGAGGTACAAAAGAAGGTGACGTTGGTATCACTGAAAAACTTTAGCTCTCTCATTGCATCTGATATCTCTTATGCGTTTGTCTTGAATATGTTTGGGCAGCCACAGAACGATGGGATATTATTAAGCCTTTCGATATATTTGGATATATACAAGCACAACAATTGTTTGTTAAGCCAGCGGTCCCCAACCCCCGGGCCTCGGACCGGTCCGTGAGTCGTTTGGTACCGGGCCGCGAGAGTTGAGGCTCAGGTGTGAAATGTATAGTTTTCAGGGTTTTTATCGGTTTTCAGCGTTATTTTGTTATCGTTTTTATCGTTTACTCGGTTTTCCTGGGTCTTTTCACATGTGTTATGAATAAATTTTATTTTTTTCAGTACCGGTACTAGTTTTATTTTGTTGTATTTATCCACACCTTAAAGGCCGGTCCATGAAAATATTGTCGGGCATAAACCGGTCCATGGCGCAAAAAAGGTTGGGGACCGCTGTGTTAAGCCATCGTGCACCGTTTCAGAATTTCTGTCTCTAACGACATTAAACATTTTGTTCTAATTTTTTTTCACATGGCAGGAGAAAATATGCAAGCATAAATTATTTGGCCTAGAACATCAGACGAATTAGTTTGATATAAAACCTAAATGACCTAGGCCTACAGAGAATCATTTGAAAACCTTTTGGTAAGGACGGCAATTCTCTGCTCTGTAGTTAGCATACTGTTAAGTGATTCTTGTTGTCATTGTAAGGAAAATGTGCACATGAAGTTGACAGGTTTGGATAAACCTTCATTCATAGCTACAACCATGTTGGCCAGTATTTGGTCTGTACCAGCTCTTTGATTGTTTGAGCCTGGTACGATTAATTCTCTCGTGATTGTGATTTTACAGATCTCGTCATCTATCTCCGGACTGACCAAACAGCAGTTTCTAGGTCGAAGGAAACAGGGATGGTCTCAGTCTAGAGACATTTTGTTCATTATTTTGGATAGTTCAGACTAATAATGTGGAGAATGTCAGGTTAACTTTAGAACCAAAACAAAGAAAAACAATAATGCAGGATGAAAGTCAAGCAAAAAAGAGGTGGTGAGAAAGATGAGGCAAGGTATTGGAGGTAATAAAGAAGACAATAAAGCTGCGGCAGCAGTGTGCAAACACAATACAGTGTGATTACAAAATTAATCTGTTAATTGATTTCTTCAAATAATACTCTAAGCACTGCATTGATGCTAGACACACACTGCTTTACAAACCAGTCATTTTGAAGTAGATATAGGTAAGTCATGTAGAATAATTTAGTCCTTGGGTGTACGTGATATGTGAACAGAAACTAACTGCACCAAATATTATGCATTTGTAATAAAAAATAAGTCTTGGTTTGGGCTGTCAGGTGTGAAAAGGCTGTAAATCATGCAAAGTGTTGTCATCTGGCCTCAGCCATCAGCAGGAGAGCTGAATTGAAATGTAACTCAAGTAGTTCATGTGACATTTTGAAAGATCATATGTCAAACTGTCAGAGAGCTTTAAATGGAGTACTACAGGGACTTTTATTTCTGTCAAATGTCATTTAAGCACTTTCATTTCAGTTATTGACTGACTCATTAGGCCCTTCTCATGTTGTGGTATTGAGCTGCTGTTCAGTCTCTATAAAGTTTTTGTCACACTTTAAGTTCTCCTGGTTTGAATGAGCCTATTTGAATGGGGAAATTCCTTCCTATCCAAGCACAGTTTCACAACATTACAACTTCAAACCTGTGGAGAACCTCTCCTGTCCTCACAAGCACCAGCTAAAAAAACATCCATCCCTTTTCTTACGGAGAAAATCTCAGCTGTCACCAGGTATGTTAGTTCTGCCATCGTAGCTCATAGTCTCTTTTTTTTCTCTGATCACCTTTGGACCTAGTGGACCAGCAGATTCAAACACAGGACTTCTTGCTGTTGGACGACGGCGCTAACCACCGCACCACTATGCCATCCGCAGAACACGACTTGCTGACATGTTTCTCAATTCAGCTGTCAATTGGTGATGGCAGCTAAGAGTTGAAGGAGACTGTTCGATAGTGCCTTTGGTGTCTTGTGGAGAAAACCCAGAAAGGTCTGCAGAAACCATCTCATGTACCATAGGAACACATCAAGATCCCTCAGAAGCAAGGAGAGAGAAGTGTCTACACTGAAAAAAGGGATTTGCCATCTCTTGAATTTATGTAAGCATCTTACGTATATTTAAAACAATTGCCTCATGCTTTAAAGTTAAGTGTAATTATATAGTGCAGAAAGTACATGATATGCAGAGAGGGTATATTAAATTGTTCATATCATGTTTGAGCAAAGTAAGTCAATAATATGGCAATGTTAAATCTCACATGATTTAATCTCGCGCGCTTCGGATCGTGGTTTGAGGAAGGTATCCATCTCAGTCAAGTCGAGCAGTCGCCTCTACTTTTTTCGGTGTGGTTGTTACATTTACAAAAGTCTAACTTGTAATTTGAACAAAATAATTTAATGTTTCTATGGTGAACGTAATTAAATCATGTAGGATCTGTAAGTTGAGATGACATGATACACTGTAGTAAGAGTGGTTAGTTTCTGGACTGATGAAATTTACAAGATCGCATGAGATTTCAAACTGCAGGAAAATCACTGGAGTTATAAAAGGCAGACAACCTGTCAAGGACAAAAACATACAGGAAATTCAGCATCAAGCCTTCAAACCACAGCTTTTCTACTTCTGTTAACCCTGGGTTGGTGGCATGGTGGTTGGTTCAATAGATCCAAGTTGTCAGGGATCCTGGGTCGCTCAGACCCAGGATCCCTGAGCAGTTATGGACTAATATTATAATGTATATTTTGTATTGCTGTCCCTCGTTATCCCTGCTTGTGTGTGTGTGTGTGTGTGTGTGTGTGTGTGTGTGTGTGTGTGTGTGTGTTTCTGCGGGCGCCTTCAGGCCTGGTGGGTGTGGCCCTGCTGGTGGACTGGCCACACCCGAAGCCACACACCTGCTGCTGATCAGGCCTCGTCGGGGGAGCTACTTAAGAGAGTCTTGGAGCTCCCACCGACACGGGATCATTTCGTGAGACTTCCCGTCAGTTCTCCAGCTGGTCTGTTTGTGAGTGTGAGCTTACCAAGTGAACTGAGGGTACTAACTACTGCCTCTATTTTCCCAGGAAGGATTGCTGGATGAGAGGGCAGCAGACACAGAGTGCACTGGCACGAGGGAGCAGACACATGGGCACAAACACGGGGAGAAGACACGGAGTGGAAGTTGGGAGCACACGGGGATGTATTATTGTTGTGTATCAGTTCCATCACTGTAAATAAACGCACTGCTTGTACATAGAGCACCGCGCCTGGGTCCTCCTTCCCCACACCCCCCACGGTTTGCCATGCCGAACCGTGACACAAGTAGTATTGGCGTAAAAGTTATTGTATAGTGTTGGAATAAAATGAAAAAATTGTGGGGATTAAAATATTCCAAGAGCTCAACTTACTTCATCTGAATATGTTTCAGTCACGTTTCATCAACACAAAATGCACTGGCTTATTGAATATGAATAAGTTGTGTTGATTTAACTACGTCATTTAAGTTTCTGCCAAAGCAAAACAATTGTGTGCAACCAATGTCCACTATTGAATTAAGTAAATCCAACATGCTCTTTTTTTCAGTGTAGTCTGTCTTACACGGTCTCTCACAATAGATTGCATTTAAAAGATGCTAGCTTCTAAACATACAGGGTGACTCGTCTGGGTGCAAAAAAGAAATCTGGTTTTAAAGCACCAACAAACGGGTGACATCACGGCCACCATCCCTGCATATATTCAACCACTTAACCTCTGGTTTATTAAAGGATTCGACTGGCGTGCTAAAAAAGATCATTGCAAACTTTGCTACTCTCACAAATCCATGTGTATGTGTATTCATATATACAAAGGTGTCTTTATTGGTGGCAAAAATAATGTCTTTTCACAAAATCTACTTTTTAGAGAAGCATGAGTTTTCTCTGAAAGCTGCTTCATGATGTCAATACCAAATATTCTTTTTTTTATTACACTCGCACTGATTAAATGAACGAGTCTCTACATGCAGAGCTGACTTTATTCATACTTCACATAGGTGTCTGTTTGGAGTAACTGCTAAATATGATCCTGTAGAAGTTAATTTTCTAGTCTTCTGCACATCGTGATACTTCAACTCTGTTCTGCAAAGTGGAAGAGAATAAATATGAGGCTGAGACCTTCTGTAAAGCTCAGTTAATCACTCTGTACGGATAACTAATGAATTAGGAATTCCCTGCCAGGCTGAATCCACCTTTCAGACTGAAATGACAGAAAATGACTCAGATGAAACGCATGAAGCTCATTTCTGTCGTGCTGCAAACAATGCAGAGCTTAATATGATCAGACTTCTTGCTCATACCTGCCTCATCTCGCTATGATTCATCTGTCAGTAGCAACACGATCAGCATCCACATTATTAGATTTAAATGTTTGTTTCAGGGTTTTTTTTTAACCTTCTTTAGTCACATTTTAAAAGATGAAGCTTTGGTAAAAAATCCCAGGATCCTCCAAGTATTCCTCATATCATCATATAAGGAAAAGGAGGACACTAACAGCATGAGGTCAACTTCTTTTCTTATTTCACAGATTTTAGTGTCACATGTTGTACCTGCAGCTCGATAAGTAATAAACTATGAAAAGGTAAAGAACAATATCTGTCAGAAGTACCTCACACTGTCGATACAAGCTGCTGGTAGCTATTGATTTAGAGTACCAACAACTTAATCCTTTATTTTCAGGTGAGGCATATAGCAGTGACCAAGGTCAGCAGCAGCGCAGTCTGACTCAGCAGAGGATGAAACTTTGTCTCTGGCTGCTCGTTTGACCTTTATTTTTACAGTGGAGAAGTTGCTGAGCTGGCACGATTTTCCTCGAAGCAGCTCTCCGGCAGATACAGCCCCGGTCCTCCGTGGGACACTGAGGCAGGCCCAGCGATTCTGCTTTAGATTAAAGATGCTGTGATGTTTGTCTGGGCCATAGACTGTATACAAGACTGCACATTTTAAAGCCTCTGTGTCACCACTGCGAATTTCGAGCATGAAAAAGACCATGTTTGGATAAGATGGAGTGTGAAGTTTTCAGTTAACTCTAGCTAGTTTGCTTCAAAAGATGCATCATTTCTAGTAGCCGCTGCTAGGAACATTATGTACATCCAAACATCTTTTTTTAATGACTTGAACAATTTGAATTATGAAGCCTAACTTAATATTGTTAGTGCTGACATTGCTGCTGCAGTGAACACGGTCGGAAACGGTTGTGTGTCCCTAGTGACGTACCTGCTTTTTGGTAAGTCACTACGGAACTTACTGATACGCAGTATATTACAAGTAAGCGCCCCCTAGTGTTCAAACATGTAATAATGCAAAAACAGGGAGTAAGTGGCTCTTATAGCACCCATCGATTCTAACACACGGAAACTGATATCTGCTCATTTGTGCTTAATAACAGAAACATACTCATCAAAACTGGAGTACAAACTTCCTGGACTTGTACTACCTTTTCAATTCAGGGACTTCCTGCGTTCATCAGCTGAGAAACTAGGCCACCACTGCTTTTGTGACCGGCGTTAGTTCATAGCTTAGCACTTAGCACTGCTTCTTCAGGGGTTATCAGCATTCACTACATCCAGTATCCTCGTCTGTAGTCTTTGCCTTTCCCCCTGCCTGGTAGCTCCATCTTCAGCATCCTTTGTCCAGTATATCCATTATCCCTCCTCTGCACATGTCCAAACCATCTCTTTTGCCTCTATAACCAGAGATCCTCGTTTCGTAGTGTTTTCAGCACATCCTTTGTGCTACCGACCTTCCAAAATAACCCAATACATGAAACATGCAGTAATGCAAAAAAAGACCTAGAAAAGAATCACTACAGCTACTTTCACTTCCTCCCATATTTGCAAGGGGTCACCACAGAAGGTAGCTCTGCACGTTTGATTTAGCAGATTTTTAAACTGGATGCTGTCAGCGGTGACATCATGCTGACGTAAGATTCAGGAAGTAGCTTTACACTTCAGAAATATGGTGGACCTTTACATTTACTCTCATCACTAATCGATTTTAATGGAAAAAATGCTTCTGCTAACATTTACAACCATCACCTGAAGCTCAAAACCATAGAAATTCAGCATGAATGGTCCTCTCTGACTTCCAGGCTTCACTGCTTCACTTCACTGCTTTCCTGTTGCTCCTCAGACTGAAGGAAGACATGGACTTTGCAGTCAAGCTATACTTTGAGGGAAAGAGGAGTAAACAATGTATAATTAAAGGGATTTGCATTACGTTAGTATTCCCCAACACTGTCTGCAGTGACCCTGGAGGCTGATGGAGCAACAACAGTGTTCACAGATACATAAATTAGACTTGCAGAGCTAAAACAGCTGCTTGGGAGAGTGCCGCAAGAATGTGTTTGAGAGCCCTGTGACACAGAGCGGGCGTGTTGCTGCTGGGGGGCTGGGGGGGGGGGGCCTCAGGGATCACGAAATCACTCAACGAGATTGGCAATTGCACCAAAGCTCATTTATTTGGTTTATGAATGTTTATTTCATTTTTTTACATTTAGTTTTTCACATTTTAACAAAATATCTTCAGGGAATCCTTTTATAATTACACTCAGTCCAGATTGGTTTGTTTAAATACTTTCTTTTTAATCAAAGGAACCTTTCAATGTAGCCCTGCTTTGCATTCATATGGAAGCCAGAGGTATGTATTAATTACACGTAGGTGTTATTTTAATGTGAACTGTCAAACATCAGATCACATAAGCAGGATGTCTGTGGACCCACAAGGAAATTCTGACCTTCAGATATTTTAATTTCCCTCAGTTTGATGAATTTTTTGTACTTTGACAACCAGTTTTGGAAAACTGCTGTCCAATCTAGCTCATTATACTCTTAAAGATATTTGAAGTTGTGTGAGAGTTTGCTTAACTTAACATGTGTTTTGTGCGCTTTGGGAAATGCATGGATGAGGTATGGGGTCTGTTGTTGTTGGCTATTTAATTCCCTGTACGTTTGCATTGCTGCAGATAAGTTTGACCTGTTCCTGGTGTGTGTTGGACTCATGGCTGTCCTGATTCTGTTTGTAACTTTTATTGACAGGATTTGTAGGCACAGCCAGGAGGAGGGTGTCTGGTTCAACAGCCTTAGGGTCAAATTCCAATCTATGCAGATGATGTGGTTCTGTTGGCTTCATCAAGCAAAGACCTCCAGTTTGCACTAGAATAGTTTGCAGCAGAGTTTGAAGTGGCTGGAATGAGAATTAGCACCTTCAGGTCTTAAGCTATGGCTCTTTGCTGGAAAACCGGTGGACCAGGAATGCCTCAATTGGAGATACAGTGTCCTGGGGTCTGGTTAATAAGTGGGAAAAGAGTGGAGCAGGAGATTGACCAATGGATTGGTTCTGCAGTGATGCAGATACTGTACCAGCCTGTTGTGGTGAAGAGAGAGCTGAGCGTCAAAGCAAAGCTGTGGATTAACATGTCGACCTTGAGCTGCAGGCAGTAACCAAAAAACATGAGATTTTGGAAACAAGTAGTGGAAATGAGTTTCCTTTGTAGGGTAAATGATTCACAGTAGAGCAGATTCTCTTGCTCAGAAGGATTCAGAGGATGTAGTTAAAGCATCTGTCCTGTCTGGACACAACGGAAGCATCCTAGTGAAGCTGAAGCAGTTCACGTTCAGCTGGAAGGAAACCCAGAACACACTGGACAGATTATGTCTCTTGGATGGCTTGGGAAGACCTTGTCCGCACAGAAGGGTTGAATAAAGGGAGGTCTTGGTGTTGCATAATTAGCTGTAGAAAATCATTAGATTTAACTGACATTTGTACCTTTTGTGGACATTTCAACTTTTATTAGAATATACTACAGTGACTTTCTGTAGAATATTTGTCTGCAGTGGTCACAGATATTTATTCTGAACTTTTGTCATTATTGTTCCTACCGAGTCAACACACATACAGGTACTTACTCTTCTATTCTGTTTTTGTTTTCTTGGTTCCAGAGGTGAGAATCAGACTGGAACGAATTGACAGTCTTGTTTGATGTCAGGATGTTTTTATTTTATCAAAATAAGATTGTACTTGTCTAAAAGCATAATTTATGCCCATAATTTCGGGGTCAAAAACACTTTTTATTGAGAAAAACCACCCATTTCATTTCTAAGGCATGGCATATCCTCTGTTTTTCTTCACATTTTTATTGAGAACAAATCTATGATGTTTACATCCTCAAAGTTGCTGGCATTTCCAAAACCTTAGTAGCAGTGAGTGATGGGTGTCAACTGTAGCAAGCTAACACAGCACATAAACCAGGAAGAAACAGCAGGGAGTTCAATCTGAGTTTGTCCCAGATCGTTAGCCTCAAGCTATTATGTCACTGGACTAATATCCTGCCGCTTCCCGTTCTGCAGGGCAATTAACTCGGGCGGTAAACAGTGAATAACTGATTGTGTTTGTACTGAGCTCCTTTGTTCTGGAGGTGCAGGTGTGAACCTTATTAAATTAACGAAGTCTATAGCATTGCAGCATCAGCAAAAATAATGTGAGCGGTCAAGACGATGAAGGTTCGTTGAGTCGTTTCTTGGGCGTGTACTGTGAAGGTCACTGTAGTCGTAACGCAGACTCACTCTCTCATGACTTCTCTGACATGTTTAGGTGATGAACACATGCAGAGGAGATACACTCATTGTCTGGACTAGTTTTAAGTATATTTTGCACATAAAAACGTATACTTACAGTCCTGTAGTGGGATATTAACAGTCTTTACCTGCCTAACCACAGCACCAGTCTTAATTACTTTGGGAGAAAGAGAGACAGGAGAGGTCAAAGCTCCAGCAAGGATTGCTTGGTAGAGTGTAGAACAACTTTATTGGTAGGCCCGCTCATAATCGATATGATGGGTTTCTGACCTTTTCAGGTTGTGTTCCTCTCCTCTGGCCAGATTAGAAGTCAGTGAAGTTGTGCCAAAAAGCTCTGTGGTTCCAAAGACAGAGAGACTGGACATATTTCCCTGAGATTTTAAATTCTGCTTTTTGTGAAGAGTGTCTTCTTTTAGCTGATTTGGCAGTGCTGTTTGAACAGTGTAACAGTCACTTTAATTCTAACCTAGAGGCTCTTGGATCTGTCCATAAAAATAAAAACCTTTCCTTCTCGGCCATGTTCAGTCCTTTTCTGACAAATTACAGTTGTCTTTCTGATTTCACCACAGATATCAAAATAATTTTGTATTACCAGCCATTCTGGTGGTAACAGCTGGGTTTGCAATGATGACCAAGTTTACAGTTTCCAACCCTGAAGGCAGCAAATCAGGCATCTTTCCTTCAAACCAGGAGGATGCTCATCTTTATTCCAACATTTACAGGGCTGTGTGGCGTGAATTTGTCCCCCAGGGTGACAAACGATAGTCAAATAAGACATCGTTCACCTTTAGATTAGATTAGATTAGATTAGATTAGATAGTGTTAGGTATTTTAGTACCATGGTAGCATTTACTGGATATTGTTTTATAGTGACATTATGCAGGAAAACTCTGTCATTCAATAAGGCCCCTTTGTTTTAGTTATTTTTCTCTTTGACCCAAGAATTGATGTGTGAGAATCACAGGCTGGTACAAGGTTGAAATACCACAGAGATCACTCCCTCAGCTACATTAGTTTCTTAATCTTTTAGACGCCTGTTGAAGGCCAAATGGTTTGTTTCAGATTTCACTAATGAAAGAACTCTTTGTTTTGTGCCTTGAAAATATGTCGCTGAGATAATCACAATTGTAGCTGAACTAATAAACTACACAAAGGATGCTTCTTCACCCAAGGGCAGGAAGACGCTCCCTTATCTTGGTCTGTACTGGTTTAAACTGATAATCTGCTGTCTCATGAATTTTACCCTCTATATAAACTGTTGTACTTGTGAATAAAGTTGAGTCAATTTGGGAAGACAATCTAAAGCAGTCTCTGTTTTCTTGTTCTCCCAAGCTGCTCCCGAGCTCGTACTAACACGCTGAATGGCATGCTTGAATATTGCTTGAGAATATATTTGACTGTGTTACAGACTAAGGGACATTCTCTGCTGATAGGTGAAGGTACATTCTCTGCTGATAGACGTCCACGCCTCGAAGGAAGTCGATCCACGGATTAGGCCTTGGAAACCGTTTCCTTCAATTTTGGTGTCAGAAGTGGGATCCTGACGAAGGTAGGCACTCGTCTTTTATTTTATAAGACTGTGTTATGCCTTTCTCAGTGATCCACATAGAAACGGGATACGCTGACGAGGCCTTCTTCAGTGGCCCACATAGTAACAAGTGGGATACGCTGAGGAGCCTTCGTTAGTGGCCCACATAGAAACACAGGAAGTTGCCTGTTGTTTTGTAAATAAAAGCAGAAAGGGCACAGGAAGTTGCCTGCTGTCATAAACTAAGAAGTTGCTCACCAGCAGAAAGGACACAGGAAGTTGCCTGGGGTCATAAAACGAGAAGTTGCTCGTTAAAAAGTGAGAAGTTGCTCACTAAAAAGATAAAATTGCTAGCAAAAAAATCAAGTAACCTCAGGTGTGCCACAGCAAAAATAAAAACTAACTTAAATCCTTCAAGCGTCTAAACCCCTCTGGAAATCACTGACCATGGGTCAGAATAATTCAAAGACCTTAGACGGGTCCGATAAAAAATCAAAATTAACTGTAAAACCGAAAAAAATAAAATATAAAATCACAAATAGCGGCTCAGTACGACTCCCACTTCCGGTTACGTTTAACCCACGCTCGCGAATCAATGAAGACTTCCATGATTACGTATCCAGAACATGCGGAAGTGCTTACGTGACTGATTTCGTCTCGAACTTAAGAACTATAACTTTAATGCATCCTAATGTATTTCCGGAGCCCTATCCCGAACGATTATCGCCAGAAAACAGGTCAGTAGAAATGTTAAATACTATTTGTGATAAGGAAAGTAGGCTGATTAAAAAGTCCTGTAAAAAATATATGATAGAATGTCGTGATGTGACCAATCGCATGCTACCACTATGGAAAAAAGGACCCGAGCCAGACGTAAATGCTTTAAATCAAGCCAGTGTAGGCTCTAGTAAATCCACTGCAGAAAAAACTAGCCTTATATGCCCATCCGTTCAACCTACGGCTCCACCGCCTTATGATGAAAAGACAGAATTAATAGCTGCTGCGGCGGCTGCACGTCATCAGCGCGTATATCCTGATATAACAGCAGAATCCCAAAAGAGTGAGGAAGGCACTGAAATGACACCTAAATCAGAAGAAGATGACTGGTTTAACCTAGATCAAAGACAGGAACGAGAATACACTGAACGAGAAAGAGAGTTACAGGAACATAAAAAGCAAACAAAACAGTTAATGGCAGAGTGTGAGGAAATCATGAAAGATCCTTTAACTGAACGTACGGAAGCTGAACTGCAGGAAGCCGTTTCCGTCATAGATAATCATGTTCAGCGCCACACTAGAGTAGCGAATGGTTTAACTGTGCCAAAAGCAATAACTAACACCAGAAATTTAATAAGGAACTACTTAAAGCAGAGAAAAGAGGAAAAAACTCAAGAGGGCCCCCACAAAAACACCCGTTATAAAGAAAAGCAGGGATCACAATTTAATGACGTCAGCACCTCCCTCCCGTTCATGATAATAGGGGACATGTGTTGCATTCAACCCCCTAAAATTTCAGAGTTAGCAGCAACCATTAAAGAACTTCCCGATCCTCTACAAAATCCTACAGCCTTTGTTTCTGCATTACAGAGAAGTACCAGATACCACCACTTGGGTGGGCCTGACTATAGATATATATTATGTCAACGAATTCCAGGTGTGACTGAATCTCACCTTATTGAAGAAGTAGAGGAACTAGACCCTAAAAATGACCAAGCAGCCAACACCACCTCGTTTTTGTGGATAAACGATGACAAAATCACAGCCTTTTTTCAAAATCTAAAGAAATTTCTGCTCACAATGTCTAGAGATAAAATTGATTTAAATGCAGTAACCATGTGTAAGCAAAAGCCAGATGAATCCATTCTAGTTTTTATGAAACGTTTCACACACTGCTGGACTAATGAGGCATGCATGCCTGAAGGAGGAAATGATCAGATTTTCATAACAACATTCTTAAACAATATTCATCCAGAATGTTCACAACTATTGAAGCTGACTGCCACTGATAATCTCTATGACATGAAAATAAAGAACTTTATCACACTTGTCAAAACAAAAGCTGGTGCAGATCTTTTCCCCAACAGCACGAAGGCTAAAAGTGTTAAGATGATGTTGAATTTTGATGTTGAAGGCTCAGAGGAAAGTGAAAAAATGATGTATGCAGGGGCCCCGCCCCCTCAACAAGCGCAGCAGGGAGATTTCAGAAGGAGAGATAGGAGTGGAGACGTATGTTTTTACTGTGGAAAAATAGGACACTGGAGGAGGGAATGCAAATCAGCAGCACATAGGTCTCAACCACAAAACACAGGACCAGCTCCTGCCACTAGGCGTCAGCAGAGCTCTTACAGACAAGGTAACTGGCAACGCAGACAGGGATCACATCAAAGAAACGGCCCCTTTGCACTTAGGGAGCAACCTTATAATCCACATTTTAATCCCCATCCATATGATAACGAAAGACTGGACCAACCATAGGGAGGCCCAGGTGATGATGAGGGACAGTGTGAAGCACTACACACGATGCTGCATTTGCAATTGTCCCGTAACACAGAAAGCTTGCCCATGTTAGATATAGAGATAGGTGAAAAGACTTATTCCTTTTTAGTTGACAGTGGAGCCACTAAAAGTTCACTGTCTGGAAAATTCTATAGTGGGCCTGTTTCCTCTGTGTGCATCAACACCATGGGAATAAACGGAACTCTAGTGCAATGCCCCAAAACTCATTCTCTAAAAACACGCTGGGGCCCAAAACCAGACGAAATTACATATCATCCATTCATAATTATTCCAAACTCGCCTGTGAATCTATTAGGCAGAGATTTAATGGCAAAAATGAACTTGTGTATTTCATTTAACACAAAGGGTGAAATGTTTGCAGATACTGATAACAGCTATGTTTTCTCTGCCCTATGCACCGACACCATGGAGAAGGAACAGCCTCTGTGTCAGCTGGACGCCTCAGCGGAGAATGAACTCAATATCCATCTGACTGGTACCCCACGTCACACTCTGTGTCAAAAACATGTGCAAACACCGTTACCAGGTAGCCCCATGCCTGGAAGCCACATATTTGTTTCTCTCACACTGTTCAACAACATGATAACTGCTCACACCAGTGAAGGCCAAACAGTGGTTTTGTCACATAACTCAGACATAGGCTATGACATTACTGCACCATGTCGACACATAGATCTAACCTACCCCATACACTGTACTATCTCTGCTGTCACATTGCCAGCTGAATATCAAAACATGACATTATGGTCAAGAGGTGAGAATGATGTAGGATTTATTGACTGTACACCTTATCATGCTCAGCTGAAAAACAACAAGCCGGTATATGTCAAGCAATATCCCATTTCCACTGAAAAAGCCGCAGCCTTAGACATCATCATAGGAGATTTATTGACAGTTGGAGTAATAAAGCCCACAGTATCTCCATATAACACTCCTGTCAATCCTGTGCCAAAGCCTAACAAACCTGGCGTATGGCGTTTCACACAAGACTTAAGGCAAATTAATGCAGTCATTATGCCTCTACCTCCTCTTGTCCCAGATGTTCCCAGCATACTGACAGGTATTCCAGCAACAGCTACACATTTTACTGTGGTGGATTTGTGCTCCGCCTTTTTCTCAGTACCTGTGCATGAGGACACACAGCCGATATTTGCTTTTACACATAGAGATAAGCAGTACACATGGACTCGCTTACCCCAAGGCATGGTAGACAGCCCTGCAGCTTTCTCAATGGTGGTACGTGCTACCCTGGACGGCTTCATTCCTCCAGAGGGCTGTACTCTGATCCAGTATGTAGATGATCTCCTCCTCTGTGCTGAAAGTGAAAAACTATGTCAAACTGCCACACACATGCTACTCCAGCACCTCCAACAGACTGGCCACAAAGCATCAGCAAAGAAAATGCAGTACTGTCAGACTTCTGTTCAATATTTGGGATTTACACTGTCTCACGGACAACGTTCCATGACTACAGACAGGGTCAAAGCTGTGACCTCTGTCCCTAAGCCCACTACACAGAAGGAAATGCTGTCTTTCCTAGGCATGGTGAACTATTGCAGACAGTGGATACCAGACTGTTCTTTTCATGACCACATTCTGCGTGAATGCTGCAAAAAAGACAAGCCTCCTCGAATACTGTGGTCCACAGAAATGACTGCCTCTTTCAATGCATTACAGGGAGCGCTGACCTCCGCCCCTTGTTTGGGTCTGCCTGACTACCACTTACCGTTCCACCTGTACGTCACAGAGAACGGCACAACCTGTGCAGGTGTATTGGCCCAAGAGCATGGCTGTGGCTACCGTCCAGTAGCCTTCTACTCAAAGGTGCTGCCAGCAGTAGTTCAGGGGATGCCGGCCTGCCTGAGAGCAGTAGCAGCTTGCTCTATCATGATAAGGGACTGCGAGAAGCTCACACTCTCACATGACACTATTCTACACACCAATCACTAGGTCACGACCATTCTAGCAAACATAACTACACAACACATGACCGCACAACGTCGCTCAGGTTATGAAGCTACACTGACTTCAACAGCAAATCTCACTATAAAAGCAAGCAGCACACCCAATTCGCCAGCACACTTACTCATTCGTATGCTGTGTTCCTCTGACCGACAGGATGGTTCAGACGACCTTGACGATCATGACTGTATGACACGTATACAGGAATCCACAGCACCACGCCCAGACTTAGAGCAGACACCAATCCCAGACTCAGTCATTGTTTATGTGGACGGGTCCTGTTCAAAACCAAATGACAACTTATTTCTTTGTGGCTATTCGGTGGTGACATTGCCTGACATCATACTAGAGGCTCACTCATTACCATTTCACTCAGCACAAAAAGCAGAGCTCATGGCTTTAATACGCGCCTGTGAGCTCCATGTGGATAAGCGGGTAACAATTTACACTGATAGCCGTTATGCATTCGGTGTGGTGCATGACTTTGGCACATTGTGGAGACAAAGAGGATTTAGATCTGCTGATGGAAAATCGATCGCTAATTCTGACCTTGTTCTAAGACTTTTGCAGGCTATACAGCTGCCATCGGCAATTGCAGTTGTTAAAACGATGGGGCACAGCACGGCTGACACAGACGAAGCAGTGGGAAATGCTCTTGCAGACGTAACCGCGAAAGCAGCTGCTGCCTCACAGCAACCACCCAGAAAGGAAGTATTATCTTTGCCTTTACAGCTGCCACTTGTCACACTCCCAGACTATTTAGAAGCAAATGTTGACCTAAAATTCATACAAGAGCAAGCCTCTGCCTTAGATTACACTTACTGGGAAAGTAATGATTGTACCTTAGATAACAGAGACGGCTTATACAAAAACCTTGAGGGTTTGATTGCCCTCCCATCTTCACTACTGCCAATCCTTGTCCGCCATTTTCACGGTGTGAGTCATGTCGGACAAAGAGGGGTAATAGGAGCAATAAAATCAAGATTTGTAATCGAGAAAACATCACACGCAGTAAAACGCATATTAGCAACCTGTCTAACATGTGCACGAACTAATGTAGGTAGCTCAAAAGCAAAACATCAGCATTTACCACAACCAGATTTCCCATTTCATACATTACAAATTGATTTTACACACATGCCAGCACAAGGAAGCATCAAGTACTTACTGGTAATAGTGGACCAATTTAGTAAATGGGTAGAAGCTTACCCAACATCAAAAGAAACTGCAGAAGTAGTCTGTCAAAAGTTGTGCAATGAAATAATACCCAGATTTGGAATACCTCACCAAATTAACAGTGATAGAGGACCTTCATTCACATCAGAAGTAATTCAAAAGTGTGCTAAAACTCTAGCAATAGACTGGAAATATCATGTGCCATACCATCCTCAGA
Organism: Aulonocara sp. 'chitande type north' Nkhata Bay; assembly: GCF_057382095.1. Taxonomy (NCBI): domain Eukaryota; kingdom Metazoa; phylum Chordata; class Actinopteri; order Cichliformes; family Cichlidae; genus Aulonocara; species Aulonocara sp. 'chitande type north' Nkhata Bay. The sequence goes on from NC_141358.1 coordinate 25,715,113, forward strand.
GTTCAGGAGTTGTAGAAAGAATGAATAGGACCATAAAAAATCGCCTGACTAAAGCAATGATAGAAACAGGAATGACCTGGATCAAACTACTTCCTCAAATCCTCTGCGAGATTAGAATGACTCCATCCGCAGCAACCAAATTATCTCCATTTGAAATAATCATGGGAAGACCGTTTCCAACACCATGGTCAGCCTCCAGAGGGGCACCGCTATCGGAAGGGGACATAGACACTGCATTGTCTGACTATGTTCATAACCTGGTAGAAACACTGAATAATAACTATCAGAAAGTTTGTCTCTCTCAGCCTCTCCCTTCCATAGATCCAACCCATCCGTGGAAACCAGGAGATGCGGTATTGGTAAAGTCGCTAAAACCAAGGGCACTCGGGGAGGCCGCGTGTTCCAGCCCCCAGACTGTACTTGCAGTGACGAGAACCAGCATCCTAACAGATGGACAACCTCAGTGGATTCATGCCAGCAGGGTTAAGACCAGCCCCACCAAACCACCTAAGGCGTCGGATCAAGTAGATGACGACTCAGGCGAGCCAACGCCCGGATCCAATCCACCTACACACACACAATCACTGATTAACACACAACGCCTGAAAGAACAACAACAAGGTACTCGAACATCCAGCAGGAACAGAAATCCTAGAGTACCACACAATGTCTAACCTGATAAAGATAGACTCGTTTCATCCTGATAATGGGGAAAATGAAATGCCCATTGTCATCACACGACGCTTATACGGTGTCTCTCGAACCTGGGACCAGGCCAGAAGACGACTAAAGAACTGTCTTTTTTATATATTTAGGTTATTAATCATATCTACTGCATTAACCTTAGGATTTTTATTTACTATTTCGTATTGTAAAGTGCAACCCTGTTCACATTTCTGCAAGCCACATTTTCAATGATAACCCATATAGCTACTAGTACAGCTACTTCAATGTATTTGCAATTAGCACAAATTGATCCTGAGGATGTGCCAGATGTTACCAATGATGTTCCTGATGTGTATATTGAACATTAGGTTGTGAACTATTACATTTTATGATTTGCTTTTTATATTATGTTATTACATTTGTGATTTTTCCTTTCTATTTGAGTTATTATTTTTAAAAATAATAAAAGAGGGGAACTGTTAGGTATTTTAGTACCATGGTAGCATTTACTGGATATTGTTTTATAGTGACATTATGCAGGAAAACTCTGTCATTCAATAAGGCCCCTTTGTTTTAGTTATTTTTCTCTTTGACCCAAGAATTGATGTGTGAGAATCACAGGCTGGTACAAGGTTGAAATACCACAGAGATCACTCCCTCAGCTACATTAGTTTCTTAATCTTTTAGACGCCTGTTGAAGGCCAAATGGTTTGTTTCAGATTTCACTAATGAAAGAACTCTTTGTTTTGTGCCTTGAAAATATGCCGCTGAGATAATCACAATTGTAGCTGAACTAATAAACTACACAAAGGATGCTTCTTCACCCAAGGGCAGGAAGACGCTCCCTTATCTTGGTCTGTACTGGTTTAAACTGATAATCTGCTGTCTCATGAATTTTACCCTCTATATAAACTGTTGTACTTGTGAATAAAGTTGAGTCAATTTGGGAAGACAATCTAAAGCAGTCTCTGTTTTCTTGTTCTCCCAAGCTGCTCCCGAGCTCGTACTAACACGCTGAATGGCATGCTTGAATATTGCTTGAGAATATATTTGACTGTGTTACAGACTAAGGGACATTCTCTGCTGATAGGTGAAGGTACATTCTCTGCTGATAGACGTCCACGCCTCGAAGGAAGTCGATCCACGGATTAGGCCTTGGAAACCGTTTCCTTCAGATAGAACTTTATTAATCCCTCGGGTGGGTTCCTCTGGGAAATTCGATTTCCAAAAAGCACAGCACCGACAGAAGTTCCAGAGTTACAGAATATTATATATATATATATATATATATATATATATACACACACACACACACACACACACACACACACACACACACACACACACACACACTCACACACACACATATATAAATACAGAGACAATATAAATAAAATATACGAAGGGGATAAATAGAATAAATAGGAATAAAAAATAAAAATACAAGTGAATGAATTGCACATTTCGAGTATTGAGGTCTATTGCACTGTTGACTATTTACAAAAGTATTGCACAAAAGGTATTGCACAGTGGGGTGAAGAGGCACTACAGCTTAGTTGTTCCCCCCTCCTTTGTCCTCCTGTTTCCCCTCCCTCTCCCCTCCAGGGAGGAGTTAAACAGTTTGATGGCGTGTGGGACAAAGGAGTTTTTAAGTCTGTTAGTTCTTGTCTTGGGGAGAAGCAACCTGTCACTGAACAGACTCTTCTGGCTGTTAATGGCCGTGTGCAGAGGATGCCTGCCTTTAGAGCTATTCTATAGACCTGTTCAATGATAAACATGAGATATATCTGAAGCTGATTTGCCGTCTGCTGGAGCAAGTTCTGCTCTATTAGTTTGGACCCTTCGGCAGCCGGTAGTGCTTTCCACTTTTAAGAGGCAGTATGAACACCTGTGGCATCTGAGCTCTCAGACAACCAAAACCTCATAGCCACAGATACACTTCCTTTTTCCACTGTGATCGTGTTTCAGATCAGGTCTTCCATTATGATGAATCTGTCCTCTCACTGCAGGTCTTTGGGCGTTTTCAGGCTCACCACAGAATCCATCATTCTTTGACATTTGTTGGCGAACAAGCTGCCAGCTAATTGAGACGTTTGTGTAACAGCGCTTCTCTGAGAATTGGTCAACACCTCCTGGAGTGAAGGCCCATTAGCACACAAACACTGCCTGCCAATGTTTGTCTGAACCATACAAATCATCTCAGCTTTGTTTTCATTCCCTGTGAATAAAAACATGATAAGTGAATCATCTGTCAGACTCTGTCAGTGGGGAAGGTTTCCTTCAAACCACTAATCATTATTGTAGTCCATCCATTTTCTGATCTGTTTAGTGGCTGGAGCCTACCCCAGCTGGCTTTGGCTGACATATTATGGCAATTTTCATAGTAAATATACGCAGATCAGGCATAACATTGTGATGATTATTATGTCAGCCCCACTTTTGCTGTCAAAACAGCCCTGAACCCATTGAGGCATTGACTGCACTAGACCCCTGAAGGTGTGCTGTGGTATCTGACACGTCAACAAGTCATTCAAGTTGTAAGGTTTGTCCAGAACATCCCACAGAGGCTCCACTGGATTCAGATTTGGGGAATTTAGAGGTCAAGCCAACACTTAAAACTGGTTGTTGTACTCCTCAAACCATTCCTCAACCATTTCTGCTTTGTGGCAGGCGCATTACCCTACTGAAAGAGGCCACAGCCATCAGGGAGTACCATTTCCGCTAAAGGGCGTACATGGCCTGCAACAATGTTTAGGTAGGTGATAAGTGTCAAAGTTGCATCCCTATAGATGGCAGGACCCGAGATTTCCTGGCAGAACATTGCCCAGAGCATCGCATCGTCTCCGCCAACATCTCCACCTCTTCCATGCATCTTGGTGCCAGGTATTCCCCAGGTAATCACCCAATGATTCATGTGATTGATTAGACCAGCACACCTTCTCCCATTGCTTTGTGGTCCAGTTCGGAGGCTCAGGTGTCCATTGTTGGCACTTTCGGTGGTGGATGGCATCAGCATGAGCTCGCTGACTGGTCTCCAGGTCTGCAGCCCCATATACAACAAACTACTACTACTACTAATAATAATAGATTGCATTTTATATAGCGCTTTTCGGGACCCCTCAAAGCGCTTTACAATACCACTATTCATTCACTCTCACATTCATACACTGGTGAAGGCAAGCTACAGTTGTAGCCACAGCTGCCCTGGGGCAGACTGACAGAAGCGAGGCTGCCATATTGCACTATCGGCCCCTCTGGCCAACACCAGTAGGCGGCAGGTGAAGTGTCTTGCCCAAGGACACAATGACCGAGACTGTCCGAGCCGGGGCTCGAACCGGCAACCTTCCGATTACAAGACGAACTCCCAACTCTTGAACCACGATCGCCCCAAACTGTGGTGCTTTGTGTGTTTGGACAACTAGCATGAACTTTTTCAGCAGTTTGAGCGACAGCAGCTCGTCTGTTGAATCAGACCACATGGACCAGCCTTCCCTCCCCATGTACATCAGTGAGCCTTGACCGTCCTGTCACTGGTTCAGCAGTATTCCTTGCTTGGACCACTTTGATCAACACTGACGCCTGTAGACCGAGAACACAGCTGCAGGTTTGGAGATGCTCGTATAACAACAGCAACCATGCCAGTTAGGTTTTCTCTAGCTAGCTGCTACTGTAGAAGTAAATGCTAATGACATGAAGATTTACAACTAAGTGATTTAGTGTGTTTTTCTTTCTTTTAGCATGTGGATAGCCCTTTACACCGTATTTGATGTGGTAATAACTGTATAATTTTCGTGTTTTGGAAGCGTACACAATTTCCACTGTTTTTCTTAGATGTAACATGAGGGAAAGTACATTTGGAGTGCAAAATGTCCTTTTTTTTTAAATTATCAGGCTCAGAGAATTCAAACAAAGATGGTAAACTTTTATTGTGAAATATCCCCACCATTGAGCCAGCCTTATCACAAATCACATTGAGTCTCATCAGGAGGAGAAAAAAAATGCACTAATTGCAGTTTTGATATTTTGAAGTCTTGACAGGTCTCTATGTCTGGCTCCATTGATTTACCCATCAGTCAAAGTCAGGATCTCGCCCACCGCCTCCAGACTTCCCCTCAAAGCACAGAGTTGTTCCTTGACTCCGGTTTTCTTGTTTGTTAAGAAAGTGGCACTTAAGAACCTGCTGATAGCGGCCAGCAGCTGCCTGAGAACAAGTGCCAACACGTTTTGATTATGGAGATGCTTCGACCCCGTCCTCCATCATGCTATTATCGGTTTACCCCCGTCACATCCACCGTACTGACTCCAGCTACCACTAATATATCCCAGACCTCCCCATGTTCCACTCCTGGAGTTAATCAGCATTATTATTGTTTGATCCCATCAGTGTACATTAATACTGAATACAGGGTTACCCAAAGCGCCAACCTCCATCCTCCTCCACCTCTCTGCCAGGCTTCACCTCAGCTAATTGGAGACTCTGAGCTGGACCTCTGGACTGTGTTTGTTGAGTCTGTGTCTTTTGGAGCATTTTTAATGCAGGTTTCTAACTAATAATGTGACTGTTTTCTGTCACAGACAATCTCAGGGGTTCCTGTAGTAGGAAAATTTTCATGTTTAGTCTATGGCAGGGCTCAGCAACCTTTAACACCCAACGAGCCATTTGGACCCGGTTTCCACGCAAATGAAAACACTGGGAGACGCAAATCCTTTTTGACATCTAAAATGAAGATAACACTGTATATATTGTTTTTTACCTTTATGCTTTGTGTGAACAACTAAGGTGTGTTGCTTATGAAATCCATGAAGTGCTACAGATAAAATAACATTTTATTTATGTAATTAACACATTTTGAACGTAAAGAAATATAACAAAAGGAAAGACGCCCAGCTGAACTAAAATGATCCATGTAGCAAACAAAAACTGTTGTGAGCCGCCACCCTTATATCGCCTTTGGGCTTTTGGAGCTTTGACCTGACTTTTAAAAAATTATTGGAAAAAAAGCACTATGCTGCTAAAGATGAAAAATAGATATTGGCAAAATTCTGCCTAAATATGTATTTTACTTGGTTAATGTGTGTGGCGGGGTGTGGTCTGCAGCGCGGATGCACCTGAGCGGCACCCGCAATCACGCCTCGCCACCTTAACGTATGTGCTATCTATGCTGTTGTTGGTATATATGTTGGGCTGTGAGCTGCAAAACTACAGCCGGCTGTATGTGTACAGCAACCGTGTGTGAAAAGTGGTCAATAAAGAGATGCTGAAAAGCGTGTTCATGCAAACATCGTCAGGCTTGCCATGGTACAATGGGACTTCTGCTCCTGAACCTCTGCGCACAGCGTCTGCAAATCGGGGCTGTACGAAGTCACTTTCATCTTTACGCAGGACTGTAAGCTGTCATCTGTGAGGCATGAGCCGTGTTTGTTTTTAACATAGTTCACGGTGGAGAACAGCTGCTGACATAATGTGGATCCGAAGATCCATAATTGGCCTACCTGGGGCTGAAAGTTTCGATAAATAAATAAATATAATTTTATTTTTATATTTCAATATCACAATAATCTTCCAATTTAGAACTACAAGTTAAAAAAGAACTAACATAAATAAAATACACTTCAGCTAAATACTTCTAATTTATTTTCCCAAACCACGCAGAGCCGCACTATAAGGACTAAAGAGCCGCAGGTTGCCGACCCCTGGTCTATGGTCTACCTTACAATATAAAGCACCTTGAAGCGACTGCTGTTCTGATTTGGAGCTGTATAAATAGAATTGAATAGAACTGAATTGAATGTTTTTGGCCTCAGCATGAAATGCTTCACCAGGGTGGTGCATGATTATTTACTTATTGTTTTTACTTAAATATATTTAAAGTTTATGGGGAAAGAGATCAACAAATGTGACTAAAATAAGAGAGTACATTTACTGACCAATGTACTGGAGATTATGGTTTTTGCCATAAGCAAGCAGCCTTACACTGACTCACCAAACATTTCACACTCGTAAAAATAGTGTTTTTCTGAGTTACATCACTTCACTTTTCAAGGTTAAGAACTGAATAACTCATTAGAAACATTAATAGAAGGCCAGCAAGCACTCTTCCAGTCACACCATTAAAGCCGACAACAAATCACAATCTCATTTTCAGTAAAACGAGCCATCTTTGACTTCTTATGACATGACTGTACAACACTAACAATACCCAATGCACACTGTGCATGCATGCATATCACTGTACATATGCACAATTAGCTGTGCTCCGTTACAGTGAACTGTAATGTAATGTTGCTGCTTTGGTATTTTTTTGTGAACTTTTTCCAGCCACCTTCAATTTAAAAAAACGAACCCCAAAGTGACCCTAGTGCAATGTTATACTGTTTTTCTTCATGTTTTTTTACACCCTTTTCCTATATGACTGTTAACTAGGTCGTAAATTGCTTCCATAAAGGTCTAAAAAAGGGCCTTTAACAGTCTGCACTTTAACCCCACTTATACCCGTCACATTATTCCGACCAGCCTTTGATTTAGCCCTCTGATTGTCAGTGGGTGGGTTAAAGTTTTGCCTCAAACAGGGTAAAATAATTCATAGATTTCCTTCCCTCTATAAATCCAGCATCTCTTACAAAAACCATGGCAACGTGGGCGTTATTACGGAGCACTGAGGGATTTTCGGAGCAGCAGATTGTCGGGCTGAAGCCACACATACCACACACTCATGAAATGCAAGTTAATAACTTTTACCGACAGTTTTGGTTGTAACATCGATGCAGACCCAAGCTCATGTCTGCTCTAACCAAAGATAGCGAGTAGCTTTCTGTGGGGCTCTCATCATCACCTGTTACCTCTTTTAATTTTTGAGAGCACCCTCAGTTACTTGGACAAATATCAAGTATTTTTTATTCTCTTCAGTAATTGAAAATCTGAGTTTGCAGGCAGATTCAGATTGTTTTTAAAATTAAGTGTCTGAGCTTCAACATTTATTATTCTCTGGGCATAAATATTAAGAACTATTCTGCTTACATTATTCACATGATGCGGTCAGTGAATGTGTGAGTACATTTGAATAAAACTGCATTATGAAACAATTTAAACAAGTTTGCATTATTTCACTTCCATTAACATGTCAGTTTACTTCATTTGCATTGATTTTTCTTGCTTTTCTGTCCATTCATTTCATATTTATGTAATCAAGTAACACAATATATTGCCATATACTGTAGTAAACGGTAGTACTGTAATGTGTTTTACTTCCAGTTTTAGTTCGAGAGCCACAGACTGGATGGGCAGAAGCTGAGACCTCTTTAAAGGCTCAGATAGCTTTGACATTTAGCGCTCGTTTGTCTCTGGTTTGGTTTCGTCTGGTGATGCTTTGCCATAAAATGCTGCAGTACTTGTTTTGCAAACATCCCTCATCCACATTTTCTCCCACTGAGACCAAATCTCTGGTTTTACGTGCTGCTATTCCTATTTTTCCTCTGTAGAATTGCTAACATATATACGATCAGCAGTCTGTTTTCCGATCACATCTCCAGTATCTATTAACCTTCATCATTAATGGTCTTTACACGATCATATAACAGAAGGAAACGCATCAAATTCTCACCTTTCAGAAACTGAAACCATTATTTTCTTTATTTAGTTAAAGAATATTGTACAAAATGCAGACTGACACACAAGCTTTAATCGAATAAAATCACAGTTTTTAAATCAATCTTTTCCACAGTTGTGATGATGAAGTGTCTCCTTAGCCAAGAGGACTGAATGAATTATTATTGGCAGCTTTTCTTCGAGGGCACGAACAGATGAACAATGCCACATCGAAGCTGCACAGCCTGGGATCTGCAGAGGGATTCTGTGCGGCATCAGAATTACACTGTTTGCTGTCTCGACTGCTGGGTGGTGGTCTCCATGCATGCAGTTCAGCTCATTACAGCAGGGCTGTTTAATGTGACTAACAGGAATAATGAGGGATGGAAAAGTCATCTGTGTGTGCGCCTCCTGGGGGAAAAGAAGCTGCCAGGCCGGAGCCTCCTCCGGACAGCGAGGGATGAAAGCCGGCGAGTGGAGTGCACGGAGCAGAAGTGCAAATGTGCAGATGTTCCTTTATCAGGATGGGAAAGAAGCTTTTTCCTTTTTTGACAGGAATGCTGAGATTTAATCCCGGTGGAAAGTGAATAAAAATGTGGAGAAATGAGATGACTGCTTGGGCCACGATGGGAACAGTTCAGTTTGATGTTTGACCAAGTTTCTCAAACATGGCATCTGCAGGTGAGGAGTCAGATCAGTCATGGGATTCATAATGTTATTGATAACTAAAATGATAAATACCCACAGCAGCAGGTTTAATAAAAAACTTCAGAACGAAAGCTGCTGAGCGTGAAATGGAAGGAAAAGTGTGTCGAAAAGTGATAAAATGAAAGACAAACAGGTCAAATCCAGCCTCCTGACATCAGTTGAATCTTCACTGGTTTTAACATGAAAGCAAGAGATGGGCAGTAATGCGTTACTGTAATCCGATTACTTTTTAAAGTAACAAGTAAGGGATTACTATTACAAAAAAATAATTAGATTACCGATACTTTCCCATAAGCACGCTGCGTTACTAAACCGTGATTTTGTTTGTGAGAGTGTCTCATGACAATGACGTACGACCATGCAGCGTCCGTGCAGCGTCCGTTTTTCCATATCTGTGTGGGAGGATAACTTCTTTTTACAGCAAAAAATTCAACTTCAAATCTGAGCGAGCACCGAGCACGCTGCCACGGGAATGTGAAATTCACAGAGAATCTCCCAGGTCCCCAAACTGAGATGACCACTGTGGCACCAGGCAAACCTCTGCCTGCTCCACTCCTGTGAAACAGGTGATAATAGATTTACCGGTAAGAGCGACAGGACTTAGTGCCGCTGAATCTTTGATTTTATTTATTTTTTCTGTGTTTTATTTGAATGTAATTGAAAGAGTGAGTGTAAACACAAAACATTATTTTATTGTATATGCTGGAATATGCAGAAAATTGGTTTAAATGTTAAACACATTTCTTAAAGCCAAAGACTGTTGCATATAATTGCATTTTTGCTTGAGGCAATGTTCATAAAGTTAAAAGAATAAAACTAATAAAACAAGTTTTAAAAAGAGAAAAAAGTAGAATTGGGCTGAAAGGTTTATTGCTTTATTACATATTCAGGTTGTGTATCTTTTTTTTAAAGTAACTAAGTCATAAAGTAACTAATTACTTTTGAAAATAAGTAATCAGTAAACTAACTGGAGTTCTTTCTTGGAGAAGTAATCAGTAATTAGTAACTAATTACTACTTTCAAGTAAGTTGACAACCACTGATGAAAGCATAAAATGTTTATTCACTGCTAGAATGGTGAATAAACTCTAACAAACCTGTTAATATTGAATATGCCTCGTCTATGGCAATGTAGTGTGACGGATGAGCCATCTGTGGTTTTGGCCGGAGAAATATCAACATCTGCTGTGGGAACTCGAGTAAACCCTGCCCTCAGACACAGTCCGACCGCTCTGTGAATCAGTTTGATTCTGTATGGACCTGCATGCATCTCCACCACAGGTGTGTGTGGGTGTTTGTGTGTTTGTGGCAGAAAAGAGAGACACAAATGGAAAGCAACACAGTCACAAAGCGTGAATGCCGCTGAGGGTTCTTTGGAGGTGGAGGACCTTTCCCCCTCCAGGATCCTCTGAAGTAGGTTTCAGTGTGGTGAAGGACCATCTGTAGCCATTAGCGAGCCATGTGAGGGTCTGAAAGGGAGGAAGGAGATCAGCCCAGCGGTGCTTCAATTGCCATCGGAAACACAAATGTGGGCCTACATTTAAAAATACTCCTGGGTATGAGAAGTCTCCATCAGCATATATTAGAAAATGAATGCAGCTTCACAGACCCCCCCCCCCCCCCCCCCCCCCCCCCACCTCTGAGTAACAGCCTTTATTTCATGCATGTTTCATAATACAGGATATTATCAGCAGAACTTATAGGATAGGATCCGTTTTCTGCTTCTGTGGGATAAAATCCTTGGATTGGATTGGATCCAAATTCAAGTTCAACACGCAGATTCTCAAATGATCGAACTGAATCACTGAAAACAAACAACGAAAATAATTTGTTTTTGGTTCAGGCTGTGCTGAAAAATAAAGGCAGTCGTACCAAATATTCACTTTCAAGTTTTTTAGAATAGTACCAACTTTGTTTTTGTACAAATTTCGCATTTTACTAACAAAGATTTAAAGAGGTGAAGGGTGACTCCAGACTTTTGCACAGTACTGTGGTTGAACTCCATCTGTCTTCCATAGTCGGTTCCAGTAAATCACGACATCCCGTCTGAGTTTGGTGCTGAACAACTACCTACACTTCTATCACAGTGGAGCTGTCAGGAACACAGTGAACACATCTTAATTAGGATGCAGTGGAGTCAGTGATGAGTTACACTCGGAGAAACTCGGTTTCATCACTCGTGACTGATGACTCGTGCTGTGTCTCCTTTTCAATTCAAAAGCAGAGGCAGGAGACAGAAAAAGTGTCTTCATTTCTCAGGTAACTGTGTGTGTGTGTGTGTGTGTGTGTGTGTGTGTGTGTGTGTGTGTGTGTGTGTGTGTGTGTGTGTGTGTGTGTGTGTGTGTGTGTGTCAGAGCCAACAAGGCCACTGTAGTATTTCCCTTTGGAAAATCTCAGTTTTCAATTAGAGATTTGGCTGAAAGGCTCCCCGAAGCTACATCATGTTTTTTTTTAATCATGTTCATTGACTCGCTGGTAATTGGAACAAATTATCCAAAATGAGATTTACCCCGTCTGGAAACAGGGAGGGGGGAATTGTAACTCAGGAGATTTGGGTCTGAATTAGACAGATTTGTGTTTTTCAATTTTACCTGCTGCAGCTACAGGAGGACAAAAGTGGGTTTTCAGTTTCTATGACTCCACAGGCCGACATGATGACTTTAAGTGGACCTATAATGACTTTTAGCTATTTATATTTATAGTAATTAAAATTTAAAATGAGGTCAGTTTAATCCCTTCAAACTAAAAACTATTCGAACTGCTCCAAACACTCACTTTGAGGCTGTTTTTTCTTACTCCTGGATCTATATGATATCATAGAGAGAGGATACCCCTTAATACGGTTATCTCAGCTGCAGAAGCCCCTCCCATCTTCCATTTAAACACTTTGCTTACAAGACGTAGCAAATCAGAAGAAAGTTGGATTTAAAGGGAGAGGTGCTAAAATGTCTTAGCTCATTGAATGAGATGATGGACTAAGGTGCTGTAGTGGATAAAGAAGGATTATTTTGAACTGTTAGTCATGCAAAGCTACTGTAAGGCTACTATCATCCAAAACAAAGAAATAACACTGAAGTGATTAGAACAGACAAAATATTAGCACCAGTTGAGGGGGCTGGAAAATCTTTAAAAGGGTAAGGCCAACACGTCTTCAGTTCATTTTTTCTGCCAAGATATGCGGCTGGGATGGTTGGTTAGGACTTCACTTGTGATGGCTGAGGGGTGAAAGGTTGTTTCTTGCTGTAAATATGTATTTCCTGTAAAAGGAAGTTGGGTTGTCTGGTTTATTACTTAGGATAGACGGCAGCCTGCATGGCCTCACATTTAGGAGGAGAATAGAGTTTGAGTAAAGACAGCAGTTACAGGTGTGTGCAGGTTCATTGTGCAACAGGTCAGCAGGTCAGATGAAGCTGGGATAGATGTATACTCAAATTTCTGATGTCCATGATTGAAATGGCTTGTATGGTAGTTGGCAGCAAATTCCAACCTGCCTAAATTTATTTTGAAGGCCTGTAACTCAATTTTCATCATATGAAGGTAGAAAAGTGCATGTCCTCATTAGATATACTAAAATTATTGCTGATTTTGAGGAGGCCAGGTGGGCACTTTCTCTAAAGTTCAGGCTGCATGTCCCTAATGCCAGTAATTCTGCTTTTGTTTTATTTGTGTGTCTGACAGCATCTTGTTTACCTGTGGCACATCCATCTGGACTGCCGTGTGCTGCAGACCCTTATTGAGTCCGTTACAGCCTAGCAGTCTGGACAGCCTGTCAGCAGCCGGGCAGGAATGATTTCAGCTGGGAATGATTGACACAAATACCCAGTGAGCTCCTGCGAGAGGAGACTGTGATACAGCCAGCAGTCAGGAAATTGCAGTCAGTCAGAGCATCGCTTCAGAGCTGATCCTAATGAGCGCAGGATTGTCACGACTGCACAGAGTTGCCACCTTCTGCTGGAGGACTCACCCTGCTGTCAGCAGCCAGTAAAGCAGACGGGAGGTTAGTCTCAAAGGAACGGGGGCAAGGGGTTTTCTTAAAGGTTGCTTGTAGTTATTCCGCCTTATTTCTAATTAGTTTCAAAGCTTGTTTGGTGGCTTTATTTAGGTTTGCAGCTCATTAAAAAGCCTGTTAATCAATCGAAAAATGGTTTTGGTGTAATTTAGGAGAACGTCTGGGCATCTTACGCCGTCTTCTATGGTCTTCTACAGTGGACAGCTCTCTGGGGTCTCCTACATAACCCGGATGTTTCCATTTGGTAGTCCAAAACTATGAGTTTGGGGCTTGTCCACTTCCTGTCCCCTGTTGTCTTCTTGTCATTTCCATGAGTTAGCTCAGGAGGATTAAATGTGACTGCAGAGTGAGATATCAGGGGTTTAAGTTACCTCACCATCCTTTGGTTTCTGGACTGCTGCTTTGAAGCCACCATACTTGGATGAGAGGCTAGACGTTGCAGAGTTTTGAGCTAACGCTAGTTCTGCCTAGCAAGCAAGGTGCACTTGGATGAATCATCCAGGCTGGAGTGGGTGGAGATGAGTATCAGGGATGATGTGTGACAGGTGAATAGCAGCAAGAGTGAAAGGGAAGGTTTATAAGATGGTAATGAGACCTGGTCTTATGTTTTGTTTGAAAATTGTGGCACTGACACAAAGACGGGAGGTCGAGCTCAAGATGGTGAGATCTTTGTGAGCAGGATTGGACATGAGTCCATCAGACGGACAGCTCAGGACCAAGAGTCTGGAGAAAAGGTTAGAGAGGTGAGGCTGAGATGGTGTGGATGTGTGCAGAGGAGGGAGAGTGGGGGTGCTGGATGAAGTGTAATGAAGATGGAGCTGCCAGGCAGGATGAAGAGAAGAAGATTTTAGAGAAGATTCATGGATGTAGTGAAGGAGGACATGCAGGGGGTTGGAGTGACAAAAGAAAATGCTAAAAACAGAGTGAGATTCAGGCAGACGATTGGACCCCTGAAGGGAGCAGCTAAAAGAAATACAATAAATAGAAGGGTAAAACCAACCAGATAATGCAGACTTTAAGTGTTAATTCAACACAATAAGTGAGATATATGAAAAAGCAACTCCTGTCCAGGTGTTATGAAGAAGAGTTTGGCTTTCTGTTGTAAATCTGGACATTTTAACAAGGGGACTGAGTCACTGTGAGAGTACATGTTACTTACTGCTGGTTCCTGCTGGCCTTACAGTCAGGCCTCTGTTACTGCCGCAGAGTTCAAGGGTTAATCGATAAATCCATCCATCCATCCAACCATCCATCATCCATCCATCCATCCATCCATCCATCCATCCATCCATCCATCCATCCATCCATCCATCCATCATCCATCCATCATCCAACCATGCATCATCCAACCATCCATCATTCATCCATCCATCCATCCAACCATCTATCATCCATCCATCATTCATCCATCCAACCATCCATCATTCATCCATCTAATCATCTGCTGCTTGTCGTACTGACTTAATTCGAGTTTGTTGCAGAATTTATTCCTGTCTTTGATCATAATTGAAAATATAATTATTTTAAAGCTTTAAAATTCACCTTCATTAAAAAAACATTTGTGTTGCTCTCCGATTTAATCTAATTAAATTGGGGTTGTTTCAGTGTTTAAAACTGACTGTTTCCAGTAAATTTTATTATGAAGTATAATTAGAATAATTCCTGGTGATTGGGTCTGAATCTATATTTTAATTTTAGTCATGCTGCCGGCAGACAGAAATCTAATTATTCTGCTTTGCATACTGATATTGGATCAGGCTAACGGCACCGCTGAAGACTCGGGAGTCTTTTCAGTTTAATTCACCGCTGTGCCGACGTGTTGTCATCAGATTCCACTTCCAGCCTCTTCACTCACAGATGAGGCCTGTTAGTATTCTGGCTGAGGAGGCAGCGTCTGCAGTCGGTCAGCAGGGCAGTGCCGGCTCTTCAGATGAGCTGAACTCTGAAATCTGGGCTAAATCTCCGGCCTCCTCCGCAGGTCATCCCCTGGCCCGCAGCAGAGTGGAACACAGCTGCGAAAGTAAAAAGTGACTCCTGGAGTTCATGTTAGGCTTTTGAAAAGTGGAGAGAATCATTAGGGTAAAGGTTCTCTGTGGCTGAGAGGTACAGTGTGACTGAAGGAGCCGAGGCTCTCTTTCTACCTTAAACTTCTTCTCAACCTTTGCCCTGTGATTTCCTGGGAGCCATTCTCCGGGGAAAGTTGGTTTTAACTTCAAAATCAGTTTGCACAGGGAAAAAGTGCAGCTCACTGTCTGCTGCATTTATCTGTGCTACACTGGGTTTGCTTTAAACCCCAAATCAAGGTTGTTAGCTCGAGAGACATTGCAGTATTTATGAGAAAGAATTTATTTTGTATGTTTGTCCATATTCGCCCATTGATCGAGGTAACAGTGAATAAAACATTTTGCGTTTTGGCTCCTTGGTTGGTTGAGAGGAGATGCAGGCATTGTTCTCATCAATGAAAATCAGACTTATGCTTTAACTTAACCGAAATCATGCTCAATCATCCGGACTGTCATGAATGTAAACCTTAAAATACTGAACAGCTTACTGAATGAAAGCTTTTTCTCAGATTCATCTCCGTACAACATCTTTACCTCTCTGACTTCTTGTCAGACAAAATCAGAGCTACTGATAGAGCTCATCTCAGATTTTTCCTCAAGCATCAACTCTTCCTAATTTGTTTTATAAACTTTTATGGGTTCCCTCCGGGTACTCCGGCTTCCTCCCACCGTCCAAAGACATGCAGTTTGTGGGGATAGGTTAATTGGAAAATCCAAATTGTCACTAGGTGTGAATGTGCGAGTGAATGTGAGTATGAATGGTTGTCTGTCCTTGTGTGTTAGCCCTGTGACAGACTGGCGACCTGTCCAGGGTATACCCCGCCTCTCGCCCTACGACAGCTGGGATTGGCTCCAGCGCCCCCCGTGACCCTGAAAAGGAAAAGCGGTAGCGAATGGATGGATGGATGGAACTTTTATGATAAACCCCACCCACACATCAGATGCTACGTTACACACTCACATACCTCTGAATTCCCACCAGATTCAAAAGCAAATGGAAGGAAGTGGCCGTTCTGTCCATCTCTCCAACGCCAGCCGGTCGACTCTGACAGTGTGATTAAAGGTTTGTCATTTGTATGGTTCTCATCTGTGCTCGTGTGTCTGGATCCAGCAATACCACCAAAACCAAGAGAAAACCAGACCTCTCTGAGTGAGACCTGGAGGTAACGTTGACATTTCTGCAGTGCAGAGTCACGAAGGAATACATTAAATAAAGAAATGTAGGCAAACTTAAGTCTTAGGCTGCCTGTTGCTGATGAGCCGACTGTGAGCAGCTGGCTCTGGGAGCTGCCCCTGATGTTGAACGTTGTGTTGAGTTTCTTTCTGCTGTGTGGGTCTCGTGTGCACAGCTGATGATGGGGATTGGTCCCAGAGCCGGCTCCTTAGCAGGGTTGACTGCTTATAGCTAAACATTGTCATACTGTGGCTCTGAGCGACACCCCAGCATTACCACACTGCACTGCATACTTTCTGTGGCAGTGGATCATGGATCATGGTCAGTGAGTTGGATCACCTTGGTCACTTTATATGACTAAATAACTGACAGGTTATGTTAGAAAACAGCAAAAATGCCAGCGTTAATTATTGATCGCTGACTGCGGCGGTCTGTGTGCAGTAGACGAGCGGGGCTGTGTGCTTGTGGCACTGCATCGTAATGTTTGCATTAATATGTATGAAGCATGTTCATTATGCAACCATGAGTCTGTAAATGCAAAGTGGATGTGAACAGCAGTAATCAGAGCTGCAAACTTGGGCCGGCTGGTTAAGTCTCATGGCCCGAGGAGTCCGGACCGTGTCCCGCATCCATGCTCACACTTTCTCCTCAACATTTATTGTCTCTTAAACTGCTGCTATCAAACAGGAAGGACAACTTCCTGTAAACACGCAGCAGTTGAACAGTTCAGTTCAACACTTTTCATCTTCATGATTCATGAGGGCTGACCTCTGCACCAGACCTTTAAGCTGATCATTGCTAGCAAAGACTTGTGACTCAGGGTTCATTATGCCCGCTGGATTGGTTGATTCATATAATGACAGTGATGTCATCACACAGCGAAAAACACGTCTACCCGCCATTAAAGTGTGGTTACAAAACTCAGGACGTGCACGGCCGGCTGAAACGACACCAAAGCGCGCCACACGTGAGTAGCTGTGACGTCATGTTTGTCATACAAGAACAGCGAGCACGACGGCCCCATCATGGGGGCACGCTTGTGCAATGATTAGCACCGTCACCTGGTTTGGACCACCTGATTGGCTGGGACCTTTCTGCAGTTTGTATGTTTTTCTGTTTTTGTGTTTGCTCAGGTAGGTGTGGATGTGTTAGCCTGGCACGGTCCTTCCTCTGGTGAGAGGAGGCTTGACTACATCTGAACTCATCAGTTATTTAAAAAGTTCACTCTGTGAAAACGAGGTAAATGCTCCAGTACATCAGTTTGTGGTGCTCCACCACTCGTGCTGTGTTGGGGTAATTGCGGCAGAACTAAACTGCAGGAAAAGTTGACAAAGTCATCTCTCCGTTTATAGTCACCAGGCTCAGGTCGGCTCTTTCCTTCCTGAAATCCACTATTTTCTTCTCGGTCTTCCTGGTGTTGAGGGGGAACTCTCTGGTGGAGCACCTCTTCCCTGTACACAGTCATTGTTGATTGCTGTTGCTTTTCTATGATGGTTTTAATTGCTTGGACAGCTTGAGTACACACAGGAGAGGAGATTTCTTTCCTGACTTACATGAACGTGCGTTTATATTTCCTGCTTTATGATGTCCTCTCAGTCTTTTGGATTCTGGAAAAGCTTTGTGTGTGAGTCATCGTTGAAAACAGTAAAATAAGTTTAATAAAGATGTTCGAGCTGTCAGGAGAGAGTAGTGGAAACATTTTCCTAGGACATTCGGTGAAGTAAACTTTAGTTTTAATTGAATTCCAGATTTTCTTGCACAGATTGTGTTTGTATGTGACAGTCAGCGGCTCCATGGGTGTCTCTGTTTGTTTGCATCCTAATTACACCTTGAACCCAGCAGTCAGCCGGCTGCACGGCTCTCTGAGCCTTACAGCACACCGTACAATATGCTTGGAAATCATTGCTGAGCTAGCGAGGGGTTACCAGGGAGCTAATTAGCCCCGAGTGTATCTTCAGTCTGTATTTATCAGGTTTTTTTCAGTTTGAATACTGAAGAAACATTTTCATCAGTACTTTTGAATCGACAGTCAAGATATTTAGTCTGAGGAGTCAGCTTTAGGATATCTGATATCTATGTTTGAGCACATGAGGGGCTCTGCAGAGGTTCAGGAGGGGTAACGCCACATTGCCTCATCAACATTTGGCTTTCTCATGATCTGGTTTCAGACCAGATCATTTTTTATAACTTGAGGTGCAAACTTATGTCCAAATTCAGCAAACAGCAACGTTATATATAAGTATTTACATTAACATGCAGGCAGTGCCTCTGGCGTTTCTTCTACAACTATTTGCAGAAGCATCAGGTGTCACAATAAGATGCAACACAGATTATTCGTCCCATTCTAGTTCCTGACCACAACGAGACAGAGGGGCACATTACAGGCCTGACACACAGGTGTATCACTCCTCGTGGCTTTGGTGGCTCTTCGCCAGCACCTGCGACCCTCAGGAGTTGCCTCATGTTTCGATTATACTGCACACTAACTACGCAAAATGTCTAGAGTCTTTATACGCGCTGATAATATCGCTCTTCTCGCTTTTGCCATGACTTTCACAACTTTTCTTCCTCAGAAACAACTTCAAAGATTTGCCTTGACATTAAAGTGGTTACAGTTCATTTATTTTAAGGTATTTTTGTGCATCTAAAACTACAAACCATAAATGAAAGGAAATAATATCTGTGTTTAGTTTTTAATGTTTATGGATGACTCGTGTAAATTGCACGCCACTTAAGTTCAACCTTGAGTTCAAAGATGTTACTGAAAGAGGTCGCAGGTATTATTATTCCACCTGCAGTGAAGCCATTTTGCACATGTCAGGGATGCTCACAGGTAGGGTTGCCAACTCCCTGAAAAATAAATAAGGGACACCTCGTGGCCAGGGCCGGGCGACCCAGTTGTCTTCACCCTTCCCAGTGTGGTGAATTTTCTAGCTCTTTTTTTGTGTGTGAAATTATTTTTTTAACCATTTAACTTGAAGTTGATTTAAGTAGATGCATATTCTATTCTTTGTGATATGAGCACATGTGAAACAAATGATCATTTAGCCATTTATTTTTAGCTCAAAATGACAACATTAACACAGTAAAACAGGTCTCTTTCTTAAACAGAAGCCTGTCATGCTTAACTTTTGAGAATATAAGTAAATCTTTCTTTAAAAGCACTCTGTCCTGCTTAACTTAAAATAATAGAAAACAATAGAAAGAAAAATATTCTTGTAACTGTGCACATTTAGTGCATTTAGTACAATTGGCTTCAGTTGAGGTATTATTTCAGCTTTTCTAATGCTAATCAGCTGCTCCTGTTTGTAAACCCGCTTGTTCCCATGATTACGCATCATAACTCATCATCATTATTCATCTATGTATTACTTTTATGTATTAGTCATCTATTTGTTGTAATCATCTATCCTTGCAGTTGTTTATTACACAAAATAAATTATATTATCACACTTCTGGCCACATAGCGCTGATATTCACTGCACATGCCCATATTAACGTTTTCCAGCCAGGTGTTTTCCTTTTCCCATTCTTCCCTTTCTCTGAGGGGAACAAACATTGCTGCTCTGATGCTGGGCTCACACTGTGCGGTTTTTGGCCCATTTTGAGCCGATTTTTGAGTGATCGGACCGATTTTGGCCTTCATCGTGCGTCGTGTAGTATACGTGGGGTAACGAGAAGTGATTAACACCTCACGACCAGCTCCCGATCATCAATCGCTCGTGAGGGTGTCACCACAGCCGTTCACACTGCTCACGCGCAAACGTAAACGTTGGTGAAAAAGACGGCGCAGCACGGCTGTGCAGCGTGTGATCTGGACACAAGCGATGGAGGCACAACTTGTAGAACTTTGGAAAGCTCATCCGAGCCTTTTCGATGTGGCATCACAAAATTATCACGACCACAACAACCGTGAAAATAGTTGGATCTACACTGCTGCTCAATCACAGCTGCCTGATCAATGTTTTTCATTAGCAATTTAGCAAAGTTGATGGTAGTGGTGTGTCTGTGTGAGTGAGTGAAAGACAGAGAGAGCGAGCGACAGATTTTCTGTTATAACCTTCATTTTATGGAGGCACAGTGTGAGCACTCAGGTCGCATCAGAGCATCGGGCGGTATAGTGTGAGACCTGCATCGTGACCTATGAACGTCTAACCCCTGTGAGTCAATCGTGCAGTTTGAGCAGGAGCTGAATAACGTGACTGAAAAAATCGCACAGTGTAAGCCCAGCTTTAGGTGTACTGTCATCCGAGACTTGCACCGCAGAGTCGGCGTTTGTTCCCCTGTTGACCATGCTTCTTGTTGTGGTCATCTGTTGTCTTCCGGTATTTTCTCCGCAAGCGACCTTTCCTCGACCAATGAGATGAGCGGTAATCTGAATTGTCATACTCGAATTGTCATAAGTGTGCTGTCAGCTCATTGGTCACAAAGCAGGAGAGGGGCTGGGAATTATGTTTTCAAACAAAGTGTTAATTCCATTAACATTTATAGACTACTTTTGATTCTCACTGTATTACGGGACAAAGTGCGTCCCTTATTAGCTCAATACGGGACGTGTACTTTTGTTTCGAAATACGGGACGATTCCGTATTTTAAGGGACGGTTGGCAACCCTACTCACAGCACTCTGATATTAAACTGAGATTTCTTTAAAAGCCCTTTCTTTTCCTTTCGAGGCTTTTTGTCGGAGCCCCCTGTAGTGACGTTGCTTGGCAACAAGATAAACACGTGGCCTGTGAGGCGATGTGGCGTTACGCTCACAGCTCTGCAGCATCAGACCAGCTCTCCAGTGTCCTAATGGAGGCACAGAATAAAGATACTCCACGCTTCTCCCATTTTATCTGATCTTGCCACTGCCACTCAAACCCACTTCTGCAGCATGTTGCAGTCACATGACTCACCCAACCAGCACTAAAATCACCTGCTGAATGTGAAGGATTATTACTTGGGGGAAGTGCAGTGACTGCCTCTGTTCGGAGTCCTGACTGAATCAGAGTAAATGGAGCTAAACAGCTTGTTCACCTCATTATTTGCACCATTTCAGTATTTGATGTTTTCCATGTATAGAATTCAGTACGTGAATTCCCTGTGACAGACTGGTGACCTGCCCACGGTACCCAACCTATCACCCAATAACAGCTGGGATAGGCCCCAGCCCCCCTGTGAACCCAAATAAGCGGATGGATGGGTTTTTGCCTTCATACCACCTTGAGCCTTTACATCACCTACACCCTGATTTGAGGCGTGAAACAAGCAGCAGCAGAAAAATGATAACAGCGAGTTGCTTCTTACCAAAGTATGTCTAAATTCCACCCATCCATCTTCTGCTGCTTATCATGGGGGCAGCAGTCCAAGTAGAGATGCCCAGACTTGCCTCTCCACAGCCACCACAGATGTTGGCTGATTTTTATATATTTGTAATATCAGTGAAAACCCCCAAAAGTTTATTCTGTTCATCTGGACGTAGCGCTTTCAGTGGGAGAAACGTTTCGTCACTCATCCAAGTGACTTCTTCAGTCTCAGCTGACTGCAGGTCTGACTGCCGAGCATAGTGTTACCAGTATTTTAGGGGTAAAGCCAAAGAATCATTATTTATTATTCATTTCTGACTGATGGCCGTCCTTCACTGAGTCTGATTCTTCCAGAGATGTTTCTTCTGTTTAAAAGGGAGTTTTTCCTTCCCATTGTCACCAAGTGCTTGCTCATAAGGTGGTCGCCTGATTGTTGGAGTTTCTCTATGTTATTGTAGGGTCTTTACTAGGGATGGGTACCAGTACTTTTGAAACGGTGCCGGTGCTTAAACGGTGCTCAAACCGGTGCTTAAAGAATGGAGAACACAAAATTGGTCCAAAAACCTCTCATGTTCAGCTGTTTTTTTGTAAAAAGATAACAATGTTAGCCTTTTCTGCAGCTATGGGGCACATATGGTATCACTCTTGGCTGGAAGCAGTGCTTAAACAATGGAAAAAACACAAACTTTGTCCAAAAACCTCTCATGTTTAACTGTTTTCCACTTTTCCTTTGGTCATTTTAGCCTTTTTGGCCAGGGTGAAGGGAGTATCTGCCATCAAACAAGAAGACAGCCACATGTAGCTATGATGGTGTTTGCTAGTTCACCTTACATGAACTAGCAAACACCATAACGTGGTTAGCCTACTCAACGTAAATTACACATGAACAACATTAAGCTACTCACGCAGAGAAGAACGGCTGCTGCTGCCATCATCATTTCTGTTACACTGGCAGGGCTAGGGGCCAGGACTCTCCTCTTCGGGTTCTTGGGGGATGTTGCTAACTCCGGGTCTGATAACAGGCACCACACCCACAGTAGATGTGCTCGGTGTGAGATCTCACAGCAAGCTATCAAATACGGCGCATTTCTCGGCTTTTAAAAAAAAAAAAACGCTTTGCATCACCAGCTGTTTCATCGGATTTGAGGTGTTACCTCCTTTGACAGTATCACAGTATCAGCTTAAAGCACTTGTTGCAGGCTGCTGAGTTTGCATATTTTGCTGTGAAGTACAGCCAGACTTTTGACCGCTTCGCCTTGGGCATTTTTAAGCTGTAGCTCTGCTCTAAAAGAACGTACGTACCTGGACCCGCCTACTATCCTCGGAAACGTAAAATGATTGGCTAGAAGTGTATCACAGCTCAGGAAAAAAAAAGCACCGAAATAAAGCACCGAAATGTGCGCTGCTTTTCGGTCTGGTTACTACCGTTTATGTCAGAACCGGCGCCATGATACCGGTACCCATCCCTAGTCTTTACAATATAGATCGCCATGAGGCAATTGTTGTGATTTGGCGCTATATAAATAAAATTGAATTGAATTCACTCCAAGCCAATGCAGAGGTCCTCAAACCTGCACTCTTTCTAATGGCCGTCACTCTGTGGTCTCTGTCTCGAAAACGTGTCAGTTCAGTGTTTCAAGTCGTACTGAATCCAAAGTTGTGTTTATTTTGTGTTTAATTATCGCTCCCATAGGGTACGCTGCAGGCACCGGCCTCGGAGCAGTGTGATGTTAACTCAAAGCCAACGACAAAAATCAAACCTGTGGCATAAACATGATGAAAATCTCAAAATTCACAAGACCATCATCTTAGGCCCTTCTGTTAAAAGATAATTACGTTTTCCAGAAGAAACCCGTTTCGAGCCGTATTCATGTTTTTTGAGTGTGGCTATCACAGAGAGTGGGAGCTCTCAAGAATGTAGAGGCTCTTCGGTGGAGAATTTTTCAGGTGGATCATCTTCAGTTCATCTTTCTGGAGGCATCGAGGTCAACTTTGGTAGAAGCAGCATGGAGAGCACAGCCTCATATTATTCCTCTTCAAGTGTGGAGCAGATGTGGAAGGTGGTATAAAGAAAACTGCGCTGTGACACGTGAGGTTTATTCTGCACAAGGTGAACTTATTTAACTTTTATTCAGAGGAAGCCAGCAGATCCATTTTATGGCAGCAAACAGTCAATACCCAGATGAGCCACTGCGCCCCAAAAGCCACTGAATTTGTACTCGAAGTACAATCTGAGCTTTCGTCAATACTCTCCACGGCCATGCACAGACAAGATGTCACAGATTTACCGAGATGCTGATTCAAGCGAGGCCAATAAAACCACATTCGACCAGGAAGAGGATCAAGATGGCGGCTCCAGTTTGATGCTGGCTGTGAAAATCGCTTTACAGCATTTTTATGGGATATTTTTTGTTTTCGATTTGCCGTTGTCGCCTTCCTGTGTCGAGTATTCTTCTGGTTTATCTTCCTGCTGTGATGTAGGGAGGACGTTTTTATTGTTTACCAGAATCACGGGTTGGTCTGTGGTCTGGAAAACATCCAGGCTAACAATTTTACAGCTGCACAGTTTGTTATTCGATAAATCTTTTTTCTGACACTGTGTACCGATCCAACTTCCTCTGTTTCTGATTTGATACCAGTACCTTGGCTTTGGCTGTCTGCCTGTGCCGAGCATGATCTGAGTTCAGTGTTAATTTAATACACAAGTGTCTTTTATGTTTAAGGCGGCATCAGGCCCAGGATAAATAAAATGAAAAGTAATTAGACTGAGGAAATTCATTTATTTGAACTAGCTCAGAGCTGTTTCTGTTTTCACTCTGTGTTACGTGCTGATAAGAGACAGGTAAATATTAATAACCGAGTTGATGGAAACATGTTACCGTGACCTTAAGTGTAATAAAAGTTTCCCAGAACTGTGAGGAGAACGCATCGTCATCGCCTCGACGATCCGTGGCAGCAGTTTGGGTTTAAGTAGAAAAAACATGCAAACGCACAAAGAGATGCTGATGATGTCGCTGCTGTTAGACCTCTGCTGCTGCTGCTGGCCTGCTGCATGAGTACGACACCGACCCAAGTCAGAAACCTCAGCTCTGTTTCCACCGTGCCCAATTCAGTTTCCTGAGTCTGGATCAGACCAATGTCCAGTCAACTTTCTCCAAATCCGCCAATAGAAAAGCAGAGATGAACTCATGGGTGCCTTTTTTGTGGAAAGCAAACTTGATTAAAAAAAAACCTTTTCATTTCGTATTTATTACCAAACACCTAAGCAAAATGTACTAAACAGTGAGTGCTGCACATGTACTATATCCACATAAAGTTTATGGTAGATTAAAACAAGTTTCAGTGGGGCAAAAGACACAATAAGCTGCACTTCACACTGGTTTTGCTGCACTACAAACGTCTTAAACTTAAAGGAACAAAGAAAACTGAATATACAGAAAATATAATACTAATTCCTTAAAAGTAAATACTGCCTGTTGTGCGCTGCCTTGGCAGATGGTGGCATTCTCTGAGTGGATCTTGTTGTTCGTTGTTTTCGGGGCTCAGTTTTTGTTGTGCATGAGTTCTTGTTTTTTACGCTGGGTGATGCCGCCCTCTGCTCCAGATGTTTAAGAAGTCTGCAGATGAGCAGACGCTCCCACTAAAACGATGTAATCAGTCATTTGGTTAATCATTTCCACTGTAACTTGCATTCATTTTGGCCCTTTTCTTGTCATTTCACCTTTAACCCAGCAGCCCTTTCGTCACTTCACTGCATGTAGCTCAGAAGATCAAACTGAAGATCAAACCGGAGCTAATAACCCGACCTCTGTTTGAAACCTGCTGTGAGGAGTCGGCACTGATGCAATCAAACATCAACCAAACTCAGCGGTGAGAGGACGTTGATGGATTAATGTGATGGAAATGGAGTTTTCCACGTCGCTTGGTGCACGTTTCGCCCTTTTGTGCTGAGTTGGTCTAACCCAACGATCCCTCGCCTTTATCGTTGCTTTGACTTGGCACTGAACCCACCAACACAAATCCTTCCTCGTCCTTTGTACTCTGTAATTAAAGTGATTCTGATTCAGAAACTTCACTTCCCCCATCCATCTTCTATAATTATTTGTGAAGCCTATTTTAAATAATTTCCCCCAGGGATCAATAAAGTATTCTGATTCTGATTCTGATTTAAGTGCAGGGTTATTAATCATGTCATGGTTGAAGCACCCCCGGGTCTCTGAGCATGCTCGGAGAGATTTCCTTTCATGAGCGGCAGGCTGCTGTTGGTATCGAGCCATCTCAAAAGCACTTCACACACCGTTAACCATCTGGCTTTTGTTGAAGGAAAATCTAATCTTCACAACAAACTATTGTGAAATGTTTGCATGAAAATTTATGCTGCAGAGAAGCAACGCTGATTTGGACGGCCGTGCTAAGGCGCCGTTTTTACCTCTTATAAGTCACCTTTACTCTTTCATCTTCAGCATCATTCTGTCATCTGCACAATCTTTTTCCCCGATCCCCCTTTTTTTCTGGGGCAGAAAGTATTTCTTATCCTCCTCCTGCTCCAACTGTCATTTGCCAACGAGCCTCAAGGATAGAAAAGTGGGCGTGTGAGCAGCAAATCACTGGCTCCAACTTCCAGACCATCTGGGAAAAAATATGTGTGGAGAAATGAATGAATAATATTCCGTCTCCTCCTCCACCTATATCTCATCAAAATGTTAATCCAAGTCATTTTTGATGTCTGCGTGGACGCTAAATTTTCTCCCCAAACTGATTTATGGCCTGTGACACTCTGCAAACAACTCACACGAACTCCGAAGCAGCCAAGAAATCCTGGACTGGCGATTTATAATCTCTACTAACTGTAAGTGTGTCACACCTTAAACCTTCATCGGCTCTTTGAACGGCACCGATGCAGGCCAGCAGTCACTATGGGGCAGGGCTGGGACAAAACCCTGAGGTTAATGCCTCAGAACATGGAATGACATCAAGGTGTCATCATGCATTTTATGGTCACAATATCAAAGTGACCAAACCCCTAATTACAGCATCCAGAGCAGTGATTAAGCCCTAGTCATGGAGGCCTGGAGACTGGTCAGTGAGACCCTTGGTAACCACCAGCTGCTAGGGAAAAAAACTACATTTCTCTTCTGTTTGGCGAGTGGTTGCTGGTCGTTTTAGAAAACCCCTCAGGTAACCCGACAGTGGTTATGAAGAGATAGATTTCTTCAGAGAAGCCAAAACTCTTAAATATCAGGCTGTAAACAAGGCAGACTTTTTAACATGGAAGTCTTGGGGGGACTAACTCACCTAGAGCCTCAAGTGGACATTTGAGGAACTGCAGTTTATGCCACCTCCATAGTCACTCAGCCCTCAAGATCGATTTTTTTGTTTTGTTTTCTGTTTAGAAAAATAGCACTCATAGTTTCAGTATCTTTTTCTGATTGGGTAGGTGGCTTACATCCTTCCTTCAGAATCACCTGCTGCTTTCTTCACTCTTCGTCTTTACCACCACACTAACCTAAAAATCCTTGGAAAAGTGATTGAAAGTGTTGGCTCGGAGGTCATACTTGAACATCTCTGAAACAGTGCCTTCGAGAAAAAGGGGCTAGTTCACAATAAAACCAATCATTTATTTTATAAAGTCATTTATTCACCAAAAATGTCTCATATAGAGAAACCTTGGCACCATTGTTTAACAGTAAAACCCTCATGTGGCTTTGCCTGATAATAGAAAACTTCAGGAGTGCTACTTAACTGAAGTGGGGGAGAATGGGTGCTAAGGGGTAGTCTCAGTCTCTCGGATGTCCGTGTGGACATCTGGATGGGAAGTTCCTGGCTCCAGGTGGAAAATATTCCTGCCAGGTTGAAAAGAGTTATTTCCCAAAATGTTATACTGCTCCATTTTTCCGATGTGTTTAACTAAGTTTTGGTTTTCAGGCTCTCGGGTGCACAGGCTTACGTCAGAGCCGTACCGCGAAGCCAATGATAACAGCTCCCTCCTCGTCCTCGGAAATCCCGGAGAGCGGTGAGTGTGTTTGAATGCCGACTGTATTAGACTTGTAAATGCAATCTGCATTTACACCCAGCTCCCTGAAGGTCATCGTTTTGTTATGTTTTGTTTGTGATGCTCATTTTACTTTCACCCTCTACCCAAGAGTGGGGGATACATTTCCTGCTCGGAGGATGAAGGCTGTAATGATTTTTGAGCTCTTACTCCAACGTTGTTGTGCAGCTCAACACGTGAGGGACTGATTGACAACATGATTTATGCTTTTCTGTCCCAATGACATTTGGTCAGAGTTTAGTTTGTAGTAGAAGCACAAACAGAGGAAATCCATCTATCCATCCATGTATCGTCACTTCAGACCCCGAGACTGAAACGACATGGTGGCAGGCAGAACACCAGAGTCACTGCTGAAAACCAACAAGTGTGCCTTTATTCATATTTTAGGCTCTCGGTTGTACAACATGGTGACCTCTGGCTCCGAAGAACATCCATCAATCAGCAGGTGATCAATTGCTGTGTCCACCTTTTATATTCAGTTCAATTCAGTTTTATTTGTATAGCACCAAATTACAACAACAGTCACCTAAAGGTGCTTTATATTGTAACGTGAGGTTCAGATTTAATGTGGAACTTGCAGGTTCAGTCTGCTCATATTGTAAGCCCAAAGCTCGGATCAGTGGGGGTAGGGGGGTGTCGGGAAGCACTCCAGTATAAAATCCTTTAAATGTAGCGGCTCCTCCAGGGAGGAGAAAAAGAGGAAGACCACAGAGGTTGTAGGTTGTAGTGAAGGAGGACGTCCAGAGGGTTGGAGTGACAGAGGAGGATGCTCGGATAGGGTGAGAACACGGCAGATGATCCACTTTGGTGACCCCTAAGAAAAGAAATCTTTATGAAACCAGGACACAGGGAGAAGATGCAAACTCTTCACACAGCAGAGCAAAGCATTTAATGGGCTCGTGTTGGGTTTTTACCAGATTTATTGCAATTTCATGACTAATAAAATACAGATGATCAGTAAAATCTGTGAGCTTTTGGCAGCTTTATTTTTATTGAGCTGCTTTTGCAGTATTTCCTGCTCATACATCTAATCAAATATTTTATTAATCCTCTCATCGTTTGACAAATGATGTGGAGCCCCTGAATATTTGTCTGTATTTCTGGGAAGTGCTGGTGAAAGCAGAAGAGTCAGAGGCTGGTTTAGGGAAGCAGATCTAAGTTTTCCATGTCTGTGGTCTTCAAAAGAAGAAAATGTGATTCCCAGGATATGTGACTGCGTTTGCAAACTGCAGATTTCATCCTCAGAAGCGTGGCTGCTCCGGTAGTGGTAATGATTGTCTTTGAACAGATAATAACCTTGATGGCTTTTTCTCAACATGAGAGGTGGAAAACGAGGAATGAAAACATCCAAGCTTTTCGTGTAGCGGAAATCACGAGATTCAGAGTGAATGTAAAAATAAAACTGTGTTTTTCTGGAAGATTGCCGTGTCTCTTTGTACCTACTGACATGTATTGATTGGGTGGTAGACGGGTACACCTGAGGCATCAGCGTATGAGGAGAAGAACACGCTCTCCATCATTTATGACATCTTGTTTTGTAGAGAAACCCCTTCCGGTGTTCCCCTTGCACCTCAGTTTGATTCTCCGTCCTCGGGGCCTCTCCGATGTCTTCGTTGCCTGTTTGTAAGGATTTCAGACACGGACGGGTTGACAGATTGAGTTGAAGCTGAGGTCTTGACTCTCAGCGGCTGTGACAGGGCAGCAGATCTCACCTCATCATCAGACCTCTTCCACGCTGTGCTCGCCGTGGGAGGCGCGTCGCTGGCAGCTGATGTGCGCCGACAGCCGGAGAGGAGATCGTGACGCAAATCGTGACAGGTGGCGAGCGGCGTGTTGGCGGGTGTTGAGCCTTCTTTAACCTGTAGTATCTCCCGTGTTCTGCTGACAGATGGGTTTCTCTGTAAATCACTGTGTTCACCACTCGCTGTTTGCTCCACCTCAGGTGAAGCAGCCTGTGTGGGGATTATCAGCTCTAGACTCTCAGACTATAAGTTGAAGCCACTACAATAATAACAACAGAACCTCGACAATCACATGATTCTCTATGGGCTGAATCTGGCGACAGTGGAGAGGAAGAACTCCTTTTTAACAGGAATAAATCGCTAAGAACAACAAACAGGAAAAACCACAAACTGCATAAAAGAGAGAAAAGACGATGGCAGTGTTGGAGGAACGTCAGTACAAGAGGAGTGGAGGTCATGTTAACAGCATTAATTTGACCATGGGAGGAGCAAATGTGGTGTCTCTGTATCATAACATTGAATAAAAATCCTCCAGTGTGGTCCATCTGTGACCATGAGAGAGTCAGAGGTCCCAAAGGAGCACGTGCAGCAGATTTCCTCCTGGTGAAGTGAACTTCTGACCATGACAGTATGGGTGAAATCCATCCTTCCACTTCAGGCTCGTGGCGAGCTGGTGCACACCTGGAGAGTGTGTCACAGAAAGACCATTCACACCTACGACCCATTTAAAGTCGCCACTGTGGGAGGAGGCCGGAGCACCCAGACAGGACCTATAAGGACACTGGAGGAACATGGGAGCTCCACCCACACGGCCCTGGCCGACCCAGACAGACCCAGCAGTGTGAGACAGCAGTGCTAACCGCTGCACCACTGTGCCACCCTGTATCGATGAAATGGTGCTTATGTTGAACATGATAGAAACTATCACACAGAAGACGAAGGCCAGTATATTCTGAGAAACTGTTTGTGTCTTTTTGGCTAGAGTTATTTTTTGCGTGGCACAGGAGGGAAAATGTGTGTGATGTGACCCAGTATGAGTGTCAGATAAAAGTACGCCAAACAAAAGTCTGACTGCATCCAAACTGAAGCCCAAAAACTGTTCCCAGCAGGACAGCAGCTGAAATAAAAGGAGTGCAAGAAGACCATTGTACAAGACCTTAAGAACAAACCCGGGCTTCCTTTTTATCCTTATTGTATTTACTCAGGAAGAGAGTTAGGAATAATGTGATAGAGTTCGTCCTAAATGACAGGCAGTGTCATGCACAATTTATTAGATTTTGAAGTTGCATATGAAAGAGTGTTTGTGTTTGTTGGGATCTGGGACCTTAATAAAAACTGGATGTCAAGTACCTCAAAGTAAACAATGTAATTTGTCAGTTAATCGTTGAAACTTTGAGCCTTAATAAAATCCAAATGTTTGAGTCATTAGAAAAATCTCCCCTATAAGGCAGTTAATGAGTCACTGACTGTGTTGGGGTGCCTGGGTCGTTGACCCAGAGTTCTGAGTGTTCATTATTATTGTACTTTGATTTTTGCCTTTATTTATCATTTCTAGTCTTTTGGTTTCTTTGTCAGAGTTGTGCTTTCTGCTTTCTGTTCTGTTCCATAGTTGCTGTACCGCTGTGTCTGTCTACGTCTCTGTTCCCTCTGTTGCAGTGCCTGCCTGTGAGTCTGTGTCTGTAAGTTCAGTCTGTGTTATGTTTCCTGTTTTACTTTGAAAGTCCGTGTCTCATGTGAATGTGTCTGGTTGTGCTTCCTTTGTCTCATTAGGCCTGATTTACCCCAGCTGTGTTTCCCTCCTGTTACCCATTCCCTGATTGCTCCCTCTGTGTATTTAAGCCCTGTGTTTCTCTGTGTCAGTGTTGTGATCTACCGTTTACTATGCTGTGCGTGCGTGCGTGCGTGCGTGCGTGCGTGCGTGCGTGCGTGCGTGCGTGCGTGCGTGCGTGCGTGCGTGCGTGCGTGCGTGCGTGCGTGCGTGCGTGCGTGCGTGCGTTTATTGCTTGTTGTTAGGGAAAATATTCTAAAACACTTCTTCAGTAAAGACTCAGAGAAGAGAAACACACAGAACTTCTTGCTAGCAAGGGCAGCCTCCAGACTGAGACTCGCACTAAGAAACTGCCCCGGTCTTTATTTATACTTGCGCGTGTGTGTGTGTGTGTGTGTGTGTGTGTGCTTTCATATAACATGAAGGCACAAAAGGTACATCCTTGGTCACAAAGAGGGCAGTCTCCCCCTCACCCTAAATAACATGGTGAGGAAGTCCAGCAGTTCATCTATATGTAAAGAAGCACTTAAACTAAAACAAACATAGCTACGTTAATCCTACCGTAAAACAATAAAACAAGGTACGAACTCTCATGCTCCCAGGACGTGGGGGTGCATTCCTGGAGTGCACACCAAGCCTGCAGCCTGTTAGAGATCACACACAATTGATTATATGCCTCTAAGTATACATGGTTGAATATTTCCTAATACAAATAACTACATGCAGTATTCTACTATATGCAAACTTATATCACTAAAAGATTATACTGACTACTAAATACAATTTTCCATTGACACTTGTATTTTGGAAGTTTGTTACTTTGAGTTCACGTCTGTTTCCGGAGTCTGCACTTTGGGTCCTTTTCCTGCCTGCACAAAACCGTTTCATAACAACACAAAAGATGGCCATTTCCTCTGTGACGCCAACCAGTTGTGTTAAGATTACTGCTTTGAAGCATCAAGCTGAGTGTTTTTGTTTTTGCCATCACCATCTTGTTTTGTTTTGTTTTGTTTTTTGTTGTTGTTTTTTAAACAAAGCTCGAACAAGAGATTCCCATTGTATCCTTGTATCACTCTGGTGAGTATCATAATTTCCCCCGAAAGAAAGAAAAACATGATTTTTCATTCAGTTAAACTTGAAATGAACAACTGAAACCATTAACCCACTGCTGGTCATTAGAAACCGTGCTTCTTCTGAACTGCCTCTTCACTAATGAACTGTTAAAGTTATAAGGTAAAGACCCTACAATAATACAAAGAAAACCCCAACAATCAAACGACCTTCTATAAGCTACTACTTGGCGACAGTGGGAAGGGAAAACTGCATTTTAACAGGAAGAACGGAGGGGTGGGCATCTGCCACAACCTGTTGGGGTGAGAGGAAAAGGACAGGACAAAGACACGCTGTGGAAGAGAGCATGAGATGAATAATAACGATTAAATGAAATCCAGAGTGATCGTAGCCAAAACTGTCCAGGTATCTTCTGCAGAGCGCAGGACACGAGTCACCTTCATCTACAGGGTCTCATCCCTCATACAGAACCTTGTGACTCAATTCCATTTTCCATCTTCTCCGAGGAAAAGGTGAAACAAGTTCACAAAGATGGCGGCTGATGTTCCGTCACCTTCACCGTCGAATGGGTTTTAGGTGCAACAGAGAGAAGAAGAATGAATCCGTGGGGGCGCGCCGTCACTGCGTGCGGTATTAATGCAGGGCGAGCAGGATGAAGGCGTGAAGGAGGAGTTTTATTATTCGCCGTACGCCTGCTGCATTCTTGTCCTCCTGATACGTCCGGCCTCTCTCTGGAGAGCCGTTGTTATCCATCAGCCGGAGTACGAAAGGCTGAAAGGAAAAGGCTGCGTCACTCTGCTGGTCCACACACCCTCATCCATTTCCTTTATTCCCCCAGAGCGAGCGTCAAAATACCCAAACATCCCTCATGATAACAGACCAGCACCACCAGTCCATTATTCATACAAACACAGAGACACACATGGAGACAAATCAGCTTTAATTCTGCTTCACTTGTTACTCTTCTGCCTCTGAGAGGCTGGCCCAGACTCATCTCTATCATTCTACTGCCCTCTGCTGGACAAAGAAGGAAAGGTTCAGCAGGTTGGTGTCACAGGTAGGAGGCCAGAATACGGGGATCCAACAGAGGTCGACGAAAGGAGCCCAGCCTCTTAATGAAAAGTGGGCATAAATCTAAACCAGGCCATAAGCTCTGTGACACCTGTACCTGTTCTAAATGTCGTATTTGATTGACATCAGGCTTCGGGACAGTAACCAGGAAAACTCCATCAGAGCTCAGAAAACAAATAAACACCGCCAATATTTCAAACCTTTGGAAGGAAATCTTCTGTGACCCACCAAACCTCCACGCACGGCTCTGAATCAGAGCTGATGTGTTGTTGGACGGTTTGCAGCTGTTTTAAGGAAAGAGAAATGGTGACCTGCCCCCCATGTGGAGTCTTCATGGTGCGTTTGATCTCTGTGGGGGCATTTCATCTCATCTACATCGAGGTCAGATGCAAGCCAGCGCCGCTGAAATTAGAGGGGATTAATAAAAGCTGTGCTCATTAGTGGAGACACTGATTACCACCACGGGACTCCGTTTACTGCCTGATTCATTAGAACAACTTATTCACATCGAGTCAGACACAATTATCCAATTAGGAGGCTGCAACGCGTCCAGTTAACATTAATGAGACACAGAGAAAAGGTCTCTGCTCGTCTTCTCACTTCCACCTGGCGCACTCTGAAAAATGATCATGAATGTAGAGTCTGCGTTTGATTTTCCAGCATAGTTAACATCTTTGACATCTCTTCGGACCTTGCTGAAAATTCTAAAGGAAAGCTACCAAATCCTGTACTGTGCAAAAGTCTTGAGCCACCCCTGATTTATTTATATTTTGTTTCCAAGGAGACAGATTTTCTAGTCATTTTCAGGAGCGTCAGCTGATCATCTACTGTTCTCTGAAGCCTCATCACAGGATTTCTCAGAGGAAGGACGGCTGACAGGAAACCGTCTGAGTCTGAGTCTGAGTCTGAAGATCAGAAGAACAGTCTGATGGAGAGATGGATCCACATCATGATCAGTATATATAAGAGAGTATATATAAGGAGGAAGTCCAACTGTGAGAGTCTGCAGCCATCAGTGAAACAGGGTGGAGACTCTGTCATGGTTTCAGCTGCAGGTCAGTCAGTGGTGTTGGAGATCTTTGATGAACTGATGAATTATGAAAGAAGAAAAGTTCCATCAGAGTCGGATCCACCATCCAGTAACATCTGGAAACATCTGATTATAGTAGCTTCATGTTTCAGCCTGACAATGATCCAAACACACTGCTGTGGAGTAAAACCTGGATAGAAACACACAGGGGAACTCTATCAGAGCTCTGACCTCAGCATTACTGAAGCAGTGTGAGATCATCCTGGCAGAGAACACAACAAAAGGCAGAAACATCCAAAGAAGAGCTTTGAACATCCTTCCAGAAACCCGAAGAACTGTTCCTGGAGATCCTCACAGAGCTGCTCAGAGAGGTCAGCCTGAGCTGAAACAAACTCTGGAGTGTGAGTGTGTGTACATGTTAGGTATAGAAAAAGCATGTATATAATGTGTTTGAGTGAATGGGACTAGTAGTAAAAAGGCACAGTTTAGGTGAGCTTCTTTCTGGTTATCCAGATGTTGTTTCAGCTTTAAGTAGTCCTGACTTTAATCATTTCTTTTATGGAGCTTTGATTTCATCTGCTTTGCCTTTATTTTAATGTCCTCCATTTCTGCAGTGTGTTTCCCATCAAATGTCTTGGATGGTTGCAGTTACAGCGAAGGAGAGGGCGATGTTTGCTGTCCCATCCTTGTGTTCTGAGATGTGAAATATACATAATTATAATGCTAAGCTTACTTTCTATTGTAAATAATTAAAAAAAAAAAGACAGAAAGCAAAATTGAATTCACACATCTGGCACATTTTCAGGCCTTCCTTTTCTTGGACTAACTGAATTCACACTTGTTTCCTCCCAGAGTAGCATGTGATGCAAAATGGCAGTGTAAAGATTGGGAAGAGTATCCAGGCTCTCCACATCCATACAATCAAAGCTCTCAGAGGCAGGTTGATCTTCCTCCTCTAATCGAGCAGCTTAGCATTTCAAAGATTTATTTTGCTTCAGATGAATCATACAGTGAAGCAGTTTGCAGAAATGAAAGTGCAGCTGACGTGTAGAATTGGGAACAATGGGCACTCCCTTTGAGGTTAATCAAGGGTTTGGAATGAGCTGCAGGTCTCGTATGTTTTAGGCGGTTTCCAAACATAATGAAATTCTCACAGACTTTAGCTGACAGGTTAGAATTTTTGCTTCTTTCATTTAAATCTGTTGTGCTCTGTGTGAGACTTGTACCTAAATTAATGCTTTCCCTGCCCTCTGCTGCCCTCTAGTGATACCAGACTGCAAAACTGAATCACATGACATGAAAGAGCACAGGAAGGAAAGTCGGCACAAACCCAGGAGACAAATGCTGTAGTGTTCTGTTGCAGAGTGTAGCAACTCCGATCAAACACCAAGCTAAACCTCTGTCAATGAATACACGAGTCCGAGTAGAGTTGACTTTTTACTCAGAATCTTCATTTGACAAGCGGTGAAAACTGTAGTTGAAAAGAAATACAGAATAGAAAAAATGATCGTTTACATAAATATTGCATCATGAAATAACTCAAAATGTGACCTTACACCTTCGTGTTAGCTTTAGCAACAGTAATGATCATCAAAACTGCCCTTTTTTAACATGTACAAATCAACCTCCATGAATCACAAATAAAATATAATTTTTAACAAATACCGCTATTTATGCCTTTTTAACACCTTCACCATGAAATATATACACTTACGACGTTGCCTGAACAATGTTCCCAAGTGGATGGCTGTGGATAAGCCTCAGAGCAAGACCGCATGTCCCTCTCCCTCTTAGAGCAACCAGGAAGAGGAATTAAACAGGAAATGAAGTAATACAGGTCACCCACCAGGAAGTGAGGTCACCAGCAAGCTAACCTTCAAATTTAAAGCTTCTTAACATTTTGAAGTCTTTTTACTGTTCTTTTTAACTTAAATACATACAAAAGAATTACTTTAAGCAAACATTAAAGATAAATGAAATAAATGCCTTTGAGGCATCACACTCCCCGCCTGGCCTGTGTGAGGCCACTATGAACTGGAATGAGTCCAAACAACAGTCCTTAAATCAGTCCTTAGGCAGAAGAAGAACTACTTCTGCAACTGGCCTAAGGAAGGTTCTTGTGTCACCTTGGTCGGTCGTTTTTACTTCAACCTTTCTCACATGTCCATCCTTCCCAGGAAAGGTTGCTGTGACTATGGCCATGGGCCAGTAGTTGCGGATGGTCTGCTTGTCCCTGAGGAGGACCAGATCCCCAACTTGAAGGTTTCTGCGTGTCACTGTCCATTTTTGTCTTTGTTGTAAGGATGGTAAGTATTCTTTGCTCCAACGGGCCCAAAACTGGTTTGCGAGCGCTTGAACTTGCCTCCATTGTTTTGTGAAGAGGTCCTTGTCTGTGAAATCTCCTGGAGGAGGTGGAACTCCTGATTTCTGTGTGAGGAGCATGGCTGGTGAAAGAATGAAAGGTTGGTTTGGGTCTGTAGACACAGGTAGGAGTGGACGTGCATTGATGATAGCTATAATTTCTGCCATTAGTGTTGACAGCACTTCATGGGTCAGGCGACTCTTTTGCTGCAAGAGCATTGAATCAAGGATTCTCCTGGCAACACCAATCATCCGTTCCCATGAGCCTCCCATGTGGGAAGCATGCGGAGGTCTGAAGTTCCAGCTACATCCTTGCTTGCTGAGGTACCCCTGTACAGTATTACCCATCTCCAACTCCTTGCTAGCTCCAATGAAGTTGGTCCCACAATCAGACTGAAGTTCCTTTGCAGGGCCTCTGAGAGCGAAGAACCGCCTGAGAGCATTTATACAGCTAGATGTGTCCATAGACTCAATCAGCTCAATGTGGACGGCCCTTGAACTCAAACAACTAAACATCATGGCC
The DNA here is from genome assembly GCF_057382095.1 of Aulonocara sp. 'chitande type north' Nkhata Bay. Classification (NCBI taxonomy): domain Eukaryota; kingdom Metazoa; phylum Chordata; class Actinopteri; order Cichliformes; family Cichlidae; genus Aulonocara; species Aulonocara sp. 'chitande type north' Nkhata Bay. The sequence goes on from NC_141358.1 coordinate 25,752,225, forward strand.
CACCGTTTGCTCTCTGCCTGTCCTCCTCTAGTGCGTCTGGCTACAACAGACCAAGGTCCAAAGACGTCAAGCCCCACGTATGTGAAGGGAGGGCAAACCTTGAGACGTTCCGGCGGTAAGTCAGCCATACGTTGTTCTTCCGGTCTCCCACGCAGCTTCCGGCAGATTACGCATTTGTGTAGGACTGAATTGATTAGTCGCTTCCCACCCAAAATCCACAGTCCAGCTGCCCTCACTGCACCTTCTGTGAGATGTCGACCCTGATGTCTCACCTGCTCATGTTGATGTCGTACGAGCAGTAAGGAAACGTAGCTGTCCTTGGGTAGGATTACTGGGTTCTTTTCTTCACATGTTAGTTGAGAATGTTTCAGTCTGCCTCCAACACAGATGAGACTACTCTCCAAAGTTGGACTGAGTTTATTTAACGGGCTGTTTGTGGACACCACTTTGTTTGCTTGGAGGGCTGACAGTTCCTTGGCAAAGGCTGGCCTTTGTGCTGCTTGCAGAATGACATATTTCGCTTGAGCTATTTCATCCACAGTACGAGGTAAGCGGCATCTGTGCCATCCTGTACACCTGCTGTTTTGGTTTGAATGTTTGTGAGATCTTGCCACATGGATAAGGAAAGCCACAGCTCGCAGTAGAGAGGTAAAGGTGGAGAAACGGCGAAAGCGATCAGGGGTAAGTACAGGTTCCTTCAGATGAGTAGTGTAGGTGCGTACCTGTGGTCGAATCTCTGAGTCATTTCCCGGGTCGATGAGCTCAAACGTCTCACTGGTTTGTGTTGTTTCTGCAGATAACTGATGCAGGAATGAAGGTCCGGTGAACCAAGAACTCTGTGCCAGATGGGATGCAGGCAGAGATCTAGATGCATGGTCCGCAGGGTTTGCTTCCGTGCACACATAATGCCATTGTTCTGGTCTAGTAGATTGTCGGATACGTTGGACTCTGTTATGGACATATGTGTAGAAGCGTTTTGTAGTATTACAAATGTACCCGAGCACCACCTTACTGTCCGTGTAGAACCTCACAGCATCCAATTTCAGATCCAGCTCCTCTCGGATGAGATCCGCCATTTCTACTGCAAGGACGGCAGCGCAGAGTTCGAGCCTCGGGATTGTTGGTTCAGACTGGGGTGCTAATTTGGCTTTGCCCATAACAAATCCTACTTCCACTTTTCCGTCTTCCTGGATGGCTCTCAAGTAAGCGATAGCCCCAATGGCCATAGTTGAGGCATCTGAGAATACAAACAACTCTGTGCGCACAGCTTTGGTGAGCGAGGTTGATGTGTATGCACGTGGGACATGAAGCTCCTTTAGGACTTGAAGAGAATCTCTCCAGGTTTCCCATTTCTTCAGCTTGTCTTCTGGGAGAGGTGCATCCCAGTCAGTCAGTTCTGAACTAAGTTCCCTAAGAAGAGCTCGTCCCTGGATTGTGACAGGTGCCAGCATACCCATCGGATCAAAAACACTATTGACGGTGGAGAGGACTCCACGTCGGGTGAAAGGTTTGATAATAGTTGATGCAGAGAATGTAAATGTGTCTTTTCTGATCTCCCAAAGCAAACCCAGGCTGCGCTGCATGGGTGCTGTCTCCCCACTCAAATCCAGATCCTTAATGAGCGGGACACAATCTTCTGGCGGGAAAGCTCCAGTGACTGCTGGACTGTTCGACACAAACTTGTGCAAGCGGAGGTTTGATTCAGCAAGTGAAGCCTGAGTTTGTTGGAGAAGGTTGATTGCTTCTGCTTCAGATGGGAGAGACACCAAGCCATCATCCACGTAAAAGTGCCTTTCCACAAATTTAATTGTGTCGGCACCGTACTTCTGGGCACCTTCAGCAATGGCTCTTCGCATACCATAGATGGCCACAGCCGGAGATGGTGAGTTGCCAAAGACATGAACCCTCATGCGGTAGTCGATAACCGCCTTGGTGAGGTCGTTGTCCTCATACCACAAAAACCGGAGGAAGTTACGGTGCCTTTCGTGGACCAAAAAGGAGTGAAACATTTGTTGGATGTCGGCGAGGATAGCTACTCTCTCCCTTCGAAAGCGTAGAAGGACACCCAAGAGAGAATTGTTGAGGTCGGGACCAGTCAGAAGCACGTCATTGAGGGAGACCCCACAGTACTGAGCGCTGGAATCAAAAACCACCCTGATTTGGTTGGGCTTTTGTGGGTGGTATACCCCGAATGATGGAAGAAACCAGCACTCTTCATCTTCCTTCAAGGGCGGTGCCACCTCTGCGTGACCGTTGGCAATGACCTTCTCCATGAATGCCACATATTGCTTCTGCATCTCGGGTTTCTTCCTGAATTGGCGTTGCAAGGATTCGAACCTCTTAACCGCATGCTCTTTATTATTTGGCAAACGTTGCCGTGGCTCCTTGAATGGCAATGGAGCAACCCAACTACCAGTGTCATCTCTGTGGACATTTGTATCCATGATCTCTAGGAAAAGGATGTCTTCTATTGATGGGGCAGGTTTGTTATCATCTTCAGATTGTTTAAACACTGTGTGTCCTAGCATCCTCTCAGGCGTTTTGTTAGACCTGCTGAAGCTTGGCTGTGTTTCTTTGACATGCATGAAACTTGCACAGGGCTGAAATATGGAATGGCGACCGCTGTCTACCACATGGGTCTTGAATGTGTCCACTGTTGGCTTATGCACATTACCTAGGCACACCTCCCCTATCACCACCCAGCCTAGATCGAGACATTGTGCAAAGGGAGCGTTGTGTGGCCCGTTAACTTGTTGCCTGACCTTGTGTGCTCTAAGCACGTCTCTCCCGAGCAGCAGGAGTATCTCTGCTTCTGGGTCTAGATCGGGGATGTGTTTGGCTATATGGTGGAGATGAGGATGATGCAAAACAGCACCTGGTGTTGGGATTTCCGCTCGATTGTTAGGGATTTCGGGGCACTCAAGGAGTGGTGGAAGAGGTATGAGCACGTTGCCGTGCAACGACTCTATCTGGAATCCCTCTGCCTTTCTGCCATACGTTTCGATGACACCGGAGCATGTTCTGAGATGGTATAAGAGTGGTTCGTTCTCCACACCAAACAGCTCAAAGAACTCTGGCCTGGCTAAAGAGCGATTGCTCTGGTCGTCCAGAATTACATAAGCTTTAATGGCTTTGTGTTTTGAATGTTTGGGGTAGACCTTTGCAAGGCAGATCTTAGAGCAAGAACGACCCCACTGGCCGGGGCCACAAACCTCTGTGCAGCTGGTTCTAACATCAGTTACGTTAGAGTCATCTTCTCCCTCCCCGCCATTCTCTTGTGGTGGTGGTGGAGCCTTGGCGAGTTGAGGTTGTGGGCCAGGGTGCATGGCTGCATCATGATAGATGCTTTCACACTCTAAGCATTTCACGGAAGATTTGCAGTCTTTGGCAACATGTGAAGTTGAAGAACAACACTTGAAGCATATTCCTTTCTGTTTTAGAAAGGCCTTCCTGTCATCGATGGACTTGTTTCTGAATGTCCTGCATTTTTTAAGTGGGTGAGGTTTATTGTGCAATGGGCAGTTCTTGTTAGCGTCGTTGTTGATTGTAGAGACATCTGTTTTGTGAACCGCGATAGACTTGTTGGTGTTAAAGCTCTTCATAGGTAATCTTTCTGGTTTTGTGGGGCTTGCGCCGTTGCTTTGACGAATAAAGCTGGGGTCATTTCGCTTCTTTGCCTCATGACAAACAAAGTTACAAAAGTAACTAAAGGGAGGGAAGCAGCCGTTATTCTCTTCTTTGTACCACGACCCAGATGACACCCACTTATCCTGGAGCCCATATGGGAGCTTGTCTACAATGGGTCCGATACCTCTGGAGGTGTCTAGATATGACAGCCCAGTGAGGTATCCATCCTCCTTTGCGCCTTGTATCTCCATAAGCAAATCCCCAAGATCACGTAATCTGATGTGATCTTTGGCTGCAATTTTTGGAAAACTGTCAAGTCTCTGAAACAGTGACTGCTCAATCATCTCAGGGGCACCATAGCAGTCATTCAGCCTCTCCCATGCCTTGCGCAGAGCCAAACTAGCATTATTCACATGCACTGAGCGTATGCATCTTATTTGCTGTCCAGACTCTTTTCCTAACCATTTGGTCATGAGGTCTAATTCTTGTGTTTCTGTAAGTTGAACCTCAGCCACAGCGTTAGTGAATGAGGACCGCCATGCACGGAAATTCTCTGGCTTATCATCAAATTGGTACAGTCCTGACGTAACGAGATCACGTCGCGCCAAATATTGTGCCAGAGGGTCTGGAGGTTGTGGCACGCTCACTGGAAGCATATGCTGGGGTGTTTGTGATTGAGCACTTATATACATGCGAGGGTTTGTTCTTTCGACGTCGGTCTTCGATTCAGCTCTGGTCAGTTTAGACAGGTTTGTTGTGGGTGGATGCGTCCCATTATCCACTTCAGGCTTGGGCTTGCTATTGCTATGTTGGAATTCCGCTAAGCTTACAGGTGGATGCCATGTTCTAAAACTGTCTTGTGATTCTGTACGGTCTACAGATTTAACAGGTGGGACAGATACTGGTGCGAAGGTAGACTGATTCTGATCATTTTGAGAGCAAACATATTCACTAGTACGTTGCAATCTAAGCCTGTCTTCTGACTCAGATTTCATATTTTCTACATTTCCATGCATTTCTGCTACATCTTCTAACACCTGTGCTTCAGCGATGGCTGCGTCTGCTTCACGATTTAATGTTAGCACTTCCAGCTCTGTATCAATTCTAGCAGCTTCCAACTGATTTTGAGCTTCTCTAGTTTTCCTTTCTGCTTCTCTAGCAGCCTTTTCCAATTTTAATTTAGCCTCCTGGCTAGCATATGATGCTCGTACCTTAGCAGCTTCTGCTTTAGCTCTGGCGCGAGCCGCACTTACAGATGATGCTGATGTCACGTTGCTCCTGGTATTTGATACCGATGACTTGTTGCTTGCTGCCATCATGAACACGTAGGACCATCGAGTGCCGTCTTTTCACTGTAGTGTTCTGTTGCAGAGTGTAGCAACTCCGATCAAACACCAAGCTAAACCTCTGTCAATGAATACACGAGTCCGAGTAGAGTTGACTTTTTACTCAGAATCTTCATTTGACAAGCGGTGAAAACTGTAGTTGAAAAGAAATACAGAATAGAAAAAATGATCGTTTACATAAATATTGCATCATGAAATAACTCAAAATGTGACCTTACACCTTCGTGTTAGCTTTAGCAACAGTAATGATCATCAAAACTGCCCTTTTTTAACATGTACAAATCAACCTCCATGAATCACAAATAAAATATAATTTTTAACAAATACCGCTATTTATGCCTTTTTAACACCTTCACCATGAAATATATACACTTACGACGTTGCCTGAACAATGTTCCCAAGTGGATGGCTGTGGATAAGCCTCAGAGCAAGACCGCATGTCCCTCTCCCTCTTAGAGCAACCAGGAAGAGGAATTAAACAGGAAATGAAGTAATACAGGTCACCCACCAGGAAGTGAGGTCACCAGCAAGCTAACCTTCAAATTTAAAGCTTCTTAACATTTTGAAGTCTTTTTACTGTTCTTTTTAACTTAAATACATACAAAAGAATTACTTTAAGCAAACATTAAAGATAAATGAAATAAATGCCTTTGAGGCATCACAAATGCAGTTGAACGTGCCCGGCCTGCAGGAGCTGCAGATCGGCTGTATGAGGCTCTGCCTCAGGTTTGGTTCAATTGATTGATTGATTGATTGATAATACTTTATTCATCCCGAGGGAACTTGGGTTAAGGCTGCCAGCCTTGCCAGCACCATCTTATCCTTCCGACCATACCTACATTACACAAACATCACGGGGAAGACAGGTCAGAGAGGTATAACAATGGAAAATGCACAACATGAGGAAAGACAAGGAGAAAAAAGAACTCCCCCCAGACTGAGCTCCAGCAGGGAGATCATGTGCTCAGCACATAGCCAATGAATCATCACATCTCACAACATAGAAGACATAAGCTTTGAAGGCGTTTGGACGGGGTGGGGGGGGGGGGAGTGTAGGTGTGTGTGTGTGTGTGTGTGTGTGTGTGTGTGTGTGTGTTCCGTGTTCAACCGAGAGAAAGTGTTTTGAAAGGATTTTGAACAGCTGTAGCCGCTTCTTGTTCTTCGATAAGCCAGGTCTGAGCCAGCTCCATCAGCCAGAACTCTGTTACCGTAATTCCGAATTGGTAGATGTCGGTCAATGGTCAATATCCTCCAACAAGAGTATCGCTAGACACACAACGCAACCGACCATCGAGTATCCGGCAGCAAACATCTCTGCACGACAATCGGGCTCTCCCCAGCCCAGGAGGGTGTCAGTTTCATTAAGGTACCAGTTTGATCAAATCCATAATTCTTCTTTAGGTTTTTAGAGAACAAGTCTGGGAGACTCTCTTAGGGTTAGAGAATAAGTGAGACTATACAAAAGACATGAGAAGCCAAGCAGGAAAGATAAGGGAGAAGGAGAAAGTGCGACCACCTCTGTCAAGAGCCAAGAGTAGTATGGTCCATTTTCACTAAAACAAGCCTCATTAATGTGATTGAAGTCCTCTTACCTGGGTGTGCAGGCGCCGTAGTGCCCTGCTCTGTAGTAAGAGTTTGTCATTTTTAAGAGCTTGTGCTTATGAGTCTTCTGCTGCAGCACATAAGCTACTGTAAGGAGACTCCAACAAGCACAATGTTTCCAAGCTTTTTCACCATTTTCAGTGAAAACTAAGTTCCAGGTTTGGTGTTTTAGTGCTTGGAGCCAAAACCAAAGCCAACAGCTTGAAACTGAAGCCAGCGCCATTCAACAGCACTAACGCCACTAATCAGTCTGCGGCTCAGAGCTTCTCCCATTAAATATTAAGTCTGTGTACTGTTTTGCTATCGTTGAGTGAAAAGCCTAGTTCACGGGTGAAAAAAGCCCCTCGCTGAGCAGATACCAGGCCTGAGGGAGAGCGCCGTCTGTGTGTGTGACTGGCTCGGGTTAGGAGTCACGCTGTGATTCATGCTGTGACTGCAGGCTGATTTCATGAGTGACACATGGGTAAAGATGATGACTGAGCTGTGGCACATTCACATGTCACATTTATGAGTAAAAGTTAGAGAACAACAACAGAAAGTCGTTTATTATTTCTCTTGTCACGTTCTCCCATTGAGAGAGAACTTGTTCACTTAAGTTGCTGAGCAGTGCTGTGGTGCAGAGATTATTGTTTTTTCCCCTCATATTTGTTCTTTTTTTTAACGTAAACCTGACCAGTGTTGCTGCTACAAGCATCACTTGGTGACAGTTTAAGGAAGAACTCTAATTAAACAGGAATAAACCTCTAATAGAACCAGGTAGCAAAGACTTCTGTTAATTTGTGTCTTCTGCAGTTCTTTCCTCTTGGAAAGACTTGAGTTATGCATTAAACAGCAGCATTAACTTCAGGGCTGAACACTAAGCACGCTGTTAGCAGATCATCCCGTTAAAAACGCCACATCTTTTATTCGTTTATCATAGTGAACGTGGTGAGGACTCACCGGGTCCATTTGATTTGTGGGTGTAAGTGTGCAGACAGTTTAACAAAACAAACGAACTGTGCTCAAGTCATCTGTTATTCAGGTTAGAAGGAGCAGCTCAGCGTAATGAGATGTTTTTGTGTCCGAGCTGCACTATAATTAAAGTCTGAGGTCGAGTGAATTATTGGGTTAAATTTGACTTCTGCTGAACAGCTGAAGCCAAACACAGAACTGAAGCTCGTTTCCTGTGTGGTCGCTTCTGCAGACACGGGGGAGGACTAACGCGTTCACAGACTTCATAATTTACCATAAAGCCGACCCCAGCACAGATGTTAGGGAGGTTTCTGTTCTGCTTGCTGAGAAACCATGAGATGACTGTGCACTCGTTACTGTGACGCAGAGTTTGTCCCATATTGGTGGTTTGAGAAGTTTAGCAGATTCACGATGACAGAACAACTTTTGGTCTCATTCCTCTCACCTCCGGTCACGGCAGGTGGAGGCCCTTTCCTGAGTGTGATTGGGGGATATCTGGCTGTGTTTATGCTTCAAGGAGCCACTTGAACCCAAAGACTGACCTTCAAGCCTCATATAGGAACATTTTTCACGTTGAGCCGCTGTCCCAGGTTCATGTGTAGACACTGTGCTGGTGTTCGAAGGGACAGCGGCACATATCGAACTTCTAACTGAACAGATTGTGGCTTACAAAGAGTCCATTTCAGCAAAGCCGCGGACGCTGTGAGGGAAAGCTCTGTCTGCATGTCTCAAAGTTTCTTCCATCGGTGATGGTGGTTTTCCAAATATGCTCACTCACAAAGATCCACCAGACTGTATATGAGCAGAAGGGGTTACACGAAGCATTAAAGGCTCACCACAGGGGGGATTCATGCACTTTGGAGAGAACAGAACTCATGAACATAAGTCCAGGGACTTATTCCTGTTCCATTCTTACTCCACCATTGCCGAGTTTTCAGCTCTCTCTTTCTTTTCTCTCGTCTTCCTGACTGCTCTGTTCTTTCTGTGCTCAGCATCATATTTTACAGACGTGTCTGTTGCGGATTCTGGTTAACATTACATTTTCTGGGGCTGAGGTTTGCATGGTCTGTTCACAGAGCAGAAATTCACCTCTGAGTTCACAACTATGCTGGAGAGACTTCCTGAAACAGCAGAAGGAGCTCGTGGACTGTTTCATTGATGCAAACGTCGGGGTGACCATTATTAGATTTTATTGTCAACTGATGTCGGGTGTGAACTCAAACAGGCTTGCTGTACACCACATGAAACCACCCTGAGTCACATTTTTAATAAAATCTTTTCTTTCTTTCTTTTTTAACTTTGAGCAAAACACGTCTGGGCACAATCTGTAATTTTTTTTCATCTTTTTCTTTGGTTTCATAATAAAGTAAGTCGACACCGCGGCACCTTCAGCTGTTTATTTCCTGCCCCATCTCAGTTCAGTCATCCATCAGCGAACGCTGTGAGGACATTTCGTTCCAGTCTGAACGTCGCTGCAGGTGAAGCAGCTTCACTGAAGTGTTTGTGCACGATTAGAAATAATAAACAAGTGTAAAGCGAGCTGGAGGATAGATGAGCTTTATGTGTGTTTCTGCACATGGACACTGTGTGCATGTGTGCGTGCTGTGTACACAGAGGGTTCATGTCTGTATGGGGCAGTAAAACAGCTGTGTTTGTACAGCATGTGTCAAAGTGTTTTACAGGAGCAGAGGTGGGTAAATTTAAAGGTCGTGTCACTGCGGAGGACTGAGCTGCTCATGTAAGACGTGCTGAATGAAGTTAGAGAGCAGAGAGGGTCACAGGCCTGATGGATGTGCAGTGATATCCCTGCAGCCTCATTACGTCCTGTTTCACAGATCACCTGAAAATGATGCTGACATCCAAAAGGAGGCCACGGTCACGCTCACAACTCTGTTGTCTCCGTGCTGGCTTGGCTGTTTGTTCGTCATCACAGAGCAGGATGAAAATCTTTGAAAAGTATATTTATATATCAACAAAATCTGAATCGTGAAGATGTCAAACATTCCTGCTGTTTAGTTAAGTGTGTTGTGCAGTGAGCTGTAAATGGTTCTGTGTATGTAATGTTGGAAGAAAAGCTGCTTATTTTTATTTTTTATTTTTTTTAATGGATCCTTATGAAAGTGAAGATTCTCTTTACACCTGTAAGGATTTCAGATGGTTTTCTCCAAATCGGATGGAGAAAGATGGATGGATGTACTTGCTGTGATGGCCACCTTTATTGAACAGGGGTCCGTTCTTCGTACCTCGCTAAGTAAGTTAGCTGGATTTGATTGTTGACGATTTCGCGTGATCTTGGATCGTTCGGTTCTCCGAAGCTCATCCGGGACTTGCTGTCATAGCAACAGATCCGTAAGCGTTTACTTTATGTAAACAGGATTAGATCGCGGCCACTCAGGTATGTCCGCTTCATTTATACGAAAGCAACAGCGATATTTTTCCACTGTTTTTCCATAAATAAATATTATCAATGTAACTAAAGCTAATGCAGTATTTGATTCTGTTATTGATTTCATACAGATACATACAGGCCATTTCCTAAAAGAAGGGAAATGTACTATTAATCATTCTATTCCATGTATTTGATTATTTCAGATGTAATTCATATTTTAGAGTAGTAATAGTAAATTACTTCGTGTAATCAAGATGAGAGACCACGGCTATAAAAACGAAGGTGGATTTGGGAAGCCTGTCGCAGCCATGTCCTGTCCGTATACGCGAGCCACCCATTGCGGAAGGTGCAAGATTGATAAGGAGAGTTTTCAGAACTCAGCGTATATTGCGGGATAGACAGGATCCTTTAGCTCAGCGCGACAGTGTGCTCATAGAGAGATATCGATTTTCCCGTGAGGGTATTATTTACTTAACCAACTTGTTGACGAGGGGGTGCAGGACCACCACCTGTCTTTTTTTGCTCTGCCCTTTTCTTGGTTGCTGTTATAAACAAACAAACAGATTATTTCAGGGTCTCTTTCCAAGAGACTAAAAGCAATATAAGTGATAAATATTACCATTCTGTAGAATATTCTTATATTTCACTTTTACTTGTTCCCATGTTCTAGTGGGTCCTGTTGTGGCTCTAATGTGAAAGAGGATTTAATGTAATATAATATAATAGATTTACCCTACCGCCTACTGGTGTTGGCCAGAGGGGCCGATGGCGCGATATGGCAGCCTGGCTTCTGTCAGTCTTCCCCAGGGCAGCTGTGGCTACAACCGTAGCTTGCCTCCACCAGTGTGTGAATGTGAGAGTGAATGAATAGTGGCATTGTAAAGCGCTTTGGGTGCTTTGAAAAGCGCTATATAAATCCAATCCATTATTATTATTATTATTATTATTATGTTACTTACGAGTTTAATTTGTCAGCAACTTTCTGCCAGCCTTGCTTTTGCAGCCTTTGCAGTGTTCCCTTGCGTTTTAATTAAACTCTGAAACTCCTGAAATCCCTCAATCAAGAGTTCTTGCTCTGCTGCCGAAAAATACTGAGCGCGCTCCTTCGACATTTTCGCCGCCCAATCAAAGGGTTGCCGATCAATGTTTCTACTATCGATGCGTAGCCCCTGTTAAGCCACCCAGTGATCTCACATTACTTCATCCAGCTGTACTAATCGTCAACAACAGGTGTGTTCGGAGAACCGGAATAGCGAGCTCAAAGTTGGCGCGATGATTTGATCTTGGATGTAGTAAGCGAGGTACGAAGAACGGACCCCAGGTTTCTTTCTGCTGTAAAGTTGGATATTTAGAGGACACTAGTGGACGTTAGAGGAACTGCAGTTTTTTAGCACATCTTTCAGCTCTGCAGGTCACACCCATTGGAACGTGCTTCAGGTAGGGGTGCTGCGGGGAGAGCTGTATAAATGAAGTTTTCTAATATGATGGTGGGTTTTAGGATGAAGTCAGATGTGGAATAAAAACTAATCTTGGTGTCTTTTTTGAAGTCTCAGGGTTTTTTTTATGAATGGAGGAATGCACTACAAGATCAAACTGAGCTCTGTGGGACCGATTACACTCTTGCTTAAGAAGGAACTTTTCTGTCCAGCAGGGTTTGCACACTTGGTCTGTAAACCGGAAATCTCACCACAGTGAAATTTCTCACCTCTCTTTGTATTTTCTTTTTGTAGCTCTCTAAGACTCTGAATGCAGGATTATTCATTCATTCATTCATTGGAACTACCGTACAGACAGGGCAATGAGTTCTGGAACAATGACACATTTCTCTGTGATCTCTGCTCAGGAATTACAGTTTAGTATCTTTCCATGAAACTCTAAAATAAAAGCTCCAAAGAAAGGTCATTGCATTGATGGAGGCCATCATTAGGCTGAAAATTTAAAATAAACCAGAGAGAAAGCAAACATTTTAGAGGTGGAAAAATCAGAATGTCACTGAGCAGCTCGGCAACAACAAAAGGCCTGAAAACGTGCATGATGACAGAATTATTTCTGTGCTTAAAAAAATAACTTTTAACCCACGAAAGTGATGCTCGAGGGGCCAGAGTATCACTGTCCAGGTCTACATTCAAGAAATGCCTTCATGAAATACACAGACTTTACAACAAGGTGCAAACCGCTGGTTACACTCAGGAGTGGGAAGGTCAAAGTTCACAAAAAAGCATCTAAAGAGCTGTGCAGATCTCCAGAAAATCCTTTGGACAGTTGAAACCAATATATAAATCATTTTGACAATAAATGTGGAGATTATTAGATTGTTGTTTCACTGCCACGGCTGCTGTTCCCTTTCCAAAAGCCTTGGTGGGGAAAAAAAGTGCTACGATGGATGCATCGTCTTTATTTCAGGAGGCCATAACCATCAATCACCCCACATCCGACCACCGCAGATATGTTTCATTTTGGACAAATAAACTCTTCCACATTTGGTTGTTTGTCCTTCTGACCAGATGCCGCTTTCTGCTACATCGCTATTCAGTTCATTTCAGTTTAGTTTATACAGCGCCAAATCACAATAACAGTCGCCCCAAGGCGCTTTATATTGTAAGGTAGACATAATACAGACAAAAACCCAACAATCATATGACCCCCTATGAACAAGCACTTTGGTGTCCAGGGGACTGGATAATAAGGACTGATAAAAGGAGGTTTGATCCTTATATTTAAGGTTATGTGAGAGTGGCCGGTGTTCCTACTTTGGTAAAACATCCTACCGTAAGTAGTTTATGCACATTTCTGCTGTCACAGAGTCATTCCAGCACAAATGTAAGTAGGTATGACGGTTTGCCACTTAACTTTGCCCATCAGAGTATGCTTGTAGCTCACATTCATAAAGCCAGGATGGTTTGCCACTTCATTTTACCCGTTAAAGTGTGCTTGTAGGTCCCATTCAGAAAGGTAGCATGGTTTGGCACGTATTTATACCCGTCAGAGTATGTTTCTAGCTCTTATTAACAAAGGTAAGATGATTTGCCACTGAATTCTAGCTGTAAAATTATGCTTCTAGCTCATATTCACAAAGGTAGGATGGTTCGCCACTTAATTTCGTGTTGTGCGCATGCGTAGAAACAACGGGTAGGATGGATTCCCAGAACACCTGTTCGTTCTAAGAAAACTGGGCACTGGGTCTGAAATGTTTGTTGTTCTCAAACAGTGAATGCAGCACGTTTATCAAAGTCCGTGAACTCAACATCACACTGAGTGTTTCAGAACAAACATCAGGCGAATGTGAAGAAAGTTCAGAAAAAAGCAGGGATCGAGCATGTGTCCTGCCCCACAGTTCAAAGAAGGCGAAGCTCCAAAAAGATGAAAAACTTGCTCCAGGTTCTCATGCTCTGTTTGCCCCCTCACAGGGAGCAAGTAGCGGGTCTGAGGGCGGGGAGGAGGAGGAGGAGGAGAGGGAGCCGCCGTTCTCCGGGCTCCTCCTGCACTGTTTTTGCGCGCAGCGATGGAAGCGGTGTGCCTGCTCCCCCTCCTCCTCCTCCTGGGATTCTCCGTGTCCTCGTCGGCGGTCTGGGACCTGGTGCTGCTCCACACCAACGACGTACACGCTCGTGTGGAGGAGACCGACGTTAATTCCGGGAAATGCGGCGTTAACGGGCAGTGCTTCGCCGGCGTGGCCCGGAGAGCCACGGAGGTCAGCAGGATCCGCAGCACCGAGAACAACGTGCTGCTCCTGGACGCCGGGGACCAGTTCCAGGGTACCGTGTGGTTCAACTTCTACAAGGGGGCCGAGGCGGCACACTTCATGAACAAGCTGCGCTACGACGCCACGGTAGGAGCGCCTCCTGTCCTCCCCAGCTCCGCTGTTCAGGTCCTGTAGATGCTGGGTTAACTGAGTAATGCTGAGTAATCAGATTACTCTCTATGGTAGTGATCGTAATTACCCGTCCCACACAGAATCCCCCATCCACCTCCTTCATCTGCTCTCTGCTGCCAGACAAACAAGGATGGGGGGGGGTCTAATGAAGTTCAGTGGAGGATTGAAATTTAGAAAATGTTTCTGAGCTGATGAGATCCAAAGTTTGAAGAAAAAAAGCACAAAACAGGCAGAGAGCGAGCTGCTTACTCACATCTGGAGAGCACAGCCACATGTGCACCAGCTCAGAGGGGTGAAACAGAACATCTGACAGCCCGAGTGCATGGTGCTGCTGTCCCTGAGTTAGTGTAAGAGCTGAAGCATTCAGACGGTCTGATCTGATAATTACCCAAATAAATTACTGCAAGAGCCTAATTGCTTTTATGCCTTTAGGGGCTTTATGGAAATCTTAGCATGAAGATGAAGAGCAGGAATATAAGCATCTCAAACACAATTTTGATCTCTGCAGAGATGGTGGGGTCCAATCACCGTGCTGGTTTTAATTGGGAGAGGCAGACGCAGGACTGCACTCAGTGAAAGGCTTGATTTATTGGTTCAGGTTTAAAGGCTGCACTCGATTTTAATTCATCTAATTATTCAGCTTCTTCTCTCTTCTGCTTTTTAACTCTCAGACAGAATCAGAGATCCAAGTTTAGAGTCTCCATTTAATTTACTTTTGGTGGGTAACAAAAGTACGTTTTTATTGGCTCAGCAAGTCTAAACATTTCGTCTTTTAAATTGTGAAAGTGGGAAGAAGGATTTGTTTCTAGCGGCCAAGAGAGCTAAATGTTACACAGCTGAATACAAGTTCATGAATGAAAAATAAAAACACATTACATTTAATTAATTTATGTGAAAATATGAATGACCTCACTGAGTACACAACAAAGCAAGTTTCCATAAGGCAAAACAATTTGCGGCTTGGTGAAACACTACGCCCACTTAAACTCACACCATCCAAATTTAAAGGTCATCTTTACCCCCGTCAAAGGTTTTTGGTTTGGCCTGGAAACTCCAGCTCATCTCCTGTCATCGTTCACCTTCAGAGGCTTCAGGGTGTTTTACTAGACGTTTCTGCACAAAGTGTCACCTCAGCAGCTGAATTCAAGGTGTACAATCCTGCACGGCAAACTCCTAAATAAGCGCTTGTGAGCTGATGAGCCCCCTCCAGACTTAAATGTGGCCGGTTCCACTAACTCTGCTGTTTGGTCTCCGAGTTGTTTGCTCAACTCTGATCACCAGAAACAGAAACTACACCAGCGCAGTTTAACAAGGTTAACGTTTTCTTTGTATGAAGGTTTGAGGTCTGCGGTGAGTTTATAGAAGCGCAGGAAGTGCACACAGAAAGAAGAAAGGAGCTTTATAGATCACGTACGAAATCATACAGAGTACAACATTCAGTGACATGTGTCGTGTCCGAGCTGCGGACGTAGCCGCGGCATTCCATGGCTTGGTGTTTTGGCATGGGGGGCCTAGCCAGGACCCTTACTGTATACTGGGAGGGAATCTGACTTGCGGCTTCTTACCACTACACCATCCAGCTGCAGCAGGATTTTTATTTTAGCCCCAAACACTGAAACAAGAAAATAATTACATTTTCAGAAGAAACTCTGTCTATATAACCAGAACAGGTTCAAAAGCAAGAGAAGGTTTTTCATATGAAAGCAATGTTTGAGAAGGTTCCGTGGTTTTAGTTGGTGAGTGGACGGCTTCATGGCCATGGGTGATGTGAAGGCAGTTATGGTGGTCCAAACCAGAAGAAACTGAAGGACAGAGCGTGAGCTTAGTTGGTGGGGTGTTTTGAGTAACAACCAACTTCTGCTGATCAGTTCGTTCTTTGTCTCCAAGCTCTTCATTCCTTGTTTTCTTTTTCAGGTTTTTGGGAACCATGAGTTCGATAATGGAGTCGAAGGACTCATGAAACCGTTCCTGGAACAGATCAAGTGTCCCATTCTCAGTGCTAACATCAAACCGGACCACACTCTGAACGCAACGTTTGGGATCACTTATTTACCTTATAAGATATTTACCATTGGCAGAGAGAAGGTGGGCGTGGTGGGGTACACCACACAGGAAACACCGGCTCTCTCCAAGCCTGGTAAGTGGCTCCTCTGAGCTTCTGACACATTTATAGTAATGTGAAAAAACTCCCATGGAAACTGTTTAATGGTTTATTAATGAACAAATACATCAGTGGATGTAGTGTTTTCCTGTGAAAGGAAGTAACTGGTATCGGGAACTGGGATCACGCTTTAATTTGGAAAATAACACCACAGCATTTCCATGAGGATTAAAACCCAAGCTCTGAGTTGGGCCTTTCCATAATCCTCCATTCATCTTATTTATTAAGATCCTTTTAAATCAGGTTACAAAGTGTTTCACTGGACAAGATTGGAAACAACCATCAAATAAAACATCTAAAGTACAATGCATTTTAGATGTGTTCTGGTAATGACTGCACCCTGGCACAGTGGAGAAACCCCACAGCAGAACATTTCCACTGCCATGCTTCACAGTTGCTGTGAAGTTCTTCTTAAAGCTCTTTGTTTCCAAAAAAGCCAGCTGGGGCTGTGGCCAGACAAGAAGACCGTTGATCCATCTGCCCAGGTCACGTGACTTCAGAAGGCCCATTCTGTGTTGTAGTCGAGTATTTATTTCCCCAGGAAGCTTCCCGTGGAGGTCAGATTTGTTCAGATGTGCCTTTGACACGAAGACTGCAGATCTGCTGGCGATGTTTTGGGGCTACTGAAGACTTCTGTGTTTGAATGAGCTGCGACGGCCGGTCCCAGGTGTTGGAACGTGCAACATTTATTGTTCCTTACAATGGGATGAATATACTTTGTCTAACTCGAGCTGTTAAAACATCCTTGTCTGTTGGCCACCAAATGGTCTTCAGGCCTACATGAACACTGAAATAAGGACAGGACATAGAAATACTTTGTTCTTCTTCCTCTTCACAGAAGTTTGTTGGTCACAGCAGAAATAACTGTTACTTATGATAAATCACAGATATAAATATGAAAATAGTGCCTGTGCTGTTTTTTGGATTTGGCTGAAAAGCAGACAGACATGCACAAACTGACCGGTGCCAGTGTTTCTCCCCAGGACCTCACCTGCAGTTCCTGGACGAGGTGACCTCTCTACAGGTACAGGTGGACAAACTTCGGACTCTGGGGATCAATAAGATCATCGCTCTCGGTCACTCTGGCTTCACTGTAGATCAGATGATCGCCAAGAAGGTCCGTGGGGTCGACGTCGTCATCGGCGGACACACCAACACGTTCCTGTATACAGGTAGGAAGGCGGATAAAGCTGTCACATCTGCCACATCTGTCACCTACACTGTGGGGCTCACACTATTACTGAAGGCTCAGGCAGTTTTTAACGATTTAAACTGATCAGCAGGTTATTTAATGCATTTAAATAAAGTTTATTTTGCTTGTTTTTATGTTTCTTTTTTTAAGTAATCTCTTTCAGTGGTCTGTCAGTGTTGTAAGTCCTACAATGCTGATTAGCATTATAGGCGAAACAACAGATTTTACTTAGACGGGTAAAATCCTCCTCATACCTCAGCTGATTTTGCCCTGTTAATGGTCAGGCGGTAAAAACAGTGACCTGATTTTTCATCCAACCAATCTTAGTTTTGTTTTTTCGATCTGCTGCTGTGGCTCTGCTCTTTCATGCATCTTCATGAGCAAAATCATTTACATCTTGCTTCATGCATTTCATTCTCCCGCAGTCCATCTCTGTGAGGCATGTCTTTGTTTCTTCATGGGAGGAAACTTTGAGTCTTCATCCCTCTGGCTCGCTTTGGAGTAAACAGGCTGTCTGTGCGAGTGAGCCTCTTATAAATAACTCTGAAGTGTTGCATGTAAATGGGCAGGACGAGGTTTGGACCTCTAACTGCACAGATGTTTTCCTGCAGTGTGGAACTGCCTTCACTTAGTGGCTTGGGCAGCGCTTCATCACTATTTGGGGATCAGGAAGGAAGAGAGTCCTTGAAGTCTTCCTGTTGTGCTGATGTTGTGCAGATAAACCTGCACAGCGAATTGGACTTGTGTTTAGACAGCCAAGCATCATTAATCAGCGTTGGTTAGTGGATATTCTAAACGTTGCTCTTTTTAGCCTTTAGCTTCTTCGTGATGGTAAACATTCCCCTGGAAGTGTCACGAATGCACAGATTAGACCTCAGACAGTGAAAGGATGTTACTGAAGAACAGGAGAGTAAAAAAGAGAACTGTTTGGAATTTCATTGAATGAATGAATATTTATAAGTGCAGATTTCACATCTTTGTCTCGGAGTGATGTCATCAAACTGAGTTGATATCAGACTAGAAGAAGCTCTTTGAGCCGCCTGCCCAGGTCACATGACTTCAGAAGGCCCGTTCTGTGCTGTAGTTTTGAGGCTTCCTTCCAGGAAGATTACCGTGGAGGATGAATCTTTTCAAATGTGCCCTTTGACACAAAGAGCTGAGAATGTTTTGGGGTTCCTGGAGACTTCCAGGTATTCTGAAAGCTTCATTTGATGCAGTTTCATCCTTCATTTTTGAGAAACTGCCGCGTGATTAAGTGATGAGATGTTTAGACCATTAATGGAAGACCAGCTGACAACAGTCTTTACACTTTATGATGTGAATTACTGCTTTTTAAAAAGTGTGGTGAACATGTTTTAGTCGTAGGGGAAAAAAATCTGCGTGTAGTTTATATTCAATGACTTCAATAATTCAAGTTTATATTCAGAAAACTTATCGTCTTTTACTTTCCATCTTTTGTTTTTTCTGCTGTTTTTCCAGGAACTCCTCCCTCTACTGAAGTCCCAGTTGGTACATATCCCTACATGGTGACCTCAGAGGAAGGGCGAAAGGTTCCTGTTGTGCAGGCCTACGCCTTTGGAAAATATCTGGGTTACCTGAAGGTCTCTTTTGATGATGCTGGGAATGTAGTGAAGTCAACTGGAAACCCCATCCTCTTGGACAGCACCATCGAACAGGGTAATGAAGCAGAGTCTGCCATCTTTGTTCTTCGTTTTCTGTTTTTTACCAGATTCTTAGTGCCGTCTTTGTGCTGTTGGAGGATTTCTGATTGTAGTTGTCACAGGGTGACAGGGCACATGAGGGATCTCTGGCGTCTTTTGTGGATGTTTTGCCTCAGCAGCTGAAATCTGAATGTTCCTTGAGAGAGTTTGTGGGATCTTTTATCTTCTACTGGGTGCAAATTGGACAAATCTGATTGGCTGTCACATTTAGAGCTCACATTCTCTGAATGTATTTTGCCATTTTTGTGCTACGGTTCTGATTTTAAATTTCATGAATAGCACAAAAGCCCCTGGGACACCCTCCGAGCTGCACAGCTGTTGATGTTAAAAGAACATGCTGTTATGCATTAAAATTGTAGCTTCTACCCATTTCTATTACTGTGCTACAGAAGGCGTATAAAAGATGAGTGCGCGCACTGTCGCCGCTGTCTTTTATTAGTGTAATGTTGGCCGTAATTTACATAGCAATCAAATATCAAACCTTCTTTAGTATTCAGTATAATTTGAAGCTACAATATGATACCATCAGTTCATCAGGAAAGTCTTTAAGGTCCCAGATAAGGGAGATATTTGTCTTTTGCAACCCCTGCTGATCATTAGCAAGAATCCAGGTTAAAGGCACTTCCATACTGACTTCATTGTTTAGATCCAGTCTCTATGTCCATCTTTTATACTTGCTATGCTGAAAATTGTGGATTATGGGGAGAGTAAGGACTTATTAAATGTGCTGGTTTCTATGTAGCATCTTTTTCTATGTCTTTCTATCCAACACTCACGGTCTAATGAATGCAGGCAGTATCTTGCCCAAAGATACTTTTTGGCCACCACCAACCTTCACATTAGTGGGTGGTCTGATCTGCCTCCTGAGCTACAACCACCTCTGAGGATCCACACTTAAAGTCCTCATCTTGTCATTAACCCGAGGATTCTGTCTGGAAGTATTTTTATGACCTTGTGTATGCTTGCAAATAAAATTAGCTGCTGTCATGTGCATATACCAAAGCTCTGCTTTTTGCAAACAGACATCTTTTTTTTATCAGATTGTTTATTTTTTTTTGATATCAGAAGATTGTAAAACAGAAGCAGGGAGCTTGGATGGAGTGGAGTGGATTTTAGTCGGTCAGACAGAGTGGGTTATGTAAATGATGTGTAGATTAGGAGCTTGGTGTCAAAGCAGTAACGCAGGCATTTAAAACTGTTAACTGCTTGACTGTTTTTAAAACTGAATAATGTCTTGCACAGATTCGGAGGTGCTGGCTGATGTGGAGGAATGGAAGAAGAATCTGGCCAACTACTCGGCTCAGGTGGTGGGAAAGACTCTGGTCTTCCTGAACGGCTCGACTCAGGATTGCCGCTTTAAGGAATGCAACCTGGGAAATCTCATCTGCGACGCCATGGTGAGCCTTTAGAGAAATACTATTACTATTATGTTCCTCCTCCTAGCTCTCAGAGGCTTGTAGCTGAGGGTTAGCAGTTAGCATCATCTCCATGAATCAAACTTCAGACTAACTCCAGTTTAGCAGTTTAGGCAGTGCTATCTGTTCCAAAGTTCCAGAACTATGAATTAAACAGTATAAAAGCACTATAACAACGGCTAGCATATACATCTGTCAGAGGTGGAGAAGTTGTAGCAACATGCCATAGATCCACGTGTGACCGAGGAAATCTGCTTCCTGTTTCTGTTCCTCAGCTCGACAACTACATCAGCTTCTCAAATGATGTCCAGTGGAACCACGTCAGCGCCTGCATCTTGAACGGAGGAGGCGTTCGGGCATCTATCGACGAGCACACGAGGAATGGTGAAGTCAAATAAACAGAGCTGTATTTCATGTGCAGAGTCAGAACATTGGGACAACCTGTTATTGACTACTTGGGATTTTTCTTCAAAGCAGTTTCTGATTTGTGTCAAGAGGATTTTATAAAACTGTTTTCTGTGATGGACTTCCTGTAGGTTCAATCACAATGGAGGACCTGATAGCCGTCTTACCCTTTAGCGGAACCTATGACCTGGTGGAGCTAAAGGGCTCCACGCTGAGGAAAGCTTTCGAACACTCGGTGGAACGATACGGCCAGGGCACCGGAGAGTTCCTTCAAGTGTCCGGTATCTGCACGTTTACATCTACTCTGGTTATTTGGTTCATACAGAAATATCAGTGTTTTTTTTGGCACACAATTTTAATTGATGTCCAGTGGAACCATGTGATCTTCTGACTTTTACTCTGGTGCAGCTTTGAAGTGCACAATTGTGATTTTGTTGGTACAAAAACTTATGTCATTGCCCTCCAGCGCTTTCACTTCATAATTTCAGGTGGTCCAATATGAGGTTCAATAGGTTACTCAATGTCACTATAAAAGCCATACATTCTCTGATGTTCCCCTTCAACATCATCTTCCTGTGTATCTCTGTACAACTTCTGTACACCTCCACAAAGAGTAAATGAGCTAAACTTATATAAGCATTCTTTTTACTCTTTACATCCAGAACTGGGTCTGATCGATTGCATCTCATTTTGGACAAATTCAATTTTTAATATGACGATGGTACCGGATGGGAAGAGTTCAGTAAAGCATCTAAATCTGTTGAACCTGAACTTTTTTTGAGAAACCCTGAAGTAGGAAGAAATCTTTGTGGGAACATTGGGTTTGCTTTAGATAATAAAACCATTCGATAACATTTCCACAGCCCACCCATTCCTGCTGCTTTGGATTTGCTCTCCTTTTTAAAATACCTGCTTGTGTTCAGCTTATGAGAACAGTTTTTCGCTCATCCGGCCAAAGAAACAATGAGCTTAAGCCATTTCAAAGCGACTATCTCTCCAAATTTCACAGTGGCGCCCGCTGCTATATTATTGGTCAGAATCTAATCAACTTCTATACAGTGTTCACCAAATGGGTTTTCACCCAAACTGGCCACATTTTTTTGTTTTATAAAAACCTGTGAATTGTAAAGGATCCTGAGCCACATGAGCTACTGCATCATTGATATTCTGGTTTAAAGTTACAGTCTTCTTCATTCAGATGAAGAACTGTGAAAGATGGACTCAGTGTACATGTAGATGGTGACATTACTTAGTTTTTAGATTGTGCCATCAACATTTGCCTCATTGAGAAAACAAGGCAACAGAATCTGAAGCTATGAATAACGTGGATGTACAGAACATCAGCTACATTTGATAGATTGTACCCTACTTACTTAAATCCAGTGTTGAAAAGCACAGCGTGCCTCAAATGTTGTCCAAGTACTAGAAACCGGGCAAGAACTTAAAAATATCATCATCTGGTTGGTTTCAATCAGGATCTATCTGACCCAGGAATTAGTCAGCACCAGAGAGAACCTGAGTACTCTGTTGTGTCAAGACTCTTTCACCACATTATACATATTCCTCATGTATAAGGAGCTGGAGAGAACGTTCTCTGTTCTTACTCTCCGGCTTCCCGTACAGTACATCTGATTCAGACTGATAGTGTCTCTGTTTCCTCCAACAGGAATTCGTGTAGAATTTGACCTCTCCAAACCACCGCAGCATCGCGTCAAAAGCCTCAGCATCCTTTGCACCAAATGCCGCGTTCCTGTCTATGAACCCGTCGAGAATGAGATGGTTTACAAGGTGGTGCTGCCGTCATACATGGTGACAGGAGGCGATGGATTCTCGATGATCAAAGACGGGTTCCTCAAACATAACAGCGGTGAGGGTTTTGTTAGTCTTGCGCTTGGTTTAATGTTTTTCCAGTGCTTCTTTTCACACTTGTTTCTTTTGCTTCCAGGGGATTTGGACATTTCAGTCGTGTCCAGATACATCACACAAAGAAAACAAGTTTATCCCTCTGTCGAAGGACGCATCAAGCTGTACAACTCAGCTGCTGGACTTGAGGGCCAAACAGCTTCCCTGATTTTTATGGTTTCACTCGTGCTTCTCTGGAGTTTCCGTGGAAACATCTAACTTTTAAAAACTTTTTTCAAAGACAGTGAAACCACGACGGATTAAAATAACACCCTGATGTAATCATGTAGGACCGGGAAAACTTTCTTCATAAAACCCTGACATTAATGACTAATACTTTTTTTATAACGAAGCCAGTGTGGTAATACCTTTCACTTCCCTCTAGGAACAAATGTGGACAAAAGTGCAAAAAACGCAGCCAAGAGTTGAAACAAGTGCTGCGGTTTCTCCAGTAATCACTGGCAGCCTCGAGGGGAAAAAAGTGCTGTGGTCAGAAGAAAAAGTGTAAAATATCTTTTGTGTGTAGCTATAACTCGTCTTCCGTATACTTTGGCCTCAAAATGAAATCAGCACCAACAAGGCTTTTTGTGTTTGATCTTTTTTAAGCTCTGCTAACTGTGAGATCCGGAGGAACCATCAGACTCCCCCACACCACACCATTAGCCAAATACCTGCCTACTGTGGCAGATGCACAGTGGTATTAATATTTTGCACATTTGGGTACTGACGGGTATTGCACTGCTAAGCTGGACAGTGCCGCCATTTCATAATAAACATATGGTAAAAACTGAGTGTGCGTGTTGAGTGTTTAGCTGTTAGCTGGTGGAAAGCTGGTCACTTGGTCTTTCTACCAAAATGGACCAGAGTGAAATACAGAGATTGTGTGTGTTTGTGTGGTGTGGTGGTGGGGACTTGCATATATTAGATGTTTCAGATCATCAAACTTTTTTTTAACATTAGACAAAGATAACCTGAGCAAACAGTTTTTAAATCGTGATTTCATTTATTCAGGAAAAACAGCTATCCAAACCTACCTGCCTCATGTAAAAAAAAAGTCCCCCCATGATTCATGAATTGACTGTAATAAAGAAATTTTTTTGAAAAAGTTTAGTTTCACTGCTACACCCAGACCTGATTACTGCCAGACCTCTCAAGAAATCACTTCAACAGAACACATGGATGACTCACCTAGGTGGTCACAGGAGAACCAGAATAACATCTGAACAACTGCAGGCCTCACTTGGCTCAGTTAAAGTCAGAGGTCATGATTCAAGAATGAGAAAGAGAAAATATTCTGCGGACTGATAAAGTGTTTGTTTATCCACCTTGAGGAATCACCAGTGAAGCACTTCTTTTGATTATTTATCAAAGCATTGAATGATTAAGACAGTTCGCTGCAGCCAACTTTCCAGAAGAGCTTAGCCTCCCTAGCAGTTCACAGAGCTTTATATGAGAATGTGCATCTATCTAACCAGTTAAAACTGGTGGAATGAAGCTGCTTGTTTTTTGCAGGCCCTGAGCTAAGAAGTGGCTATGATGGATATCAGGCACCAGTCATCGTGTCTACAACTGCCTCAGCACATTCTTTTATACTGATATGTCTGCAAGTAATTATTCAATCAGTGAAAAACTAAACATTCTATTAATCCCGAATGATAATCAAACCCAAAGGGATTGATACGGTGGCCCTGAGAGGCCAAACGGACTGCAACTTCAGAAAACACTTGCAAAAAGAAAAACACCTGCAAAAAGAAAAACATGTCACTCCTGGTCCAGGAGTGACATGTTTAGCCGCATGTTCTCCTTAAATTGCTGGCTGTCTGAGTGGTGTCCCAGAAACGATGTGGGCTTCATAGATAATTGGCAAACCTTCTGGAGGAAACCTGGTCTTGTTAGGAGAGACGGCATCCATCCCACTTTGGATGGAGCAGCTCTCATTTCTAGAAATATGGACAAATTCATTAAACCCCCCAAAATATGACTATCCAGAGTTGGGACCAGGAAGCAGACTTGCAGTCTTACACGCCTCTCTGCAGCTTCTCTCCTCCTGCTACCCCCCAAAAACCCATCTCCATAGAGACTGTGTCAGCTCCCAAACAGACAAACTAAAAACCAGCAACAAACAACTTAAACATAAACAATCACAAAGGAAGAACAATAAAGTATCCACATCTGAACCAAAGAGTAAAACAGTGAAATGTGGATTATTAAATATTAGGTCTCTCTCCTCCAAGTCTCTGTTAGTACATGACTTAATAATTGATCAACAAATCGATTTACTCTGCCTCACAGAAACCTGGTTGCAGCAGGATGATTATGTTAGTTTAAATGAATCAACATCGCCGAGTCATTCTAACTACCAGAAATCTCGAAGCACAGGCCGAGGGGGCGGTGTGGCAGCAATTTTTCACACCAGCCTATTAATTAATGAAAGACCAAGACAGACTTTTAATTCATTTGAAAGCCTGATGCTTAGCCTCGTCCACCCCAGCTGTAAAACTCAGAAACCAGTCTTACTTGTTATCATCTATCGTCCACCCGGGCCTTACACAGAGTTTCTGTCTGATTTCTCAGACTTTTTATCTGATTTAGTTCTGAGCTCAGATAAAATAATTATTGTGGGTGATTTTAACATTCATGTAGATGCTAAAAGTGACAGCCTCAACATGGCATTTAATCTGTTATTATACTCAATTGGTTTCTCTCAAAATGTAAAAGAACCCACCCACCACTTTAATCACACTCTAGATCTTGTTTTAACATATGGCATAGAAACTGAACATTTAACAGTGTTTCCTGAAAACCCTCTGCTGTCTGATCATTTCCTGATAACATTTACATTTACAATAATTGATTACACTGCGGTGGAGAGTAGACTTTATCAAAGTAGATGTCTTTCTGAAAGCGCTGTAACTAAGTTTAAGAATATAATCCACCCACTGTTATCATCTTCAATGCCCTGTACCAACACAGAGCAGAGCAGCTATCTGAACGCTACCCCAACAGAGGTCGATTATCTTGTTAATAATTTCACCTCCTCACTACATACGACTCTGGATACTGTAGCTCCTGTGAAAACTAAGGTCTCTAACCAGAAGTACCTGACTCCGTGGTATAATTCTCAAACACGTACCCTAAAGCAGATGACTCGTAATCTGGAGAGGAAATGGCGTGTCACAAATTTAGAGGATCATCATTTAGCCTGGAGAAATAGTTTGCTGCTTTATAAGAAAGCCCTCCGCAAAGCCAGAACATCTTACTATTCATCACTGACTGAAGAAAATAAGAACAACCCCAGGTTTCTCTTCAGTACTGTAGCCAGGCTGACAAACAGTCAGAGCTCTGTTGAGCCAACCATCCCTTTAACGTTAACTAGTAATGACTTCATGAAATTCTTCACAAATAAAATTTTTATCATTAGAGGAAAAATTACCAATAATCATCCCACAGGTGTAATATTATCTACAGCTACTCTTAGTACCATTGATGTTAAGTTAGACTCTTTTTCTCTAATTGATCTTTCTGAGTTAACTTCAATAATTACTTCCTCCAAACCATCAACGTGTCTTTTAGACCCCATTCCTACAAAACTGCTCAAAGAAGTCCTGCCATTAATTAATTCTTCGATCTTAAATATGATCAACCTATCTCTAATAATCAGCTGTGTACCACAGGCCTTCAAGCTAGCTGTAGTTACCCTTTACTCAAAAAGCCATCTCTAGACCCAGCAGTCTTAGCTAATTATAGGCCAATCTCCAACCTTCCTTTCATATCAAAAATACTTGAAAGAGTAGTTGTCAAACAGCTAACAGATCATCTGCAGAGGAATGGTTTATTTGAAGAGTTTCAGTCAGGTTTCAGAGCTCATCACAGCACAGAAACAGCTTTAGTGAAGGTTACAAATGATCTTCTTATGGCCTCTGACAGTGGACTCATCTCTGTGCTTGTCCTGCTAGACCTTAGTGCAGCGTTCGATACTGTCGACCATAATATCCTATTAGAGCGATTAGAACACGCTGTAGGTATTACAGGTACTGCACTGCAGTGGTTTGTATCATATCTATCTAATAGACTCCAATTTGTGCATGTAAATGGAGAGTCCTCTTCACACACTGAGGTTAATTATGGAGTTCCACAGGGTTCAGTGCTAGGACCAATTCTGTTTACATTATACATGCTTCCCTTAGGCAGTATCATTAGAAGACATAGCATACATTTTCACTGCTATGCAGATGACACCCAGCTCTATCTGTCCATGAAGCCAGATAACACACCAATTAGTTAAACTGCAGGAATGTCTTAAAGACATAAAGACCTGGATGGCCGCTAACTTTTTGCTTCTAAGTTCAGATAAAACTGAGGTTATTGTACTCGGCCCTGAAAAGCTTATAAATATGGTATCTAAGCAGATTCTTACTCTGGATGGCATTACCTTGGCCTCCAGTAATGCTGTGAGGAACCTTGGAGTCATTTTTGACCAGGACATGTCCTTCAACACACATATTAAACAAATATGTAAGACTGCGTTCTTCCATTTGCGCAACATCTCTAAAATGAGAAATATCCTGTCTCAGAGTGACGCTGAAAACTAGTTCATGCATTTATTACTTCCAGGCTGGACTACTGCAATTCATTATTATCAGGATGTCCAAAAAAACTCGCTGAAAAGCCTTCAGCTAATCCAAAATGCTGCAGCAAGAGTACTTCCTGTTACTTTACACATTAGTCATGCAGAAAACTGAAAGGTATTGTTGAAATTGCACTTCATTTTGTTATATTAAGATATGTCAGAGATTAAATATTCTATATCAAAGTCTTTGCACCAACAGAAAAAGGAGTTTCACTGGTTCAGCCTGCCTGAGATTAAAGTGAGCCACTTTTAAACGCACTAAAGAGTGTTTTCATCATGTGGGATTGAAGCTGTGAAAGGGTGTCCTATCCCTGCTGTCACAGGCAACAGCTGGGATAAACCGCTGACAGGTGTGTGACAGGTGTATGTCACAGGACTTGTGAAAAAGTGTGTTTTAGTTGCCAAAGAGAAAAATGAATTAACAACCAGCTAAAATCTTCATAAGCTTTTAGGGGTTCAGAACTTTTAAACTCACGAAACAAGGGTTTAATAACAGCTGGTTTACAGTGTCATGTCTATAACCCCATCTCAGACTTTAAATTCAGTTTCATGTTGCCTTTCCTGTTTTTCTGTTTGGATACTTGGCACTGTGGGATTTCCTTTCACGTCTCTGTATCTAAATGCTCCAACTTGCAGATAAATAAATTTTCTTTCAAGGAAAGTCAAGCCAAGTTTCCACATCTTTGGGAATTTTAGGCCTTTGAAGTGTGGAAGCTGGCAGAAATGGTTGTTTAATTTCAAAATGAAATATGTAAAAACAGTAAACGGATAATTGTGACCTTCAAATCTATGTGTTGCACAGATGTTTCCACTCAACTTTAAGTAGTTTACAAACCCTTAAAGAGCTCAGCGACGTCTTTTCACTGCAGTGATTGAGTAGTTAACTTTCTTACTACATGCATGAAAGATGGTAAATTTAACATTAAGCTGTTGAAATAAACTCAGATTCCTCTGTGCAGATTAAAAAGAAATGATTTGAAAGGCGAATTGAATGTTTGCAAGGGTTAAAGATGAAAGTGTCAGCAGCAGTAAAGTGAATTTCATACAGTTCGGTTGGTTTACGCCGTCCTGACTCAGAGTTTATGCAAAGCTCTGGAGTGATTTAGCTTTGTTAATTGAATTTGTGACAGAGCACAAATGCTGCCTGCTTGCTCTTCCCTTTTAATAATAATAATAAAAAAATAAATAAAAAAAAATCGGTCCTGCAAAATGTTTAAATTGCTTTATCTGCAGTATTTGAACTCAACTATCACATGACGTCACAATTCTGCATAAAAACAAAAATGGTCAAAATCAGAAAAGCTGAAATAAGCAAAGCTAAAACCTCTACAGATCATGTCTCAATGGTAAATATGAAGCTAGAGCTAATAAAACCACACCTGTGATGATGGATGAATTGCATATACTACATATTTAAACAGGATTTTGGATTCAAGTTAAAAGTTTTAAAAGTGTTTACATTATACTGAGCCATTTAAAGTATTACTGAAAGCTACAACACATGTAAAAGTATTTTGTAAATTTGCCAGTTTTCTCATAATCTTTCCTTAGTTTTAATTTTTCTTTCAAAATCTACATTTGTCATAAATTTGTTTTTTTTCCCTAATGAAACTGCCTATTTTGTCACGGAAATGTTACATTTTCCACATTTTTTTTTCCTTTTGTCTCCGTTTAGCATGAGTATTTAAGGAAGATTTTACTGCCAGCCCTTTAATTTTGCCCCTAAAACAAAAAAATCAAAGATGTGCAAAGACTGTTTTTAGGGTAGAAAATAGGCTGTGCCATTTCCCTCATGTCTTTTTTTGTCCTGTAGCAGAGTTCAGGAAATTCCTGTGGCTGTCAGGACTTCTCTCATTTTCCTTTTTAACCAGAGCTTCCCAGCGATACCCTAAACAAGGCCTCCTCTGTGTCAGGGATCTCTCAAACAACGCTCGCTGCCTGCTAATGTTGGAAGCACCTTATTAGTCGCTGCACTGAACATCTACTTAGCTGGCTCCGGCCTGCACCAGGACAAGCTGCCAAAGGCTGGAAAACAAGCTCATTAAAACCGCAGAACTGCTCTCTGTCTGCGTTCTTTGAGAGTGCAGCCGACAATGAAACACACTTAGGACAGGTTTTATGTTTCTTTTTACTTTTGGAGAACCCCTGAAAGGAGCTTTCAGGGATTCTCCGAACTCATGTTGGTCTGTTTGTGGTCCTCTAACTGTAAACTCATACAGAGAGGATGATAATCACCACTCTTTGATTGCCAGCCAGAATGTTTCCAGTAACTGTTTCTTATCTAAGGAGTGTTATTTGAAGGTCCACCCACAGATGGAAAAAAAAACAAAAAAACGAACTCTGTTGCTTAATTCTTGTATTCGTTGACCTTGTTTTTATGGAAATTCTGACTCACTTTGGCACATTGTTGTGCATTAGAAGTCTTCACAGAGCTTGTTTTTCTCTCTGCAGGCAATAATGTAATAAATAACTTTATTACAGAATCCATCACTTTTATGTTGTTTGCACATATATTTGTTTGTCCAGATGGTTTTGTCTTCTTCTGTTTGCACACAGAAATCGGAAACAGGAAAAAGTCTGAACTATCCTAAAGTTATACCTTATGGCTTCCTGCAGCTTACAACAACTTGGCAGTTCACGGTCCATAGAGACTGGAAACTAGCCAGTTTGTAGCTGAGGTTTGAACTCCTAACACAGATCAACTGAAACTAGCTGGGTTTGAAAGAGAGCAAGGTAGCTTGTTTCAGTGTGAAACAGACCAAGCAAGCCTTTCATTACAGTTCAGCTAAAGCAGAAGTGAAAATATGTGAAGCTGAGCTGGGATGAAGCAGCAAAAAGTTCTGATGAGCAGATGAGCTCCTTGGTGTTTGCAGAGAAGACGACTGGCAGTGTGATATCAATAAATATCTCTTTATTAGTGCATTAATGTACATCGGAATGCAGAGATGGTCTCAGAGCCTTTGGAAATATTCTGACAGTATTGCACATTCCAGCATGGAGTTCGGTTCCTCGTCCGGGTCACACGATGAACGCCTCCTTCGCCCCCTGCTGAGGAGGAAACAGAAAACACCTGTGAGGTCACATTCGAGTGTTTGAGAGAACGAGGCCCGCCCGATCTGTGACAATCTAAAATATCACCCTAAACTATCACAGCATTCAGGGTTAGGACCGAGGTCGGCATGACGAAGAAGTGTGTTATTGTGGAAAGCATGAAAGCATAGTTGTGTCATGTGCTCACGGAAAACTAGCTGGGGTGTGGATGTCCACATGGACCCTCACGCTAACTCTCTGATGATGAAATTTACTGGCTTGAGGAGATTTGGAGGAGGTAGCTGGGGAGAGGGAGGTGTGGGCGTGTGAGCTGCATGTGAGCTGTGGTTTCTCACAGAGAGAAAGTTCCAGGCTCTCGGCTGCATCTGAATCCAGCTGAACTAACTCTGCCTATGTTACTAGCTTTAAAGACGCTTTACAACAAAGAAGGAAGAAGAAGAACAACAACAACAACAAAAATCAGGGCTGATGGAAGCATTTCGTTTTTCGTTTCACTTGCTTGGGACATGGAGGAAAGATGCTAACTAAACGTAGCATTAACTGAAGAGCTGCTTCAGGTGAAACCAGCCTGAATCCCTTATCACCTGGTTTCCCGTCACAGCTGCAGTGAAAGGAGATGCGTTTCTCTGCTCACAATGTGAAATTAGTCTGGCTTTAAAGTAAAATGAACAGTTATGAGAAGCTGATTTTAGAAGCAACAAAATCAATGTTTGGGGAATGAAAAACAAAATAAAGCCTGATCGTGACATAATAAATCATCCATTAATTTTCTTTGATTTATCCAGGTCTGGGCAGCCTAAGCAGAGAAGCCCAGATCTCCCTGTCCCCGGGCACCTCCTCCAGTTTATTTGGGGAAACACTAAGGCATTCCCAGGACAGCCCAAGAGATATAATCTCTCCAGCATGTCCTGATGGGATGTGCCTGGAAAACCTCATCTAGGAAACCCCCAGAGGCATCCTTGTCAGATGCCCAAACCACTCTCAAATGACTGAACTCCTTACCCTCTCTCTAATGCCTGATCTGATCTCCTGCAGGAAATCTTTCTAAAGGTACGAGATCGCCTACTTAAGTAGAGAGATCCTTGGCGCTACTGATGCTCACGATGGTGCATTATGTGCTAGTTGCTATGTGTTTGTGTCCCAGTGTCAGCCGACTGAAACATAACATGTTGGGCATTTTTTCCCTCCTGCATCCTCGCTCTTTGTTGTGGTCAGGTTTCTATGGAAGCGGACAACAGTTTATACCAGTTTCCTCCACATGTATCTGCAACATCCTGGTTCCTTTGGTCACTACTCAATCCTTTTATCTCAATCATCATGTTTTAATAACGATAAGTCAAATTAAAATTCAGTTTAATGCACAGCTTTGCTATCTGTAGATTTTCTCTGCTTATTCACACTCAGCTGCAGAAATCTGCAGCCTCAGTTTGACTATCACGACATTGATTCATCAGAACAAATCCACTCAGTCGTTCATCATCGTTAATTAGATATTGATTCGAGCATCATAAACTGCTAAATGAGCACTAAGCACTTAGTGTAGATGCCAACAGGAGCCTCCACAGCTGTAGCCAGCAGCACTAATGGTTAGCAGACTCACTGAGAATCTGAGCTGCTTACAACAGTTTATTTCCTGTCTAAGCAACAAATCTGCTCACTAACACACAAAATAAGTCCAGCATTCCCTAAGTATCCATTAAATGCCTTCAAATGTATTTCCATCACTATGTGGATGACAGGATAAAAAAAATGCAGTTAAAGATTGCACAATGAGGATCTGCTGTTAAAACTGTATTTTCAAGATGCACAGATGTCTGTCGGTGAAGGTCAAACAGACCTTTTTGCTTTTGCAGACCACGTGCACTTAAATGTGCAGTAAAACATCTGTTTTGACCAGGAAAAAAAAACTCATGTTTGGAAATGCACACGTGCACATACAGTGAACTCCTGAACAGGTCTTTTCCTGCCTGATATATTCTGAGAATGGCGTCTTATCTTAACTTCCAGCTCATCCTGTTTTATTTCTTTACATTCCCCACTGTCAGCTGTTTACCTTGCTGAGTTCAGGAAAAAGCTCCAGCACGGCGATGTCCAGCAGGACGTACGTCATCTGAGGAAGAGAAATGATCAGGCCAGTTAGAGTCAGAGGGGAAACGTTAATCTCCTCTGACTGTTCATTGTGCCAGTAAGACAAAGTGAAAGTGTGTGTGTGTGTGTGTGTGTGTGTGTGCGCGCGCGCGCTTTATAAAAGAACACTTCCAGTGTGGGGGGGGGGGGGGGGGGGGGGGGGAAAAGAAAAAAAAGGCACCTGACTTCAATAACCTCGTGTTTTCTGTTTTCACTGTGTGTGCATGTGTCTGCACTTATGTGCAAACAAACTACACAATGCAGCAGAGCTCGCAAGCAAACATGTAGAAGAACTCATCTGTTTAACAGATATAGAAAAATCCAACATGAATGCACAGAAATTTGCATTGCTGCGGTGGTCGTTTAACACATGTTTACAGCATTTACACTGGAAGAAAAGTGTGATTAACTGAAGCTCAGATTCAGGACCGCTCACAGGAACTT
The DNA here is from genome assembly GCF_057382095.1 of Aulonocara sp. 'chitande type north' Nkhata Bay. Taxonomy (NCBI): domain Eukaryota; kingdom Metazoa; phylum Chordata; class Actinopteri; order Cichliformes; family Cichlidae; genus Aulonocara; species Aulonocara sp. 'chitande type north' Nkhata Bay. Next base: position 25,785,062 of record NC_141358.1, read on the forward strand.
AAAAACTTTCGTGGACTGACAGGGAATTAAGGGAAACATTCACATGTAAGTGAAAAAGCTGGGACCAGTAAACATGTAAATCAGGACAGCTGTGAGCACAGCCTACACAGGCTGCAGGTCTGCAGTGATTCTGTCTTTTGCAGCTTTGTATAAAATCAAGTCAATCTGAATAAACTTCCCACCCCACTCATTTAGAACCAGCTGATTTACAGTAACAGTGACAAGTTGAATTAATCCATGTAAGATTTTACCTTTGTACTATGAATATTTTCAGTTACAGCCCCTCTAAGTTACTTGAGTGGGTCCAAACGTGGCGTTTGCCAACATTTCTGAGTATAAGAGCCAGCGACACAAAGTATATTTTCTAACACAGTGGTTTTAAACACTTCCTGTTAGTTAGTGTCTTTAAATTCTTCTCTGATAGGATGAAGGTCTGCTTGCATCAGAGTAATCAAGCTATCAAACAATTTCTGCACTTTTCTACAAAGTGAAAGCGCTTAGTGCAAGGCGTCATGCATAGGGAAGGGTATCGTTTAAGTTTTATCCGATACCGGTGCCAAATCAGTACTTTTGAAACGATGCTTAAAGAATGGAGAACACAAACTTTGGACCCACCCTGATGCTAATGGAAAAATGCACCCTAACATTACATTACACATCACCGTTGAACCTGCCTGAACATACAGGAAGCTCTCGTAAATGCTGAGCTGAACCGTGGATTAGGAGAACGACTGTTTACCTGCTTGTTGAGCAACGGCTGCTGAAAACTGTCAAACAGCAGCTGGATACCTTCATACTTCGACTCCTCGCCGATGCACTTCACCACAAAGTCTGAAATCGAAGCACATCGTCCAGCTTTATTAAGCCATGAGTATGTGAAGCATGCAGATTTATTGAGTTTGACCCGAAACCTGTTAAAAACACACAGCAAAGACCAGGACTGTTTGTCTATAAGATCAGAGTAGAAGAGTTGGAGGACAGTCGGCAGAGACACTCTTCAAACTTCCAAGCCCTTTGTGACTGTGTGTTTTATGAAGTGCTAGGCTAATACAAGTTATTCATATTATTACACTGGAAACTCTTGTCTGAGCAGAGCAACCTGGAACTGCAGTCCAGAACTTTAGATGTAAGAAACAAAATACTCAAATTGATAACAGGAAGGAGATAAAGTGGCGCTCTCGTTTCCAGGTTGTAGTTAAAGCAGCTACGTTCTGTGCAGGAATCCAGCTGTAAGAAAACCTCTGTGTCTTTAAAAGCAGATGAATCTCTTCCGTACCGTGAATGACAAAAGGAAAAGCATCACGGACAATGCCAGTGTTTAAACTGGGACTTTAGATCCAGTATGACTGGCAAACTGGGAAGTGAGAACACCTCAAAGGTCTTGTGGTTTCATTTCCACTTTTACTTTTAAAGTCACAGATCAAAAGAAACTGCCTGCACGCTCACAGCTAACTAAATGTTATTACCCCCTTTAAATCAGATTTGTGACGTGTTTAAAACAGGCTCTGAGATGTTCACTGGCACTTTAGAAGAGTCTGATTTTAACACGGATACAGTAACATACTTTATTATCTTTATTGATGTTCTGATATGATAGGGTATACTGCGATGTTGTGCTGATATGCACAGCCATTATTAATTATAATGTCTCCGAGTGAGCAGATAAACTTTGAGCACAGCTTCGGGTCAGAGTTTTGAAGCTGGAAGTTCAGGATGTGACGTCATAAACCGGCGTGGCCTGGTCTGCAGAGACAGCCTCACTGAATACTTCAACGTGAAACATACCAGATGATTATTGATTATTAATGATTACTGTGACTGAACTAAAACCCGACCTGGCAGGTACTTCATCATCTCCTCGAATGTCTGCTTGGCTCTGGCTTGTTTGGCCTCTGCTGTTCGTTCCTCGCTGCTTTCACAGAAGACGGCATCTGCAGAAATGAACAGGAACAAATCACAGAGTTAATGTTTCCTCCTTTGTTTTTGGAAACTGAAACATCTGCACAGAAGCAGAGATTTTCTGTAGGGTCACACAAGATGAATCATCTTCAAAAACAAGTTTTTTTGTCCAATTAAAAGGTGCTTCGTTCTCTGCATCAACACATCGCTGCTGATCACGTGTGCTGAGTGCTCCGATTTCACCTCAGCTGAAGATTTGTTAAGAAGTTCAGTGGCATCAACCGAACGCACTGCCTAGAGGCAGTGGGTTTGGTGAGGAATTGACAATTCCCAGAAATTCAATTTCCTGGCAGGAATGTAATGATGGCAGCATGCTGGAAGCTGTCTGGGCACACCTGAGGAGATGGGAGATCTGCCAAACCTAAATCAGATGCAGCTTCTGAGATTTATGTGCAGTTATAACCTTCTCTCTGATTAGCCTTTTGAGCCCTTTGCAGGATGAGGAAGGATAAAAGGAATCATTCTGGAATAAAAAAAAAACAACCCTTTGATGTACTAACTGCAGGTTTATATTGCTGACAGGATTCAGATCTGCATTTTTATGATTTGAACGTTAATAAAATACTCAGACTCTCTTTTCTTTCCGGTTCACTCACTGTTGACTCAAATCCTGAGCTCGATAAGTTTAACTCCTACCAGCTCAGATCAAGGAACAGCTATCGTGGTGATGCAGGAGCTTAAAATGATGCTCAGGTTGAGTCGTGAGGCTTTTTTTTGTGTAACATTTAAAAAGCAAGAAAAGACCTTTCCACATACTGACGCTTCTTTTGGGGTCATAAACAATCCGAACACCTTGGAAATCATCTTAAAAGCAGCGATACTGAGGCCGGAAATAAGAAAAGACTTCATCGGTGCGGGTGGCGTCCTACCTCGGAGCTGGGTGATGAGGGAGACCACGCGGTGCTCCTGAAGGATCTGCTCCAGTTTCAACTGCATGTACTGATCCATGTAGGCTTCGAATGTGCTCTTCAACAAGATCCTCCCAGCAGACAGAATGTGATGCAGCCAGTCCGGCATGCGAAACACCACCCGGCCTGCGAGTTCAAACACCAAGACGGATACAGACAGTCAGGCCCGAATCAGTTCAAGAAACACAGATCGAAACATCTCAGAGGCTTTAGGTGACCAATCTAAAGTCTTCTAATCATAACAGGTCTGCGCGTTCAAAGCAAAATCTCTGCTTAAAGAAACGAAAGTAAAAAGAGCTTCGGTGGGACAAGTTAGCACGATGGCTGCTTTCTAAGCTAAACTGTGGGTCTGTGATTAATGGAAGTGTCTTCATCCCTGCTTTGATTATCAGTACAACGTGTACTATGTTACCATTAAAGGCCACAGTATCTGCTGCAGGAGGAGTGAAACGTAGAAAGGAAATCATTGGATGCTTTCCTGCAGTAATTTTTCCCTCAAATGTTCTGACTGCAGGAAATTCCAGCTTCCAGCATTTCCACATGTGTGCGATTTGGTCCCGTCATCGTCGTGTTTCTGACTTCGATTACTTACACGGACACTGTGACAGAGGCTGTACAGACTTCCTGTAAAGCTGTGATCTTGCCTTTAGAGGCTGCTAACGGCTCCTCGGGCTCACTCACCGACATACATCATGTAGTCGTACATGCCGTCCACAGTGAACGTCTCTGCGAAGAAGTTGGGGTTGTGCTTCCTCTCCGACAGGTTGCCGTTGTTCTTGAACAGGTTGCTAACGAGCTGCAGGACAACGAGCACATACCGTTACCTCGTAACGATTAAAATGCTCGACGTAATTTAAAACACGAAGAAATATTGAAAAAATAAGGCTAAGCTACAGACGAGTACCTGCAGAGGATCTTTAGTTCATAACACACAGGAGACAAAGTCTTGAACAATCAGGCCCCATCTTATCCTAGTGACCCCACAATACCGTGTTACTTTCATAGAGCATATACTTCAAAATAGAATGGGACACAGAACCTTCAGTTTTCAGGCTCCCATCTTGGATTCAGGAGACACAATCTGTACTTTTGAGATTAGGATTAAACTTTCCTTTTCACCGGTTGCGGCAAGTGGCCGCCCCTCCCTGAGCCTGGTTCTGCTGGAGGTTTCTTCCTGTTAAAAGGGAGTTTTTCCTTCCCACTGTGGCCAAAGTCCTTGCTCATGGGGGGGTCCTATGATTGTTGGGATTTTCTCCATATGTACTATTGTAGGGTCTACCTTACAATAAGACCTTGAGGTGACTGTTGTTGTGATTTGGTGCTGTATAAAAAAAAACTGAATTGACTGATTATATCTTCTTTTCTTTGAACCAGGCTTCTACAAGTATTCATGACTAAATGCCAGGATATGACTGAGGCTCAGACATGGCGTTAAAGCTTCCATATGCATTTATAGGACAGATGTTTATTACCTTCTTGTTCCCCGCTGTGGGGCTGATGATGGTCAGCTCGGGCCGGCTCGGTTTGGGTTTGGGAGACTCGCACGAGTTGACGAAGGACTGAAGGAACCGCTCCAGGTTCTGTCCTCTCTGCAAAACACACGTCAGCGAGTTTCACAACATGTGCAACATATCTGCAGAAAGTCTATTATAGCTTATCACCTACTATCATTAAAGCTGCTGATATTGAGATTGTGGAGTGTTTACAAGTATTTAGGGATTTTTCTAGACCGTAAACTGTGTTTTGAACCTCATGCTGATGCCACTAAGTTCACCAAACACTGTTCTTTTTACGGAAAATGAGATCTTTTATCTGAAATGTTGTCCTTATTTTACAGGAGTTTTATTGAACCTGTTATTTCTTTCTGTATCACTGCCTGGTTCAGTAACATGACTCTGAAGAACAAGAATCAGTTGGGACTTTTGGTGAAAACTGCCAGCAAATTCTCAGGGAGTTGGCAAGACAGAGTTTTGGCCGTTTATAACAAGTATGTGAGGAAGGTTCATTCTATTGTTAATTGTTTTAAGCATCCACTTCACAATGACTTTGACTTGCTTCCCTCTGGCCATCAGTGCAGGAGCACTGATGAATAGGATGTTTGTCGTATCGGTTCCTGAAATTCTTCTCACGATTTTCTCAACACAAATTTTTATTTTTATTTTTTATTTTTTAACTGAAACAGTTGTTTTACTTGAAGATATTTCCCACTCATTTGCTCGAGATTCATTACATATTCATTTATTATTCATGTATGGTGGGACACAGCAAAATTTGTGGGTCACAGAAAAAAGAAAAAGTTCAAGCACTGCCCCCAGGTCAGACTTTTTAAGCTTACAGCTATATACACTGCCAACCAAGACAACCATAACCAAAATACATCTCCGTCCTTGAATATACAAGAAAGCTCTACTCTGCGGGTAAATTCCACCTTAAATGAAAAAACCAGGGCAACAACATCAGGAACAGGAAACGATTAGATGTATTTTTAGACATCGTTTTTCTTCGAGACCCTGTGAATTTGTCCTAGAGGTCGGGTCAGCTGCATGACACCAGATGTCATTGATCACAGACTCTGTTTGTGGGGTTTGGCATGTTTCCGGCTGTTTCTGTATATCTGTGTGTATATTCCCAATGATTGTGACTGCCTGCGACTCTAGAGGTTAGACAAAACGAATCGTGAGTAATTTTGCTTTCTGGTTTTGGCTCACAGTGAAATTCTGGGTCTGCAGAGGGAAATATCAGCTTACCAATAAGACGTGGCTTTTAAAGGTGGGACACAGAGAAGCTGCACTTTCACACGCTTCTAAAATCACTCCAGATAACGGGAGACGTTTGCTTCATTAACTGAGATAATGCCTTCGCAAAGTCAAAAGAAAAACAGAGAAGATCCCCGGCTCAGGAAGAGATACTCACCTCCTTTATCAGCTTTCCAGGAACAGACTTGAAGATTTTTCCTGTAGAAAAAAACAAAACAAAAAACAAACAAAAACACTTTAGTCACAAACCGAACACAGAAAGATGGCGGCAGCGAGCGCTGAATGAAAAATTATGATATTTGCTCCCATAGTAACATTAACTGCTTTATACAGGTTACAATGCAGAAGCACTGATGTTAACAGTGCACAAATTCAATTAATATAAAAGCATGACACGGCCACTGACACCAATGCTATTTACTTATTTCATCACTTTCTTAAGTCAGTCTGAGTTTTATACAAATGTTTCACAATAAAATTATTTTAAAAGAAAAAAGTAATAATGAGAGATTTTAATTTGCAAAAGAAAATGTTGAGTAAAGACAGACATGATGGCATCACCGTCTGATTATTAATCACACGAAGTAGAAAAAGGTCAGGCATGTTCACTGTGAGTAAAAGTCAGTGAGTACAAGCTGATTAAAGCCCATTTACCAGTAAACCAGCAGCTACCGCCAGCTTTCAAGGTGGAGTGCTTTGTTACTTCATGCAAGAGATGACTTCAGTCATGGCGTTGAGCCATCCATCCACAATGTCAGTTTGAATTTGAACCAGAATAACCGACAGTGACTGTCTTATTTCTTTAGTGGGAGAAGATGAACTCTCTTAGACTGCACGTGTGCAAGACATGCAGCACAAAGTCTTCATTTTGACTTCATAATCATGCTGCTTTGCAACATTAAATAATGGAGCAGATTGCAGTTTCTGATGGTGGTCGTTCTGCTCTGCAGCTGTGGCGAGATCAGTGTAGTGACACATGGACCAGGTCTCCACCGGCTACAGGTGAGCTAACAGCACCCTTTATTAGCGCAGCTACTCTGAAATAGTCACATAAAAAACCCCCCAAAAAAAACAGAGGGCATGTGTGATGCGTTGGTTACGTACCCAGGTTGACATCGGGCAGCATCCTGTCCAGGAACTGATGCTCCACAAGAGGAGACAGGAAGTCGAACAGCAGCTGGCTGTTGCTGAGCTCCGGATGCTGTAGGAGAGCCTGCGCACAAACACAAAGAGCCAAGAGTCAGACTGATGCTCACCTCTCAAATAAAGTCTTACAGAAAAATACAACAAGCGCTCAAAGTCATCAGGCCAAGCGGCGGTGCATAGACTAACTGATAACTTTACTGCTTCTCTTAGGTTTGTTTTTCTGGGGGCGAGATGCTTTATAGACTGACCAATACCTGCAAATATTTCTCAAATTCTTCCCTTTTAGATTCGAGGAACTCGTAGTTCTTTGGTCCGATGATTCTTTTGGATGGAAGCTGTGCATCTTCAAATGGGCCTGAGAACAAAGTCAAGCGGGGGAAAAACGGGGTAAAATACCAACAGCTGAAATATAACACGGTCATTTGATAAAGTGAGGTAGGTACATAGACTGTATACGAAGAAAGGACATAGCCAGCCTGTGGTTTGTGGAATCCTTTAACATTAAAACCAGATGCAAGAGCCATCACAGAGTCTCCATCTGTTGGCCATTACAAAGAACTTCACTTTCCACTTTTACCTTTCAGCCCTTTTTCAGCAGAGTCCATCTCTTATATACAGTCTCTGGTTTTGTAAACACTGTATTACCGTGGAATTCGGTGAGTTTTGACTCCAGGACGTAGAACTCCATGTACTTCCTTTGCACCAACCACTTGTCTGCTTCGTGATCAGCTAAAGTAGACGAGAGCAAAAGCCATTACATCATCTGACTGATGAGTCACTGAGTCTGGGCTACCTCACAGGACTATTTCTGATTATATAACAAACAAATGTCTGCTCTGAGCAAATAAAACCTCATTAAAGGTTATTTTCCTACAAACATCTTCAGGTTCGTCTGTGCAGGAAGAACCTGAACCTTCCTCTCCGCTTGCTCACCGTTCTTTTTGTCGTTGCGCTCGACGTGGATGGAGAAGACTAGGATCCGCTCCTTCTTGATGTCGTCGTCGTAGAAGTCGATGTAGGGGATGGTGATACTCCAGGCCAGAAGGTTCCTCTGGGGTTCAGGTGGGATGGCCGGCTCGTCGGGGGAGTCGTCTTCCATCACAACTGTGGCCTCCTCCACCTTCAGGACGGACAGAGGAGACTCACAACTAAGACATCGAGCACCGATGTGGAAAAACCATCGATCTATATTTAAACGCCGCTGCACTCACCATATCGTCGTCGACGTCATTCATGGCGCTGGACGGCAGTAAGGCGCCCTCCATGGTCGTGCTCTTAAACACGCCTTTGATTTTACTGCCAATTCCTCTGATACCGAACGACTCCCCTCTTTTGGACGTGTTTCTAAAGATAACAGAATATTTCATCTCGTTTCTCTGGACTCCATTTACTGCAGGACAAATTCACACGGAGGATTTCTCTGTGCGCTAGGACGTGTAAGTAAAATGTAATCAGAATACAATGATCTGCAAATCATGTCAAACTCGTATGAAGTTAAGTACAAAAGAGCACTTTGCTGAATCACCGTTCCGTTAACAGCACTCGGTCTGCGCTTGGAAACTTGATAAACACTCTTTAGACTCAACAGCTCAGTTTGCTTTCATAGCACTCCAGATGTTTTCATATCTGGACTCAAACTTAAATCATCATAAACTTCCCGCGGTCTCACTCTCCTTTACTTCTCTAAAGCGTCTTCATACACGATCATCTTAGTAATTAACTTCTTCTTTTAACCATTACACGATTTTTCCAGCCTGTGCCAGAATTTTTTTTAAAGATATGTCGTTAGATTTTGGGTTTGTATCTTTTTTATGTAACACAGGTTTGAAATGACTTGCAGAGGAGTGCATTCTTTTTTCATCATTATATTATCATTATTATTGACAGTTCTTTGCCCTCAATTCTTTGGAAACGTGTTGTGTGGTGCACAAGTCATGCAGCAGGCATGAACTAAGAAAGGAAGCCAGCATCAGCATGTCTGTACTTCTTCCTCAAGAATTTTGTATTTAGTAGGACATCTGGGGAAAATCTGTTTGCCTTTCTAGCACTAAACGCACGACTGCTGAGTCCTGAATCAAGAACAGTGACTAAAAACGAAAAATCAGTGTCAGGCAAAAATGCAAATGCGATGCAAAGACTCAGTGCTGCTCATCCGACCACAAGGAGAAATTCTAATGACTCTCCAGCATCTTTATTCCATCTTCTCAAGCAGGAAGTTAAAATCGCTGAGCGAGCATCACGCAAACAAATCTGCGGTCAGCAGTGCTCTATCCGCATGCATCGTACCGTGTGCTGTTTGCAGGCAGTTTCAGTGCAGACGAGCAACATGCTGCTCGAGTGCTTACCTGGTCTCGTCCCAGCTGAAGCTTCTGGAATAAGAAGCGCATCTAAAGACGGGCGTTTGGACAAAAGACAACCTCAAAGAAATAAACATGAGCACAGTGAGCTGCTCTGATTGTGTGCTGCCTCACAGTGAAAGGTTTACGGTGGTCACTGCGAACACAACGCTCAAAATGAGGAGGAACAAACCAAATTACTCGGACGTGTTTGTGTTTATGCACGTGTTGACAAATTTGTGTTTTCAGAATAAATGCTTCCCCCCCACCCCCTTTCATTGTTACTTTTTTTTTTTAAATTTTAAACACCTATCAAAATAAACACGTGAAGTTTAGTGCAAATCACAAACCTGCTGACTTTCGAGCTCCTCGCTGGAGACTCCACCCCCTTCAGCAGGTGTCTGAAGTACTGCACGGAGAAGAGAAAAAGGTACATAAGTAGTGACTAATATGAGATTCTGAAAGTCCTGAGAAATGTACGATGGAGTGTGATCAAGATATTTCAGAGAAAAGGAGAAGAGCAGTCAAATTTAAATCGGGTACGTTTTTGGACAAATTGGTGAAAAAGAATCTGTAAATAATCCTGTAAAAAAGTATTTTAAGTGTAACAAATAGAAGTCAGATCAACTTCCTCTTCATTTATATAACTTACAGCTTCGTGTATATATAGCTATTACCTCAACACTGTTAATGAATAAGAAATTAAACTCACTAACGGCTCCAGAATTCTATTCTTGGACTCTAGAGTAACTTTGCATGATTCACAGTTCAGAATAATCTTTATGTGTCACACACTGGACCTTGGATGCAGAGCCTTAGTTAATATGATAAAAAACTTTTTAGGTCCCTGTGTTTGAGCTGATTCTTCTGATTTCTCCTGATTGGCTGCCCCTCACAAACGTAACGTCAACCATATTAGGGATATCGGCTCTTAAGCTGAGAGTATGGAGGAGGCTGGGCTTTTGGCTCAGGTTAACCCGTGCACCTATGACAAAGTGGAACAAACAAGGCAGCTAGCAGCTGAAGCACAAACTGGTGACCTTGTGATGTTGTGCTTTGATGTGCTGCGTTTGTGTGGGTCAGTCTGGTTGCAGAGGTCTTACCTCATCGCTGTGACAGAATATGGGCGTGAAGACTCTTTCCAGTAGAGACAGGACATGCTCGTACGCCTCAAACAGGCAGCACATCTGCTGCAGCTTCACCACCTCAGTGTACGGACCTTTGGCGACTGACAGAGAACACGAGCTGATGTCACTGCGTGCTTCCGCTTACTGAGTTACAGAGCTTAGAGAACATGCTATATACATAGGTAACACAGGCACGTCAAACACCATCGTAACAGTCATGTTTCACAGTTTCTATGAACTGAATTTTGGATCAGATTAAACCTGAGCGGCTGTTTTCCAACAGCGTCCACACGTACAAGGTTCCAAAATCTTTATGCGCACGAAGCACAAACAGATTTTTTTTTCTTTGTAAGAATAACCAGAACGTGTGCAAAACACAGAAGATAAACAGAAATATTTAAAGTGTCCAACTCAGTAAACACAGGATTTAACTAAATATATACCAACACTTCAGCCGTCATTGTGTACTCTTGCACAGACTTGTAAATACCAACTAGTCTTCAATTCTCTCATATTTAATACTTTCTATTCTTTTTTCCTATTATTATTATTATTATTATTATTATTATTATGCTGCTAAATTCTGTTATTTTCTTCTTAATATAACTGCACACTCTCTACATGCTCATGTAAAGCTGAGGAGCACAAGCCAAAGAATTTCATTATGATAAATGTGGCTACACTGTTTATCTGTACGTGACAATAAAACTTGAAACTTGAGATATCCCCACAGGCTAACAGGGGAGAATGTGCATGAAAACACAGTCAGTGCACACAGCTGATGCAATGAGCTTACACTCCCAGAAACTGAGTGCCAGAAGAGTTTGCATGGCCAGCAGTGTATACGGTCAATAATCAGAGCTAATGATCGAAACAAAATATTAATATTAAAATATTTCAGTTTAAACTGATGCAAACACCAGCTGTGGATCCATAAGCTGTGAAATGAAACACCATCTTCACCAGCGCAGGTTCAGGGGGTCTCACGATGTTCGATATCAAACACCATTTGGATGAAAATGGAGCCACGATGCAAACAAAACTTTCCATCTTCGCCCTGCTGCTGTCGGGAAAATCTCACACAATCAGTCACCTGAGTTATAATAACAATGGTGATAAATGTGATGGCCCCACATATGGCACCGACTGGCTGGTGTTTAGACCTGTAATCGTGCTCATTGGACCACTTTTGGACCACGCTTATTTAACCAAGAAACAACAATGCTATGTAAACTGGCCAACGCAGTGAATTTGCAATAATTTAGTAGTTTTTGGTGACCTTTTCTTTTTCTTTTTTTTTTTTTTAGGTCAAATCAGTGACAGTTTGTTACTGGATTTAAAAAAAAAAAAAAAAAAAAACTTGTGTAGAATTGGACATTAATCGCTTCCAAAACACTCTGTATCAAGAAATTTGATGGAATTTGAAGAATATTTCATAAGAAAATTCACAATTAAATTTTCAGAAATGTGAATGAAATCGTTCACAATCTGCCGCTTGCAGTTACAGAGCATCATACAACACAGCTCATCTCTGAGCTTTCACATTTAGCTTCAGGTCAGGTGACAGGTGTTAAAGCCTAAAGGCGAGGTAACGATCATGCAAACAGCAACTCTCACCGTTCCTTATCTCTTCTACGATGAACGGGTCGAAGCTGATCTTGTCGATGCTCTCCTCGAGGCAGTACGTCTCGTACATGTGCACCACCTCGCCGTGCAAATGCAGCAGCTCAGAGTCGCTCAGTTCCGGACGAAGGATCTTATCGTTAAGCTCCTCTGGGGGAAAAAAAGTTTTATATAGTCAGTCCGACACATTTATATAACAGGCTCCAACAGGGACCTCACTGCATGTCTTAGAACTCATAATAATGATGATAAAAATAAAAAAAAAAAACGTTATTAATCAAGTTACAAACTGCTTGACAGAGAAACATTTTCATGCTTGCTGCATGTAAGTGGAGCAAAACTGTTTACAGGATGAGCTGTATGAGGAGATCAAATGTATGGACTCCTACCGACGGCGAGGCAGAACTGCAGCACATGCACGGCTCCTTCCTGCTTCAGGAAGTTCATGAAACGAAAGAGGAGATCCTGCTGCTCCCTGATCTCTTTCAGCTCCAGCTTCAGCACCTGTAGCACCACACAGGGAGGGTCAGACAAGCTTCAAAAATAAATCTGCGCCACATTCACACTGTGTGGAAACTGATCAGAAAATTTTTATTTTTTTTATAAATCACTACATGTTTATACAACTTATAAATAACACCTTACACCAGCCTCCAGACCTCAAATTAGACCCTCGATTATTATTCAGGCTAAGAACAAAAGGGGATCATGTTTTAGGGATCAACGTTGTGGCTATTTACCATATAAGGTTTATTATTATTGTTATTAGAAACACCAGTTCAGTAAATGTATATACACTTGAATTTACTTATTACATTTATGAAGTTGGGAAAGCGCTGTTTAAGTTGACTTAAATTGCTTTAAATAGAAACAATTCCCAGCTCTATCAGGAGAAGTGTGATCAGACCTTCATTCTTAGTTTGAGCTGCTGAAGTCACAGCAGTCTGGAGGAAAAGCTTTTCTCCTGCCCTGTCGCACTCTGAGGTACTTACAGACGGCTTCTGGCTTCTGATTTGATGCGTTTCTTCGTATTTCTGTAAAAATGGAACCAGTGGAGACGGAGGCTCTGTGGCTGGCTCCGGCTGGACAGGACAGATTCAAAGAGGCCATTAATTCAGAACACTTGACTACAATTAAATTAATTGATTTGAGTATAAACGAGTGAAAAAAAAGAAAGAAAAAAAAGACTCTTCATCTTTAATGTGTTTGTTTTCCATGCTGGACACATTGTATGTTATAGGTCCACTGTGCAGGATTTAGATCACCTACTGGCTGGACTCAGGTCTGATGTTTAGAGCTTTGTTCATAACGGTAAACCTCAACGCGGAGCTTATAAAGGAGCTGACAGGCTGAAGTGAAAGGTTTTGGTTTCAAATCCGGGGACCAGGAGGCATACAGTGCTGCCAGGGCCAACCTGAGAAGAGGCATCAAGACTGCCAAGCAGCAGCACAGGAGGCGTATCGAGGCCAGGTTTGAGAACAACACAAACCCAAGGCAGGTCTGGGAGGGCATCAGGGCTATCACGGACTACAAAAGGAGAACACCATCACCCTCAGCCGACAGTTCTACTCTGGCTGAGGATTTAAATCTCTTTTATGCCCGTTTTGATAGGGAGAACACCGACCCTGTCCTGTCCCCTCTCCCCTCAACCGACCCTGCTCCAGTCCTGAGCACTCATGAGCTGAGGCGTGTGTTCCGGAGCATTAACACCAGGAAGGCGGCCGGGCCAGATGGAGTGCTGGGACGGGTGCTAAAAGACGGTGCTGCGGAACTGGCGGATGTCTTCACCTCTATATATATATATATAACACCTCGTTGTCCTGTTCACTGGTACCATCCTGTTTCAAAGCAGCAACCATCGTTCCCATCCCAAAACAGTCAAATGTCACATGTCTGAACGATTTCAGACCTGTGGCACTCACCCCCATTCCCGCCAAATGACTGGAGAGACTGGTCATCAAACACATCAGAGCTGCTTTTCCACCATCCCTGGACTCGCACCAGTTTGCATACAGGGAGAACCGGTCAACCGAGGATGCGATCGCCACAGTGCTGCACACATTACTGGAGCACCTGGAACACAGGAACACCTATGCACGGCTCCTCTTTGTAGACTACAGCTCGGCTTTTAATACCATCCGGCCATATAAACTCCGTCCCAAACTCCACCAACTGGGACTTAACTCCTCTCTGTGCAACTGGATTGTGGACTTCCTCACTAATCGCAGACAGAGTGTCAGAGTGGGTAAGAACACCTCTTCCACCCTTGTGGTCAACACCGGTGCCCCTCAGGGGTGTGTTCTGAGCCCTCTGCTATACACTCTCTTCACCCATGACTGTATTTCCTCCTGCGCGTCCAATCTCATTGTTAAGTTTGCCGATGACACCACAGTGCTCGGACTTATATCCAACAACGATGAGACAAACTACAGGACAGAGGTGCAACAACTAGAGTCATGGTGCCACGACAATAACTTGGTCTTAAACACCAAAAAGACCAAGGAGATCATTGTAGATTTCCGGAGGAAGGGTCATAACAACCATCTGCCTCTCTTCATCGGCAGTGAGGCGGTGGAGAAGGTGAGCAGTTTTAAATTCTTGGGGGTAACTGTGCCCGAGGACCTGTCCTGGGGCAACCATATCACCTCAGTTGCACGGAAAGCCCAACAGCGCCTCTACTACCTGAGGAGACTGCGGAGCGCACACATTCCCAGATCTCTGATGTTGAACTTCTACAACTGTGCCATCAGCAGTGTTCTGACGTATGGATTTCTAGTGTGGTTCCCCAGCTGCACCAAGGCCGATCAGCAAGCACTCCAGCGGGTGGTGAAGGAAGCTGGCAGAATTATTGGAACAAGTCTGCCAGAGATCAGTAATATCTTCCCCACTCGCTGTCTGAGACGGGTGCACAGTATTCTGCGGGACCAACATCACCCTGCGCGCCACCTTTTCCACCTGCTGCCCTCAGGGAGAAGGTACAGGTCTATACAGGCCAGAACATCCAGACTGGCCAACAGCCTGTATCCACAGGCTGTGAGGCTCCTGAACTCTCTGCCCCCCTCTCACGGACAATAACCATATCCAACTTCTTAATAGCACTGAACTTACTTGTCAGGTTCTCATGTTTACTTGTCATGTTCTCATGTTGTTGCTAAGGATTGTCTTATTGCACTGGAGTCACACTGGGTTAAATATTTACACTTGGGTTTTAAGCGGTATTTATTATTTTCTTCATTATTTTATTTACGGGTTGTACGGAAGCCCCAAATGCAATTTCATTGTTCTCTGACAATGACAATAAATAAATAAATACTAAATACTAATTCAGCTGGAGATAACTGGATTAAAATGAGCCTCCTGAATCTACACTGTGACACGGTCTCTCATAGCAATGTCGGCTCTCCTCCACACTTGACCTTTAAATTTTGTGGGGCGCAGATAAAAGGAAGGCGGTTCACTTACTGGAGTATCATCAACAAATAGAAGCACCATGAGGTTCACTGTATCCTGAAAAGGAGGAGAAACAGGACATGATGTAAAAAAAGTTTTATACTGTCACAGCGTTTCATCATCACATTAGGATTCATATTGTATAAAACATTTATAATTTCACCAATTTAACAGATAATCTTGATTAATTTTGTTTTAATTTAATATATTTTTATGTGATTGAGAAAATGCAGTTCAACAGTTCAAAACACTGAACTGATTTGGGGATTTTACGTACACATATTTGTTTTGTTTTTTTTAAATCAAACTCTGATGCACCAAAGATACAGACCAACGCGATCATGTGGCTACTTACAGGGTCGGCCATGAAGTCCATGGTTGGTAGGATGACGGATCCAGCCATCACCTCCCGCAGCAGCAGAGCCAGAGACCTGCACCACATGAAGCAAAAACCAAAGCTCAGAAATTTATCAGAAACTCTGCCTGAGACTCCCGCGATGCATTAAAGTCGTATAAGAACACCTAACGAGGCAAGAGAGAAGGTTTATGGTTTTTTAGATCCAACCGACTTGGAACTTGATGGACAGATTAGAACATTTGAAGGTATCTGAGAAGAAACCAGCTGCAAACCAACTTCAGATAAGTGGAAGAAATCGATGGATGGCTGGAAACTGGACTGAAAATCTCCTGTTCAGAGTTTGAGAGCTACAATGGAAATCTAAGAGAAAGAACAGAAATCGTCTCTGTACGGCGGAACGATGAAGGTGTGAAAATATCAAAAAGTCTCAGATGCAGAAAAACACTTCATTCGGTCGTCTCTGTACCTGCAGTCTGTGGCTTTGGGAGGCATGACATAGGGAAACAGCATCTCCATGAGCTTCCTCAGGTACAGCAGCTCGTCTCTCCGGCTGTGCAGAGCGACGTGGAGGTCGGCGCCATATTCGTCCAGAGCCGCCTGCTGCAGGCCGTCTACAGTCTTCACTACAAACAGACATAAATATTAGGGTGCAACTCTGCACCGAGTGAACCCCACGCCACACAACCACAGCCAGCATGCTTCCCACAGACGACTGAATATAACACGCATATTAGAAATGAAGCACGAGCGGACACGTGCATACCTCTTTGGTGGGCTTTTGCAATAATTTCAATGTGCTTCATCGCAGCTTTCATCACTTTGTCTGCAAACACAGCAGGGATATCAATCTGCCAACAGTGAGAAACACACAAAAAGTAACGATTAACACAAAAATCATCAAAAATAGGCACCAGACACGGCGGGTGGCAATCATTAAAAACAGCACTGCATCCGATCCGTTTGAGATTTGGAACATGTTTCTGAACGGAAATCTGAGTAATCCAGTTGATTTAATTTCACTGCAGCAAACAGAAAACTGACAGTCGGCTCCAGGAGAGTTCACTGACACTTCCAACAAAATAGAGCCAAACAAGCTTTGTTACTAAATATATTATTAATTATTATCTTTATTATCATTATTATTATGTAGCATTTTACTATATAGATTATTTTTTTCCTGTCTTTCAGCTCGGCTATAATCAAATAAACTTCACACGTTACCTGTAATTGGATAAGTAATTAAAACAAAGCTGATTAGTTTAAGGCCCGAGGAATTACAGCGAGGAATTATACTTCTGTTTATTTCTAAAAATCAACCACATAAACAATGTCATAAAAACTTGTGGCTTTGGAAACACATTGAAGGTTTTTTTTAATATTATTTCATACTATTTATAAACTGGATTTCACTCTAAACCAGCTGCTGATCTCATTTTCAGTGGAGCAAATCTGTAATCCTCACAGTTTGTTTTGTGAGAAAGAACATCACCTTCTGAGCTCGGCGGACAAGCACCGACGCGAAGAAGCGAAAAGTCATCCTCAGTTCATCCAAACACGCCTCGTCATCTGTGATGTCTCTGAAACCAGAGGCGGCAGTTTAAAAAAAAAAAAAAAAAAGAAACACAAACGTCTTTACCAGTACATGGGTAAAAACATGCTTTGAGCTGTCCTCCTACCTGTACCAGGGGTACACAAAGTTCTCAAGGACTAACTCGAACACCTGCGAGGGGGGGGCAGTAGAGAGGTCAGAGAGGACCACATAATCACATCTGGATGTTTCACTTAAGCACATGTCCAGCTGTTGAGCTGAGGTACCTCTGCTACTGAGGCGTCCACCTTTGAATGAACCTTCAGGTCCAACCATGGCTGATAGTTTTCTAGGAGCAGTGTCGGCCTGCAGTTAATGAAAGAAAGTCAGTCAGGTTTATGATTGATTGTTTCGTCTGTTTGCAGGATTTTTACAAAAAGACTGATGGAGCTGCACGAATCTTTGCTCAGTTGTGGGGATTGTTCTGATCTTTGAAGTTGATCCGGTGGGGGAGGTGTGGGATGCCAGATCAGGCGCCTCCTTCCAGCCCTCCTCTCTGCTCTCTCCTATCTTGTCTCTTTTGTCTAAATTCTCTCTATCACCTTTTCTATTCCTTTGAAGAAGTCAGGCTCCATAAATATTAAGGAGGTAAATATTACTTCTCAGTTGCAGTGAATTGATAGAAGAAAATAAATTGTAGAAAACTAAACAGAAGAAAGTAGAAGAGAAATAACAATTTAACATAAACCAGTGACACACCCCGGGGCCTGATCAACCCTGGCAGGGCCTTCTTAGATGAGGGTGTCTAGTGATAATGGCAAAAACACCCGATGAATCCAAGGTCCACTACTGATCAAGATGATTTTAATATGATCATCTCGATCAGATCTCTTAATCCCTAAACCTAAACAAGGAAGGAAAAAAATGGTAGAATAGCTTGGGATAAAAGAGCGAAACACCCTGTGAAGTTGAGGCACACAACGATGTGTCCCGCTGGTTAACTTTCTGGGATGCCTTTCCTCATAACAGCCGTCCCTCAAGACTTTCTTACGGAAATAGGAAAAAAGAAAACATAAATAGGAAAAAAAAAACTGATTTCCAAAAGCACAAGGGATATGTTTCTGGGGAGACAATAACCTGACGGACCAGTTGCAGGAACCAAAATATGCTAAGAATTGCGCTGGGAGACACTTAAAAGAAGTGGAGGATCTATCGATTTTGTGAGGAGAGAAAAGATGAGAGGTAAGTGTGTTAGCCTGACTATTAGCCTAAAAATCCATCATCATTATTATACGAATCATGATAAAACACACCTATCATATTTTGGGTTCCTGCAACTGGTCCGTCGGGTTATTGTCTCCCCAGAAACACTTCCCTTGTGTTTTTTCCTATTTCTGTTTTGTTTTTTCTATTTCTGTTGTGTTTTGTGTGCTTTTGCAGCATTTTTCTTATTGCTGGTGTTTTCTTAAGTGGCATTCCGTTTGGCCTCTCAGGGTCACCGTACTTTCTCCATTTGAAGCAATGCACTATCAGGGATTGTAACATCTAGTCCTTTTACTGAATCTGTCAGGACAAGCAAGGCATGCAGTGGCTGCCTTGTCAGATCTAAAAATAGGCATAAATTAAAATGTACCAAAGTAAAGCGACCTCTCTCCTTTCATCTCAGACAGCGCTGTCATAAAACTCCTCACCTGTTGATTAACAAATGCATCCAGGCTTTAAATCGCTGCCATCTTGTGGCAGCAGTCATTGTTGTTGAAAGCTTCTTAAAAATCGCATAGAATTTGTTTAAAGGGCGTGTCCATCTCCCATCAACAATCACTGGAGCTGGGCAAGCGGAGAGGCCAGAAGCCTGTTTCTGGCGGTTTGCACATGCATTGTGGAAAAATCTGACAGCAGTAAACTGATAAGAGACCAGCGTGCGTGACAAGGTGTCAGTGGCTGTACTTTCACTGCTCTGAGTGTAGTCACGGTCAGCAATCCATAACAGTAGTTATAACTTACAATTCTTCAGCCAGGAAGGAGTGCAGAAAGGTGAACATATCCATGTAGAGCCCAGACAGGCGGCACAAACTGTATGTTAATATCTAATCAAATGTATTTAGTTAAATTGGTACATAAATAAATTGCAGAGGAATTGAGGTACAGTTATCATCTGGCTTATTCTGAGGTTTGAAAAATGATGGTTATCTTCTCAGTTTAACCAGTCAGTGTCAAGCCCCACACAGGAATTTACAAGTGGAGGTTTTCATGTTGTGAATGCATTTAAAGATGTTGCCAGATTTTTAAAAATAACAATAACAATAGTTGAGAACTATTACCTCTTCTCTGCAGTTTGATTTACTTTGAAACATCTCAGAGCTCAGCCATCTCTGCGAAGCTCTCGAAAAAATCCACAAATAAAGTTTGATTATTTGATCGTGAAGTGCGTTTCCTTGATTAAGACCAAATCTTTTCTGCTGTTAACCAATCAGCCGACAGTACTGTTAATCTTTCAGACTAACACCGTCTGTTAAACATTTTCTAGTCTGAACATGTGGGGTCAGAGGTCAGGTGAACGTACCGGTGACGCTTGCATTTGACCTTCCCGCACACGGCACAGCTGTGACCCAGAGGAAACAGTTCCTGCTCCCGTTGCTGTGCAAAGGAAGAGAAACATCAGTCAGTAAAGATGTACACTTCATCACAGAAAACCTGTCTGTGTGCAGAAATCATCATTCAGTCAGAGCCTCTCAGGTAAAGGTGTGTGCCTCACTCTGCTCCTGGGCTTCGCGGTGAACAGGACGCTGGGAAGGAGAGTCTCTGGTCTGAGGGAGCAGTAGAAAGTGGCAAAACCAGCCAGGAGCGACCAGAACACCATCAGGATGTGAATATACCTGCAGGGAGAGCATTACACAGACTCTCCATGTGAATGAGGAGATGAACTAGGGCACCACCTAGCCACCTGAGCTACAGCCACCCCTGTAGCTCAGGTGGCAGAGCAGGTCAGCCACTAACCTGAAGGTCAGCGGTTCGATCCCAGGCTGCCTCCTGGCGGCATGCCAAATGTCCTTAGGCAAGATACTAACCCCGTGTTTGCCTACTGGTGGTGGTCAGAGGGCCCGGTGGCGCCAGTGTCCGGCAGCCTCGCCTCTGTCAGTGCGCCCCAGGGCAGCTGTGGCTACAATGTAGCTTGCCATCGCCAGTGTGTGAATGTGTGTGTGAATGGGTGAATGACTGAATGTAGTGTAAAGCGCTTTGGGGTCCTTAGGGACTAGAAAAGCGCTATACAAATGCAGGCCATTTACCACCTAGTGTTCACTCCCTGTGAACTGCAGCAATGGACGTGATTTCCACAGACAAAGGGTCATATATTCTATTTCAGGCAAGTAAAGAAAAAGTGAGGTTTTTGATAGTTTCAGCTTAAAAATCTGAAAAACAAAAACATGGCAAAGGAACAAAAGTAGAAACTGGTTCTAGCTTTTATTTTGCATAATTTATGTGTGACAGAGCAAACTCATGCTTCCCATTGTAAATATCCATGTAATTTAGAACAAACATCTGAGGCAGAGTAGCTCCACCCATCTGCTGTTCAAACCTTCTGTTTATGAGGGGACAGCCAATCAGAACAAAGCTGGCTTAAAAGTGGAGCTTAAACAGCTTGTTTTAGATACACCTTGAACCAAGGGGCTGCATTAAGGCCCAGTATAAGACAGACTCATACAAAACTATTTCATTAGAGTCCAAGAATAAAAAGACAGCTGCGTTCAAGCTGAAAGTGGGAGAGTTGAAGATGTTAACATTTTCTATGGGAGTGACCAGGATGGAAATGGAAAGAATATAAATGAGTCGATCAGAGGTACAGCTCAGAGCTGCCAGGCAGGTGGGAAAGAACTAGACCTCAGAGGAGATTCATGGATGTAATGAAGGAGTACAGGCAGAGGGTTGACAGAGGAGGATGCTGGGATAGGGTGAGATGGAGGCAGATGGTCCACTGTGACGACCTCTAAAGAAGATTTGTACCCAACAGGGGTTTTACTAGTTTACAGTGGACCTTTGAGGGGGACGCTGTACACCTAAGCATGACTGGACTGCATTTAGTTTAGGCAAAGAGTGTATGTTACCTGGCTTTGCCGATGCCTGTGCACTTCCCATTTTACTTTTTGGTCATTTCTAAGAAAAACTTAAGCAAATTAAATCTGATTTTTCTTTGGAGGAAACCCATAACCAAAAAAGGCAGATACACAGGAAAGACCTGCCTAATAAACTGCCACCTGTGGTGTTTGAGGAAATTTCAAGTGTTAAGATTTTGTGAAATAAAGTATGCCGAATTTGCCTTTGGCACCTCTTTGTTTGTTCTGTGACTTCTGTTGTACAGATATATGTCGGGGAGGTGCTCTGACAGAGAACAAAGCTTAAAAACTAAATATTCTCAGGCAGGTTCTGCCCTGCGCCTGCTCCTTGGTCTACTGACTGACCAGGTGCAGGTCACAGTGCTACACACGAACCGCCTGACACTTTGCACGTCGGTGAATCTTCCAGGTGAATGGGGTCATGTGAGCTCACCTGTTGAGCACCACCGTTAGCGCGAGCATAGACACCAGGACGAAGCAGGTGAGCGGATACTGACGGCCGGCTTCCCGCAGGACGTGCACTTTAAGCCGCCGCTTCACGTCCTCCACACACGTTAGTATTCCCGCCATCCGGTCAGAGCAGCGGCAGCTCGGACATGACCAGAAACAGCCGGGCACGGCTCGGGCCTGATCCGGACTTTCTCCCGCACAGCTTGACAGTACACGGCTGACCCTCCGGGTGTCGCGGGCATTAGCCTGAACGTAGCGCTTAGCGTCAGAGCCGTGACTCTAACAGCCACAAAACAGGCTCCGTGGCACGAGCCGAGGCTGCTGCGCACTCTGCTCCCGAACAAAATCCACTCTCTTCACTTTATAAAGTTTTCACTTCGTGGTTTCAGAATAATTTCCGACGTCTGACACACTTCCTCAACAGATGGAAAGAGTTGTAATCGCACCGCGAGTTGCCAGGTCTATGGAAAAACGTAAAAATTATCGGTACCCGCCTCTTTAAAGGCTCTCTGATGGGCGCATGACCAGCAGATAAACACGTTTCAAGCACAGTCAGCTGAAGCTGAGGGTGGGATTTTTCCACTTGATACGTCAGTAAACAGGGATTACTATTTATTTTATTTACGTGTGTACAAAGAAGTGTCCTTTAAAGTGTAAACAATAAAGAAATATCAGATTCATCTAGTTACTTTGATTTTAGGACAGTCGGAATTTTATTTTTTGATATTAGCATTACTTATCTTTTTTTTTTAGTTTAAATGTCAAAATTAGATAATAATACTAATAGAATATACTGATTAAGTCAGTTATATGCCAAGAAACAAAATTATTGTATATTTATTTTCTATTGAAACACTGGACTCCCAGTATTGCTTATAAATCAGTTAAACATCGAGCTGTGAATTACTTTGGGTCACGTGATTTAATCTGTATATTAGCTGAATAAAAAAAATGATTTGATTATCTTTCTTGAGTAAAGCATTTTACTGTAACTGTATGAAACCGTAACTTCTTCAGCAGACATGGCAACCCTTGACCCAAGCAACGCCACTTCCGGTAAGGCGGTTTGTTTTGATAAGTTGGGGGTTGATCATTAGAAAGCGAGTTTCTGTTCTTTAACTAGTAAATAATCTGAGATCAGGCTTTTCATAACAAGTTTATTGTGCGATAATTTAATGCTCAGGGGGACAGGACATTCTCATTTCTGATGTGATTTAAATTGGATATTCAAAACTGTTTGGGTATCTACAGCAGGGGCGGATCTAGAAGGGTGGCATGGGGTGGCAAGTGCCACCCTAAAATGATCCCTTGCCACCCCAAGTGCCACCCCAGTTTTGCATATGACAGTGCTGTTTATTAAAATAAGATAGCATTAACAGTTTGAGCGTAGTTACAGTCAACAGTGAATATAAATGCTAAAATTGAAAATATTGCATAGTGTTACCCCCCCTCCACCATTAACAAATGGTTCAGCCCATAGCAGGATCGGGTGTTGTGCCAAAAAGTGATTGTCTGCCAAAAACTGATTTCCAATGTTTCTGTGTATTTTTTATGTGTGATATCTTTACGTATATTCGTAAATAGACTTCGGTGAACAGGGTTTACAAAGGGGTTATATAGAGAATTAAAAAATTATCCATTTTTCAAGTATCTTTACAACTCTGTGTTATTGTACTTACATTATAACCACTTAAAATATTTTTACAGAACTATTGTAATATTTGCTGCCATTTCTGCTGTGCTCTTGGCCAACTTACTCTTACAAAAGACATTTTAATGTTAATGAGATTTTTTTAACTGCATAAATAAAGGTTATATAAAAGTCACTGCCAAAAACTGATTGCGCCTTCTACCTTGTTACACGAATGTTGTTTGTGGCTCAAGATGACTTTATGTCATCCATAAGGGATGCATTTGACATATGTTTCACATAGTATAGCCCAACAAGTTACTTATAGCAGTTTAAATACGAGCAATCAGTTTTTGGCAAATACCGAAAATCAGTTTTTGGCACAACACCGGCTTTTTTCTTGTTTTCAGTAGCAAGCGATGCTTATGATTGTGCCAGAGCACATTCAGAACCACACCATGGGAATTTCGCTTTTTACACAGGTGGGTGGATGTTACACTCTGGAAATGGAAGGAAGGTGAGTGTTATTAACCCTCTGTGGTCCACGGACACGCTGCACCTCCAAATCACATGACTGATGTAAGCTGACATAGCAACAAGCTGCAGCCACGCTGAGTTTCTATTTCAGCCCACATTGAAAATTCGGACTTCAAAGTTTTTAAATTTTAACTACAGGCCAGTAAATCCAGAGTTATGATAATATATATAAGCCATGCTTTGTTCTAAATACTGTCATCACGTTTGTGTGTGTTTTAAGCGTTTTGTAAGGACAGCCAACCGTCCAGTAAAATACAGAATCGTCCCACATTCAGAGAAAATATACTTAAACTAGAATGGAAAAAGACACAAAGCTGGGGTTTTTCTGCGTCTTTATGCTGCACAGCTGCCTCTTCTCTCATTCTCTCCCCCTCCCTCTCCTGTTACTACTTCAATCATGAAACTGATCAATGATCAGCTGATCGGCTTTTCTCTCTTGTTTATTTATCGCCCACTTTGCACCAGAAGGAGGAAACCAGTGGATGTTGCGCTAAACAACAGCAGCACGTTTAAGCTTGATCAGCTGTTGTTAGAATTTATTTAATATTCATTTCTAGTATCAGCTGATGTTTGCTGGAGCCACAGCTGTAAAAGCTGCTGGTCATGATATCGGTTTGTATATGTGGTGAGAAAGAAACATGAGGATGAAACCAGGAGATGTCCTTACTGAATCATCGGAGCTGAACAGGTGATGGAGAAACAGGTTTACCTTAGGTGACATGAATGAGTTGAAGGGAAGTTATGAACTGTTTCTGAGAGACAAATAACACCAGGATCCTTTTTTATGTAGCCGACAGCTGGTAACTGTGCAGGGGCGGGTCTAGCAAAGTGTTGCCAGGGGGCCAGTTAGGGTGTTAACAGGGAAAGGGGGGCACAAAGAAGTACATTTCTTTCTTATTCGCATTTAAAATGTCTAGCTTTTATTAGATGAATCTTACAACCAAAGTTTTTATCTGACATAAAATGTATAGAAATCATACATATACCAACAAGACTGTACATCACTGTCACAACAGTGTTTGTTTTCATTCAAAGGCTTTATGGCTTTAATACCTGGTGGGTCTGTCTCGTCAAAATGCTCAGGCCGATTTTTTGTCCCAGTCCAACTCTGGGCACGACACGCAGTGAAATAATCTGAGAAGGTGCATTAAAAAAAATAAATGGTCGGGCCAGCGGTGCACATCGCAAATTAGCTCGCATAGAAACAGTTGTGCTGCTTCTTAATGACGGTATCTTAGCTAACAACCCCAACTATCAGATTCAGGTTGTAATTGGCTAAAAATAAGTTTAACTGTCTTCAGAACATTGCAAATGCCTTATTGACAGTATTTGGCTCTACATATCTGTGTGAGCAGATTTTCTCTCACACGAGTCCTCAGGTAGCCGTCTGAACGCTGGACACTCGGGGACCTGTGTCTCTGAGTGGGAGACCAGAGATCACATTAACATGTGTATCTCTGTATTAACAAACATGCCATATTGGCCCAGTTTTTTCTTATCATTGTTGTGAGGAGACCATAAATAGCATTTGCATTTTCTGTTGTACAGTTCATTTGCTGTTATGGATAAAAAGTCTTTTTTGTTTCAAAATAGCTGAAAACTAGTCGCTGATAGCTGCCAACATCTGCGCACAAATATAATTGTATAAAGTTGTTCTATATAGTGTGTAACTATTGATATAGAGCATAAGTAAATTTATTGCTAATGCAATCATATGGCACACTGACTTCTGAGGAAATTTTAGATGGCACTCATCAGAAAGGTTGCCTACCCCTGCTCTTTCTTTTGAGCTTGGGTTGAGCTAAGGCATTTAATAAATGTTAAACATCACCAATATATTTCTAGGCTCTCTGAAATGTGATTATGCACTGGCAAAATTCAAAATAGAAGAAGACAGAGCCGAGTTCAAAGTCCATGGCTTTATTAGAAAAATAGGTTTACGTCACCTCGCTGTACAGTATAAAACAATTCATCTGCAAACTGCAAACACACTCGTTAGCAAAAACAAACAAAAACACATTGTTGACCCATAAAATCAAGTCTGGTCTAACATGGAAACAAACACTAATGTGGCTCTATTTTTCCCCATAGAGGAGGTGGCGGCGGCGGCAGCAGCAGCAGCACGGCCCTCAGAGATGGGACAAAGCTCAACATGAGACCAAGCCTCTGGGCTCATGTCAAAGGTCAAAGGTCACAACACAAGGCAGAGACACAAAAATGCACTGAAAGGAGCTTAAAGGAGAAATCCAACCTCACATTGTCCTTCCAAAGGCTACAATGCAGTGACTCTGGAGCCGCCGATCTCCCAGAATTCCTCTACTTTAAAGGGACGTGTAACAGATCATTCTTTTCTTTCTACTAATCGATCAGAGTGATTGATCTCTCTGCGAGGTAGAACAAAGATGAAAGCGTCATGGTGGGGGTAACACCACCAAAACCTAGCGACCAAACCATTTACCTCCAAACAAGTTTCTAAACAAAATAATTTAATTATTCATTCATTATATTGTCATTATTAAAAGTTCTGAAATTATTCAAAATGGTCAAACTGGCGTTTATCGATGTCATAGCGGCATACATTTCAACTTTCATGCTCAGAGATCATTTCTCTCACGAGAGCAGATGCAACATAATTAAAATTTGGTGTTTCTACAAAAAGATGAAGGGGGGGAGGCATCACCCCTTTTACTAAATATTTTCCAAATATAGTATTTTAACAGAAACATCAAGCGGAAAACAAGTTACGAGTATTCCTGCAGAACCCATTTTAAAATGTTTTTAAACGATGGCCGACCCTGTAAGTAGCCTTGTTCGAGTGGCTTGACGACAAAACTGCAGTGGCCTTTTACGGCTGTTCGATATAACGATATATATCATAAGATGATATAAAAACGTCTATTGTTTCCTATTACGCTATCGTTTGTTTCGTAGTGTCCTAAAATAAAGTGTTTACAGCAATATTTTTTCATCGTTTTGATGGTCACTGTAGTGGCTATATTAATTTCTTAAAGTTCTCTCTTTCTCATATTTAATATAACCACACTACTGACAGACAAGCGTCTGTTTTTACGTGTTGTCGTTAGCAACAACGACGGTAACACCATGGCGTGGCTCCGCTGTCCGCTTGTTTGTTTTCCACATAAACCTTTCACAATAAAGCTCAAGATCCTGTTGAGACTTTTCAAAATAAACTGAATCATGTCAAAGAGTATGCAGAGAGTTTAGGGATGAGAAGAAAAAAAAAAAAAAAAAAAAGCCGTCAGGTGCTAAAAATAAACCTTAGACTCAAACTTCGAAAGAAAATGGTGGCCGTTACAACTTATGTCTAAAAATGTATAGTTTCATGCATCGGTTAAAACACTCGAATCAGGGTAAAGGACGCCTAGCTGGAAAAACTTCATGCAAGTCGAGTTGGACGAGAGTCAGAATTTACAGAAAATATGACATGTTTGTGATTTATATCGTTGTCAGGACGATAAATGTCTTCTATCGGGATATGAGATTTGTCATATCGCACAGCCCTATCTGTCAGGGTTAAAAAAATAAATAAACAAAGAAAAAGCTTTTATCTGACACTGAGCATAAAAACTTGTTTTAAATTTTGTTTTCTGAAGAAATTAATTATCTCCTTTTGATTCAAATAAAACCACAGATCAAGGTCTGCATTTCCCTTCAACGTTTAACGCTGAAAGAACAGACAGATGTTAAAATGTTTTACTCTCATTCTAACATGTCTGACTATATTTTTACTCTTTTTAACCAGTTTTAAATCGCAGGAGTATAAAACTAAGTGTTAAAACTACTTTTAGGCTCTTTGGTTGGTCATCTTCTCAATCAAAACAAGCCTTAAACTCCCACCCTTCCAAATACTGAGCAGCCAGCAGTAAATTTCTCCTTTACACTCGCACCAGTGAGAAGTCATGAGTCAACACCACAGGTAAATTTCTCATAAGCACATACATACATGGCATGATAGTCTACAGAGGCATACATACAATGCAAAACATGTAACCCATTTTCTTCCAGACCCTCTTAGACATGGCAGGATGTCACATGACATCCTAAATCTGTAGTTAAGACAGCTGTTGGGTCAGGCTGTGGAAGACATGAAGAAGAGGAGGGCTGTGGTTTTCAAGCCTTACAAATAAAAGACAAAACAATCTGTCCGTTAACTTCATTGTCACTCAGTTCATGTACAAAGACAGCAAAAAAAGGCATGTTCAGGCTCGCTCCCACAGGACCGGCCGGTGCCAGGTCTCAGCGAGAGCCTCAATTAAATCAAGTGCTCTGCTGCAAGGCCGGAGAGGCTCGAGCCCTGTCTCAGTTTCCTTAAGTAGATGATCTGAGGCGTTTCCGTGAAACCGAGGTAGCTCGTGAACCAGTTTTCCTGCGAGACCCAGGTGTCGGCACCTCACACGTCTCAGTCCAAAAACTCAGAAACAACAAGTCCCACTGCACCACTCCAAGCCTCAATTTAAAAAAGTGCAAAGCCTTTTCCAGAAGGATGTCCACCGTGACCTCAGTACATCTCACATGGCTGCCTTAGGGTTGGAGGAGGTGGGGTTTACTCTTCTGATCATCTTCAAACATGGCAGTTCGAAGATGATCAAAAACAAAATGAAAAAAAAAACCTTCCTTTACATTGAAAATCAAAAAAATCAAAAAATAAATAAAATAAAAGGCTGGACAACCATTGGACCATTGAGTCAGCTGACCTTACCATTTCATCCACCGAAGCCCGCAGCGTGCGTCGCCGTCAGTCCTCATAGCAACACATCAGGACCAGCCTCGCCCCCTTTTTCCTGCTAGTCAGGTAACAAAAGGAAGCAATTAGAGAACTGAAAACAGGATCGCATCACATCTACACACATTTACAGTTTCTGGAGCTCACACGCACAAGCTCAGACGTTAACATGCACATGGCAATGCCTTAAAGAGAAGACGGCGAGCAGAGTCAGCCGGGCCGGTTATTAAACGTAAAACCGAGGTGCAGTAGGTGAGACGCGGCTCAAGACAGACAGAGGGAGGGAGGAGGGGGAGCAAGGTAAGGGGGTAGGTGGGGGGTGGGGGGGGGGGGGGGGGGGGGGGGGGGTAAGAGCAGCCATCATTATCAGTAAAAGCAAAAGGGGAGTAAAATAAAAACAAAACACCTAGAAGCAGGTCATGCACAAGAGCACAATTATCAGACCTCCAGAGTAAAACATGCAAGATTAGTATCCAGGCCTTCAACAGCTAAGTAGATCCTTCTGGGACAAGGAAAAGCTTCACT
The DNA here is from genome assembly GCF_057382095.1 of Aulonocara sp. 'chitande type north' Nkhata Bay. Lineage (NCBI taxonomy): Eukaryota > Metazoa > Chordata > Actinopteri > Cichliformes > Cichlidae > Aulonocara > Aulonocara sp. 'chitande type north' Nkhata Bay. The sequence goes on from NC_141358.1 coordinate 25,814,251, forward strand.
TTGAAACAAATCAAATTGTGCTTTTATGCCCCCCCTCCCAAAAAAACCCCCAACCAAAGCTGATAACAAGGACTAAGAGACTTGTAGGGGGCGGGGCTTAACCCTGACGCTGCTGAGAGTGAATTTCGGACACCAATTTGTGAAACAATGTTCTTTGGACATGAGAGAAACTCATAAGGATGGAGTATGTCACTACACATACAGAGCACTTGAGAGATGCCGACTATCAGAAGGTGATTTGAATTTGATGGCATGCAAGGTGACACTGTAGCACGTGGCCAAACATTTGGCAAACCTTTGGTCCATTTTCTTCCACAAGGAGCCTTAAATTTGAAGGTAATTTGAAGAGAGAATTTGCCGAAACATGAATTTGCAACACAATTTGAAGTTTTGTACACGAGTGCGTGTATGTTTATTAAAGCAGACAAACAGCAAAGAATACAAGCCAAAATGTAAAGCCAAAAAAAGAAAAACCATAGGACTACGATGGTCCTTTTTTTCTTCTTTTCAATAACAAGACACGCATTACTTTTTGACAATACAAATCGTATTCATTGGATTTAAATACATGTTTAGGAGACATATGCTTTGTTGCCGTTAGCTACTTAAAACATGGTAACCAGAATTTCTAAAAACAGACATAAAGCTATAGCCAAATAGACAGCTCGAGCACATTTGCATCTAAAAATTTTTTCAAATTCCGTTATGGAAAATCTTTTAAACGCCCATTGTATTTTTTCTCTTTTCGTCGTTTTAAAAAAATAAAAAATAAAAACCCCAAAAGGAAGAGAGAAAACCAGTTCGCCAGAAACAGGTGGGAGTGTGACTAAGACGAGTCCAAGCGGATTATTAAAATATGTACAAAAAGGAGATCTTGCCAGATGTCACCAATTTTGAGGAAAACAAAAAGAAAAAAAAATGCAGGCAACCGTATGGGATTGAGGGCCAATCAGATCAAGTCTCTAAATAAAAAGACAAAAACAAACACGGGTTTTGTTATCAAAGCACTACGGGGTTTACTTCCACTGCTGCCCAAAAGAATCCTGATAAAATTCCTGGTTGTCAGATTTGTAACCGGAATAGTTACCAGAATGATCACCACCTTGGAGCGGTTGCTGAGCAATGGGTTGAGAGCCCCAGTTCTGATTATTGGTCTGGCGACGCTTGGAATCTGGCTGGTTGTACCCATCAGCTTTGCGCTTTCCTCCTACATTTCCACCGCGGCCACCCCGTGCACCACGTACCCCTCCTCGCCCTCTCAGCTGCACGCCTCCTCTTGCGCCGCGCCCGCCACGACCTGGTCCTGGCCCGCCGCGCTGCGAGAAGTTTGCTCTCCCTCTGGGTGCCCCCGAGCCGCCACGTCCTCTGGCCGGGGAGGATCCGCCCCGTGCGCCCCTGCTCCCGCCCCGCCCCCGGCTTGGGGCCTGGAAGTCATCGTACCCATAGTAGGGGTCATCGTAGCCACCGCGGTAGTTGTGATAGTCATAGCCGTAGTAATCGTAGTAGTCCTCGTAACCGTAGTAGTCAGGAGGGTAGGCGTAGCCGCCTCTGTTCCCTCCTCGACCCCGATTTCTGCTGGGAGGGGGCATGTGGGGAGGGGGAGGGTAGTAGTAATAGTCATCGTACCTGATGAGAGTAAGACGGCACGGGTTAGAAAGACAGGTCTGACAAAAACAAAGGTTTGATTGCTCAGAATGCTTCGAGAAGACATTTCTTACATTTGCGTTTTAGCCGCTTGCCTCTGGGCTTTGCGCTCCTTCCTTTTCTGATCGGGCGGCTTGGCGAACACTATCTCGATTGGCTCTCCCTCCAACTCCTTCCCGTTCATTTCCTCCAGTGCCTGGACACAGAATACAAGACTTAACGTCTCTGCACCTCGTTTCTAATCCAGCGCCAACCATCAGGGTAACACATACCTTCACCGCACCGTCCCGCTCCTCAAAGTGAATGAAGGCGTAGTCTTTGAGCTTCTTCACTCGCTCCAGCTTTCCAAACTCACTGAAGGACGTCTCCAGGAGTTCCTCCGTGACGCCATTAGCGAGATTTCTCACAAATAAAACCTTCACCTGCAACAAAGTAAAGCTCAGATTTAATCAGCTCATCTCCTCCTGCACATTTATCAGCAGGCAGTAAAATCACATATTTTGGAAAATTTGATTGATTTAAAGAAGACAAAGGGTCACAATATGAACAAACAGATTTATGTTCAACAACACGAATGTAGTTAAATGTTAATATTTTATTATTATTTATATAACCTGCCTTAAAATTATACAGAGAAATGGCAAAGATTTGTGATTTCAGTGGTATTGCTTGTTTAACGGCACTTTCTGCATCACTGAATTAAGAGGGGAAAAAAGGGCAAGATTCAGTTTTTATGAACCCACCGTCACATTTAAAAATACAACAGTTCATTATAATGCTGATGTGTGTCATCTAGCTTGTTATCTCGTGTTTAAAAACAAAAAACAAAGACAGCACAAAGGGCATAAGCACTGATGTTTTGCTGCCAGTGCAGGGCCTCCTACTGGAATCAGCAACACAGACATGGTTTGCTTTGGAGAGTCAGCTACAAATGCAAGAATTTGACATCCGATCATCAAAAGGAGCCAAAGATTGAGATCTGATCTTAACATTTTCCTTCTTCATTAACAGCTTTAACTCTGGCTCTGCTGTCGTTTCAATAGAAACGAGTTCAGCATTTAAAAAAAAAAAAAAAAAAAAGGGGGGGGGGGAATAACTTTTAATCTTTAAATCCCACAGCTTTAGGTTATTTTTAGTTACTGGTTATTTAATGGAGCTTTTAAATCACTAATTGGACAAAAGCCTTTCAGACCTTAAAGTGAGAGGTGGGATTAAGTTCATGGGTGGTTGGCTTAAAGCAGGGGTGTCAAACTCAAATACACAGCGGGCCAAAATTAAAATCTGGAACAAAGTCGTGGGCTAACATTAATATTTATTGAAATATATTTATTGCTCCAGATATAAGAATGAATCTTTTCTTATGGACTCAAACAAGTTTTGCTGAAAAACTGAATATGGAACAAGCAAAGCTTAATACTAAACTATATTTATGTTAACTGTATAATACCAGTAGGCCAGCTCTAATAGTCATTTGGTATGGCTTCGCGGGCCAAATGTAATTATGCTGCGGGCCAAATTTGGCCCGCGGGCCAGAGTTTGACACCTATGGCTTAAAGATTGAAGAACACTTCAGACTCCCAATGCTCACCTTGGCCATGACTTCTGGGTCGGGGTCTTCGATGGGGTCTGCCCACTCCACGGTCACGAGGTTGCCCCAAACTTTCACCTTGCCGCTCATTAGCCGGCGACGGGCCTGAGCGGCCGTTTTGTGGTCTTCATACTCTAAGAAGCAGAAGCCTCGGTTCTTCTTTTTGTCGTCGGGCTGATGGTAGAGTATGACATCACTCAGGCCCTCTGGGTGAAGAAAGAAAACAAAAACATTGCCTGTGGTTCAATATTAAGAGTCTGGGTGTTTCTGAGCAGAATAACGAGGACAGCAGGGCATTCTTAGAAAAACAAAACTGTCAGAAAGCATTACCTGTGACTTTGGAAAACTCTTCAACAATCTGCTCCTTTGTTTTACTCTTGGGAATTGAACCAACAAATAGCCGGTTGTTGGCAACAGATATGCACACCCCGATGTGCTTGCCAGGGCGAATCTCATGATTATTGCACTGCAAAAAATAAAGCCGATGGGACTCTCATTAGACTCAAAACCTTTCCAGCACACAGGTTTTTGAGGTAACCTATTCTCATAGAGCAGAACAACACGCCTCATTCACGCATTCATGCAGCACTTTTCTCTATGGTTTTCATGCGAAAGTGCTTTATATCTAATATTCACAGATTCATGAGCAACCTGGGGTTAGCATCTTGCCCAAGAATATTTGGCATGCAGACTGGAGCAGGGATCGAACCACCCATTCCAATCAGAATATAACCCCCTTCACCTCCTGAGCTACAGCTTCCTCCGTTACAAAGTGACAGGTCTCCTGAACGCCGTCACTTTCTAGAAAAGCGACATGCTCAGCCGCGTGCTCCTGACAAACTCACCAGCTTTACAGCCTCCTGGGCACCCTCTTTACTGCAGAACGTGATGAAGGCATAGCCCCTGTTCAGGCTACTCAGCGGATCCATCATTAGCCGAAGGTCCCAGATCGGACCGGCCTTCTCAAACAGAGGAACCAGCTCGTCTTCGTACAGATCACGGGGAATCTTCCCAACAAAGATCTACAAGAGGACAAAAAAGAAAGAAGGATATTCTAAATATAAACACCCACAAGCAACTGGTTTTATTGAATATTTATTAGTTAACCAGCTGAAAATGGTTTCATTTCAAAAGTGCAGTTTATGTTAATTAGGAGTTACTCTTAAAGTTGCTTCAGTGAAGTGGACTGAAAACACTTCATGTCTGTACAGCTTTTTCCTATAAACGCTGCCCAACAGGAAAATCACATTTTACGCCTTTTTAAACACGTGCATGTTAAAAAGCTCAGTAAAGTTATATTGATATAAAATATGCACAGAAATATTTGCAGTCTTATGCATCCTTGCATTTTGACATTGGTAAACACTGAGACAGTGTCGGGTTAGCTTGTGCTGCACACTTTAAGAAGTTTAAAACTGGCTACGCTCAGTCTTGTGATAATGCCGAAACAAATATTACTGCACCATAACTCATGAAAAGCGAAGAAAAACCTCGTGTGAGATACTGATATTGAGGAGGAGAACATGTGAGGAGGTAAAGGTGACCACACTGTGTGGAGAACCCCACGTAAAAACAGCTGAAGGGAAAAACTAGGCAGGAATAACTGAGCTGGACCGTCAGGGGCCTTCTGCACAAACGCCTCATCTGTTAAGATGAGTTAACCGGTGCTAGTATCGGACCACAGGAACTACAGAGAATGCTGAAACTGTTCATGCTATAGAAGAACTGACAGCCCAAACTTTACTAATCTCCACTTAATCCAGCAAAGAAATGCTCCTTGTTCTGCACCGTTAGGTGACTGTATGACAGGATAAACTGAGCAGTGCATTCGTTCCCCCCGTCCACGTGAGGCCAATGACACGCAAACAATTCACATAAACATCTACGGATCCAAAGCCCACATCACATTGCGAGACCTGTCACAGCGAAGTCAGCATATCTGAATACACCAAATATATACCCCAGTGCAGCTAAAACTCAAAGTACATCTCGTTAGGTCCTCAGAGTTTAATTTATACATCTTTTTTTCTCAGCAGTAAGAAACTGAAGCCTCGCATAATTTTCACCTCGTTAAAAGAAACTCTTCTTCTTCTGCTTCATGTTCTTCCCAACACTTTTTATAAATCAAACTCAGTGTTGATGTATCAGTTTTAAAACCTTTGTGAATAAAATTTCAGACCAAATATTGTCAAAATCATTGGTGGTGGTTTATAAAATCTTAAATATAAGTAAGTTTACTTTAGCTACGTTTATGCCTGTTCAGCAGAGCAGTGATTCCTGCTTCACAGAAGCTAATGAAGTGAATCTTGACGCCACTCTGATCGTGGGTTTAACCATTTAAAGCACCTCTGTCTGTGCCTGCCTTTTGTTTACAGCTTCCTAATTTCAAAACAACCAAATTCTCCAATGACATGATGTGAAAATGTAACATCTCAGGAAATAACACAAGACCCTATTTTCTATGAATTGACGAGGAGTACCTCTGTGCCGACAGGGGGCTGAGAACCCGAGTACACGGACTCTGGCGGGGGTCCGCCGTATTTCCTCTGGCCGGTTGTAACATCGAGTGTGTAGCTGGTTCTCTCGAGGAGTTCTTTGATTTTAGCCTCATCTGGTCCTTTGATGGAGTCTGAAACTTTAGTCCCTTGTTTCTCTCTCTGTCTGTAAGTCTTCATCACCCCACAGAGAAAGGCACTTTTATTCTGGGGAATAAGAAACAACAGAAAATTAGAAACCTGGACATTTAGCTGCCGTTAGGGGGTAAAAATAAACAGCCGAGCGTTCCCTTCATGTCTCGCATGATTTAAAACTCACCTGCACGTGTGACAGGTCACTCTCTTTGAACTGCACCAACACCTGCAGGGCTCCATCTTCGTTGAATTCTTTCAAAGCCTCAATAGCTCTTTCATCGAGGTCACCGTGTGCTACCAGGCCTGACGGACACAAAACACACTTCAAAATAACTAGCAAACGCACATGACCCCACCAGAAACACCCCCATACAACTTTAGAAACCCGATCAACTTCATCAATACTCAGCACAGGTGAGAAGGTTCACAGAGGCAGTGGGACTCGTGCAGTTGTGCAACAGAGGATTGAGGATGGATCATCAATGTGATCCAAAAGGAAGCAAAGTAAAACAGCTGAAGGTATGAAGCAGTTTCATTATTATGGACATAAAAGTTTTCCTGTCATACTGCCAGGTTTCAGGAGGCTGAAGAAGCCCTGAGGTCTCCTTTCAGTGTTTGTCACCATCTGCTGGAGGTTCAGACAGTCCTGTTGACCTGCCGTGGACACACAGCTGCTCTTTTGTTCCTGCCAGCTGGCCTCCATCTACCTTCACCCAGGCCTTTGTAGTAACAGGAGTTATTTCATTTGCTCTGATTTCTATACTTCAGTGTGACAATGATCAATCTGATGCTCCCTCAGCCATCTGTCAGCAGCTGATACGACTGGTTTAACTACTTTGAATCAGCTCCCTGTTCACTGTTGTTCATTTAGGGTGTTGTTTAATTCACTGTCATCGTTTTATTTTATTACTGGTTAACAAAATAACCAGTAAAGACACGAAAAAGAGTTAATATTGCTCTGAATTACAAATTTCATTAACTTGTGCTGACATTCCTTCAGGAGCAGGAAGGTTTTAGTGGTAATTAAACACTAATAAACATACCTGAACAACAAAGGAGAAAGTGGCAGAGGATTTCAAAGAGTTCATGACAAATATTTTAACTCAGTCAAACTCAACTTTGGTTCATGGGCTACCCCATGTCATCTCAAGCAGGCTAGACCAGCACACCACTCCTGTGTTTGTAATGTTTGCATCACCTCTCCAGGTACTGTACTACATTTCATTCACAAATTTCAGATACTACTGACTTTCACACTGTGTGCTGGAGGGTGGATTTATCTGTGCACACACTGTGAGCTGAAAACGGAGGTAGGGCGTTCTCTTACCTGCTACATAAAGTTCATCCAGCTTCTCAGCGACATTCTGAGGTAAACCTGCCTCCAGTAAAGCCTGGAAGTGTTCCGAGTGGGTCACCTCGGCTGTAGTGTCCATCGGCTCCTCCGTCCCGTTCCCGTTAACGTGATCTGTGGCCATGTCTTCAGACATCTGCGCAGAGAAGTGAGCAAACATTTACCACCAGCAGCAACGCACTCGCCGGACTAAAGTGGGACAACAACATCAAGCGTGCAGTTTGGCGCCATCGTCCACTTGGTTTACAGGCAAGTCCTGCAGACGCTGCGAAACTAACACCACGTGTTAGACGCCAGCGGAAAAACAAACTTGCCCAAACAGCACACAAACAAGCAGCTAAGCAGTGAGCAGAAAAGGCGGCATCCATGTAGTCACCACGCGTCTGTGAGCTAACATCTGTGGCTCGTACAGATCACAGGCCTCACCGAGCGCGGTACGCATGGAAGTGCACAATGCACGAGATTAGCATTAGTTAAACAAGATCCAAAGGTCAAGCACGTGCAATTTGTGGTGATTCCGTGTGTTTGGCCCATTACTCATAACGTAGAGCACATTTATTTTCCCATTAGTATATGCAAACAGGCCCGTTATTTTTCCAAAATGCCGGCTAGCCATGAAAACGAGCTGCTATGCTAACAGCACCCGGTCGTGCAATGCATCGAACATTAGAGTGCAGAAAGCTGCAGGTTAATAGCCGAATTTAACATCCCCTCTCGTTGCCTCGAGAGCGTACGTACCATGCGAATCTGAATTTGGGTGCACGATGCAGCTCCGCCGTAATTTAGGTAGTCCGAATGAGGGGAAATTTTCACGCCGGGGCTCTCAGGCTGGCTTCTTTACTCCCGGTGAAACAAAATGGCGGCTACGTAACGTCGCAAACTCCGCTTCTCCACCCCACCCCCTGCGTGTACGGGGCTTCTGAAACTGCTTTTCATGGGCTACTTTGGGGCTTCGAACGGTGGCGTTGAACCAGTGATTCTTTATTTTATTTTATTTTATTTTATTTTATTTTATTTTATTTTATTTTATTTTATTTTATGTCTGTATTTTAGTTTAAATATACTGCTTGTTTAAATGTATATTCTATACAATGTACGTGTAAATGTAACACTGCTTTTAGAGTAAATTAATTAATTTCAGATGATTATTTTTTCTCTTGCAATTTTATTATGAAGATGTTTAAGCACATAGACACCAGGTGCTTCCGGATTATTTCGAAGTAAAGTCTTATTTACTTTGATCCTTCAACTGGAGAACCTGTAAATTAAAATCATGGCGTTCGTCCATTTCAAATTTTCAATAGTAAAACTTAGCATTGTTTTCTCAGTAAAATAAACTGAATCTCACAGAAAGGGCAATATAGACGGCACTTTGTGTGATCTTTTTTAGTTTTTAATACCTTTTGTTTAATTTTTTTTACGCCTGTGCGTCACGTGTTATGGGCGTGGATTTCCCACGCCCTCTGAAACGCTATTGGCTTAGCGCGAAATTTGAAATGTAAGGGGAACGTTAGCGGCTCGGAGGACAACAACAAGTCTAAATATGCGAATTTTTTAGATAGCAAACAATCAAACGAGAGGAATTAAGTGCTACAAAAAAGTTTACTATCGGTTTTCTTGGGAGAACTTTTTTTTTTAACTTAAAGCGAAATGGATATCGCCTCGTATTTACAGTAAGTCACGATGGAACATGGACGTTAGCCGCTGTTAGCTCAATTGAAGGGGTTAGCTTCAGTGCTAACATGAATGTATGGATCTTTTATAACTAATTCATAAACAACGTAGCTGTCAGACATGTTTTAATTACTCATACTTCTACCCTTCAGGCGTTTTGAAAACAGTTTGACCTCATACACAGGTGACGACCCACTGGACGCCTGGATCAAGTGAGAATTTCGACTGTTTTCATTGATGTGTAATGTTTTATAGTAATTTAGGAAAAGTTATTAGTCCTGCAGCCATTGAAATCATATTGAAACCTGTAAGAGTGTAAGAGACAGCCTTAACACAGGAGGTACATAACAAATGATCGTCCGCTTATTTCATTTTTGAGTGTTGACGTCGGAAGTAGACCTGGATTTACTTTTCAAAGTCACACTTCCTGTTCTTTACCGTCTATTTCCAGCTTTAGGTTATTTAATAACACTTTTGGATATTAAGGCTGAATATATGTATCACAAATGTTTGCTTGTCTCAGAGCACACAAAACAGCAAACCAACCAGCCTCAAAGATAAATAACTGCGTAATATCTTAATAAAATACAATAATAGTCTGTCTTAAAAATATTGTGAATCATTTTTTGATGATTTAATACAAAAAGATGCACACAAAATGAGAAGTACTGAAGGCAAGTTTCTCTGGGTGCTTCTTTAGGTTTGTGGAGTACCTGGAGCAGAGGCTATCTACAGATGGTGGCAGAGGGATGTTGCTGGTGTTTGAGCGTCTCATCCAGAGATTTTTGAATGTCGAGCAATACGCGAATGACATCAGATATGTGAACTACTGCATCAAATGTGTAAGTCTGATTAAAACATTGTATTTTTACAGTTGTCTCCATAGTTTGTATCTTTTTAAGTTGGATAAAGTCTTACTCGAGCTCTTTTCTTGCCTCACTGTGTCTTACAGGCAAGTTATTACGTGGACCCTGTTTCCCTGTACAGTCAGGTCTTCAGTAGGGGCGTCGGCACCAGGACAGCTGGCCTGTATGTGGCCTGGGCTCAGCACTTTGAACAGAGAGGACTGCATGAACAGGCTGATGCAGTATACCAGAAAGCGCTGGAGAACCAAGCTCATCCAGCCAGCACTGTTCTCCATGAATACAAGTAAGCATTTGAAGAGTGAGACGAAGTTTCTCATGGTAACCTCAGACGGTTAAATACAAAGCTGTCTGTGCCAGTGTCGGTGGGAGTCTGGCCTATGTAGATACCTTTCAGAGTGTTTTGTAGAGAAAGTATGCCAGTTGAAATGTGTGGAAGTGGTTTAACCTCTGTGTTGTGGTGTAGCTGTTGTTAAACCAACCTCCAGCCTGTTACTGTATTAAAAGTATTAAAACGACACACACATATGTGGTCTCACTAGTGGGCAGCTATCATCATGGTGGCCGGTGGTTTGTTTTCAGTGTAACTACTAAAAAAGTTGAGGAACCTGCAGACATCAGATACTGTAGTATTTGTTTGAGTTTACAGTGCTCTTGAAAGCGCTGAATTCTAGAACGCTGAACATCTGCCATCAGCTCTGCAGGACATGAGATTTGCCGATGTTCATCTGTCAGGCATCACCACTGGTGTGGTCTTGGTATTTGGATATAGTTTCTTCAGTTTGTATGACTAAGATCAGAATTACACTTGTACGCAGACATAGGCAGCTGTCAAACACAAGTTTGGTCCCAAGTCCCAAGTTTGAGACCCCTGGTCTAAAAGAAGCATGAAAGCAGCGTGAAAGTCCTGGCAGTAATAAAGTGTGAACATCCGCTCTGAGCCTCGTGTTCACTCTCTGATGACGTCATTTACATCACTCTGGTCTGAGCAAGACGTTCCGGGGCCCTAATTTCTCAGTGGTGCAACTAAAAAAAATTCTTGTGTCACACACGGTGCGACTAGCCGGTTGAAAGGTTTGGGTGTACCTAACTTTTGTGCTGGTGCACCTAAGAAAAAAAGTTAGGCACACCAGTGCAACCACGGCAAAAAGTTAGTCTAGAGCAGGGGTGGGCAACTCCAGGCCTCGAGGTCCAGTGTCCTGCAGGTTTTAGATCTCACCTTGGGTCAACACACCTGAATCACATGATTAGTTCGTTACCAGGCCTCTGGAGAACTTAAAGACATGTTGAGGAGCTAATTTAGCCATTTAAATCAGCTGTGTTGGTTCAAGGACACATCTAAAACCTGCAGGGACACTGACTCTCGAGACCTGGAGTTGCCCACCCCTGGTTTGGAGCCCTGCATAAGGTGACCGTGCCAGCAGTGGCCCACAGCTCATTTAAGTTTGAGACTCCTGGTCTAAAGGAAGCGTGATGGAAAGCCCCAGCAGTAATAAAGTGTGAGCATCTGCTCTGAGCCTCGCGTTCACCCTCTGATGATGGCATTTACGTCACTCTCGTCTGGGCAGGACGTTCACATAATCTGGGGTATGGAAACTCTAATATTGCTGTAATCTTTTAGGGATGGTGCAATTAAGAAGTGAAAGAATTTAAAGTCTGTGTTAACAACTGAAGCCTGGATATTAATCTGGCCTTCTAATGTGAATGATATCTGGCTGTGTGTAGTCACTCTACACATGCAGTGACAGCGGTATGTTACTGTGCTGCATGTTATATACTGTGGGCTAACAGAAACTCTGATCTGCAGGCAGTTTCAGACCAGAACCAGAAGTGAGACGGCAGTGTCCGGTAAGATGGTTTATTTAAAAGTTCCTTTATTATATAATGTTGGATTTCTTTCTTTAGAAATTTTTATTGTTGCTCTACTGTCTGACTATTTTTATATGTCTATTTTATGAAGGAGGAAGTCGAAACCCTTTGCAGAACTCCAATTTAACCAATCAGGTGCCCCACAGAGAGCCTGTCACTCAGAACAAGGTGTGTTTATCTCTGGTTTTTCATCCTAATTGTGCATGAATGCCATTTTCTGCTTTTCCATTCACACTGTGCGTCCTCTGTCACAGATGTCTGTGGACTGTCCCTCCAAACCACCTGCGAGTAAATTCATCGACATGTGAGTGAAACACTGAACTCAGTTTTTGGGGTTCCTGTTTCTGATGTCAGCAGAGTGCGCTCGTACCAACACAACATGTTACAGCCATGAGATGAAAAAGGAAGAGGCTCAAAGACAGAAATAGGGGGGGGGGAAGAGTTTAAGTCACCCTTTAACTGTGTTTCTGGAAGCAAATTAGATTTACATTAACCACAGGAACAGTAAATAAAAGTGTCTTAGGAGGGTTTGTTTGTTTTATTTGGAATTTTTTGGAAAAAGATCTTCTGTTTTTTAAATCTGTCTTCCTTTATCTCATCAAAGGTGGAATAAGCATCTTAGAAATTCATAATGTGGCAAATGTCAGCTGTTGCTCCTAGAGTAGCTTTGCCTGATGATGGCTTTGGGCTCACAGGGATTGATTCATGTGGAATTTCTTCCAGTTAATGTAAAAATTCGTGTACTGGGATGGGCTTTCTGTGACAGAGAATAGAAGCAGAAGAGCTTCACTTTACATTCATCTACACTCGCACAGTTTCGAGGATCTTAACAGCATGATGTCACCTGATTTCTTCTGTCGCTCACAGAGTCTCTCGCTCTGAGACTTCCGGGACAATTCCCACCAGTCAGGGCTCTGGCATTCAGACCGTGTCCGAGTACACGGTAGAAGATCTCGTCTGCGACGAATCTGAGCTATGCTTCGAAGAGGCCCGAGCTCAGAATTACTTCCGCAAGCTCCGTGAGCAGGAGGAGAAAGACAAGACAGACTTCAGTGAGTTTTTAATTCTGCAGCTAAAATAAATCCGTGCTGCGAACACTTGTCTGGATTTCTAGTAAATGTCCTTTTTATTGTTTTCATGTCAGCGCTGACACCGAGCGAGTTTGAGGAGAGGAATAAATGGTTGATGGAGAAAGTTTTCTGCGATCTTGAAATCAGACAGACTTCATCTCAAAAGGTAAGACAAAAGCATCCTGATGCAATAGGCTGTGCTGAATGTGCATCAGAGCCCTAAGCTTCAGGCTCAAAGCCAAAGTGCCAGCAAAAATAGACAAATAAGGATTAGGCTGAGCTGCGAATCATGCAAAGTTGCTCTAGCAGCATCCAAGAATGAAAACAGTGAGTGATAAGCACATCGGGTTCACTGCGTCAGTCTGAGAGGCTTTTCTTCTTCTTTATTTCAGCCGCTTGCAGCAGAAACTGCTGCCGATGTAAACCCGAGTCTTACCCAACCCTCCTTCAAGCAACCTCCGCCCTCAAACCGTCTGAGCAGCCGGCGCTCTCTTGGCTTGAGATTAAACACCGAGCCGACCTTCATCCAAGAGGCCGCCGCCAGCATTCCCGAACCTCCTCACCAGCAGAACATTGACACGCTAAGTTCGGTGGCATCCCATCATCCCTCTGTCCCAGCTGAGCGGGACATGGGTTTGCAGAAGTCTGCAGATCGGGAGCCGCTCCCCTGGGCCTCAGCGGTCCCACATACGCCACTTCATCAGCCTGTGAGCTTTGAGAGCACAGACAGGCTCCCACCCCCAGAGAACAATGCAACGTGGGTACCTTCTAACTCCCTCGACACTGCTTCTGATACTCTGTGGAGCATAAGTTTCTGGTTGTGCAAGGAAAACATTGAACCTAATATTTAATATCATGAAAATGCGAGATGTAAGAACAGCTACAGAGACGTTTTTTAGGAAACACCCCCCCCCCCCCCCCCCCCCCCCCCCGTGTTTCCCACACAAGTTTATTTTTATTTTTCTGTCCCTCATCGTTTTATTATTGGACAGTCTGATTTCTGTTAAAGTTCAAGCCCTGCTGATGGGCTCATCACTACATGATGCCTGTGCCATAAAGTTTGTGACAATAAGTAATGGAGTAATAAGCAGCTTTCTCTTTAGTCAGTTAGTGTATGAATTGTATTCCGATTTTATTAGAAATTCTCCTGCACACATGATGATGATTTCGATGGCTGATTGAAATGATTTTAGATGCGTTACTGATCTTGTCTTTCTCTCAGGGATGTGGGTCTGCCTGCAGAGCCTGAGGACAAGCTTGATGGTAAGTGTGCTTTTATTTTGTCGAGCTGTTGCGTGTCTGGTAGATGTAGTCACAGCCCTCTCTGTCCCTCTCAGTGTCGCAGGGAGCCACAGCTAACCTGTCTCACGTCACTCCTAATAACTCGCTCGGCTTCGTTCAGGCCACGCCGTCGCGGGTGCTGCCATCACCTACTGTCAACACACGAGAGGCGCTGGGTGAGCACAACAGTTTGTCTCTTTGCTGTCACGTCAGAGGTGTTTTTATATCAAATTTAATGTTTTTGGATTCAAAGAGTTACTTTCATGTTATGTCTCTGTCCTTTAATCAAACTGCTCTTCACTGCTGCTCAGGCTTTGGCGGCTGTGGTAAAAACTCCTTCACTGAGTTCTTTTCTTCTTTGTGTCGACTCAGGCGTGATCATGGACATGTTCCAGGCTCCGACCTTACTCGAGGAACCGTTCAGCAGCACATCAGTCCTCCACGCTGCCGAGAAGGAGTCTGAAGCCGGATTCTGGATAGGCGGTAAATAGGCTCTGAACACAGTCGGGATAATAACAGAATCTAACTGGATCCGGTCACCAGTGCTTAAAATTAATGTTCCTCCTGTTTGAGTCAAAGCAAACTCAGGCCTGAACCTCTGAGACTGATTCTTGGTCTCGCTCCAGATAACCTAATTATTCTGTCTCTGATGATTAGCAGGAGGAGCCTCCTCATTATCTAAGCCTCCCACCACGACTCCATTCACCATCTTTCAGGATGACGACAACAAAGAAAACGGCAGGTAAATATGGCCCCCACACTGTGGACACCCTAAACCCCAGCTGTGATGTTACACTCCCATGTAACCTGTGTGATATTCTGTCTGTGCTGGATGTCCTGTATCCATCCATCTTCTTCTGCTTATCCAGGATAAGAGAATTTTGTGCTTCAGCCTGAGAAGACTCGGGGACACTTTAGTGCTTTTAATTTTGAATATGAATAATAAAGGTGGTAATTTATATACTTTTTTTTAACAGTTGTTTACTCTGTTAGCTCGTGTAGTGAATGCAATAAAAGAGCTTTCAGTAGGATTTAACTTTTGATTTCCACTCAGATGTTGATGTGATCTCCAGCTTCAGGTCTCACTGAACTCACACTGAGATTTAAATGTCATTACTAGGAAAGACCTAGTTCACAAACACTCAAGGCTTCTGGGAAATGGTGTTTGCTAAAGGCTGCTAAAACAAACACAGACATATTTTTCATTTATTTTATGAGAAAAACCCACAAACCCCCGTTTTTAAATAATTCCTGTTTGTCGTGGACTCTTTCAGCTGCTGGGGTCAAGGTGCAGAACGGCACACATTTCATTCTGTCGTATGTTTTTTGTAGATCAGTTCATCTTAATGTTTGTGCTGCTGTGAAACCTTGAGGATAAAATGAAGTGCATCTTCATGACAGCCAAGTGTTCCTGTTATTTTTGTCTCTGTGCTGTTTAGTGCCGCTGCTCCTGCTGATGCCGAGAAGCCTAAAGGAGTCAGAGCTCTGGCTGAAATCCCGGTGTCAAAGGCAGACAAACCCAACGTGAGTGAATTTACTCATGTTAAGCTAAATTCCAGATTTCTGGACGAGTGTTTGGTGTGTTTGTTTCAGGTTCACATCCTCGTGTTTTTCTTATCCTCATCAGGAGACTCCTTCAGATCTGATCCCAGATGAGAGCACCATGTGGGGAGCTCGCTACAACTCGCTCAACTCGCTCGCCGCCTGTCCCAACAGCACCACAGACTTCGCCATGCTGGCTCAGTTCGTCTCCACGCCATTCACTTGCAAAACCTTTATCAGCAGCGACTTCCTCGAGGACCGAGGTAAGAGGAGCCAAACCTGCGGCTTATTCCTCCCGCAGCCTCCGCACCTGTCTCATTTTAACAACAAGCTGAAAGTAATGTAAAGTTTCCCTAAATAATAAATGTTTCTGCCCCACAGAGAATAAATGTGAGGGGGAAGCTGATGAAGAAGCTTACCTGAGGCGTCAGACCAAAAAGCTGAGGTAATCAGTCTTCAGGTATCCACTGCCCATTCGTGTCACTGTTATCAGTGCAGATGTCACAGATGTGTCCTCTCCTCTGTTAGCCCCATCCTGGAGCAGAGTCCGACCGACGAAAGCACCGTCGGCCAGACGGTGCCCTCCTCTGCCAGGCAGGGCACCATCGTGGGAGAGGAGTTTGCAGCGGCCCAGCACTGCCTTACTGCGTCCTCACTCACCATGGTGCAGCCTCCTCCTCCTGGCGTGCTCTCCTTCAGGGACCAGACGCTCTGTCCTGCCGACTCCTCTAGGACAGCGGGGCCCGGCTGGGAGGTGTATGCAAGCCCCGAGCAGCCACCCAAACAGGCCTCCTTCATCTCAGGCAGACCCATGAGCGAACCTTTTCAGATCATGGAGGACCTAGAGACCCCCAGCAGCCCCCAGCAAGCCCAGAATCAGGTCTGTGACGTTCCCATGAGCCCCGAGGGTGCTCTCAAACCAGACTGGCTAGCCATCAGGAGCCCAGAGGCCATGGCCGAGCCAGACCTGGATGCCTTCCTGAGTCCCCATCAGCCCAAGAATCTGGACTTCCCCATGAGTCCAGGGCACCCACAGCTCTGTGCTGACGTGCCCATGAGCCCGACATCAATCAGCAGGGAGGATGAACCCATGAGTCCAGAGAGGGGGCTGAGGCTGAGCGCTGACATCTCAATGAACAGTGACACGCCGCAGAAAGCCCAGACAGGGGCAGTCCAGCTGATGTCGGATCCCTGGGACACCGAACTGATCTCCAGCCTGCTGTCTGGACTCAGCCCGCCTCTCGCCACACATCCGCGCTGCACCACCTGGCAGTGCAACATACCGAACATCACTCCAAAAATGACCATCAGCATGGGTAAGATCTGCAGCGCCTGCTCCGTTAGGTGTGGAAGTCTGGCTTTGATCCAGCTGCAGAGAAAAACTGTACGCTGTGTTGATTGAAACGATGAATGTTTGTGTCGTGACAGGAAAGGAGTCCCTCAGAGTGGACTGCGTTCTTGGAGAGGGAGCCTTTGCGACAGTTTACCAGGCCACGAACCCCGTGACCTTAGAGAAGACCGTTTTAAAGGTGAGGCTGCGGATGAAGAGTGCCGCGTCCCTGTCTCTGTGTTACTCAGCTCCTTTTTTTTAATGTAGTGGTGAAACAAATCTTATTGAATCATCTCAGAAATGAACCGTGTTCTCAGAGACATTTGGACATGACCGCAGGATTCACATGTGTCCTCGCTGCAGGTTCAGAAGCCGGCCAATCCCTGGGAGTTTTACATCAACACCCAGCTCGACGCTCGGCTGAGGCCCGACGTCCGTCACCTCTACAGCAGTATGCACTCAGCTCACCTCTTCCATAACGGGAGCGTGCTGCTCGGTGAGCTTCACAGCTACGGCACCCTACTGGTCAGTTACCGTCAGTGTGGATTTATGGATATGAATTTACTTTTGTATATATGTTTTTAAAATCCAGTAATTTGTTGGTTTCTTAGTTTTTGCGCCATAATTTCGGATTTGATCTGTGTTTACGTAACTTGACTTTTGTTACAGAATTTTCTAGTGGTCACTTTTCAGTGAATTAAACAATAAGTTGAGCACATAATAAATCCATAACATGGATGACAAAGACTGTTAATCAGTATGAAGGAAGAGAAACTTTAAATACTAGAGTTTTGCTTGCCACAGCTGAGCTTGGACATGTGGGTCGGTCTGTTGGCACGGTAACCTCACAGCAGCCTTGTTATTCGTCAGATGATGTCATTAAAAATGCTCCAAAAAGGCTAAAACAGTACACAGTCCAGACGTCCAGTTCAGGGGCTCTAATAGTTGGGTTGCGGTCACGTGGTTCTGATGACGTGCGGAGGCAGCGCGATTTTTGAGTGGAGGGCGGAAGTAAACATGGAGGACACTGTGGAGAGTCAGGAGAGCAGCTATTGTGCAACTTTAGACCCCGTTTCTCGGGAGAGATATAAACAGATAGTTAAAAAATATATCGGACGTGATCCGTATTCTTTGAAAATGTCCGAATACACCACAGAAGTAAAGGATTTGCCTACTATCGAGGCTGTGGATATCACCAACTACTTGGTCCTCCAGACTTCTTACTACACTAGGCAGCAAATGAAAGCTTTCAAGAGTCTGGAGGCGTACAATTTTTTTGTCAGCGGGTGGGTCCACAACCTTGGAACAAAACGTCTCCGTGATGGATAAAGTTTGGTGTTTGCAAGGGTGAGTGTTTGTTCTTATATTGCTTTTTAAACACGCTAACAGTTAGCGGTAGCGGCTTTAACGTCAACAAACATGCCACATCCTTAGGACTTCGTTAGAGTGACAGTTGTTTGTTTCAATGTAAACCATTCTCAGCGGTCTAACGAGACACCTCTGAAGACTTGGGTAATTGCAAAGGAGGATGGAGAAGTGATTGCAGCTCATTGCAATTGTATGGCAGGGTTAGTAGCCTGTTCTCCACTGTCACTAGGCTCAAATCCGGGCTCTCAGCCGTCTGTTGCATATCCAAAATCGCCTCTGCACATCGATGCTGTTCTGCCTTAAGCTTCATTCTTTTCTCTCGTTTGAGAACTGATTCCGATCTGGGTTTTCGTTCGTAGCCGAGATTGACCGTCGGAGCCCAGTCCTCCGACTCTTCGTCATCCAAAGCACTTGGGCAGCCTATAGTCCCAATCAAGTCAATATTAGACTACTAACTTAAAAGCACTAAGTAAACGAGAATTTAACGACAACCTAATGCTAATAAGTTCGTTTGCAAACATAACATTACCTCTGACGAAGTGGTCGCTGCAGACACGGGCATTGGCAAACTCTGCTCCTCCCGACTGTAAACGTAAATTTAAAATCCATTTTTTCCTACGTTTTTCGGTTAGAATTTTCCATTTTTCTCCTCTTCGTTGGGCTATTTTTGGTACCCTAAAATACCGTTTATCAGTTTCTCTGGTCGACCTACTGGAGCATCCGTAAACACAACAGGACATAGGCATTTTGCGTACTGTCTGTCTGTGATTTTGCGCTTATCTTTTTCACTTCCGACCGCCAGTCAAATTTCGCGCTTTACGTCGACGTCACGTCTACGTCAAATGAAACCTAGCTATTAGTGGAATTGAAGCCAAGCAGCCTATTTGGTATCAAATTTTACAAATACAAGCCTTAATAATAAAAACAGTTTCCCCCCATAAGTTGTTATGAGGGTTTAAACCATTGTTGTGGAGTCTGCAGAGACTATTCGGTCGGTTTAAAGCTTCTCTGTTTCACTGTAATGCTGTTGCTCCACCTGCAGAACGCTGTGAACATGTACAGAACCCTCAGTGACAAAGTGATGCCTCAGCCCCTCGTCATGTACTTCACCGTCTGCATCCTCCACATGGTGGAGCTGCTGCACAGGATCCACATCATCCACGCCGACATCAAACCTGACAACTTCCTGCTGGGAGAGAGGTACCAATCACACGCTGCTTTTATCTCTGTGCTGCTCGTATTTGCAGCTTAAAAGTGTCAGAGGTGAGGCGGGCAGGCCCGGTCCTCCCCTCGCAACACTTCAGTTTCAGGCTCTGTTGAAACGCCTCGTCATCACTCGTGTCCTTCAGGTTCTTGGAGAACAAGCGTTTTGATTCAGAGAGCACGGACCACGGCCTGGTCCTTGTCGACCTCGGGCAGAGCATCGACATGGAGCTCTTCCCAGCAGGCACTGCATTCACTGCCAAGTGCCTGACGTCGGGCTTCCAGTGCACAGAGATGCTGAGTGGAAAACCGTGGAACTACCAGGTGAGCACAGCAAGGACAAGAAGAGGCATTAACATACACAGGGAGGGTCGAACACTGCCACGTTTCAGCAGCATTGGACAGTAGTGCGGTTTTTCCTGAGCTGCAGCTTCTCTCATACTCTGTATGTGTTTGAGAGCTAAGAGTAATGTCTCTGTGGGTTAGCGCCCAGTGTTTGTTGTTTCTGTCCCTGGAGTTGTGTACGGGAAACTTTGTAGTGTTGTTAATCTAATGGAAAGTCCAAAACTCAGCTTATCAAGTTTCCAGGTTCATTAAAAAGGTCTTGCTGGTCTCATTTTCCTCGCGATAATTCATATTTAGATTTGCACAGCTGATAGTTTGTGATGGTAGCCTGTGTCTTTGTATGATGAGTTTCATCTCTGCAGGTCACTCAGTCAGCTGGCTGAATGAAAAGAGCATGATGTTATGGGAAATGATCTTGTAGCTCTTGTAGATCTTGTATGAGCCGAGTTCTCTCGATTTAAAGGGGATTATAGGGTTCAGCTGATCATCACTCTCAGGCGTCCCTCAGACACTCAGAGGAACACCGGGAAGTGTCATGAACACATTTCATGACCTGATGACTGTTTTTGATGGTTAATAGGAGGCTATTTTCAGCTGTGCCTTCATATAGCCGATCATTTCCTGACACAAAGCCAAAAGGCTTGTCGCCTTCTGTTCTCAAACAGAGAGCTTTTGCATGTCACCCGATGTGTGAACCACGACATCTGGAGCCCCACGTGTTTTATA